>NW_026056776.1:0-600000 GCF_023758085.1 Alternaria hordeiaustralica | reverse complement strand
CGATATGGCTGCTGTTATCTCATCCAATGAATTGATCGTACACGTCATCGAAACAAAATCTACTTACACCTCTCAAGCAGTGGTCACCATCCCCACAACGTCTTGATTGTGTCGCCAATTGTTGCTTGGCCAGCTTCCTTCCTCTTCATACGAGCTACCCGCTCTTCGATAAATGTCTGTTCCAGCTGCTTTGCCACACCAGTTTGCGCCCTAATCTCACCAACTATAGCCATCCTCTCGATCTCGCGCTCTTCGGGTGACAGGCTCTCTAGCTTCTTTTGGTACTCTTCCCGTACTTCCGGCTTGATCTGCTTCCACACATCGGTATCGTCCATGCTGCTACTCGATTTGCCAATCTCAGCTATCGGCACAGCTGATTTCCCTGACGATGATACGCCGCTCATGGCTTCCGCGACATTCCGTTTCGACAATATGCTTTCGAATTTGGGCACTGACCGTCCCTCTACCTTGGCCTTCTCCATTTCCTCCTCCTGTTGTATCATGCGCTGGTAGAGTTTATCTGCGTGCATTTGTATCCGCTCGTCTTCTTCTGGTGACCTCTCGTCCATGGTCATGTAGCCCAACGCCTTCAAGAACTTTGACTGTATGTCGTAGCAGCGGTTGAACTTGCGCGACTCGCCGATGCACATGGTTCCTGCCGACCACCATGATTTGGGATTTTGGAAACACTCAAATTGGTTCATGTATTCTAGCGCACAGTTCTCCATGGCGACTCGTCCGATTGAGGCTTTGCGATCATTGTAGGCGTCTACGAGGTCTCGTAACTTGTCTTGTTCCGACTTTCCGCGGTTGTTGACGACGTCCTGTGGGGTGTAGGTCTTCCAGAGGTCGGCGTATCGGCCATCTTGGAATTGCGATTGCGGTGGCACATATGGCTTCTCGGGATCGGTCTGTGTTTGCGCTTGCGCTTGTGTGGGTGTTGGCGATTCGGCGGGCTTTTCTTTGGGAGCGGAGGGTAATGAAGGTTTCGGGCCAGTGGGCGCCTCTTTTTTGAGGAAGTCGCGGAGAGATGGATCGAGTTGGTCTTGCCCGCCTGAGCTATTCCCGCTTCCCCAGAGCCAGCCCATAGTTGCGTCGGCGTATAGATTCGTATTCGCGAGGTGAGCAGGTGAAAGTTCCCAAGTTGCGGGGACAGTGAACATGGGTCGGGGGTCCGAGCACCCGAGCATGTCTTAGCGCGTTGGCCTCAGATGCGCCCGGGCATAACAACGACTCGATTACGCGACGGCGACGACATCAACTCGAGGAATTGTTACGACACACATTGTTATGGCGCCAGTCGGTATGTTCGTTCTGTTCAAGGATTCATAATCCGAATTTCATACTCACACGTCTCTAGATCGCCGCGAACATCGACAACAGCGCGTGCGCGGTGCTGGGTAAGACACTCGAGAACTCCTGAGACATGCAAACGCTGACTACGACAGGCCTTCATCTGTGCAGGCGTCTTTCGGCTTCAACTTCGGCGCTCTCAGTTCGCAACCGACCAAACAACCCTCTCTCCCACCCCAGCAATCACCGCGACGAACACCAGCCCAGAAGACACCCAGGAGCGCGAATGGCTCGGCACAACGGCAGAGAAGCGCGTCGATTCAGCGCAGCACTGCATCAAAGCCGAAAGCTACACCAAAAGAAAACACAGTGACCCCTCAGTTGGGCAAGAGGAAGCGGGGTTCACCAAATGCGCAACCAGGCGCAGACGACGCGGCAGAGGATGAGCTAAGCCCTGACCGTGAGGACGCTGTGCGCTCCATCGAACAAAGCAGGAGGGTCGTTGGGACGGTTCTACCCATACGCGAAGAACAAGACAGCGTACCAGACGAGCTATCCATATTGGAAGAGCGCGCCAGTACTGCACGCGAGACGGTCTTCGCCAAGTCTACCGTCATCAAACGAACGCCTCCACAAGCATCGTCACAAACACGCGCAACCCCTGTCAGTGCCCGACAAAAGACGCCTGCCACCGAGGGTGTTGAGCAAGCGTCAGCTGTATCGCGGCGGTCGACACTACGGCGATCGCGTTCTACGGATCCTGGTCCGGCTACACCCAGCGTACTTCCAAACGGGCAACCCAGAACTTCTTCCGCTTCACAACTCGGCGCTATTCTCGAGACACCAGCCGCAGCTTCAGTGGACGAAGAGAGCGAAGATGAGCTATCGCCGCAGCTCAATGGATCTACACCGCGGGTGGTTGGGAGCGAACCACGGCCGCAGCAAACCGCAGAAGAAGATGTTGAAATGGACGCAGACGAGCTCTCCTCACTCGGCCAACCGACACCAATCCAGCAAACGCCGGTAGCGAATGGTGCGACACCACAACAATTGAGAAAGCAACAGTCTGAAGAGCAAGCCACTCCGCCGCAGCCAGCCAAACGAGGAAGATCGCGCCGGGTAGTGGAGGAACCCAAGGAGGTTGAGGTCCCCGCAACCACGGCGACGAAGCCTGCCAAGCGCGGCAGACCCAGAAAAGAAGTCGCAGTCCAGGAACGCGAACCTCAAGCAGCGCCAGCTGTACGCGAGCCAGAAGTTACAAACAGCGAGGAGCCAACACTGGAAGAAGTGGACGAGGTTCCTGACGATGTCTCCCCTGACCATGAACAAGCATCTATACACTCCCCCAAACCTACATCACGGAATCAGGACGCTGTCGAAATTTCCAGTGCGGATGAAGAGTCGGACGTGTACGAAGAGCCGGAGCCCGAAGAGGCAGAACTCACTCCACGACCCAGAACGAGAAAGCTGTCTCCCAAGCAGACACAACGCGCAAAACCTACGTCAGAGAAACCGCCTCGGAAGCGTCAAAAGTTCTTGGGACCTAAGCATACCATCTCTGTCATGCGCATCAAGGGCTCTGCAGTTCGAGGCATCACAGTCGCAGACACCACGCGTACCATCTTAGAAGAAACCATTGACCACCGCTTGAGCCGTATGGCCGAAAAGCTGCAAGCCTCACAAGACTCCACCCGTCGCAAAGAATATCGAAGTGAGATCAATCTCTCGCTCTCTTTCAAGGAGAGCCTCAACGAGAAGTTGCTCGACTTGCAGGACGCAAATGATCTCTTGAGCACCAACTTCAAGAAGATCAAGTTGTTCAAACGCGACAATGCTGAGCTACGTAGGGAAATTCTCAGTCTCCAGGACAGCAGACAAGAGATTGCTATCGAAACGGACGATGTTCAAGCACGATACAACGCCGAGAAGGCCGAGGTAGATGCCAGAAATACCCTCAGTGATGACATGTTCGAGATTGAGGCTGCAATAAAGAACGGTCGGAAAAAGGCACGCAAAGAAGGGAGGGAAGAGGAGGGCCCCAATATCCCCCTTCCTATGCTGCTCCAAATGGTCGGCAATGACGTCACTTCTCGAAGTGGCGGCCTTCTGGCCAATGTAAAGGGCTTTAACGGGCTCTTGGAAAGAGCTGCAGGCTTTCTAGAGGGAAGAGCCTGATTACACAGCGAATGGGCGGATGAAGTTTCTTGTGTGTACTTTCGGAAAGATACCCGGCATTATCGCCACCTTCGATATGATATTTACCATTCTCATATTCTGCACCCTTTCAATCTCCTAATGTCTGCGGACGCACAACATCATCTGAAAAGTTGATCATGATGTCTCATATACGATCGGATGTTATTTGGCAAGAACACCTGGGGTAGTCGCGTGTCGTCTAACATCGGTCAAGCGACTAGTCTGCATATGCCAAGACGCGCCCGCTTTCATGCACGGTTACGCAAAGGTGCATCACCTAAATGATATTGGCGTGCTGGAACTTGCCTGTGCGCATCACAGGGTCCATGGGCTACGGCCTTAACTCCCCAGCCTGCCGGTTTGCTCTCGCCTGACAGTTCTACCAAACCTTTGTCCGTTCGCTGAGCCATTGTTGCCAGTGCCGGCGCTCTTGCCTTTCCAGAAACCAAAAGCCAGGCAACTCAACCGACGTAATCACAATCCTTCGTCCTGTATCTATCAGGGAACTCTTTACCAGAAAAAGCAAACATTTATGAAATTACGTGGTTGAACGTGCGCTTCGTTCTAATCAAGACCCTGTTACATTGCAAAACGGGAACCGGCGGGAATACGTTACACGACAAACTAGCTTGAACCAAACCTGGAACTATCACCAGATATCTGACACAGTTTCTTTCACTACTTCCACAGCAGCTCACCAGATCAACACACCGCTCAATTGAGGTCTAGGTGGTTGTTCGTCACGGTTCACTTACCAAAACTATGACTCGCGGAAGCATCACCTGCGACACTAGTGTCCCAAAAACACCGACGACGGAGCCAGCACCGTCCACGCTGACCTCGGCCGATTTCAAGACCCCTAAACCACCTCTTACCTCGCAGACAGCTAAATCTCCACGCAGCCCATCAAGCAAATTCTCGTTTCAGGAGCAGCGGCGAAAATCGTTCTTGGAACATCTGAAACGATGGCACTTGAGCCACGAATCGAGTAATTTCTTTCAAGGAAAACTCAGCCTACTACCTTCTGAGCCTGAATACAACGAAAGTCTCGAATTGGGTAGAAGTGTAACTTGTATTTTGACGGATTCGAGTTTTACGGACTATAGGAAGACAGTTGCTATTAAGCTTTTTGGACCACAGAGGGACAGCTTAAACGGCAAGATAAGAGAATTGGGACGGGATATCAAGAGCAGGAGCATGGCTTTACTTTGCAGCGAGATGAAGCTCGCGGAGGACAAGAAAGAGGAGGCATGGCCGTCACCAGAAGCCATATCCGGCTCTTCGAACAGCTACTACAACCTTGTCATCCGCTTCGGCTCAGGATGGCTCTCTGCACGCGACTACTTCAACAGACTCTACTTTCGACACCTCGCTGCCCGCTTGCCAGGCCGGAGTAGCCACTGCGTCGCCAACACAGCCGACTACGTCTTCCGCGTCCGCTCGCAAGCACTCGGCCCACCACCCTCAAAACGAGACACAGTGCCCATCCAGCCACTCTTCCACCAATTCCAACGCCTACCTACAGAACTCCAAGAGATGATCCTCATGACTGCCGCCGGACTTACCCGCGACTACGACCTCACCAACGACGCGCGCAGGAACTGTGCCAGAGCCTCCGAAAGAGCCATCAGTTTATCAACCTTACTACGCATCTCACGCGGCATCCACGACACAATGCGCCCATACATAATGCGCAGCACGACCTTCCATTTCGGCCTCAGCGGAACGACAAACTTCCTCTGGCAATGCGGCCCGACTTATCGTCCCCACATTAAACGCTTGGCCTTCCATTTCGGGAAGAATGCTTTGCTTCATTGCGTGCGCTGGTTAGCTTCTGATGCGATTTTCGAGTTCCTAGAGCCGCCGCAGCCGAATGGAGGGACTGGGTTACCGCTGTTTTGGCGCTGTCAGTTGAGAGCTCTTGCCAAGGAATTGCACTTGCGGGAGCTTGTTATTGATATTGAGGGGATTCCGAAGGCGGATGTTGCTATGGTGGTTAGGGTTATGAGGGAGGCGTTTGGGGGTGTGGAGAGGGTGAAGTTTGTGGAGGGTTCGCCGCCTGGGAAGACAGAGTTTGTGGATATGAGGGATGAACGGTTAGCGGGCATCGGCAAGGAGACTTGGAGGGAGCTGGTCAAGGGGTATATTGGGAGGTATGAGCGCCAGATTGGGTGGCATAATTGGCATTTTAAGATGGATTTGGTGGGCTTGAAGGAGCATGAGCTGGATGCTTTGATGGACAAGGAGGCGGAATTTTTTGATAGTTGATAGAGGGTGAATGCATGATGACGGTGTTATCTGTATATTTTAGGGTTTGGGGGAATACGGAATAGACATCTGGCGAGTTCATGATAAGGTGAACCAACGGTAAAGATATGGCTTTGTGATCTATTGATGGTACTTGCATGTACGAGACATAATGTCGATGTCGAGCGAGTGAAAACTCCATGAAGTTGAAAATTGCATACCCAGATACTAAGGTCAATCTAGTCTACGTTGCTTCCACCATAACTTTTCTTTCAAAAAAAGTATTGCTTAGTGCGTTATTCCAAAGAAATGGCGTCCCGTACAGTATTGCTTTGTTCCGGCAGTTGACAGCCAAAGTACTTGCGCCTGGGTACGCAAACTGTGACATTGGCGATAGAAGCTTTCAAGGTTCTTCGTGGAAACCATAGTGGGTACGATACGCGTAACAATTTAAGGTTTCGTCGACACCCAGGCTGTGCCCAATATTGCCCGCTGCCAGCCTCATTCCCGATCCTCCGATGCTTCTCGAGTTCGTGAGGCGGCGGGTGGCCACTGCGAGCGGCTAGCGCAACGGGTCCCTGCACGGAAGCAGCGGCAGGCGGAAGGGGAACAACTCTAAATTTCTAGTTCCCGGAATCCTCTTCTTTTGTCTCGACATCGAGAATTTCCGAGAGCATTCGTCCGCATGATGGACTTTTGGCATCCTTGTTCACACTCATGAGGAGTGGCTGCCTTTTCTTTGGCTACTCAGACGATCATACGCAAGACGACCTCGAGACTCAACCTTGGAAACTGCGACCCGGCAGCACATGCTACGATACAGCCACATATCTTCTGCGCGACAGTTAACGTCGTTGTTGCTATCGCAGAGTCATGCAAGTCGTGCAAGAAGGAGTCATGGACGGCAAAACATGACCTCGTCACTTGCGAGGGTTGTGGGATAGATTGTAAAAGTCAAATGTCACTAGTAATGAGCGTAATTGAGTGTAAACTCCGCAAATGTACGTAAACCTCCTCTCCCAAGGTTGCCCAAGAGGCCGTCATCTAAAATCCCCACTTGGCAATCTTCTTGTACGACTTGTGCTTGACGCTGGTAGTGCGCTTCGCGACGCTCATGCGCTTCACGACAGCGCTCTCGTCTTCGTCCACATCTACACACCCATCAACATCCTGCGAGGAGCAGAGCGGCGTGAGAGTCTTAGAGCCCATATCGCAGAAGTTTCCATGTGCGTCAACAAAGTCCGGTCCCCAAGACGTGGCAGATTCACAAAGTCCCTTCGCTGAGTGGCTTGCAATGTTGGACACGACAAGTGCCTCGGTCATCCACTGGGGGCGCTCAGAGACACTACGCTTGGCGCCAGGTTGGTCTGAACACGAATGTTAGAGAAAGTCCTTGCGCGGTAGGTATAAGGGGATGACTGACCAGCGATAGGGCCACTGTCTGGTCCAAAGATCGTGTATGTACATCCTGCGTTGCTGCTCGCGGTGTCGTTGACGTTTTCACCGTACGCGGAGGTATCGAACTTCAGAGAAGCAGCCGCAATATCGTTGGTATGGTCTAGATACGAAGTCAGTGTATGTATCACATGTGTGCCACGGCCGTCATTTACCTGCATCAATCCAAGTGCACCTGGGGACGTAGTCGCCGCCGTCGTCTAGGCGTCCCGCTACCTCGACGCTCTCGTACCAGGATTGGCCACAGACTGATCCAATATCGCCAGTCCATGCACCACCGAAAGTGCCGTCGAACTGCGTCACGGTGATCCAGGCAATACATGTCGCGTCATCGTTGTTCGAGATGCTGACGTATTTGGCTCGTTGGCCCCCAACCCCCGCGTCAATGGTGCGGTCGCAAATTCCACCAGAACCGATATCACAGCCATCAGCTTGACCCTGATATCCGTTTACCTGGGAGAAGGAATAGACCTTGTTGATCGAGCCAGACTAACCTCTTGTTAGCAGCGGACTCTATGTTGTCCATACTTGGACGTAGCACTCACAAGACTGTCTCCGTCGTTACCAAGGTCGGGTAGACCGGCTGCAGGAGTGAAGAGTGTGTCAGCAACTACCATGAAGATATTAGTTCTCTTGTGATGCTGTACCTTTGATTCTGACAGTTGCACCCTCTGGTGCTGATCCTGGGACGTTGGCTTCGAAAAACCCAACCGTAGTCAATGCGTCAGCCACGAGCCCAATGGCTGTGAGAACCGAGGCAGCCATGTTGAAACTTGCGCGAAAGCTGATTATATGATAGTTGTTCAAAGCCGTTTAACTGAGAGGGAGAAGTCCGGTTTGGGTGATGAGTGCTTGGTTCACAGAAGGACTTTTTATATCTCTTCGGCTTGAGCAGTGCTTGTTGCTATCCATGACACTATGGAGCCATGGTGACATTTCTCCGGAACTTCGGCATGCCATCGTAACATGTCTCAAATCGAATAGCAAATCAGAACTTCGTTGACAACATGTGCTCGGCCCCCAACTGTTGCCAATACTTTATCCATGCGAAGTGGAGGTTCGGCTTGTTCACTTTGTCAGCCTGTACGAACATTAGGTATGCTGCCTATGATATGGCCGACCTTTGATTTGCCGTAGCCTCCTGGGTATCTCATCCTTCTAAGACACTGATGAACGCAAATATCAAGACCTTCCCGAATGGTAATGTTGAGTGATGTCGTCTTACCGGTTAGAACAGTAGTCTGCCTGGGAGCTGAAGGATCGCTAGAAAACCGGGGACTAACGACGAAAGTAGGAAAAAGCGACACAGATACGCCTTGTCATCCCCCCGGAAGCGCCGGTGGAAAGCAACTAATCTGTGATGGAGGTCGAATTGCCAAGTCCGCGGGACAGTTATAAGCCACCTTGCCCACCGACTCAATGCTCAGCAACACCTTTCTCTATCAGCTCCACTTCTTCTTTCGAGACAAGATCGACCACTCGACCCCAACAAGCCACCATGAAGCTCTCACTTGCCCTGATCAGTACTCTGCTTACGAGCTCCCTCGCACTTTCGGTCAAACGACAAAACGATGTACCCTCCTGCGTCAACGGCGATGTTGCCGACAGCAACGGCGGTCCATACGAGGGTGGTATGTAATAGCAACTGCCGGCTTCGGTCCCTTAGGTAAAACAAGCTGACACCCTATGTTTAGGCGCTGAATGTGAACAAGACTGCTACTTGACTGAACAGGAAGGGGACAGAGTCGATCAGATTTGCAAAGGGTACTGCACTGGAACACCGCTCGTGACAGGAACTGTTGTGTACAACTGCTATGGAAGTGGCTGAAGCGTGTACGGAAAGCCTTCTGGGGCGGACTTGTTGGAAACCCATTGTGTCAGAGCATTACATAGATACTTTTACACACCAACCTTCAATGGATGACTTCAACTTAAGCACCGCATAAATGCTTGTCTTCCGGGCGTACATGCTTATCCCTCGTGCGTGTACCTAGCATAACTATGTGTCAAGACATCATCTTCTCGCCAATCTCTATATGAGATTCGTTCTTTACTATGAGTTCGTAAGGCTCGACCGGCAATACGGCTTACGCCCGAAACTCATCGACGAATGACAAGGCGCATGGTTGAAGCGAGATCCCCACACAAAACGCCCTGAAGAAGATCACCCCGGAATACACCGCGGACGTTGGATCAAAGTCTTGTTGCTTATGGTGGTTAAGGTTAGCTGCCGCCGTGACTAATCGAAGCAGGCACGTGGTGGTTGTGGGGGCTACATAAGGCGCCCCGAGGCACCCCGTCTGGGGTCTTGGTAAACACCAATCCCAAAATCAGACAATGATCGGGACGACCGTGCCACCCAACCCCGCCTCAACGTCGCAACGCTAAGGAAGAATATGTGCGTTGTTATGACCCAGCGATGTCATTTGGGGCGTACATGAGTCGGGTTTTAAGAGAGGACGAATGACGACAGTGCTAAGAGCAGCTGCAACCGACGAATCTACGCGACCAGCGACAGCTTCAGACACTGGAAGCGACAAGGAAACGTTCCGTTCCAACCGATTAGCCGGTGAGATGGTCTGAGCCCTTACATGCAATAAGCCGCAGTGTGACACATGACGAAATGTCCCATGAGTATGCCTTACTCTTGGCAAGAAGCGGATGGCCTTATTATGCAGCGATGTCTGGAGATGGAGTACAAACACCCTAGCCGCCCCCCACGCTCGCATCTACTGAGATCGGACTCGTTCAGAACCGCATCCAGACTTGATAATTCTTGCTGTTTTCGAGACTCTCCCTAAACCTTTTGCTTCAGCATTTCCAATGCAGCTCTTCCAAGTCATCAACAGATCGGCGTTTCTAGCCTTGCTTTCTTCTCCCTTCTACGCACATGCACAAGCATCCCAGAACGCAGATGGGCAAGAGCTAAGCCCATATAAGTTTGTGCCCTCCCCATGTATCGTCACAAGTCAACTAACCGTTCGATAGTCAGAACCTGACGCTTCGCTTCTTCAAGGATGGCCACGACGACACGTGTAACTACTACGACTCCCGCGACACCTTGACCTTCACTACGAGTAGTATTCCCGTCGTCCCCCACTGTTTCAGTCTTGGAGACCTCTTTGGTGGAAACGCCACGCAGGGCTTTGTGAACCAGACATGGAACCTCGGTTCTAACAGGTTTGGTGACGAACAAGCGGGTATATACTGGACGCTTCTCAACGCCGACAAGTACGACAGATCAGCAAACTACTCTCGGGTCCTATACCGCCACCATGTAGTGCAGGCTTATGACGACATATGGAAGGAGGGCCATCTCTCAAATATGATGGCTACCGTCTACGGAGGGGAGGACTGCTCTGAACTCGATCCTAACGATGACCAAAACTTGCTGAACTGGTTTGGGTACAGCTGTTGGAGTGCTGATGAGGGTGATTGTGGCAATACACCTTACCCCCTCAATAGTTTCAATCTTGCCTCAGTCGACCAGAGGTCAGACCGCAAGTGCTGGTTGCATTCGGAATTGGGCGCGGCTGTGCATGGATTCTCGTCTTCTCGGGCGATAATGGGAGCTTTCGCGAGTGTATCTCTAGCTGTCTGGCTGGCCTTGTAAGGTATCTAGATGTTGACAGGAGAATTTGTATAGCTAGACATTGAAAAACTCAACCTCAAGCGTAAAAGAAGTG
Source organism: Alternaria hordeiaustralica (assembly GCF_023758085.1). Taxonomy (NCBI): domain Eukaryota; kingdom Fungi; phylum Ascomycota; class Dothideomycetes; order Pleosporales; family Pleosporaceae; genus Alternaria; species Alternaria hordeiaustralica. The sequence continues at coordinate 589,123 of NW_026056776.1, read as the reverse complement.
ATTAAGGCAGAAAGTGAGCACACGGCATTGTGACTGTGCCACAAGTAGGGCCGGACTGCTTTCACCAGCGCGGATCCAAAGATTCCGGAAACGTGTTACAGAGTGACCAGAAATCATGATAAAGGTAAGAAGTTCGGAATGTCATTACGCCTATGTATGCCCAGCCTTTTGAACCCAGTGTCCAAACGCCAGCAGAAGAAGAACAAGTAGACAAGACAGATATACCGCTGCCGCTGCCCACATCAAACGCCGTGACTATGCAAAAAAGCCCAACACGGGGGTAAAACGCCAAAACTATACAACACCACAATCCCAGCATCTACCCACTCCCATGACTTCTCAACTTCCGCCCAGCCGCAAGACCCGGACCAACGCTATTACCAAAATTCGTAATATTCTCCCTATCACCACGGTCACCAGCAACGCCAACCGTCTTCCTCGTCATCTTCTTCATCGGAAGCTTACTTGTATCATCGCCATTCGTTCGCGCCTTCTTATTCGGAGGGCCGCCGTTCAGCGAATCGCATGAAGACTGGGATGCGAGCTGGGGAAGTGGCTGGGTATGAGCTTCCTGCGCCACCACGTTAACATCTAGCTCGCGCAGGGAAGAAGGGTTGCCTGTGGGGAGGTGCGAGATGGTGTGGGCGTGCGCACTGATGGAGTGCGAGAATATGGGCTTCTTGCTCGTGTCGGCGAATATGTCGGTTGGAGAGGAGAGGTTGAGCGTTCCTGTGGCGTCGTCGAAGATGGGCTGTTTCGAAGGGCTGCGCGTTGTGGTGTCGACGGGTGCGGGGCGGTCTCGAAGACGGGAGAGGATGTTCTCGTGTGCTTCGGTGCGTGGGAGGGTGGAGGGGATGGTGTAGGAGACGCGCTGGGGTGTTTCGCCGGTGGGGTTGTATTCGATTAGATTCTGGGTCCCGACGACCTCGCGGAGCTCGTGTAGCGGTGCCCGAATGTCCGCATCTGCAGCAAGCGATGGCAAAGTCTCCTTCAATGTGTTTGCTTGCGCTGACATGTCGGATTCAAGAGACTGAACGCGATCGAATGAAGTGGATAGATGATCGCCAATGCTAGAGTATGAAGCTGCTACTGTTGACGACAAAGCGGCCAGCGATGCTGTATGGGCGGTGTGGTGGGTGTTGTTCTGTTCGCGGATGCGGGCTACGATGTCATCCAAGGATTGAAGCTGAGTGTCCAGGTGTGCCATCTGAGCCTCAACAGTCTTGAAAGTGCTCTCGTGGACGGATGTAGTCGTGTCCTTGATCGAGGTGGAATGCTGAGTCGCGGCTGCAAAGTCTGACTTGATCTTGATCTTGACGGCGTCTCTTGACTTGGATACACCCGCCAGGATGTCTCTCGACTTATCCGACCATGCAATAACGCCATCAGCATAAGCATCTTGCTTCGTCTCGAATGCAGCGTTGGCGGCGTTCATCTCCTCTCGTACAGCCGAAAGCTTCTCTTCTAACCTCTTCTCTTGCGCGTCGGCGTTTGCGTTGATGATGGTAGTAAGCTGTGAGAGTAGTTGTTGGCGGTCTTCGGCTGACTTCTGTTTCTCCTCGTTCACGACCTTCTCAAGTTGGCCCTGAGATGTCTTGTTCGCCTCGACCAAGGCCGCGTTGGCCTCTACGACCTGTTGGTGTAGTCGCTCGTTCTCGATTTGCTGGTCGTTCAGATCCTTGACTAGATCGTCAAAGGTGGTCTTGAAGTCTCGGCCGAGCCCCGCATAGGACGCGTGGACTTGCGTGTGGAAGGCGTCGAGTTCCGTGATGATGTTCGCAGAGATTGTCTCCGCCGCTGCTGAGAGCTCATCGAGGCCTGCGCCGATCTTCGTCTTGACGTCTTCTCGAAGAGTCCTAATCTCCTCCAGGACTTCATTCATGTGGTCGCGCGCTTGAGCTGTCTGTCCGTTGACTTCTTGTTCGGAAGTCTGGTATGCCTCCATCTTTTCCTGCAAGAAAGACTGCGAGGCGCCAAGCTGCTCAAGTTCATCTCTGACAAAAGCTTGCATACGTTCCGATATCGCGTTCATCAACTGTTCTTGCTGTTGCTGAAGCTCCTCTATCCGGTCCTCGACCATACGGGTGGTATCGACAACCTGGGTTTGGGAAGAATTCCAATTCCGTCGGTTCTGCGATTGAAGTTCTGACTTCCGTCGGATCTTCGATCGTAAACCGTCGATAGCTGATGTGGTCTTGCCGAGTGTTGAGATCATCTCTTTCCCAACCTCTGCGAGCTCTTGCTCAGTCTTCTGATGCGCCTTTCGCAATTCCGCCTCTTCAGTAAGATTTTGGCGCGTGTGATCCAGAACAATCTCGGTCTTCTCTAGGATACCCTTGGTGCCGTCCAAAGCTAGTTGAGTTTGTTCGTTGTCTTTCTTCAAGGTCTGGAAGTTTGTCGTAAGTTTGAACAGATCCTCCACCTTGTTGCGCAGGTTGACCTCCATGGTTTCGAGCCGGTCACGTTGCTCCTCGCTAAGGATTCGTCTCGATTCGCTGACTGTTGTGATCTCTTCGTAATTCTCCTGTGTAAGATAGACACCGTTGCGCTGCCGGGTCGCTATTAATTCGCTCTTTAGCTTCTCGATTTCGGCTGTGTACTCCTTGAGCAGGGTCTTCTTGTTGATGGCTTGGTTCATTTGCGGCTTGTTGCGAATATTCTTCGCGCGGAATGCGTAGTCGAGGGTGGATATCGTCTCTTCGAGGTTGCTCTTCGCTGGCGACAAGGTTGCAATGATGCACGTCTTTGTTCGGCCACCCAACGAGTCTTGCAGCAGGCGGGTGAGTTTTGACTCTCGGTACGGGATATGCGAGCTGCGTTCGACGAGTGCGTTGATAACGCGACCCAGTGTTAGCAAACTCTTGTTGATAAGACCAGCCTCTGCTGCGCGCTTGTTCTCAGCACCACTGCGCTGGATGTTCTCACTACCCGCAAGATCGACGAGGTTGAGCTTTCCGGCGCTCAGGTATTCCTGGCCATCTTCTGTTGTTCGCTTGATGTAGACGGTAATGGTGAAGACGGTATGACTTCGCGAACTGAGGTCGTTGCACTTGGTCGCAGCTACCTGTCGCTTGTGGCTGCCGTTGCGCAGCATTGTGATACCCTCGGCAGCAGTCTTGAGATGGCACTCCTCCATACCCTGGACCATGGTGGTGGTGGAGCCCTTCTTGCTGTTATCGTCGTAGATCTTCAATTTTGTCGCGTCGTCTGGTGAAAGCAAATCGCGAAGTTCTTCGTTGTAAAGTTCGATGAAGGAGCATTTGACGGAGTTCTCGATTTCGTCGGTCTCGAGGCGTTGGAAGAGCGCGTACAGGACGCGTGGAATGATACCGGCGGCATCTGGAAGAGGGAGAACGTTGGAGATGTCACCAGTCATGGTGTAGGTCTTTCCTGTGCCGGTCTGACCGTATGCGAAGATTGTGCAGTTGAAGCCGTCGACAACCTAGATGGTTATTAGCAGAAGAAGATGGTTCTCTTCCGTTCCAACTCACTTCGTCCAATATAGGAGCCACAACTTCGTCGTACATCATGGCCTGGTCGGCTGCGGGAGAAAAGACCTTGTCGAATTGATATGTCTTGTTGCTCAGCGCACTCGGACCCATAGACAGGTCTACAGCTGTGCCCCTGATTCCGTTGGTCGACACGACGACGCCGCTGTTCTCGCGCACTTCGCGGTCATTGCGCCCTCTGCACCGGACGACAACGTTGATGTTTGTCTCTTCTCCTCCCTCGCTTTCGAAGTCTATCTTGCGCTTTAAGGGCGATGATCGTGGAGCTCGCGCCGAGGAAGCTACTGATTCGGCTCTCGATGAGCGGCCGTCCATGGCGGGTGTCGCTGAACGGCCACGCGCCAGATGGGGCGGGCGCGTCGTGGGGGGTCGCATGCTCGTGGTATTCCGCTTGACCGGCGGTCCTGGCCGCGGGAGTCCAGACATGGCGACGTTCGGGGAGTCGTGAAGGCGGATATGCGGGTTAGGGTGACATGCGTCTGGTGTTGCGGAACCTGCACCAAGGTAAACAGTCAGTAAACACGTTCATGCAGGGATCCTGCTTAGCTCAATGGCACAGACCACACGCTATCAGCCATCGCGAACACGGCGCGCTACGTCAATGCAGCATGCATGCACATCTCCATCCATATCTCCGTATACATTTAGTCTTCATGCCTCGATGACTGAGTCGATGCAATACATCCCGAATGATATATTACCAGCTTCATCCTATGCAAAACGTTGAAGCTCCTAGTCAAACAAACCACCTGCCTGCGCGTCTGCCCCGCCACCCCTCATTCACCGAGATCGTGTTGCTGTCGGTACTTCATTGATTAGAACGTTGTCACAACATCGATTATTGTATCGCTTTACATCGGCTTCATTGATCTTCATTCTTGTGTTCCGGGCTGCACGGATAGACCCGGCGCCTTGTCCTCGTGGACACAGCACGCGCCTATGAGCTCCTTGCCATCTACGAGCTAGGCAACACATCGACTGACAGACACACTGCGACAACTTACTCCACTCATACACTTACCATATACCCACCATGGAAGACGGAATCATGCAGCTACAGCCTGGGCGCAGTGTAGGCTTCATGAGTCCGTTGCGACCATCCCTCCCGGTTACCAAGCTGACTGAGACACAGCCCTCGGTTGCTCCCTACACGAGGTACTGACGACGATCAAAGCCGAAGTCAAGGCTTTCCCACGTTTCCAACTCTACCACGACGAACTACGACCTATATCATCACCCGTTCAAGTCGTCCTCCCTGACAACGGTCTGCGGCTACAGTTCGACGGCCCCGACCAGCGCCTGCGCCTCATCGAAGTGCTCGATTTCGCAAAGGCCAAGTTGGTATACAAGGACATCGACGTATATAAGCCCGGTGAAGGAGGCTTCTCGGGCGGCGTATCAGGCCCAAGGTTTCGACATGTCTACGACAAGCTGCTAGGACCGACATATGGCGGAGAGTACATACCCCCGAAATCCGAAGACCCAAGCGCGAGCGGCACATACAATCTATCGTATCCAGGGATAGCGTTCAACTTCCCGGTTCAACACTCCGCATATTCTCCGAAGAAAGACTTCATCTCGCTTCTGTCCTCGTCAGCTACTGGGTCTGCAACATCCATGGCGGTCTTCAACGGCGAGTCATGGCAGAAAGCCCGTGGAACATTGTTCACAGCGATACCGCCGAATCCGAGGTCGTTGGCCCTAGGCAAAGCAAAAGATGGTGGCCCAGACGAGATCGAGACGGTCAAGGTACACGGAGAGGGTAGGATAGAGCTCGTCCGGCGCTCGAGTCCTCCATTCTGGATAACTCTGAGCGAGACAACGCCTCAGGATTTGATCATGGAGCTTGGTGCCCCAGACTCCATCTACCGCAAGAACGATCATCGTCTATCAATACATAAAGACCGGAGGACGAGTGACGCGTCAGATCTCTCGCCTGGTGGGCTCACTCCAGATGATGACTCAGACCACGGCTCAGTGGTCAGAAGCGACGACGAAGATGCTTGGGAAGATGATGATGAGGCTGCATTGGAAGCTCAAGAGCGAGAAATCGCAGCGGCTGAGCACTTCTACAACTACTACCACCATGGCTTTGACATTCTTATTTCGCAACCTACGCAGATATCCCCACCTTCCCCCACTGCCGAAAGACATGAGTCTGAACTACATGCGCAAGGCGAGCTCAGCGCGCAACCCCTAAACCACCTCACTGCAATCAAGATCATATTCCACGGTAACGTGCCTGGTTCGTACCAGTTTAACCGGCACAGACGAAGCAGATGGACACTCGAGCACGTACCCTCAGCCATGTACCGCGATCCCCTTAGTTCGGAGATGAGCTTTGGAGACATTTCAGGTCGGCTGAAGGAAGTGTTCAAGCCATACTACGATAACGAAGAGCAAGAGAGATTACAGCAACGCGGCATGGCGCTGAACAGAGGCTGGGGCGACAGCCCTGGTAGTAGCTGCGAACTTCTCGGAGGATGGGAAGAGAGTTCGGGGAAGAAGAGCAAGCTTGCGAATGCTGGTAGTGTCTTGATGGAGGGTGCTGCGGATGTCGGGAACGTGGAGCTGTTTGGATTTCCGGGCATGGTATTTGAGGTGCTGAAGAACGGAGCTGTGAGCTCGTTGACCGTGTATTGATACGATATGAGTGCTGCTGCTGGTGCCCGCAGGTATGGAAGGCGTTGTGGCTGCGCACATGTGGTGAGGGTTTCCAGTATTATAGAGCTACATGTAGCAAATCATCACATACATCGTTCCCCGAGTTTTATCATTTCGACAGCGGTGTTAATACTTAGCAGAGCATCAATGACCAGACGCTTTCTCCGCGTCATCGCCGATGTCGGCCGAACCATCACCGAGCCCATCTATGGATCCAAAAATATTGGAACTCTAACACTTCCCCGCCGATTCGCCCGCCCATGATGCTATTATGCTAACCCCAACACGCATCCTCCGCGCATCATGGTCAAACACCCTCCGACTGCCAAAATCTAGCTTTCCGCCGCGACCATTAGCGTCAACGAACCCAACCTACCTACGACGATGCACCGATGACCTGTATTCGTGGCAGGCGAGCCCCGAACGCGTTGTACGTTATGGACACCTGGAGAAGCGGTTGAATGGACAGGATGGCGAGGCGGAAGGCAATGCGCCAAAAGAGACCTTCACTCTGCATGATGGGCCGCCATACGCCAATGGGCCATTGCACATTGGGCATGCCTTGAATAAGATCACCAAGGACATCATCTGCAGGCACCAGGTCGGGCAAGGGAAAAAGGTGTCATATATACCTGGCTGGGACTGCCATGGTCTACCCATTGAGATCAAGGCTCTCCAGGCGCAAAAGAAGGATGCGGCGCAAGCCGACCCTGTAAGCGTGCGTGACGCTGCGCGCGAACTGGCGACTCGGACGATTGAAGAACAGAAGCGCGGCTTCAAGGAATGGGCTGTCATGGGCGACTGGGACAACGCATATCAGACGATGGAGCGCGGTTTCGAGATCAGACAGCTGGAAGTGTTTAAGAGCATGTTTGAGAAGGGCTTGATTTACAGGCAGTTCAAACCCGTCTACTGGAGCCCGAGTTCGCGAACAGCCCTCGCGGAAGCTGAGTTGGAGTACGATGAGGGTCACAAGAGCTTAGCTGCTTTTGTGCGATACCCAGTACATCTTTCGGAGGCTTTGAAGAACGGGGCTTTGAAGGAGGTCGACCGTGAAGTTAGCGTAGCCATCTGGACGACCACACCCTGGACCCTGCCCGCGAACAAGGCGATCGCGGTTCACAAGGACATGCACTACTGCGTAGTCAAGGATGCTGAGAAAGATGGCGAGCTGATCTTGGTCGCAGCTTCAAGAGTAGCGGAGTACGAGAAGATTCTTGAGCGGAAGCTCGAAGTAGTCCTTGCAGATGTGCGTGGCGCAGATCTAGCCGGTCAAGTTCAGTACGAGAATCCGTTCCAAAAGGCAAATGGACTACAGCCTATAATCCATGCCGACTTCGTCACCGACTCCTCAGGTACTGGACTAGTGCATCTCGCTCCTGGACATGGTATGGATGACTACAACGTATGCATGGCGCTCAACGTTCCAGCTTTTGCTCCCATAGATGATGCTGGTGCTTTCACCAAGGACGCGTTTCCGGAACAGCCCGAGCTGCTGGAAGGTCTACCTGTCGCTGACATCAAGAAGTCGGGTAGCAATGCTGTATGCAACTATCTCCAGACGCTGGACATGCTTCGGGGCAAGCAAAACTACCGCCACAAATATCCCATCGACTGGAGAACGAAGGAACCTGTCATCACGCGCGCTACGGAACAATGGTTCGCCAACGTAGAAGGGATTAAGGACGCGTCGATGAAAGCAATTGCCGACGTCAACTTCATGCCTGAGACGGGTAGAAGTCGTCTAGAGAGCTTTATTCAGGGACGGAGTCAATGGTGTATCTCGCGACAACGTGCTTGGGGTGTGCCTATCCCCGCCCTGTACAAGGTCGAGGGCGACACACTAAAAGCGACAATGGACTCTGAGACCATCGATCATATCATCGAGGTAATCAAAGAACGTGGTATCAATGCCTGGTGGACGGATGCGCAGGACGATCCAGCTTGGAAGCCAAAGCATCTCACCGGAACATACGTACGCGGTAGAGATACCATGGACGTCTGGTTCGATAGTGGTACCAGTTGGAAGCTCCTTCCGCAGCAAAAAGACAAGCCTGTTGCCGATGTATACCTTGAAGGCACTGACCAACACCGCGGCTGGTTCCAGTCATCACTCCTTACCCACGTCGCAACCCAGCCTTACTCCACAGAGACCGTCAAAGCACCATACAAGACTCTGATTACCCATGGCTTCACTCTCGACTCCGACGGCCGTAAGATGAGCAAATCTCTTGGCAACGTCATCTCTCCATCTCAAATCATGTCTGGTGAACTCCTTCCTCCCGTCAAGCGGAAGAAGCAAAAAGGCGTCAAGCAAGACCCAGCCACCAAGCACACGCCAACATACGATTCCATGGGCGCCGATGCTCTCCGCCTCTGGGCCGCAAGCAGCGACTATACACGCGATGTCACAATCGGGCAGCCCGTCCTGATGTCCGTAAACCAAGCCCTCCACAAATACCGCGTCACTTTCAAATGGCTGCTAGGCATTTTCTCCCTACCATCTTGCCCACCACCATTCGCCTCCTTCAATGAGCTCACGCCCACCATCGCCGACTTCAGCGAACTCACTGACCGCCTTGCCGTTCACCGACTGGTACAAGTCAGTGCAGAAGTACACAACCACTTCGGCAAATACGAGTTCTTCAAAGGCGTCAACGCAATCAACAAGTACATTTCCATGGATCTGAGCGCTTTCTACTTCGAAACACTCAAAGACCGGGTGTACACTGGCGACACAAAGGACTGCGAGACACTTCAGCGCGTTTTGGGTCTCATCTTCTATGAGCTATTGCAGATGCTTGCTCCAGTCTGTCCGCTGCTTGTTGAAGAAGTATGGGATCACGTTCCTGAGGGGCTCAAGGAGAAGAGTGCTCATCCTGCACGTGCGGTGTGGTCGCCTCTTCCCGCGCTCGCGGCGTTTGAATCTGCTAGTCTGGAGGCCATGAGCGAGACAACTAGCACGCTGGGCGCAGCCATCAAGATCGCACAAGAGCGCCTCCGTACTGAGAAAAAGATCGGTTCAAGTCTCGAGAGCGCAGCGACGGTTTACCTACCAAAGTCGACCAACGCGGAGATTTTCTACGCTGAGTTCACGAGATGTATGCAGCCTACATTCCTCACGCCAACGGATCTCGAAACTCAGCTCGCCGGCCTCTTCGTCATCAGCGAAGTCAACTTTTGGTCACCGACAGGGTCGTTTTTTGCGAACAATGTGTTCATGGCGGGGGATGCGGATACGATGAAGCAGCGGTCGCAATGGTGGGAGGAGGAAGCGCTTTCGAGCGACGCGGGATTGTTGGGGAAGGCGAGGGTGCTGGTGCATCCGCCTAGTGGGGAGAAGTGCCCGAGGTGTTGGCGCTTTGTCAAGGAGGAGAAGGAGGAGATTTGTGGGAGGTGTAAGGGGGTTGTTTCGCAGCAGGGTGGGGTATAGATGTAGCTGGTTGTTGAGATGCGTTGTATATTACTGTACGATTGTAGTGTGCGCTATATTCAGAGATCGAAATAACGCTTCCTTTTGCGCAGTGCCTCCATCTGTTCCGTAGCTTCTCCTTGAGTCCACATTCTCGCTGTGGCAACACCGCATCTCGTTCGTCACGTTCCCTCGATACGGAGTAGTAAGGCTCCATTACGGTACTACTTGAGGCGAGGGTCATCATAACGCCGAGACTCTTCCTCCGTTACTTAGCTCCAAAGGACCTGAACAATGAAGTCGTACGCCGCGCCACATGTGAAGGACCTGGACTGGTAGACCTGTTTCGGCTCTTAGTAGCATTGGAGAATCTCTGTCGCCAGGATCGGCCTTTCTCGCGCGTGGGTAATTCCATGGGGCCAATACTCCGACTTCGCGTAGCTTTTCCAGATTCACTCTTTCTCGTTGGATCAATGCTCCGAGTACTAGTAGCCTTCTCACGTTCTGAGTCTTGTAGAAGATATGGGGTGTGTACCATTGCACCGATTTCAAAATCATGTGGTTGAAAACCAGGTCGTGTTTCGTATAATAGATCATGTTGACTGAGATCCAAGCTTTCATTGACCGGGATGAAGGAACCACCGGGTCCAGGTAGTTCGGTGATCTGAGGATATGGGGAACTTTCAACATTGGCGTAAGGTAGGGCCCCTTGAGGCACCTGGGGAACAGTAAGGCGCTGCAGATCGACATCTTGACTTCGGTAGATAGTCGCTGAATATGGGGTCGCTCCGGTCATCGATGATTGCTGTTGTTGCTGTGCTTGCATGAGCATAGGGTTTTGCTCATCCTGCGGTTCTCTCTGAACGCGCAGAGGTGACAGGAGGTTTGTGATGATATGTCCAGGTCGCTCTCGAGGAGACCGAGGTAATCTGTCGACCGGTCGCCCTTCGTCGATCGCCCCCCTACGCTCCTGATACGGAAGCGTCGGAAGCGTCTGTGAAACACTCTGCTCTTTTGGTTTTCTACCCAAAAGTCTCTCGAAAATGGTCAATTTTGAGGTGGATGGCTGACGCTTTGGGGGCTCAGGCGCCTGCTCACTGTACACTATGGGCCGGACCTCTTGTCCACTGTACATTGCAGCCCGCGCATCTTTGAACTTTGACGTGATATGGTCCCACGAAGTATCTACTTCCTCTTCCGGATTGTCATTTGGGCCCACTGCAACCTCTTCAAGCCATTCGTTGGGTCGCGTATGCGGACTAGACCATGGATCACGCGCGCCTTTGACGACGCTATCGTCCGACGGCTCCGAACCCGACTTGCGACTTGACAGTTCTGAAGGTGCCTTCGATGCGCCTGAACTGGAAGATACTGGTACACTTTGCCGTGCAGCATTAGATGACGTATCGTCTTCTTCCAAAGCAGTCATGAAGTCCGTTCGGGGTATGGCGAACAAGGCCACTTGTTCAAGATGCCGTGCGAGATGGGATTTCAGTTTCTTCGCCTGTTCGCCACACAACGTGCAGGTCCCTGAATATGCATCTGAAGGCCGCTGAAAGCCATGACGGAGGTTCAACAGCTGTATCTCGTCAATAGATTCCGAATGAGCGATGCGCATGTGATTCAAGAAGTCTTTCGTCTCGACAAAAGAATCATGAGACTCTGTGTTGCAGTACCATTCCATGCGATGGGTATGCGATTCATGACGAAACCAGGCATCACGGCTTTCAAAGAGATATTCGTGTAGTTGGCAGTCTGGGTATGTGCAAATATGTGGTCGAAGATCGGACAAGACGTGCTTTCTTAGGCGTATGTATAAGCCAAGTACTTTGACAACAGGTAATTTGATGTACTTACTTCCATTTGCGCTCAGACGTAATAAACTGCGCGGTCGAGCAGTAAGGACATATGAACTGACTCAATAGCCACCCCTCCTTTGTCCTTGGTCGATTTGGAATCCTGATCTTGATTGCATTTGCAGTCTGCTCGGACGCGGTGGAAGATTCGAAGTCGGACACTGATGGCGTATACAGTCCGATAACCGGTGGGACTGGTACTACTAGAGCATTGATCTTCAGCGTTGTCGCTTTTGTGAGTTCTGTGCGTTGACTCGGGCCTTTTGAACTAGGCGCCGACTCGCTGGCTATATCCCCTTGAGTAGGCACGGGTATATGACCATGTTCGACCTTGAGATCGTCATTCACATTCATCTCTTCTTCTTGTAAGGCATCAGTGTGGCGCTTGCGGTACTGTATCAGCTGCCTACGTCTCGATATCATCTTCGCTAGACGAGCAGTAACTGTTTCGTTGAGATTGGGGAATTTGTCTTTGACATACATGATGTCGAATGGTAAGTAAGCAGTCGTATCAGTGATATTCTTCTTCTTCATGCGATCGATAGGAGCAGGACTTCGAATGGGTAACCTCCAAAGACAGTCGATGGTGAAATTAATGGGGTCTAGTAGGGCTTGCTTTTTTGGAGATTGACGCTCAGGAAGTGACGGATGTGGCTTTTGTCGAGGTGGCTTCTGCTTGCTTGAGTGTTCTGCCTCGGAGTCGGAAGAGAAATCCCATGGCGAATCAGAAAGGTCTGATTCGTCTCCATCGGTATCTGAGGGCTCAGCATTCTCAGTGAAGCGATCATGAGCCGCAATTTCATCAACTTGAGCCGCAGCTAATGCTTGGAAGCAATTTATCAGCCATTCCTCAAAACTTTGTGGGAAGCGATTGTTGTCACCTTTATTTAGCTAATGCGTGCGCGTTCCCATTAGCGAGTATGTCCAGTATGCAGCAAGGCGGGCTAGAAATGATAGGCCATATTGAAAGGAGCGTATCTTACACCGCTACGAAGATCTTTCATTAATCTCAACACCTAACAGACTGGTAAGTCTCCATACATGAGCTTGTGATGACGGCCCAATACCTGCTGTCTGTAAAAGGAAGCCTCTCTTAGCCGATAATCTAGAGACATCGTAGACTTAGAACCACTGTGCATAGCACCGACATTTCCGGCCCAAAGCTTGTATCTGTCGAAGGCATCTCGCGCTCCATCTTGATCTTCTCCGTGACGAGACGAACTCAGTGCGCCGATGAGGGTAAGAAACATTGAAACACAAAGAGCGTGCACTTGTGCGATAGAATCATGCATATCTGCATAGCTTAGTCTTGTCGACTGGAAAGAGAGGTAAACTTGGTGATGATGAGGGAAGGCTGAGGTCATAACCTGTGATTGTACGATTGTACACGAAACCACGTGGCTCGGCTAGGGCTGATTGAGCCTAGCCGCAAGGCTGAGAACGAGTCCCAGGGTTGTTGAGACCGCACCTTCGTTGCTGCCTTCCTTACGCAACATCATCTGCCAGTATATCACGGTAGTCAGTCACTTGCACTGTCGCTCATTATTGGTTCCCAACATCAACCATCATCCTGTCCAAATCTCAGTGCACCAGCCCGCCCAATTTATCGGCGACTGTGCAAGCTAGATCCCCATTATGTCTGGGTTCGAGGTAGCTGGCGTAGTTTTGGGATCTCTTCCGTTGGTGATTGTGGCTCTGGAGCACTACTCTGAAGGAGTATGAGAAAATACGCAGTAGCCTGACAGATCATGACTGACACGACTACAGCTTTCTGCAATGAAGAGTATGCGAAAGTATGAAGAAGTATTTGAATATCTTCATTCTTCGTTCATAATCATGGCCTGTATCTACAGAAATGCCTGCGAAGAGCTTCTGAGCCCATTGGCGCTCTCAGATGCTCAAGTATGTGAACTCCTAGAGAATCATGATAGTTCTTCCTGGGAGAATCCAGACCTCAACGACGCTCTACGCAACCGATTGGGAAGCAACTATCTACCATTCAAGTCTTCAGTCAAGCAACTGAATAAGAAGATCAATCTTTTCGCGCGGAAGCTGCAGCTATCCGACAAATTCCAGGTGGGCAAATTGCATTGAGAGAGGAGCATTTGCTAAGACATAACAGCCACCTTGGAGCACACCAACAGGAGGTATTGACGCAGCCTCACGAAAAAAGTTTTTCAACGATCCTTGGATGCGCATGAAAGGAGGGCTTAAGTCCAAGCACTATGAAGCGCTGTTATCGTCGATCGATGATGACATCAATCGTCTTGCCAGCCTCACGACAAGCGCAATTGCGCTTGAACCCTTACGGCTTCAAAGAAGACGCAAAGCTGATGCGGATTATCTACTGAAGTTTCGACAACATGCAGAAAAGCTATACGACGCTTTCAACTCGCGCTGGTCGTCGCGGTGCATATGTCAATGCACACACCAAGCAAATCTGCGTCTTGACATACAAAGAGATGAGGAACCAGGCAAATCTTCTACCTTTAAATTAGTCTTCACGTTCGGCCCATCACATTCGGGACATGCAGCTCCTTGGAAGCAACTCCCAGTCGAGATCGAGGCTATTGACATAATCGACACAGCAAAGCCCAACAGCCATTCATTAATTCCCAGTATCGTCATACACTCCAACGCCAAGGTACACGACCACTGGAAGTGTCTCAAGAGGGCCCCAGACATCGTTGATCTATGCGCAACGCTCCAAAGCTGTCCGAGTCCAGACTGCATGGGTGTCATGAGGAGCAAGCTCGCAAAACACCACATCCACACTCTACGCTTACCGAACGCAAGCATGCCCGACAAACGAATAAGCTTACAGCAGGTAATGGCGATGCAAGGAAGCACCTTCCAGATCAAGGAAAAGTGTACACTCGCTCTTACACTCGCCTCCGCTGTCTACCACCTCCATAACACCTCTTGGCTGGAGGAGACCTGGGGCCTGAGCGACATCTGCATCCTCAGTCAATCAGTACTGTCCGATCAACCCTACATATCTCGGGAGTTTCCTGCTACAGCCATACCGAAAACCCAAAGCCAAAGAGTAGCTATCATCAAGAACAGCATCATCTTCGCACTTGGCGTCGCGCTACTAGAAATATCGTATGGCAAGCCGCTGCATACATATGTCACTGTAGATGACTTCGACGCGGCTGGTAATCGCACAGCTTTCACCGATTATCTCATAGCAGTTCGGTTGGCGGAAGGACTGCGTGCGCGGGAGTTGACAAACTATGCGGACGCGACGCAAAGGTGCATACATTGCAATTTTGAGGCATCGGTATTTAGTCTGGATGATGATGACTTTAGGGAGAGGTTCTACCAGGGTGTCATTGTGCCGTTGAGGAAGGACTACGAATATGTTGTTAATGTGTGAAACGAAATACCTAATCTATCATCAAGTGAGCTATCCAAATGACTCTCCCTGTCCGATCGACGTTGCATCATCCTTCAGAACCCCCAACTTACCCGCTGAGGTAAGACACACTGGAGTCCGAATATCTCGGCAATCCAGTGCTCCCCACATGAACGCCGGACGAACTGCGGCCCGAACAGAGAGGTCAACATAACTGCGCCTCCCTATCTGTGACAATGGCATCAGAATCGTACCGAATGCAATGAATGTCGATGGCTATGCGAAGATAGACGGTAGTTCAGGGTCGAGAATGTCTTGGTGTCTTGACCTTCGGCAGCCCAATACTAAAGAGTCCTTCAGTTACTAGAGTCGCGAGTTCCGAGTATCAGCCCGACTGTTGGCATGGATTTGAAGACGTCTTTCGGTACTGAGAGGATTGCTATCTAGACATATGGTCTTGACCCACGTGATAAGTGAGCACAAGGACATACTCGTGGCATCGTGCACTCACCACGAAAGCCATGCCCAGGTAGATTCCTATTTGGTGAGCCTTTGTGGGAAGGAAGCTGGGAGCTTCACGATGCACCTGTGACGATCGCAATTCACACCTTGCCTCTGTATGAGTGCAGTGTAAGATGTAGACGAGATGGACGGCGCCATGGCAGAATAGTGAACCATGTGTTTGGTACATGTAACTGACTCAGAATTGTTCGATTGGACGTCAACATGTCCAACGCGCAACCGGCGCCTGGTGGCATGTCAGCTGAATGGGTTGGTTCTCCTATCTCAAACATAGTCGACCGTAGTCTGTGGCTTAAAGGGCCGTTGGTGGATCTCAATGGCGAACGGTCTTTGTAGTACTATGCGTGCCGTGTGTTTGCAGGGTCGTGCGATGTACCAACACAGACGAAGGCGCCGCTTGCAGTCATCTGCACGCCCGCAGCCTATAAAGAACCGTCCTATTTGTGGAGGTTAGCTGCCTATCAGAGTTGCGCCGGGATCGGACTGAGTCGTGCAGGCAGAGCTTGTCAGTACTTGTCATGTACTTGCAGGCCACTGCCGTGTGGGTGACGACCCCGGATTCCGCTGACCAAGAATTAGATCAGCAGCCTCGCGGCCTTATCGTGTGTTTGTTCGGCAGGGTCAAGGCAGCTCCTTGCTGAATCCAGTGTATGGAGCGAGCAAGGCTGCGAGGTGGTCACGGACCAGGCTGCTTACGTGGATAGCGTGCCCGAGGCATCGGCAAGTAGCAGCAGGGCGTGACAGTGAGTCGCCACTTTCGGTTTCCAGAATATTTCTGCATGGGGCCGTGATGGGGTTGCTCGGGCAGATGACGACGCTGTGTGGCAACAGCGGGGTGCGTGCGATGCATGCTGCAGCCATTGAGACGGGCGTGCGATGCCAGCGCACAGCGAGTAGCAGGTTGAGTTGGCTGGGGCGGGCGTGCTGTATGTAATCAGTGCAGCGCAGGCGGGAACTGGGCCGCCCCTGGGGAAGCGTTTCAGAGTGAGCTTGGCTCTCTGGGTTCGCACTTCACGCAGCGACAGCTAGTGGGCGGGCGCGGCGACGTTGGCACTTTGATCACGTTGGGAGGCAAATGAAAGCGCGCCCTAGGCCAAGCGCAGGTGCAGGGCTGACGTTGACGCAGCGGAGCGCTCGTATAGCATTTGGCTGTGACGGCGCGAAAGCTTCCAGAAGGCTTGGGGGCTTCGAGCCGGGCGGTTCGTGGATGGATAGGCTGGATCCACCAGTGCGCCTGCCTCTTTTTGTCGAGTATCCCAGATCCAATCAGCCAGACCAGGCCCGCTGCTCTCCTCCACCACACCACGCTCGATTCCTATAGCCGACTTCTGCCCGTCTCGTCCACGCCCTCACTGCCCTCGACCGTGTGCGCCCGATGCTGCTCAGCGTGCAGCCCATAGCAGTGCCGCTCATGCGACACACCGAGGACCGCTAGAGCCCCTGCATGCATCTACAACCCTCACCCGCGCCCTGAAGACGCTCAAGACGCTCCCCAAACACGCTGCGAGCCATCGCCCGAGGACGCCGCCTGCGCTGCTCGAGTCTCGACACGTCCCGTTGCGCGCGCGCCGAGTGAGAGACACCAAGAGGCAGCCGCGCCCAGCACCCGCCCGCCGTCGCGCCTGCCCTCCCTCGTCGCTTCCCGCCTTCCTCGTCGCATCCACCCGTTGCGCTTTCCTCGTATACAATAAACACTGCACTCTAGTGTCGTGTGCACTGGCTGCCGCTCGCCGCCTCGCCGGGTTCCCTGGGGCTTCCACCGACGTCGTCGTTTCAGAGTGCATCTCAGACCAACCGGCGCACTCCCGCCGTCCCATCTCTGCGCTCCCCCACGCTTCTGGACGCTCGACTCTGTCCGCTGCTCTCCTGCGTCCACTACCACTGCGCTCACGACCGCCAATTGGCCCTCGGCTGCACCCCATCCACCACGCTTCCGCCTCGCACTCTCCCGTGACGCTGTCCAACCCGTTCAGACGTCTCTCTGCGACCACCCGTCCTCCCCATTTTGCGACACCTCCCCAACACCCTCCCCTCTGCGCTGGAGACCAGTGCTGTCTGGTCGCCGCACATAGGCGGAGACAATGGAACATGGCGCGTGCAATGTTGTCTACATTGACCGGCGGGCCAACGACGAGCACGTGCGGAAGGAGACGCTGTCCAAGTCGCTCGTCGCGCGAACCACGACTGGCAATGTAGGACAGAGCTACTTTGCTATCGGCAAGACGTCGCCGCGCGAAGTGCACGACAATGTCGAGGCGATGCTGTCCATTTCCAGCGAAGGTAGTCCGTCCTCTTCCCGCGCCCACGCCTTTACTAACACACTTCGTAGTACACATCTGCAGCACCGGCAGGGCCTGCCTACAGAAGATCACCCAGCTCGTCGAGTCTACCAAAGCCAGCATTCCTACTTTCGTCATAATAGACATCCCATACGATGAAGAACAGCGCATGAAGCGCCTTTCTCGCGAGCCGCGCACGCCCTCGCCCACATCCTCGCGCCTCACACGTTTAGATACGAGCGAACCCGACGATATATATGCCATGCACCTTCTCACCCACATATCCTCTGAGATCTCGTCGCGGAACTTCTCCAAACTCGTCGTACCTGTGGTCATGCTGTCGGGTCTGGGCACCGAAGAGCCGTCCTCAGCTGGTCCGCTGCCGTCACCAGGCCTACAAGTATCTTTCTCGCTCGGCGACACTGTTCGGTTGACGCGATACCTGGATGCCGGCGCTGTGGACGTCCTGACGAGTCCAATGTCAAGAGATCGCATGCTTGGCTTAGCCGTCCATGCCTATCGGTTACAGAAGGAGTTCTCTCGAGAAGAAGCAAGCTTTCTGACTACTAAGCGTAATCGGAAGCTGTCTTGGGTCGGAGTAGACGACACAAAACCTTACGCATATCTGCGCGAGGCGATGGTGTCGAATCTCATGACTGGCATCTGTAATCCAGAGACAGTAGGCGACTCGCTGGAATCTACGTATGTACAAACGGTGACTATGCGACTCGCCACTGACTTGAGTAGGGATTTCCATCTCGACGTAGATCGCCAAATCGTCGTTGAAGCTGCCATCGGTACTTGGGCCTTCTCCGCGCACGACTACACCGATGACGAGCTTCTCTATGGCGCTTTCGTCATGCTCAAGCATGCACTACAAATGCCCGAATTAGAAAGATGGGCGATAACCGAAGGCAAGTGCGGCTTATGCCTGAAACCTGCTACTTGCTGACCGATTCCTAGACGAGATGATCGTCTTTCTCTTGGCCAGCCGTACTGCCTACAACGAGTTCGTCAAGTACCACAACTTCCGTCACGTTGTCGACGTGCTCCAGGCTCTCTTCCACTTCCTCGTCCGAATCGGCACCCTGCCTCCTTATCCTTCGGATTCGTCCAACACGTCCACCCCGAAATCGCCAATCGCTGAGCTCCTCAAGCCCTTTGACGCGCTTACCCTTCTGATATCCGCCATTGGACATGATGTTGGCCATCCAGGAGTCAACAACGCTTTTCTAGTCGCATTGAACGCACCGCTAGCGCAATTGTACAACGATCGATCCGTCCTAGAATCATTCCACTGCGCTGCTTACTCCCAAATATTACGCCGTTATTGGCCGAGCGCATTCAATGATGCTGCGATGCGCAAGCTCATGATCAACAATATACTTGCGACAGACATGGGCCTCCATTTCAAGTACATGAGCGACCTGGGTAACCTGCAGCAGAAGGTTGCGCATGACAAGGGCGTGGTCGACGGATGGAGTGCCAAAGTACAGGAAGAACAAAAGGACCTGACATGTGGACTGCTCATCAAGTGCGCAGATATCTGCAATGTGGTATGTTTTGAGTTCTTGTCTTTCTGGCGCACTGCAAGCTGACATACTTTAGGCTCGCAAATTTGACACCGCTGCCAGGTGGGCCAACATCCTGACGGACGAATTTAGCAACCAAGGACTCATGGAAGAGGAGCTGGCTATGCCATCATGTCTGTTTGGTGGCCCACCTGTTCGGGAAGACGTCATCAAACTTGGCGAATCTCAGATCGGTTTCATGAACATCTTCGCCCGGCCGCTCTTCGAAGCCGTCACGGACATCTTACCGGCGATGCGCTTTGCTGTCGACGAGATCCTGATCAATAAGGGTGTTTGGGAGAGCAAGATCGATGAAGAACGACAGAGAAAAAGGAAAAGCAAGAGTATGAATCTTGGTTACCTGTCATCTGGTTTCACCGTCGATCCGAGCCCAAGTCCTTTGTCTGGAGGGCCTAGCAAGCCCGCTATAAAGATACCTCTGAGTGCCATTAAGACCATTTCACCCGAAGAAGCGGCTCGGCGAGGATCGACAGGCTCCATCCGCTCCATTCAAGCTGCGACAGCTGAATCACGAAGATCCTCTTCGATTATTGACAAAAGCTCAAGGCGATCTTCAACGACCGCTGTCCCTGGCCAAAGAGCCATGAGCTCTGCTGAGAATGCCACTTCGTCAAGACGAGGAAGTAGAGACCCCAGCCTCACTGCGATCCTGGTGACTCAGACACCAAACTCGTCCGAACAGAAAGGGCAAGCTTCAGGTTCTGATGATCGGTCAAAGACTGATCGTAAGGACACTTTGACGAGGTCTTCGTCACCAAAGAAGGAGAGGGAGTCTCTTGGTGTTAGGCCAGTCACAGCTCCTTCCCAGGCCAGGCGTAGTCAAGGTGAGTAAACATCACTTCAGACCCGTCATGGCATATGAGCTAATTATGGAAAAGTTCTCGATCCTTACCCCGCGCAACAACCGTCGTCACAAAGCCACTCCCAGGTCGATCTCTCGCAGGCGGCAAATGGAAACTTTGATGGCTCAAAGCTGCAGCAATGGGACACCGGCAACAAATTGAGTGCTGACAGTAACGCCACGCGCTCAGATGTGTCGCGCGACTCGAGCTGGTGGCGACACGTGAGCACCAAGCGACGCCCTCGTGATGTTAGGAACGGCGACGCGGACGGACGGGCTCCGCTGAGGGAAGTAATGCCGGACTCACTGGTGCCTCCTCCGAACAGCGACTCGACGACTACCTCGCCTACATGCTCTAGCCCCGGCAGGAAGACAACGACGGGGAAGATTATGAGCTTCTTCAAACGAAAGCCCAACAGCCATAAGGAGCCCGAGAAGCAGTTGTCTAGCTTTGGTAGCTCCTCTCAGCTGCGCACACCACAGACGAGCGATCCTGGGCGATCACTCAACAGCGACGATTGATTTCACTAATACCTTTCTACGCCTCTATTGACCTTACATTAATGACCAACGCCGCATCCGATACCACGGTATTTCCTTTAGTCTCAACATACCACTTCAAAAGCAGTCCTGGGTCTCTGTGGCACCTGCTTTTGGGTTTCCTTCGTCTCTGGCAATTCCTGGATTTGATACCTCTTGCGCATGGCATGCCATCGGAAAGCGTTGGTGTACCGATTATTTGAGGTTCACTTATTTCACCTTCGGGTAACTTTGGGCGAGTCTTCGATCGTATCTTGCTCCAGCGCGCTTGCATCTGGTATACCAGGCTCCTCTCTACATTTTCTCTCTTCCTTTGTCGGCTACCTTCATTTCGGTGGGGCGCTGATGCATATTGATGGCAGTCGCTGCTCGTCAGGCTGTTCGGCCTCTATAGTTAGGGAGGTCTGATTCTATTGTTTCTTTTTCGCGACCAAAGGGACGCATTTGTTTACGCGGCTTGTGGTTGTTACGAGCAGGAGACGGTGTCGGACATTGGGCAGGCTATGGAACGGTGCAACCACGACATTGTGGCATAAGAACACTAGCTGAAGAGTTGGCAGGAGAAGAGAGTGTATAGCTACTCCTCTCCGATATTCGTAGACATGGACACAGCGGCTATTATCCTAAGCTTGGCTGCGCCGCCCAGCGAACTCATGACGAAAACCCATAATGAAATGTATATTCTCAATTCTCAACTCATTTGTTGTACGCAACCATCTTTGCGCGCATCGTCAAGCAAACGAAATCATCGTCGTCAGCACGTCTTATTCACAGAGCATGACCATCGGCAAACGCCGACGCCCTTATCATGGTCACGAGTTGCTTCCGTAAAAGTGGTCCTCGTAGCACATAACTACCTAATTCGGGCCAGTGCAAGCGGTGTAGTGCGGCGCTAAACCCCACTTGCCTGACAACACCTACTCCTCGACATAAGGCATACCTACAAACTTCCCTTCATCCTTGAGCAACACAAACATGGACGACAAAGTCAAATACCTGCTTTCCCTTTCCGCGGTGCGAGAGCGTGCCAAAATCGTAGGAGAGGCTGCTGAAGCAGGCAAGCTGAGCCACTTTGATGTCCACGAGGAGCGTCTGGGCGAAGCAGCGGATTATGTGACTTCTGTCATCAAGGTTCGTTCTCTAATTCCAAAAAAAGTTGTATGTCATGGACATGCTGACCTCAAACTCACAAGCGCGACTTTGGCCCCGACAAATTCCACACCATTCCACCTCACGGCCGCTGGCAGCACTTTGAAGTTGGCGGCGTTCCCCGCATTGCCGACCTCCTCGATGAATGGAAAAAGCATGGTTGCGACGAACTTGAACTTACGCGTCGGCTGATCGATCTCTTCTTTGTTTCGGTACTGTTGGATGCTGGCGCTGGAGACCATTGGCGATATGTGGAACTTGGTGCGGGAAAGGAGTATGAGAGGAGTGAGGGTATTGCAGTAGCGAGTTTGTATATGTTTAAGAGCTTGGGATTTGCTGCGAAGAAAGACGGAGGTCCGATTGTTGATGGTAAGTATCCGTCATATGCTAGGGTGGTTGAACGAGATGGCTGACTGAATTGCGTATAGGAAAGGGACTCCAAGATCTAAAGACAGAGGCCCTCGCAGAAGGCTTCCAAATTTCCTCCAGCAACCCCATGCTAGGCGTCGACTCCCGAGCCAACCTTCTCCGCAGTCTAGGAAAATCTCTCCTCTCCCAACCCGCCATCTTCGGCGAACAAGGCCGACCAGGAAACGTCGTCGGTACGTCTACCACCCTCTCCACCACCAAACTAACTACTAATAACCCAAAACAGACTACATGAAAACCACCACCTCCGATTCCTCAACCCTCGATATCCTCACCTTCTGGGACGTCCTCCAAAACCTGCTAATCCCCATTTGGCCCCAAGACCGCACCGTGGTAAACGGACAAGCCCTCGGTGACGCATGGCCCTTATCCACACTGAAGACGCAATCCAAAGATGCCAACGTAGACGAAAGCACCTTCATCCAGCCTTTCCACAAACTAACCCAATGGCTCGCTTACTCCCTTACCGTGCCCTTCACACGCATCCTCTCCCTGTCCTGGAAGAACATGTCCGCCATGACCGCCCTCCCCGAATACCGCAACGGCGGTCTATTCGTTGACCTAGGCGTTTTAACACTCAAGCCCGCGTCTCTAGAGCGCGGTCTCAAAGCTACGTCGGATGGAAGTGGACTTCCGTCTTTTGCTGCCGGCGATGACGCTATCGTTGAGTGGAGAGCGATGACGCTCGTCTTAGTGGATAAACTGTATAAGTTGGTACTGGAGAGGATGCAGGGGGTTGAACTGAGTATGGCACAGTTGCTGGAAGCGGGTACGTGGAAGGCGGGGAGGGAGGTGGCGAAGGAGAAGAGGCCTCAGACGAAGAGTAGTCCGATTGTTATTCTGAGTGATGGCACAGTTTTCTGAGATCAGGTATCGAGCTGACAGATGACCGCGTGCAGTAAGTGTGCAGTGCTTGCTAGCAACCAAATTAGAGCATTATGAGACGTAAGAGCCTGACTAGACAAAAGCTACACTCCTCAGAAAAACCCTCCCTCTTGTTTCCTCCCTCTAACCTCCTTCATCTCAATAGCTCTCCCATTTATCCCACTCCTTCCGTCTACTTCTTCATCAATCGCATCCAACACACCCAGTCTTTGCACTCCAATATCTCCCTCTCCTTCCCCTTTTCTATCCACGAATTTCTCTTGTTCCGAACCATCTCTCTTCGTGTGTATGTCTTGCAACCCCCAATCCCTCGGCGCCATCCAACCCTGCCGTTGAGTCCCACGTCCACCCTCTCTCTTCCACATGCCGCCCAACACCGGCGACTCCGGCCCTGCACTATCCAACTCGCTCCTTAGATCATCACCCGGCAGTTCAGATGGTCCGCGTACATCTCCGTACACGGAATTACGAGCTTTGGTCAGCGCTGATGTGGGGAAGGATGCCGAGACAGTTGTGAGTGGCAGTTCTTGGGGTGGTGATTGCCAGTTGTGTGGGTAGGTGCGTTGTTGGTGGTCGTAGTAAGCAGGGTTGTCGATGGCATGGTTTGGATCGTGGGGTGCGTAGGCAGCGAAATTTGTGTCTTGGGAGTAAACGGAGGAGGGAGGGTGGTGACCAAGAGGGGATAGGGGGCTGTAGATGGTGTTGTTGACGCCTGGGGTGGGTGGTGTGTAGGATGGTGGTGCTGTTCCCCGAGTATTAGGCAAACATATTGTTGAATATCATTGAAGGAATCGATTTGGATGAACTTACAATCGGTCACATTTGGCTGCCGATTCTCTGCCATGACGCATATGGGTAGGATATCCAGACTTTGCTCTGCTCCATCCTCTTTCTCACGCGTCTTGGCTTTCTTTCTCCTGAAACATAGGAACCAGATTACGAATCCCGCAATTATGGCGAGTGCGAAAGTGCCTCCTGCTGCACCACCTGCTATGGCTGCGACGGGTAGTTTCTCTTCGGTTGCAACGGAGGCAGTGTTCGATGGGGATATGGTGCTCGACGTTGATGTAGCTGACGTCGTGGCTACGTTCGCTACTGTGACTGAAGCGTAATGGTTGAAGGTGGATGTCGGTGATGGTCTAGAGTCCGTCTTCAAACCACCAGTTGCATGATATGCGCTGAGCAAGTCGTCGCGATTGAGTATTGCTGGTTCAAGATCACCATCTGGACAACCGGACTGCGCGCATGCGTTTGTTTTACAACATCCCCAGAAGGTTTCTACGCTGTATTAATATGGCGTTCAAAAGATACGATTTGTTCGCTAGTTGACTGAAGAATCTTCGATAAACCCAGAGCCCAATGATGCTTTTTGACTTACTGTCAGCGGCGCAAGTGTAGAATTTACTCCCAGTTCCGCACGTAGCGTCGGGGAAATCTCCATATGATGTTGGATCAAAGGCACCGGGGTACAAGTTTCCTTGTGCACAAGTGATTTCGCATGGGTCTCTTGCGCAACAGCCAACGAAGAAACTGGAACTGAGTTAGATTTTGGGAGCATTACGAGTAGACTTCTCCACTTACGTTCCGTAGCCGCACGACCACCACGTACCTCCAGCAGGGCAGGAAGGCGAGAAGACTTGTCGCTCAAAAAGGCTACCCGGCATAGTTTGGGATGACGAGGCTGAGGTCTTTCTAGTAAGTTTGAAAAGCGAGTCCAAGCAACGAGCAACAAAATCAGTGACCTTCAAACCACGAATCTAACGGTCGATAGTAAAGACCACGAGGAAATTGCACTGCAACCTGATCCAGACCCCAAGAGCACACACATCGACCCAAACGCCGCCCTGCGGCTCAGCCATCATTGTAGTAAGATGCTACTCTTAGCCGAACTTCTCACTCGCCACATCTTTTTCTGTAGAACTCAGGGCGAAGATACCCCGAATGTGTGCATATGCAGTCATGTAATAGGGGCCGGTATTGCTCGGGTGTTACCTGAGAGTAAGAAATCTGACGTTGTTCATACGTATTTACTTGGCACTGCCTGCTGTTCCAAATATTTGGCCGCTGCGACGGCGCGCTATGCTGACGGATGGGGAGAGGGAAGGCTAGAAGAACTTGAGATGGGCAGATCTTGGGGCTGATATTTTTGATGGAAGGTGTGAGGTGGCGTGAGGGGTCGTCGGGTTGAGTCGGTGGCTGCCGCGTGGTTGCATGCGCGCAGGGAGATGCGTCGCGATTGTTTAGGTCCGGAGAGGAAGCTTGTGGGTTGCATATTTGGACGGCACACACTATCACGTTTTGTGGTAATCAACGGGTAGTAACATGAAGGAAATGCTCAAATAGTTGCTGAACGCCTGGTTACAAGAGACTTCGGAACGTAGAGGAAGGCGGCCTTGGTGTTCTAAATGTGGCACGGGTGAGCTGCACGTGGGATTAGGTAAGAGTAAGCCCTGAAGCGGCCCTGTATGAAGAAAGGAGATGCGCAATCTCAATTCACACCAAAATCGGGCTCTAGGTTTTCAGCATTGTTGTTAGATGGTATATATACATTTCGTGGGTAGGAATGGGTATGATACGCGAGTACAGATTACAACGGGACCTCCCAATTACAACAACATAACGCGAATGCACATCATCTTCCCTCTGATGAGGGTATCTTCACAGGACTAGACCCTCGACGACAACGGTTACTCGGTCATCACGCCCAGCCCTTGAGATCGGCTCGCGCGCTTCGTCTTGTCGTTGGGGAATGCGCCTTGTACCGGCATAGGTGAGGTCTGTGGTGACTCCAGCTCAGAAGGACCAGGCCGCGCCTCGGCAGGAAGTTCGGAGAATCGCCGAGTATCTACAACATCCGATGCGCCGGCGGGAAGTTCAGAGTATCGGTTGGTCGAGACCTCTGCCGGAAGCTCTTGGGGTTCGCTCGCGTGGCTGGCGTACTGGACGTATGACTGCTGGCCCTTGGTTGGGTAGTTTTGGTGGTAAGGATCTTGGACAGGAGAGGTATACGTGGGAGGTGCTATCGGGGGATATTAGCATACTATGAGAAGGATCAACGAGGGGAACGTACGTGATTGACCGTCGAAATGTGATGAGTGCCCGTTTTGGTCGTGCTTCTCGTTGTTCATCATTGGGACCATGGCTGCTGCGCCCATTTCGCCTTCGGTAGACTTCTTGTTGCGTCTTTTACGGAGGATGAAGAAGGCAATCAGTCCGATGATAGCAAGAGCAACGACACCTCCAACTACTCCACCAACGATGGCACCCGTATTACTCTTCGAGGGGCTTCCAGTTGATGTTTCGCTTGGGGTTGGACTCGGGACATCTGAAGCATAGAAGCTGAATTCACCTGGCTGACCCATGAAGGCAGGTGTTAGGTCTCCCGAGGCGCATGTAGCCGGTGGGGTCGCTGCGCATGGATTTGTCTTGCAACATCCCCAGAAAGAGTCTCCTGCGCTGCATGTGAAGAAATCGCTGCCTTGTGCACAAGAAGCGCCTGGCCATTCGCCGTAATGTGAGATGTTGTAGCCACCGGCACGGATGTTTCCTTGCTGGCAGCCGTTGACACAAGGATCAGCTGCGCAGCATCCGACAAATTTGCTTCCAGTAGAACAGGCATACCTATAGCTCGTCAGTATCTGTGCCGCTCCGATATTCTGGGATTGGCCTTACCACTTGCCTCCGCTCGGGCAATGAAAGTCGTAGAATGATGAGTTAGACATGTTGAATATGAATGAAGCCTTTGGATATGTTTGTCAAGAGGAAGTGTATTATTGCAAACCCAACGGCGCAAAAGCAAAGATGAGATCAAGCAAGAGTAAACGCAGCCGACACTAGAAAGAAGACAGTGGAGATCGCAAAGAACGGGGCAAAGAGCAGCTACTTCAGCGATGAACAGCACACGGACTCCGACAAACATGTATCTCCATGTCTCCAAGCACGCACAAGGAACGCCTGAACGAGGCGTTACCTGATCGGTGACACCGCAGGAAGACACCGCACACAACACCCACCAATCGAACACGGCGCGTGATCGAATGGGGTATGGTAGACCCTCTGCCCTATGGTGGCTTGCGATATGTGATGTATTTTGGTGGCATGTCAGAAGCTTGTTCATACTTCGCGTTAGCAGCTGAAGGGAAGTAAGCGAAGGATTGACGAGCCTAGAGCCCGACCCGTACCCCGTGGCAGGGATCGATCTGAGCGCCAGAGCCTCAGCACAGCATTTTCCCATCGCGGGAGGAACGGTGTGTATGACGGAAAGTACACGCGATTGTACGATGGCCTTACCACACCTGCTACAAGACATGACGAGATATAAGCTCATTGTCTTCATTCTCTTGAGACACTCGATAAAATGACCAGCGTTGAACCTCAGGCCCACCTAAGGCGGCGGAGCTGAGTTGCAATCGCAAAATCATCCCCTTTTGGTGGCGTCTTTAATCGAAATGACTACCAGGCCGCGCCTAGGGCATGGGGCCGTTTCTCAACAGCAGCCCGCGCCGACCCCACAGGATGTCAGCAGGAGCCAACGTTGCCCCGAGAGGTTTCTGGAGTTTGACCGGGGTCTGAGAAGTCGTTTCCGCAGATACGGACTCGCGACATGATGCGACAAGACGTGTGTTCGCCGAGCTAGGGAGACAATGCGGCTGCTCGGGTCCCCCAGCTGTAAAGAGTTCGCTTGGCGGATTCGTTCCGCTCCCGACGGCTGAGGTCAATAAAAGTTTGTGTCGGTACTCCAGATGGCGCGGGCATCAAGTAGAGAGAGTATTACGTAGTTGGAACATCTAAGTCCAGACTGATATCCATGTGGAACCTGAGCAGTGAACAGCGCACTGCGCTTGCCGGAAATGGCTAGGAGGCTAAGCGTGGAATCGCGGTCGACACATCAGTCCAGGCGGGCTGTGTTATCGGAGTGTTCAAGAGCAGGCAGCTCCACGCTTTGTAAAATCACTAGAGTCGGCCCCGAGTGAAGCGTTTGTGATGGCTGAAGACTACCTAGGTAAGTTTGATTGACTGGGACGGCAGGTGAAAAGAGTAGGCAGGATCATTACAGAAGAAAGTTGTCGCAAAAAGTTGTTGCAAGATACTTCATGGTAAGGAATGTAGCTAAGAAGCGTTGCTTGATGTGTACCAGGGACCATGATGGAGTTCGCCGTGGGGATGTCGCGTTGAAATGGACGTGTCGTGCGCACGAGCCTCCCGGTCTCGTCTGAGGCTGGCGGCTGGCGCTAGTACATCATCGTCGCGGGGAAGCATGGCAGCTATCTCGAGTGACAACACAGCAAGCATACCGCAACATGATCCGGCGAATGATATGTGGTAGACGCGAGAAACTTGTTCATTCCCGGTTCCAACGAGTACTTGATACATGCGTCGCGCCAGTGTGATCCCAGCCGTGATGAGACCAGCCTCCGCATATTCGGGTGGTTGGTAGACAGTTGCACGCACCCGCCATCTCGAGTAGAAAACTTATCCACTCCCACCGCCAAAATATCTTCATAATGCTACATTCCTGAACAGCTCCACTTGATTAGTGTACCGAAGAAGATATGAGTGTGGAGCCTGAATTCCAACTCAAGCAAACCAACGGTAGGTGAGCTGCACCAGCCATTCCAGACACGCATCATGCTGACAGAGGTGCCAGTCTCGCAGCCTCAACTATCCCATCAAACCTCACAGCAGAGCGTTGCTGCTTCCCTCGCTGCTTCTGAGGGCTACTACAGCGCGTCAGAGCACGCGTCCAGTTCGAGCGACGAGCGCAGACCTCTCTACCAGACACCGCCTTCCTCCCGCACACCGGCACAGAGCCATGAGCAGTTGGTGCCACACACTGACATCCCGATAACGTCTCTGCGAGGTGTTGGTGTCCCAAGACAGCAGCCTCAGCCTTCCTTCACACACGGACGCCTTCAATCGCCCGCTGTGTCTACCATCGCAGAGGAGTCGAGACCAGACACGCGAGACGCGAGGCGCTCTCAATCATACAACATGGACGCCGAATCCCAGGTGACCACACCCGGCCAGGATACCACACCCTACATTCGATTCGCCATCGACCAACTCACACGCGACGAAGAGGTCCGAGGATCGAGGATATACCCAGAGGTCCGACCAGAGGACGACGAAGATGACTACCCCGTCGACAGGATTGTGCACGACAATGGCCTTGGATACATGGCGCAGGAGCAACGCACACAGCAGAGGATGTCACAACAAATACCACGGAAGCCCTTGAGGAATTCGTCCACACCGCTTGCGAAAGCCCCAGCACCCATGGCCACCACACAGCCTTACGACCCACATCACCCAACCCAACAGTACAGGCCCCAGCATTCACCATCTCCTTCTCGGACACAGAACGACGTCTTCGTAGCACATACCCAACATGCGCCACTGCACTTTCTCCCGGCTATTCTTCGCCCATTCTGGCTAGGCCTGTACATCTTCTTGTGTCTTCTAATGCTTGCAGCCTTGATCTTTTCAGCCGTCTACTCCAACCGCGACGATGGCAACGGCCTGTGGGACTACAACGCATTTGGCGACAACCGCTACTTTGTCTTCGAATACCTCCCAACCCTCCTAGGGATGCTCCTACTTCTATGGCTCATCCAGATCCAGACCGCTACCCAGCGCCTCATACCTTTCATCTCCATGGCTTCGGACTCTTTTCACATGCGCTCTGAGGCTGTCTTCCTCCGACTGTACCCGATGCAGTTCGTATGGCCTAACTTTGAGCATTTCCGCGCCGGACACCCCGGTGTCGGTGTTTTCTTCTTCGTGTCATGGCTGTTTACTTGGACGATACCCCTCCTTGCTTCCGCCTACAACGTACGATATGACGTAGGCCGCAGTGTCTGGCGATGGGTAGCCGTTCAGGGTGTTGTCTGGACCGTTGTCGTTCTCTACATCCTGTTGATTGCTGTATTGATCTACATGCTGCTCTTCCTGACCCGCAACCCGACTGGCCTGAAATGGGACCCTCGATCTCTCGCCGACATCATCTCGCTTCTTGAGCGCTCGAACAACCTCACGGATTACAACAACTCTGAGACATTTGAGAAGGGCGACTGGCATCTGGTTAGCAACCGCGCGGACCGTATTGGGTACTGGACGACTACAACGAGGCCCAGTGACGTCTTCTACGGCATCGGCGAAGAGGGTGCTGGAATTCGGAGGTTCTCAGTCCAAGAAGGACGTATTACTGAGAAGGGAGCTGAGCGCACCAATCTCGACCCGACCCAGGGCAACGACTTCACCATCCGCACCGACATCCGCAACCCCAGCGTGCGACTACGATTTCTTCCCTGGTACCTGAAGGACACTTCGGTCATTGCGTGGATCGTCATTGCCGCTGTATTGCTGGTCGCTTTCTTCGTTGTTAGTTTTGTCAACAGCGCCGTCCGCCTTGGATTCCTGCCCCAGGTCTTCGCTCGCACTGGCGCAGACGGCTTCTCCGCGTCAAACTTCCTCTACTCCTTCATTCCGGCTCTGATCGCCAACTTCCTCTTCTTGGCTTTGTTATCTCTGGATTACTCTCTTCGGGTCCTTCAGCCCTACATGGCGCTCTCCTCCAAAGGCGGAGCTACCGCTGAGGCTTCTCTTCTGGTCGACTATGCCTGCCGCCTACCTTTCTCCGCCACTTTGGCGGCACTCGAGAACAGACACTGGCAAACAGCTGTTCTCTCCTTTGTCTCGTTGACATCCTGCACTCTGCCCATCCTCGCTGGAGGCTGCTTCTGGACGCAATACTACGGCAACGACGACGTGGTCCGTGTCGCAGCGGAGCTCGCAGGATACTACGCACTCTGCT
Source organism: Alternaria hordeiaustralica (assembly GCF_023758085.1). NCBI lineage: Eukaryota > Fungi > Ascomycota > Dothideomycetes > Pleosporales > Pleosporaceae > Alternaria > Alternaria hordeiaustralica. Next base: position 558,274 of record NW_026056776.1, on the reverse strand, counting down.
TCTTCCTCGCCCTCTACGGCGTTAGCCTCCTCGCTCTCATCCCAGGCCGCCGCCGAGCCGCCCTTCCCCACCGCAGCAACACGCTCTCCGAGATAATCAGCTGGGTTTACCAATCCCCCATCCTCGCCGACCGCGCGTTTTCCCGTCCCCAGACAAAGCCCGAACTCGTCGCAAGGCTAATGGGATCCACCTATGCGGAACGCACATGGGCTCGATCCGCCCTCTCACTTGTCCGTCCTTCCCGCAACAACCTGCGCAACGAGCCAGCCGCCGAACCCGCTCTAGGCGACAAGAAGACGAGGAAGGAACGCAAGAACGAGAAGCACAACTCCTACACCGACCCACAGAAGATTCGTTACGGCTTCGGTATCCACGTCGGACGTGATGGTCTCGAGCATCTCGGCATCGACCGCGTACATCGCGGTGGAGAGAGGAGTGGTCGCGAGCTTGTTATCTGGGAAGAGCAGAACAACAACAAGAGGAAGAGCTGGACGAGTCAGGTATAGGGCTCTTTCGCTTCTGACAGCAACGATCGTACACGACCAACGAAACGTATTTCACGATCACACACATTTATACTCGCATCATCGAGTTTTACACAACAAAATCGACTTTTAGCATCGGCGTTTGGAGGACATTTTGTTTTCCACATTACGGATTCATGGATATCACGGCATTTGGCACGACGGCGCAAAGAACTTTTCTTGAATAGAACGAAGTTCGCGGAATGTATAGTATGGTAATAATGAGAGCGATATAGACGAGGGGTTGTAGGAAGCCGAGTCTTCCTCCTCAGAGGTCAAATGATGTGTATATGGAAAGGCAAGATTTGAGCCTAGTAATTTACGAGAACGATGAATGCATAAAGAGATGAAGACAAGAATTGCATATGTCAATGGCGATTTCAACAAGAGCGTTCTTCAGTGGTATCAAGTTTGAATTTCCTTTCACATCTACTTCCTACGCAGCAATAGCCGCTTCGGTAAGTCTACTAATCTCCAACTCGCCATCGCCACCCAGATTATCCAACCCATGGAACCCCTCCTCCACAACCCACTTCTGCTCGTACTTCATAAGTACTTTACACGCATTGCCCACGACCAGTAGACCAGGCGGTCTGCTGCCTTCCTCCTCAACTGCCGCACACACATGTTCCAACGTCGTTCTAATCACTCTCTGATCAGGACATGAAGCGCGTTCTAGTACGGCCACGGGCAGATCAGCGGGGTATGCTTTGCCGACTAGACTTTCGACTAGAGCGGAGAGACGGTGCAGAGACATGAGGAGGACGAGGGTGCGGGAGGCTACGAATTCGGGTGGGTCGAGGGGCGCGCCTTTGCGGCCGGTGCCGGTGCAGATGAGGACTTGGTCGGCGATGCCGCGGTGTGTGGCAGGTATGGCGGCGAACAGGGGGGCGCTTAGAGCGCTGGTGATGCCGGGTAGCACGCTGGGTATGAAGCCGTGCGCGCGGAAGAAGTCGTATTCTTCGCCGCCACGGCCGTAGATGTATGGGTCGCCTTGCTTTATCCGCACGACTACTTTGCCCGCCTTCAAGCCTTCCAGACCTAGCTCCAAGAGCTCTTCCTGCGCTTTGTCGGCATTTCCTGGAAACTTTCGTGCGATGTGGACGGTTGCGCGGCGGGGTACGAGGTCGAGGATGGGTGCGGGAACGAGCTTGTCGGCGAGGATGAGGTCGGCGGAGAGAATGGCTTTGTGTGCTGCGCGAGTAAGGAGGTCGGGGTTGCCAGGGCCGGAGCCTGCCAGTATGATACGACCTGGTCGTCGTGCCGCTGTGGTGGCGGTGGGTCCGACCTTGGAGGGGCTGCTGCTGGCGAACTCGCGGAACAGCATGTCGACATCTGCATCTGTGATACCGGCGAGACGACGTAGAGGCCAGTACTCGCATATCTGTGAGAGCCAGCGCATGCGACGTCCCCGTGCAGCTTCCTTGCTCTCCTCCATGATCAGCTTATTGAAGGTCGCTGGCTGCCCGCTGTCTTCTTCTTCTGCCTCTAGATCTTGCGACAATTCTGCCGCATGATCTTCTTCCCATATGCGTCGCCGCAGTGTGCCTAACCTCTCCACTGCCTCACCCAGCCGCGGTGGAAGTGACGCCGCAATCTCTCTCTTTATTCTTGCAGAGAGCTTGCATCCCTTTCCAGATGTTGTAATACCGATCTGTAGAGGGCCGTCGGAGTGTGTAGAGAGGAGGGTGAATGAGCAGAGGTTCGGCGCATCGGCGACGTTGACTGGTATACGTAGTCTCCGGCAAAGACTCGAGATGTGGGTTGCTGTGGCGAATTAGAGTGGTTTCGAGCCATACTCTCATGTCACGTACCTGATGTGTGTTTTCCGCCCGCAGTAACAAATACAGCGTCTACTACGCTGTCCACCTCCTCCCGTCCCAGCGTAGTCAAGTCGTCGTCTTTGAAACTCCGCTTTAGCCACTTTACTTCGCCCGCCTCAATTCTCTTAACAAGTCCATAGTGAAGTGTGGAGTCTTCAGGCGCGAGCAGTATCGGTTTCGCGCCAACCTCTATTGATCGTGCGCATCGTGCGCCTGCTAGTGGATTGGACCCGACTATAAGGTGGATGTGGGATGTGGCGTCTACCGCGGTAAGAAGTGCTGGCGCCATGATGAAGTATGCAGAGGATAAATCTGAACAACTTGGAATTCCACGAAGGAGGGGCAGTAATATGAGCAGAGGCAATCGTCGATGCGGTTACTCTTCGGCGGTGTTGATAATGCGCGTGGCACATTATTTGTTCCGATAGCGACGAGCCGATATGGCGCGATCGCACTAGGGCATTCCCGCGGAAAAAGGCGAAATATGAGTGGTTGTTCCGCCCAATGGTCGATGGTGCAATTGACTGCTGTCAGACTTGCGCGGAGTTAGTCCATCTGCTCGTCTCGACCCATGACTATGTTGAGCGCTTTTCGGCTCAACATCACACTGTGTCCTAAGGCGTTGAGCTTTGCCGACGCGGATATCAGAGCGGGGTCTTGGCTCTCCACTCGGATTTTCTCTTTCACGCGCACGTCGTGGTCCTTGTACTTGAATGTGCGGTCGGCCTCATCGTGCGCAGGTGCTCGTGCCCCGCCAAGTGCTGATGCAAAGGTGTTGCGGATGCTGAAGCCAGTGAGCGATGTGCTGTCACCGGCGTTGTGTGGCTCGAGAGTGCGGATTTCGAGGACGAGGGCGGCATCGAAGAGGAACAGGTGGAAAGACACATTCGCTGGCAGTGGAGGGTCGAATGTCTGTGATTGTCAGCAGTGCCCGTGTTGGATGCTCAGGTGCAGCCTACCTTGTCGTCGACGGGGTTCTCCCACCACGACGGCTGGACATCCGAGTAGCCCTTCAATGCAGCCTGCGCTTCCAGTATGTGATCGTGCAGCAGCTGCAGTTGCCCGGATACGAAGTTGGCATTGGTCGCATCGCCGCCCCAGGTAGCCACGTCGATGACGTCGAGGCAGCTGTTGATGGAGGTTCGAATGGAGGTGAGCTGGGGCACAACGAGCGTCGGCGCATGCGGTGCAGAGGAAATGGCGAGGTCGTACGTCAGCGAGCCTTTGGGCGGTGGGAGGCTTGCGAGGCGGAGCTTGACGTTCTGCACGGTGTGAGCTGCTGCATGGGGACGGAGAGTGAAGGACATACGCCTTTGGTGATGCGCGTGCCAACGCGAGTAATGAGGCCCTTGAGACTCTCGGAGCGCACCGAAGTCAGCACAAGTGTCGAGCCATTCTCCGAGGGCGCAAGCAGGGCAGCGCACTCTTCCAGGCCTGCCTTGAGCGACTGCAGCGTCTCGCGGAGTTGCACCAGCAGCCACTCGAGCTCGCGCGCTTGTGACTCTGCCTGCTCGTGGGAGAGGCGGGCGTCATCGATGGGCGGCCACACAGCAGTCGACATGGCGGTGATGGCTTCCAAGTTGCCCGAGGCTTAGTCTTATCTAGAGTATGGTGGTTACATAGGTGGATGCTTATTAGTAAGGATACATCTTAGCAAACCTTGTCTCTAGACACCTAGCTATATTCGCCTATCCTTAAAAAGACTTAATTACTGCACACTCTTAACTTCTTTATTCTACTAGATACTACTTAACACTACTTTAAACACGCTACTATAAGCTACATACGTACTATGCTATTTAAAGCAATTGCTAAAATCTAAAACTAGATAATTACTAAGTATCCTAAGAATACTGCCTATAATGCTCTGTCCTCTATAGTTCTTTAAAAGGTTAAATTTTAGGTAGGTTACTTTATATCTCTATCTACTCTTACTAATAAACTAGGGTAAATACTGTAATAACTATAAGAACTACAATACTGCTACTAACGCTTATAACTATAAGAGTACTAAGCCTATTTATAAATATAATAACTGCTAGCGTAAGTTTAACTGTACCTACGCTATCTTTGCTATGCACACCTGCTATGCAAAAGGCAATATTATTAAGGGAGATAGCTAGCAGGAGTTAGCTATAATGCAAGACTAGGAAGAGCAACATATTAAGGTAGCTAAAAAGCTTAGCTAGGACTTATTTAGGAGAAATTAGTTAGCATTATTACCTAGTAAATAGAAGAATTAAGAGGCTGAGGGCCCTGCAACTCTTTGCTAGCAGTTCTAAGGCACGATGCGGCAGATTGTTGGTGTCGGGCTGCCCGAGCTCCTCGATGGCCAGCATCCACTGCTCACGCTGCGGATCTCGCTACTATCCGAGGAAGGAAGCCATCCCTGCATCTCTCCGCCCATCTCTACACGTGCCGAACACATCACGCACTTGCACACACATTAAAGCCCTCCGTCACGATCCGTCGCATCCGCCAGCGTGTTTGCAGACAAGCCGCGGACCCTCTGGCTGCTTGGGCGTGTCGAGCAGCCTCGGGATGATGCAAAGCGCGCGCGATAGTGCCGTAACCCTGTGCGATGAGGGAGCTAGCCGACGACGCCAACAAAGAGCCGATTCACAGGTGCACTACGTCACCCGCTTGGCCGCACCTCATAAACAAGCTTGCCAGGCCTCTTTTCGTCGCGCGTTTGAGACGCAGCTAGCCACGTCGAACCATCCTCTGTAATCGCACCATTACCGTGCATCCTAATCTTAATAACCTACACCCTTGCGACGACGACTCTTTTGGGTACCACACACCATGGCTGTAGCTAGTACGTTGCCCGTCGCTTCCTAATTCGGTTGCGCATCTGCTAACACACCTTCCAGGACCTCTTCTCGCATTCGGCTCGCTGATCCTGGTCGCTGGAGGCCTGCTCTTCCAATTCCTGACCATCCTCACTGGCGGCGTCAACAAGGCGCCTCTCACCAAGTTCTACTTCCTCGAAGCCACCACCGGCGGCATCCCCAACGCACGAAACCCATCGCGATGGACCTTCTTCGCCATCTGCGGCGCCGACCCCGACTCCGGCAACAATGCCAACTGCGGCTCGCCTGTCCCCGCGCTGCCATTCGACCCTCCTAGGAACTTTGGCACCCAGGAAAACATCCCCGAGCAGTTCATCGGTACTCACATGTACTACTACCTGTCTCGCTTCATGTTTGCTTTCTACCTGATTGCTCTCTTCTTCGCTGCCATTGCCCTCATCTCCGGTCTTCTTGCGCTCTGCAGCCGTCTTGGAGGATACCTCTCTTCCTTGATGACCTTTGTCGCTCTCTTTTTCCAGACGCTCGCCGCAGCTCTCATGACGTAAGTCCACTTATATCTCCAACCTTTAGCGCATCAACTAACAAACATCAGCGCATGGGTAGTCAAGGGCCGCGATGCCTTCCGTTCCGCCGGCTTCGAAGCTAGCATTGGCAAATACCTCATGGGTTTCACCTGGGCCGCCGTCGCCTGCTACTTCCTCGCCACCGTCATGTTCTGCCTCGGAGGCCGTCTCGGCGGCGACCGCTCTTCCAGCATGCGCCGGAGCCGCTCTACCAAGTCGAACCGCAGCCGGGGTAGCTTCTTGGACACCGAGTCCCAGCGCAAGCCCAGGGACTACTCTCCATAAACTAACATTGAACGAGGAAGACGTGGCCCAAGTGGATGAGGTCCAACAAGGCCCATATGGAGGAAAACTGATCTTTTACGCGACGATATCCACGATTTGATTTTGTAATGAACGAACATAATACCTTGCTACAGCGCGCGAGTTAATGCTAGTATTGTACATATGCACATATAGCAAATATACTTCAACCAAAACTATATTCCAAACGAACATCCTATGGAGTTGATCGATACAAACACAAGTACTAGGACAATACGCTTACAAAAGTCGCACCTATCCAAGCTCATTCCTCCGCATACCAAGTCTCAAACATGCCTCCAGTGCCTCCCAAATCCAACACGTCCCCACGCCCCCCTCCCCCTCCCCTCTTTTCAACCACAGTCCACAGATCAAACGGCACCAACTCATCCTCACTATCCACCATATCCTCATCCTCATCGTCCTCATCCCCGCCACTAACACCCACATACGCCGTAACCCCCCTACAACTAGCCACACACTCATCCATCAGATTCCAGTCACCGTCCGGAACCGCGAGTTCCAACTGGGGGTCGCCGAGCCCCTCGTAGCGCATGATCGGCGGCGCGCCATTGGATAGCGTGTATGTAGTTTCGCGGCCCGTGAAGCGCGAGGTATATGTGTGGGGCTCGCCGCGCTTGGAAGGCAGGACGACGGTGTGTGCTTCGTAGTCTGCGAGGGCGGCGTTGTATTGAGGGGGTGTGAGCTTTTGTTTTGCGTAGAAGGAATTGGCGAGGAGGCGGGAGCGCGCGGTGTGGCCTTCTATTAGGGCGATGGCGGGGTGGGGGATGTAGCGTGTTGTTGTTTTCTCATGTTCCCCATTCCTACCTCCATCTCCATCTCCATCTCCGTTTGCATTATCTTGTGAAGTTGGAGTCGAAGCAGCAGCAGACCACGGCGCCGCAACACCCATTCCTCCGTCCCCCAGAAACTGATTCCAAGGCTTTACTCCACTAACCCAAGGACCGGTGTCGTACTCCCCCACGGGACACATAGCCTCACCTCTTGGATCATAGATGACCTGGTCCCATGAATCCGCCTCTGTCCTCCGGCCCCAGATCGTGACTTCGAACAAAGTGATGGTGTCGCGGACTGCTTTCTCAAAGTCTCGGGCGCGCGCCACGCCGATGAGTGCGGCGCTGTGTTCGATGGTTTCATCGAGGACGGTTTCGTAGGGCAGGATGTGCGCGGTTTCTTGCCAAATGTCGAGTAGGTAAAACCAGATTGATTGCATGAGGGGCGTGTCGATGGGGTGGAAGTCGGCGAAGTAGTCGAGGAGGGTGGCGGCGCAGGTCCAGTATTTTGCGGTGAAGGCGGATTCGCAGGGATCGCAGGGCCAGAGGTATTGGGGACGGTGCGGACATGGTGGGTGGGTGAGGAGGGATTTGATTCGTCTGTAGGCGATGGAGAAGTCGATGTCGTTGCGGCCGAATGTGTAGCGTGTGGCTGTTGGGGGTGTTGTGGAGTGGTCTGTCACTAGGATGATGGGTGGCGGCGGCATTGCGATGGGCTTTAACGAGCGAGAAGCCATCGCGTCGGCAACTAGACCTATGTGAGCTGACTAAAGTTAGTAGCAAAAGTGTTGTTTGTGGAGGGTGAGTAGCAATCGAGGTTGATAGAGTAGTGCCAAGACTGCCGCCTTGCATAACATTATTGTTGGGAGGCTTACGATGAGAGTCGAAATAGAAGTGAAAGAGATCCATCGCGTCCGAAGAACCGTACCCAGTCGCTCCCGTCACGCCTACCACTTCGACATGCGACTAAGTGTACTCATCCTCCCATGCTGCATGTTGCTCAACAGCGCTTCCTCTAGGGCCGACTGACTGATACCTGCATCTGTCCGATGTGAGTATATCAATCTAAAGGTGGGTAATCCCATGACTCACCATCGATGTCGCTGAAGCTGCTGCCCATACTCGGCGTGCCCTCGCTACCTTCTTTTCTGGATCGCAGTCCTCCACGTCGTGGACTACCGAGTCGGCCTAGCGCCGCGCGGTGGTCCGAGGCAGGGCTCATAGGGCTCTTTGCGGCTGAAGGAGGTCCACCAGAGCTAGTCATCGACGACGCCGTCTCAGTGGTCGCGATCGACTGTACGTCCATAGACGTTTGTCTGACAGGCGGAGCATTCCTTGCGCGGGCAGGCTGCAGAACCTTTTGCCCCTTGCTACTACTAGCTCGGAAGCGTGAGTCTTGCGCGTACTTGCTATTGCTGGGTCGGGTCTTGACTGTTGCAAAGGGTAGACTTGTCTCGTGTGAGCCTGAATCGTCAATCTCTTGCGTTCCGTCTCCTTCCTCAAACGTGGAAAGCTCTCGCGGTTTCTTCTGCTGGAAACGCGGCGGGCGCTTGAAGAGTTGGCTTCGATGCGCTGGATGATCAGTATCCGACAACGATGATGAGCTCGAGGACGAAGAATCGGGAATGTCTGGAGAAGCTGCTTCGTGATTTCGATAACTTGGTGGTGAGATTGGCGCATTCGCTCGGTCATCAGACCTTCTACTTGTCAAGTTAGGTCGCTGGGTGGATCGTGTAGACAATGTTCGAGCTGGGGCCTGAGTAAGTGCCCGGGATTGAGTGATCGTGGTGGTAGACGGCGTCCTCGAGAGCGAAGGTGCTAAGATGTGTTAGAAAACATGTCTACTGCGGCATCTGAAATGCTTGTCGAGAGACTCACCGGGTATAATCACCTCTGCGCCACGCAGACTCGGACTGTCCTTCGAGCGTCCTGCTAAGGCGGATGTAGTCCTCCCAGCTATATTTTGTCAGCAAGATTAAATGATGCTGATGTTTTACGTACCTCCAGATCCGGCACTGCCACCCCTTCGCATCGCAACCCCACCCACAGCAGTCAGCGTGCTACCACCAGTCGGCGAAGATGACGGAGCAGCATTCGAGATGCTGACTTTCTTCATTTGGTTACGAACATGATCTAGATGTCGCTCGTATAGCCATGCAGCTTGCTGAAGAAGGAAGGTTGGTGGAACTTGGAACTTGTCGGCTCTGTGACATGGTCAGTGAGGCTGATGCAGTGCGTAGCGCTACGTGCATTCACATACAACTCGACCCCTACAATACATTAGTACTCCTTTGAGATAATAGTCAGACTGTGTCCTGGATACTTACAGTTCAAATCACTGGTCTTGGAAGACTTAGAAACAACCTTCCATAATTGGCGGTCTCTCTCAGCATCCCATTGTGCCTAGGTCGCGGTCAGATGAGCACCGGGAACGCGGACAGATGCTAATTTACCTGCGGAGGATCTTCAAAGTCACCCCGGATGAACGGGAGACGTATCAGAGCTGTGAACTGAACTGACGACATTAGAGATGATCTGGTTTAGCTGCAAGGACGTAGAGTGATGAAGGGGTGGTTGGGTGAGGTGTAGTGATGCGGCTAGGTGATCGAATGAAGTAAGGCGTGAATCGATCTACGCCCGGGCTTGTGACCGATTAGGCCGGAGCAGCAATCACGTAACAATGGAAAGAGACGGCTACTCCAAACGAACTTGAATTCGTTTACATGCGTTTCCGATGATCATAGCTCAGTATTACAGTACTAATCGTGAATCATTAAGCCTCCTGTACCTAGGTATCAAGGCAACCATCGCAGCCTAGATCAAGCACCGCCACACCTTCCTCGAGAAAGCCACAGCGGCCCCGCTGAAGCACAAAATACTCGACGCGGGATCGTGCATGAATCCCCACCAAACACAGTCACTCCCCGAACTCAACACCAAGAAATCAACTCACTGTCAAAATGTCTGCTCAAGCAGTCACCACCATCGACATCCAAGGCAAACTGCCCAAGATTGCCTCTGGAAAAGTGCGCGATCTCTACGCGATTGACGATGACACACTACTATTCGTTGCGAGCGACCGTATATCAGCGTATGACGTGATCATGGAAAATGTAAGTTCAATCTCACCAAACCTCAATAGTAATTTAAATATATCCAAGACCTGAGACTAACAAACCCCCAGGGTATCCCCGGAAAAGGCGCCCTCCTAACCGCCATGTCAATATACTGGTTCAATTACCTACCCACCAAAGTCCCCGGCCTAAAAACCCATTTCCTCTCCTCAGATCTCCCTTCCACAATCCAGGACCAAACTTCCCTCAAGGATCGCAGCATGCAAGTCCGACGTCTGCGCATCCTCCCCATTGAGTCCATAGTCCGCGGTTACATCACCGGATCAGGCTGGTCCGAATATACCAAATCGGGAACCGTCAACGGAATCAAACTCCCCACCGGACTCGTCGAAGGCCAGAAGCTACCGGAACCACTTTGGACACCGAGCACCAAGGCGGAAGTGGGCGGCAAGGACGAGAACATTAGCCCAGAGAAAGCGCGAGACATGATTGGTGATGCAAAGATTGCGCAGCGCGTTGAGGAATTGTCGCTTGCTATCTACAGTGCTGCTGCCGATCGTGCAGAGGAGGTCGGTATTATTCTAGCGGACACGAAGTTTGAGTTTGGGGTTGATGAGATGGGCGAGGTGGTGCTTGTTGATGAGGTGTTGACGCCGGATAGCTCGCGCTTCTGGCCTAAGGAGTCGTGGGAGAAGAACCTGGGCAAGGCGCAGCCGAGTTATGACAAGCAGTTTTTGAGGGATTGGCTCACGGGTGAGGGGTTGAAGGGCAAGGAGGGTGTTGAGGTGCCGAAGGACATTGTGGAGAAGACGGCGGCGAAGTATAGGGAGGCTTGTGAGAAGCTTACAGGGAAGAGTGCTTGAGAGGTGGTTGTAATTGCAGTTAAACTCGCATCAGGGTTGTCGAGATGTCAACAGATGGCATGTTGATGTCACGTCTGTGCCACCGATATATATCATAGCAGCAATGGAAGGTAGTTGAAGACCAGAACTCGTGAGCTATGATAAGTTGGATACCCGACGAAGCCTTGCATGTATATTTACTAGTCTCTCCGACCCTGTACAAGCCCCTCCCTTTCTTCCTCATCCTCATCATCAATATGCTTCCCCGGGTGCCGATACAGCACGTAATGCTGCAGCATGAAGATAATATCAAACACAATAGTGATGTTGCCCAGTCCAAACTTGACTGGATTACCAGTAACACCACTCCAATCATTCTCCAGCGCAGAATCAATGCACAACTGTGCGAGCGAAAGCCAGCCACCCGCAAAGTCTAGGAGCATAGGGTATATACTCCACCCCAGTGTCGACTTGCGCTTATAATTGACCCAGGCCTGGGGTATGTATTTGAGGAAGACGGTGAGGAGTTTGACGTAGCCGAGCGTGTAGATCTGCTTCGTATTAGTACAACCGCGTGAGGTTTGAAGAGGTAGACCCAAGATAACTCACAACATCAATCCACGCCCACCCCTCGGCATCGTATCCCCGTCCAGCCCCATTCATCTTGACCAACACCACCACAACCCCAATAGCAAGCACACATCCCCACCATACCCCCAGTATAACCCGACTAACCTTTTGCCTCTTACCAATCTCAAAGCCCCAAATCTTCTCAAAGAACTGACTATATATAATCACGCACATGACTGCTCCATGTGCCGCGAACAAGAAGTCGTTGAACCGCACCGTCGTCTCCGGCGCGTCAGGATGACGTGCCGCATATTGCGCTTTTATCGTCGGCGAGTAGAGGAAGCAGGCGGTGGAGATGGTGTAGCAGGTGAAGCCGAGGACGTTGAGGGTGGGGAAGTCGATGGCGAGGCCGAGCGTAGATTTGCGGAGGTAGTTCGATATGGGTTGCGGGTAGAAGGATAGGGACCTGTGTTGTGGGGTTGGTTAGTTGGGGCTGACAGGAGGAGGGATGGTAGGTGGGTGGTACTGACCACGACAGGAAGTAGGCCCAGCCCAGGACGCGCGATATGGCTCGCGCAAAGGCTTCAAGCTCGGGGGTCATCGTCATGCTGCTGGAAGGCGAGGGCTGCACATATGCGATAAGTATTGTCTGGCTTGCGCGCTCACTGTGGAACGATGGACGAAGCGGAGTTGGAGCAAGTGGAAGACAAAAGAACGTGTGCTATCATAGACAACCAGAAAACAGAGACATGTTGCTAAGACAAGTACTCATGGTGAGCGCCTGATGCTGCGGCGTGTACTGTACATGTGCGATTGCGACAGAGGAGATGCGCGCATGCCCGCGGAACGGATGACAGGGGTCGGAATGCCTGCTTGCAACGCCGAAGTGCTCATTCGCCGTCGGGTTCATCTCAACCATGCCGACTGTGCATCGTGCCGGCTCTCAATTCAGCCGTATCATCGGAATTGCATACATGCTGTATTACAAAGAGTTCGGCATTGTTAGAGACGAGGTGATGTAGTTTCCTACTTTACAGCCTTAGCAACCCTCAAGGTATAACTTCAGTCCCTCTGCCTGTGCCTCGAAAGATTCCTGCAAGCTCTCTCCAAGCGTATCCTTCAAGACTCCAGCAAACAACCCATTAAACACTTCTATCGACTCATACAACATTGTGCCATTGCCTATGTCGCTGAGCGCCTGCCAGCGCGTCGAGGCAACAGCGAGTTCCCCCAAGTAATCCCATGCCAATCTTCCCAACTCGGGCTGCACATGAGTTATGCGCTCAGCGGACAACTGCGTGTTCAGGAGATTGTCGGGCGTGTCCTTGTTCACCGGCAGCGGAAGCGGAGGAATCTGCACTCGGAAGAAGAGGAAGTTGCCCTCAACCGGTCGCTGATCAGGCAGGGTGATGTTGCCCTTGGCTGAAGTAGTGAGGGCATAACGCACAAACGGGTTCCAGGCTGCGTAGTTGGCGAAGTCGGTGAGTACGTCCCAGGCGGCGGGGACGGTGCTCTTGATTTCTATGCGTGCGGTCGCGTTGAAGACGCCGGGTGCGACGGCTGGGAGGTTTGTGTATTCGGACTGGGCAAGAGCCGCAGGGAGGAGCGTCAAGGAGACGAGGTTGAGGAACTTGGACGCGAACATATTGGATGGATGGGTTTAGGGTTTTCAGCCTGGGAGTTGCATACTTTTGTACCGGAGCCTACCCGAGGTTTATTGCTACATTAGCCACATCGCTTAGGAGGTGATGCGAGTGTCTCCTGGGATAAATGTCGCCGGCTCCAAAAATGGTAATCTTCATAAGCTTCGGGACAAATCTCCCCTGGGCGGATTACTGGGCATGTAAACCAATAAGTTTAATGCCTGTCATTGTGGATGGGACAGAATCCGACGGAGTCGGACGGAGTCGAACGGACGCTGCCTATGTACTTGACGCCCGGGCCTTGCACATCGCAGAGACTAAGCTCACCGCTGGGTACTGGCTATCATTGCAGCTGCAATGAGGTTGGAGATATAACCTTGGAAGCACGTGCAAGGCGCGGGACAAGTCGCGGCATGTGGGCCATGATATGCATGCGGAGGACGTCACTCCAGTCCCTCGGAATGCATCGCGGAACGCCGCATGTGGCTGCCCAACAACCTGCTCAGGCATCTACCGTGCTCGCTGCAGTCACTTGACATCACTAGCAGCGCGCAATCTGCGAATGACTAGAGTCGGCCAAAGAGGGGCTAGATAGCAGCGCAAAGGGCGGTGCCGGCGGCCGTGATGTGGTGGGCGAATGGAAGGCTGAGGGCGCGACATGCACCTGCATAAGCTATGAGCTGCCCCTCAGCACCGCGACCTGGCCAGCGACACAACTAACTGCACTTACGACGCCCTGCATACATATCTCAACACTTGGGAGCTTAGATAGAGCTCCATCTTGACTCACCTCTGCGCGCCCATCCAGACTTCTCTGCATAACGCGCTGAGGGGCCCCATATCTAGCGTGCCGCGTGAAGCTCCAGCCCCGCGGCTCAAACAACAGCCACAACGACCCTCCCGACGATACCGAGTGACTACCAGAGATAGGCCCCGATAACGCGCCGAGTCAGGAACAAGGCACCAGTGTTGTTGTGTATAAGTGTCTTGCTGTGCAAGCACGCGCCCGCCACCTCCACGAGTCCTGGTCACGGAGGCGCATGACGCAACGCCCGTCTAGCATTCATCCCAAGTCACCCGCCGCCGTCCTCATCCGTCGCTACCCCCACAACCTCTCTCGCGCCCACGACACCTACCACTTCCTCACGACTGAGCTAGCGCTCCAACAGACCCTTCCACACGCTCCTCCGCAGGTTATATGAGCTCATCGCCCGACAACGCCGCCGAGCATACGACGCCCGTCTCCAACCTCACCTACTTGCACAAGCAGCAGCGCAAGGGCACCAAGGTACAGGACACACCACAAGCACGCGGCCGCAACACGTCGAGAAATGAGTTGGGAAGAAGAAATAAAGCGGCCGGCAAGGTTACGCGCATATACCCGAGAGAGATGTACGTGAAGCAGCACCACCCTTCCCTACATGGAAGGGGCGATGGTGACTCTTGTTCGTATTCAAACGCGACTGACTGTCACAGAACCAAGTCACCTTCGTCAGCCAAACGTCTGTCATCCACGTCTCCACCCACAAACTACCATGCCACTACGTCTCCATTACTATCGGCGATCGGTGCCACTCGAAACACGGCCGCACAATACACCAACGAGTGGGCCAAGTCAGTTCCCTTCTTTCCAAACTCCGGCTCCCCGGGTAATGGGGGCATCGCTATAGCCAGCTCTCCGCCTACCTTTCATAACTCGCCTGGTGCACGAGACGGGCTGTACGCACCACAGGCCATGTCAAACTCACCTCCAGGTGCACGACCCCTGAGCCACCCCAACCAATACACCAACTTTGGTGGACGCGTACAGAACTCGCCTGGAAGAGACCGTAGAGCATCTGTGTACTCTCAACAAGGCGTTCGCCCGCCCTCACAGCAGTTCATGCCGAACCCGCCTCTGCCGCATCAACCTCAAGCACACTACTATGGCTTGCCAAACATCGACTTCGGCCTCAACAACGGCCAGTCCGATGGCATCCAGCCAGGGGAAGGAGGCTACTTCTGTGGCTTCGATACTCTGTCCATGGCAGGAGACGAGGCAGCTCGAACTACAGAGAACGTGCTGCTTGTTGGGTCGCAAGGTGGGCTCGATGTCTTCCGGGTTGAAAAGAGCAAGATGGACATTGTAGGTCGACTAGAAGGACTTCGGGGCGCTGTAATAGGCGCCAAGATCTTGCCTTGGATCTCGCGGCACGATCCCTTAGCTGCTTCCCGTCCACTGATCGCGCTTATCCTCCACGGTCCGGTCGTGAAAGACAGCAGAAGCTCTAGTGGAAGCGGTGCATCCTCTGTGGCTGACGATTCGGCGTCTGAGTCACCTAGTAGGCCGTCCTCACGACATGGAAATCAAGAGGGGCAAATCAGTGGTTACCAAACTACGGTCGAAGTTTACTCACTGAAGGAGAGGCGGAGAATGGCTGTCCTGTATCGCACTCCCCTGATACCTCTCACGAGCCCAATCGATAGCCCCATGTTTCAGCCTCCACCTCCAGTAGGCGACTTCGTCATTGATGCGAGGGGGAAGTTTGTTGTTGTGGCGTCTGGTGCAAGTGGAGAAGTCTTCGTATTCGCGCCTTACCACGAAGGTCACTCTGAGTATGCAGAGCGATTCCGCTGCATCGGTAAACTGTGGACATCCGTTCAGAATCGGGAACGGGCCATACATTCAGGCGGTTCCAGTGCCGTTGACGGCAGCCATGACGAGATTCCTCCTGAGAAGTATGGCTTGCCTGTGTTTTCGCTCTCCGATCGTTGGCTCGCCGTCACCCCACCAGCGTCAAGCGCGCTCTACCCTGTCAACGGTATAGCCCTGACTTCACCTTACTACGAGCGCGCTCCGGGCCTTGGGCACCACAGCGTACCGCCTCAGCCATCTCCCAACTGCGCTGTCGATGTGCCCAACGAAGCAGGCTTGATCGATAGACTTACCAGGGAGGGAACACAAGTTGCAATCAAGGGTGCACGTTGGGCCACTGAGAAGGGAATGCAGGCTTTCAAGAGCTACATGAACAAGGGCCAGCAAGGAGCTAACGTGCCATATGGTCAAGATCCCATGCAGCATTACTTTCCACCGACCCATGGCCACAACCAGACTCAGCCAAGACAAGAGGCATCTGTGATCTCCGTCTATGATCTGCAGAGACTGGCAGACGCAGAGGAAACGAGGAATAAGAACGCACTTCATCCGGTCGCCACTATACCCGCGGCTCTCGGTTGCAGCTTCATGTCATTCGCCCCCAGCGGTCTTATGCTCATGACTGTGAGCAAGAAGGGCGACTATCAAGATGTTTGGGACCTGAAGCGCATGAACTTCCGAAGAGCACGTAAGACGTTAAGGGAACAGCCAACAGGACCTTACGTACGACAAGTCGCTCGCTTCACCAGAATGACTGTTGCGAACGTCATCGATGTTGTTTGGTCTGCCCCTCGAGTCGACAAACTGGCTGTCATCACGGACAAGGGAACAGTGCACATGTTCCCGATGCCTGCGTCGGCCTTCCAATGGCCACCAGCTCGGCGCATTCGTCCAGCTGCACCAGCCCCACCAAAGGATGTCGCGTCCCCCACAGGTCCCGCTGGTGTGATGAACTCAGCAATGCAAGCTGTCAATAGCGCTAGGCCTTGGTTTGATGCTGTTCGCGCTAAGAACAGCGTCGGCGGAACTCGATTCAGTCTCAGTGGCTTGGGTGTAACCCCTGCCGCTGGCGCAAAATCTGGCAAAGCCGTCGCTGCCAATGTAGGCAAGTCAATCAACAACATCCGGCATGCCGGCGACAACAAAATGACACTTCCGTCATCGCCTAGCGGTATCAAGCCTTACAGCGTACGCTGGCTTTCTGGTAGAGGTCGTGGTTCGATCGCACTAGCGTCCGGTGGTGTACTTCAGATCTGGAGGGTGCAGATGAGAGCTGCGACAGGCAAGGGGAAATCATCGCATACTGCATCCATAACCAAGAAGAAGACAGTGGAGTTCGGACTTGCTCCCATCTCGGATACCGCACTACCACCCTCCGTCACGGAGCAACTGTTCCCGCAACCTGGTGATCTCGAGCCAACACTTGACTGCTACGGTGACTGGCTTCCTCGCGCTTTGCCTTCTCGCAAGCCTACCGTGCCATCTCTCGCACCACTCAGCTTCTCCGAGATTGAGACGAACCCTCCTTACCAGCCCTTCTACACCGACAAACGTGTCACGCGTTTTGTCTACTCCAGACAAGCACCCGAGGTTCAAGAGAGTAGCAGCGAATACCAGCCCTCGTTACCGGCACTTATCTCCGATCTCCATCACGAAGATAGCTCGCCATGGCTCTTTGGTGAGACCGTAGAGGGAACACGTATCTCCACGCCAATCACTCAGGCGTATGACTCTGGAGAGGATGACATCACGGGCGTTGCCGCCAGGATCGAGAACAAGCTTGTTCTTCGAGACGGCGAAGAGGAGGTAGAGCAGGTTGTCGTCACCACACGACGTCGGCGCGTGAAGAAGGAGGGTATCGACGGCGACGAGGAGGGTTTCTTCGAGGACGATTGCGAGGTGTTGGATTTCGCAGAGGATAGGGTATGAGCGTGTACAGAGAGTCGCTTTGCTTGTCTGTCATTCAACATGTCCTTCCACACATCACCCTACGTTCGCTACCACATTTGCATCAGATCGGGCGTTGTCATCTTGGGTAAGGCGCAGCAATAGGCGCCGGCGTTTCTTCTTTTTGGGTCAGGAGGAATTCGCATCATTAGGATACCACGCAGCCGACAGCGGCCCTCGGCTTGCAACATCAATACACAACTTAGATAGCCAATAGATGGATCAGGAATATCAACCAAGCTTCATTTCTAAGGATGGATGAGGTTAAATGACATGCTTACAGTCTAACCTTGCTTCGTATATAGCCGTCTTTACTCCACGATCGTGTCTTTAACTCCGTTATCCCCGTCCGCCGACTATCTCCACCGTGCTGGATGGTCGGCAGCGGATGGTCGGGGGAAATACTAGGTTTTCGAAAGAGAATCGAGGGTGCTCATTGGGTCCATCCGCGTCTGATTTGCGTGGCTTTTGCACTACGTAGACGTGTTGTTACTGTCCGGTCAAGGGGAATGCATGCTCACGGTCCTGCAGCCGCGCACTACAGCAGAATGTGCAAGTGCTTTATTGCACTTTCGGTTGTTTAGCTGTAGGTAGCGTGTGGCGGTGGAGCTGGAGCATGAACCTACCGAAGAAGCTATGCGTAGTCTTAGAGTTTAGGGTTGTGTGTGGAAACAGAAGGCAGGAGTTAGAGGCCTGGACCAAAAGATATAAAGAGAAGGCTACAGCCGCCAACAAGACAGTATCAAGCTCACATCAGCACGAAGAGAAAAATCAGCTCTATATCAAACAGTCCGTAACTGAACGAAGAAACATCAACATGTCTTCTACCGACCAGACCATCGTTCTCATCACCGGCGGTACGCAAACACCTCCCTACTTCCTACTCCATACCTTCTTCCCACCTCTCCCCCTCTTCTGTTCACTCCATAAATTCCTCTTTCAAAGCTTTACTAACAAATCATCCCAGCAAACGGCGGCATCGGTTTCTCCCTCGCCACCCAACTCCTCGAAAACGCCAAATACCTGATCCTCCTCGGCAGTCGCTCCGCTGAGAAAGGCGCAGCCGCTGTGAAACAGCTCCAGGAGAAGAGTTTGCCTGGAAAGGTGGAGTTGGTGCAGATTGATGTGAGCGACGAGGATAGCATCCAGAAAGCGAAGGATGTGGTGGAGGAGAAGTATGGTCGGTTCGTCTACACCCATTCCATTCCCTTGTTCATCTCCATCTCCAATCCTACCCCGGTCCTCCCAAGCAGAATTCAACCCTCCCTCACCCACTAACCTCTCCACCAGCATCGACGCCCTCGTAAACAACGCCGCCATAACCGGCGAAGAACCCGCCTCCTCCTCTCTCGCCACGCGCATGACATCCGCCTTTCTAACAAACGCCACGGGCCCAGCCATCATCGTAGAAACGTTCGCTCCCCTCCTCGCGAAAAGCGCGGAGATGGGGAAGACGCCGCGGATTCTGAACGTGTCGAGTGGAGCTGGGAGTATTGGGCTCAGGAGCGATAGGACGAATCCGCATCAGGCTATGAAGAACGTATGGCCCCCGCTCTTTCAATCGGCTGTTTTGGTAAGATTGGTGTTGCAATTGGCGTGGAGTTGGGGTAACGGTGAGGCCTTTGCTGATATGAAACCAGTTGCCATATCGCAGTTCCAAAGCGGCACTGAACATGCTTACTGCGTGTCAGGACTATGAGTATGGACCCAAGGGGTGGAAGGTGTTTTGCTTCTGCCCGGGGTTCACGGAGAGTAACTTGGGGCCTAGGGTACGTTTTCTTACTCCCACTTTCACTTGTTGATGCGCGTGGGGTTCAAGGTTGTTTGCTGACATGTCAGATAGAACAAACCGGAGCATGGGGCCAAGCCTACGAGTGAGGGCGCGAAGCCCATGGTTGCTATCTTGGAAGGCGAGAGGGATGATGAGTGTGGGGGGTTCTTGAAGGCGGAGGGGGGTTGGCCTTGGTAGATGGGTGACCGTGGTCTCGGGATGGGCAATATGCACGTAGTTTGGGAGATGGTGAGTAGTGTGAGAAAGTGAAAGGGGTATCTGCATTTGTTCCTTCATATCTTCGTTCCACCACTTATCCTTACACACGTCGCCTTTTGCTTAAATCAATCCTGCTCATCTCATTGCCTTAAGAACATCTTATAGCTTGAGCTATCTGTGACCTCCTTGTACGGATATCCGATATCCTTCAAGAAACTGACCAACTTGCTACTATCCTCCTCTTTGCACTGTATGCCAGCCAGGATCTTTGCAACGTCGCCACCGTAGTTCCTGTAGTGGAAAAGACTGATGTTCATACCCGGTTGCAATGTGTTTAGGAACTTGTACAAGGCGCCTCCTCGTTCAGGGAATTCGAACATGTACATATGCTCGTCGGCGGCGTTGCTGCGCCCTCCGACTAGGTAGCGGATATGTGACTTTACGAGCTCGTCTTGAGAGAGGTCCTCGGCAGTCATGCCTTCAGCGGCGAGACGTTCGATGAGGTCGGGTAGATCGCGGGCCCTTGTCGCCGCCTTCAGTTCGACACCAACGAGGATCTGAGCTGACTCAGGGCCACAGTAGCGGTAGCTGAACTCTGTGACTGCCATAGGGTGGATGACGGAAACGAGCTTGGCAAATGAACCAGGTTGTTCGGGAATAGTGACGGAGAGGATGGCTTCTTTGTTCTCACCAATAGCGGCGCGCTCGGCGACGAAGCGAAGACGGTCGAAGTTCATGTTTGCGCCGCTGGCAATGGCGACCAGACCGCGGTTACGATCTGGTGATGGGTTGCGACTGACCCACTTCTTCAGACCCGCCAGGGCAAGCGCGCCTGCAGGCTCAACAATGGAGCGTGTATCTTCGAACATGTCTTTGATGGCTGCACATGTCTCGTCTGTTGTGACTTGGACCACCTCATCGACGACCTCTTGACATATCCTGAATGTCTCCTCTCCCACTGTCTTGACCGCAGCTCCGTCAGCGAAGAGTCCGACGTCCTTCAGGAAGACGCGCTTTCCGGCTTTGAGCGATTCGACCATGGCGTTTGCGTCGTACTGCTCCACTCCTATGATCTTGACGTGCGGTGCTATCCGCTTGATGTATACACCAGTTCCGGCGATGAGTCCACCGCCACCCACACAGCAGAAGACGGCCTTGAGGTCCTGCAGGTTTGTCTGTCGCAGCAATTCCATGCCGACCGTACCCTGACCTGCAATGACATACGGGTCGTCGAATGGCGGGATAGACACAAGCCCATGCAGCTTCTCCAATCGCGCAGCCTCTGCCTTTGCAGCGTCGAAGTCAGCTCCATGTAGGATGACTGAGCCGCCTAGCCGTGAGACGTTCTTGTGCTTGATGTCGGGCGTTCCTGAGGGCATGACGATAGTTGCGGGAATCTTGAGCTTGCGCGCAGAGTAGGCCACACCCTGCGCGTGGTTTCCGGCACTACAAGCGACAACACCCCGCCACCTATCCTTGGGATCCAAATGTGCCATCTTGTTGTATGCGCCGCGCAGCTTGAAGCTGAAGACGGGCTGGAGATCCTCGCGCTTGAGCAGGACATTGCATTCTAGCCTGTTGCTGAGATTGGTTGCGTGGGTGAGGGGCGTTTCCTGTACGACTTCGTAGACGCGCGAGGTGAGGATGAGGCGGAGGTAGTCGGGGTAGCCGTTGGGCAGGAGGAAGGCGTCGGGTATGACATCGTTGGTTCGCGAAGACGTCGATTCCGAGGGCGGACTCGGGTTCGCGCTGTACTCGGTTAGGGCGAGGCCGTTCTTGGGTGTGCGGGGCGAGACAAGGCCATTGGGACCGTTGTCGGGCGTCGTCGGCCGTGAGTAGTCGGGGACCGTCGTCATGGTGGTGTTGTGCCAGAAGTGCAGCTTGTTGAGCGTGTCTTTGTATTTTTTGGGCGAGTCATCGGAGGCCCGGTCGGCCTGCATCGGAGGCAGGGGTGCGTCTAGCGTCATGGGGAGCTATGGTGGGGTAGATAGCCTCCAACCTCCCTACTTCATCTCATCTCGCGTCGGATGGCGAACCCTCCGACATGTCGCGCCCAACATCCCCTTTTGAACTGTTTCCTGTGCTTCCTACGCGTTTTTCTCGTGTCGTATGCTTCCGCCGTCGTCTGCATCTACTGGTTTCGTTTGTCGCCATGTTTGCTCTCGATACCTCCTGACGGTCTCCGCGTCATCCTCTTCTAGTATCTGGCGTCGAGAAGACACGCCACGGACTCCAGGCTCCACTGGCGCACACAATGGCTAGCATCTATACGCCCCCCGTATGCTTCACGGCCTCGCGCTGATGCTCCAATGCGCGCGCAGGGTGACGGCGTAGTCCCCGAGGGAGGCTGCAGTAGTCGGCTTGTTGGGGTGGTCCTGAACGACTAGGCTGTCCTCTTCCAGCTCCGTTCTGCATATACGGGTGCGTTGGCAACCTGTACGATGACTTGCAGGAGAAGAAACGGAGAACGTTGCGGACGAGCCTACGCGAGCGGCTGGGATTTCCCTCATTTCCGTCGTTCGAGCTTGCTGTCGATGCCATTGGAATGTAGGGCGAGGTGGTTTGCCTGTGGTGGTTGAATTGTAATCGGTGGTCACGGTGGCGGTCGATTGTTAGTGCGGAAAGGGCTGAAGCTTTGCCCGTGGCTCGATCTGAAGTTCACAGTGTCACGACCCACAGCAACTCGTTCTTGTTCAACTCAACTCAACCTTCCGGATTCTTCTCTACTGACAGAGCAGACTTAGCCAGGCTATCTAGAGCTGGAGGACCGCATCTATGTCCGCTCTGTCTGCATACCTCGAGTGGCAGGATAGGTCGGCCGCCTTCTGTACGCTCGAGCGGAGAAGGCTTCGCCAGCTACTAACGAGAACAGGATCTCCAGTACTCTTGTAGTGAGCTTGCTGTCGCGCCTCTTAATGCTCTCCAGGTACTCGAATCGTTGACGCGTTGTTCGCGGGCTTGACTTCGAAAATAAGGCGGACTTGACCTCATTGCCGACTATCCTCCGCTCGACCTCCCCCGCAATCTCAACACACTACTGGGCCGCAGGTTCGAGATAGCTCTTGTTGGTCTGCTTCAGCGTTCATGCAGTACGCGCTGCACTTCAATGGGAGCCTGGGCGTTGCCGTGATGTTTCAGCGGAGCGATCCAATTCCCCGATGCTCGGACCAAACACCCTGCTCTTGCAAATCGCCTCTCCATCTGCCTCTTCAACCACGCTCGAGAGTGTTCTCTTCGATTGCTTCAGTACTATAGAGCTGGCCATGAAGCGAACGACTCTCTAGGTATGCGCTCCCACACCCTATGAAGGGGCGGCCTTGCTGACCGGACACAATCTTCAGGCCGCATCGAAGGGTTCCTATACGATACCACTTGCCTTCTCTTTACCAGGCATCGACATTCGACCCTCTTTCGAAGGACCATTGTGATCGACGTCGCGCTTTCTACCCCGACCGCCATTGCACCGCAACTGCCACCAACAACAGGCACAGCATCGTCCGCCGTCTTACCCCCGCGGAGGAGGCAAGCAAAGAAGTAACAGCTGGGTTCCAAGCACCGGCGGCTTCAGCGGTCGTACTCGTCACCACGGGAGAACTCGAGCACTTGCGCCGCATCTACGGAACAAACAACACAAAATGTGGTCGCCCGGACGGACTGTTCACAGGTCACGAGCGTTCCAGTCGAGCAGCAAGGTGTTGCTGCCAGCACTTTTACCTCCAATGCCCCTCCGGTGCAAGTGCTGGAAGATGTCCGAGAGCCATTGCTTGGAAAGCTCCCTTGCATGGGTACCAGGATCGAACTTCAGACGGAAGGCTCGCACAGCCAGGTGGCCTCCGTCATCTAAGAACAGTTGGTTGTTGATCCATTTCTTGACGAAAGTCTGGTGGCAAGGAGCGTCGGTACCGAAGATCATCCTGCCTGTATTGCGGCTGGCTCCGAGGTGAATTACTTCTTCTTCGTAGTCGAAGCCAATTTCGAACCGTTGTGCTAATCTGTTCTTTGAGTTGGGTTCGCAGTGGACCTTGAAGTCTACCAGGTTGTATCGGTCCTCTCTTACAGACGTGGATATGGCCCACACGTTTTGAGACCTTGAATCTATCGGCATATGGTTGTCGTACCGAAACACGAAGGTGTTCTGGAAGAAGACGTCCTGGACCATCTCGCCCCATACGCGGCAGACCTTACGAAGACCGAGAATCTCAGGAATACTCGTGTGGGGCCTAGCATCCTTGTCCCAGACCCTGCCGGCACCCCTAATGTGGTTACGATCGATTGGAAGTACGAACCTGCAGCGGAAGGCTTTAGGAAGGTCGTCTAAACGCGTATTATCCAGCGCCATGAGGACAGGGCCTTCGAACAAGCCAAGATGCTTGATGATCTTGTTCAGCAATTCTTGTGGCAGATCGGATATACCCTTCGCAATCATTCCTCCATACACGCGGCTTTCTGAGATGTATGACGGTGCATCGCAGTACAATGGCAATGCCTCATTGCCGTAGCGGTCGGTCGTGAGCAAGTTTTCTTCACCAGGCGGAAGAGTGTAGAAGCTGTCAATGCCGCTTGCGGCACACTCCGAACGCGAAGGCCAGCCGGGGATCTTGCCTTCGAGATAACCCCAGTGGGGGAAAAGGCAGTCGTAGTCGCCTGTTAGTCCAGGACCGCCGACAGCGAAGGGTCCATATAGCTTGCCCCACCATGGTGCTTCTCGGTAGAAGGGAAAGAGCTCTTCGGATTTCTGGTACATTGCGTCAATCTCAAGCGATCGTTGAGGAGACGTCAAGAGCATCAAGAGCATGAGCTGCGCGAGTGTAAACCCGGGCTTGGTGTTTTCATCGCTAGAGGCGGCATCCCACGTCTTACGCAAGTACGTGTCTGGGGTGGACATCTCCCTAACGAACCAGGAGACGTCCTCGGCGCCGATGGACGTAAGCCGCAAACCTGGAAAGCGGTTGTACACTTCTGCGACCTCGCGTCTACCGTCGTCTGTATCTCGCCAGATGCGGAAGGCGTCGTCCAACTCTTTCTCGTTTGCTAGCCACGCGTTGTAGGTCATCGCATGCTGCCCATCTCTCCAGACGCGTTCGTCTGCTGTTGTAGTAGGGCGGGGAGGCTTGTGCGGGGTCGCGGTGTCCGGCTCGTTCGGGTCGACATGAGACGCTGTATCTGTTAGCGACATATCGGTCTTGACCGGAGACGACTTACGGGGCAGCATGGGTCGGGAACCACGCTCGCGAGCCGCGAGCCTAACATACTCCAGAAGGCTGCTCATCGTTGCGTTTGGCTTGAGTCCGGGGAAGTTGTTGAACTGGCTCGTTCGCGAAGGACGGGCAGCAACCAGGCTCGGGGAGATGGGTGCTTGATGATCGGACGTCTGTGGCGTGGGAGTTGCAAGAAGTCAATCCCTTCGGCGACCCGGAGAGGAGCAAAGTTGCGGCCGTAAAGCGATTGTATACTGTACGAGTTGCCTGGTGGCTGTCTGTGCGATGGAGATAGCCAGATGTCGCGACGACCTGGGCTTTGAAACCTGGTGGCGGGACACGAGGAGGTTTGCTGTTGTCTTCCCGGCGTCAGATGCTCTCCTGGGTGGCCTTCTCGGTGTTCGAGGTGTTCCTGAGTTTGCTTTGAGAGCCGTCAGGAGTGCTTCCTGAAGAGGGCGTGCCTGGTGTCGCAGTCGTCCTCGATCTGGATCGGCGAGGAGGAGTAGTCGCAGATGTTGCAGGCAGCGCCGTTGTCGTTACCGGTATCTTCGCGAGCCCGGCGCAGGTGTGCGAGCCGATGAGAAGAGCTGTTGTCGTGGCTGTCGCCGTCTTTAGTCGTGGCTAAGATCGCGATGGTCGAACAAAGCCGCGGAGGTGGCCGATGGCGCGGAGGTGCTTATAAACGTCTCGAATTTGTCGCACTTGTGCCGGTCACAATCTACGTGGAGAGAGCTGTCGGCGCAGTGTCTGAAAAGGAGGACGTGGTCGTGGGTGGCTGTTCGTGTGGTGAAGCTATCAAGAGTTCGGAGGCGGAAGTCGTCGTGAGAGACGGACGCAGACAAACATCGAACTTGGTCGCCACGCTAGAACGTCACTGCAGAGTTCAGACGACGACGGGTTTTCAGAATCATTAAGACAACACAGCCTGCATACAGCGACACAGATCATCAGTCGAATACTAGGCGCGAGGCTTGCAACCCGGCCCCTGGCTTCTTCTACATCACGCACGCACGATTGGTCTGGAAATAAGACTTGCGCAAGAGTGCTTCTTCCGACTAAGCTGCAGCATATCATTATACATGCCTTTGCGGCGCCCAGTAACCAACGCCTCCTCCAAGCGGTTGCATTGCCGTCAGGTTTGCCAAATACCAAGTCTATGTACCCTGAAGACCATCGCGTCACAAGTGCTCTATATCTCCTCCTCCGACATGGTCTCTCTCTCTATTTCAGGGACAGAATGAAGGATGAGCCAGGAGGAATATCGGTTGAGCTCCAATCTGGGTGCTGGAGAAGGACGAAGAACGTTTGGATCGTTACCTCGCTCCATATTTCGGGGAGAAACCACGATGTCTGCTCATAACCTCCAGTGAACTGTATACCCCGAATGAGAAGGCCATTGGAAGTTTGGACAAACATCCTGTTGGGGTCCATCGCCAAGAGCTTAGCATCTTCATCGTTTATGGTCGGCATTTGCTTCTCCCTGCTGAGAGCCAAGTCTATACCCGTTGTCGTACACTCGATGCCAACCTCATGTTCCGTTGCTACGAGTCCCAGATACGTGCGCCGCCACTCGTCGCGATATTCAACTTTGATTGATGCGCCGCGCTCGATGAGTTTGGGCTTGATCTGGCAGGGGAGGAACCACATAGGCTTTATGCCAAAGTCACTTGACTGGCCGTGCTGAAACACCATGGGGCTCTTGTAGAAGACTTCGAGCATGCAACGCGCAAAGAGCTTGTTGACACGGCGAATCCCCAAGACCTTGCGCACCACCTCCAAGCCAAGGGGCCGGACCACCGGCGGGGTGTAGCTCTGGCTTCCTTTGTCTTCAGTCCAGTGTACCTCGCAAG
Organism: Alternaria hordeiaustralica; assembly: GCF_023758085.1. Lineage (NCBI taxonomy): Eukaryota > Fungi > Ascomycota > Dothideomycetes > Pleosporales > Pleosporaceae > Alternaria > Alternaria hordeiaustralica. The sequence continues at coordinate 531,705 of NW_026056776.1, read as the reverse complement.
CTGTCAGGGAAATGAAGGCGGGATTTTCGGGAATGGGAAAGCCGTTGTAGTCCAAAACAAGCACACCTTGGATGTGGTTGGCGCGGTGGTGCTTGAGAATCTGCAAGAATATCTCCTCTGGCAGTCTCGAGGAGAAGAACTGGAACGCGGAAGCGACCTCTGCGTCCGTACCTGGCGTCATCGCGTTCGATCTGGGAGTCTCGACGTGCTGATCGCGTTCAGAGTGCTGCCGGCGACTCTGGTGTGGCTGTCGTGGTCTGGCGGGAGCTCGCAGGTTGTCGGCGGGCTCGACGTGGAGATGGCGATCAACCTGCAGGACAGATACCGTATCGCAGATCTCTACTGGCTGTTGAAAAGGCGGTGGTGCAGTTGTCGTGTACGGGAGTCGAGTGCGGGGTGTGCTGATCTGCCTCAGCGCCGACGGGTGCGGTGCACAGCGCCGATGACGCCTTGCTTGCGAAGAGCTCAACGGCTGCGCTTATGATCTGAGAAAGAGAGCGGAGGGCACCGAGGATCGTTTCGTGTGTTGTGAGTGGCGCGCAGATCGTGGTGCGGTTGTCGAGAAAAGTGAGACCCAGACGCACTGGACGAACAACACTGCTACGCCAGAATGTAAGGCCCGAGCGCTATCTCCTGACGATGCCGTCGGTACAGTCGACTTCAGTGTTCTCAGGGATTCGCATGAAACATGATGCGGACATTCAGACGCACTCCGGGCAGATGTCATGAGACGTCAATGTCAATACCCGGAGAATCGAGAAAGACACCTACAACAGAAGTGGCTTGTATCACAAAAGGTTCATGGGCAGGTTTTCAAAGAAGGATAATGGGAGGACATGTCTTCATATTGCTTGGTTTATCTGATACCAAGCGGCCAGCTCCTCCATCGACAAGATGTCTTCTGTCGAGGGCCAGCAACCACAAACGCCGACGCTGAATGCTCATGAACCCGGAGACCACACAAAACCCCTTCATCCACCCAACTTCTCCAATGCACCCTTCGTCGCCTTCTCCATCGCACCCTGGGTCGTCGCCGCCATGGTCAGCGTGCCGTTGCCCAACTGTCCAACACCCCAGAACTTCTGGGACGCTGGCTGGCCCAAGTGGACCGGGAAGGTACCCGAGTAGATCTCGCCCTCGTCCTCCTCCTGGACGACACTGACAGGTGCCTCCCGAGCGATGACGTACTCGGCCATCTCAATCCTGGAACCGAAGTTCGCAGGGTTGCCTCCAACGGCTCGCACCATCTGATGTAGTCCTTTGAAGCCCGCAACTGTGCTCGGGCTGCACTGCTGGAAAGCCGCCCAGCGGAACTGACCATCCGGCTGCTTCGTGTAGACGCGCTTGCCGTCTTCCTTGGCATCCTTGAGGGCGTCGCTGTTCTTGACGCACTGTAACATGTTAGTCAGTCACTAAGTGATATGGAGAGGGGTTAGTACTTACACCAGTCTTAGCACCATACGACCAGTACGTACTGGTCGCATTGACCACGGAAGCCTGATAGTACTCCCACACACCCGATGTAGGCGCTGGGGGAGCAGGCTGTTGACCAGTTGGCGGTGACACGCGAGGACGTAGAGATCCGGTGGTCTCGAAGAAGGAAGAAGGGGGGAACGCGGCAGGACCGAATTCGGCCAGGTCTCGATCCCTCATCTCGTTGCGCGCGGCGAGACCAAGAGCATTGATACGGGGGGCGGTTCTCGCTTTCTCACGGGCGTCGGCGAGGAAGCGTTCCTCGTTCTCGACGAGGCTCTCAAGCATGGAGCGGTCGAGGTCGTGGCGGGCGAGGAAATCGTCTGACTGGGAGAGAGCAAAACGCATTGTGATGATGATGTGAGAGTGTCGTTGCTAAGGAGGGGAAGAGGGACAGAGTTGTTGTGCCTTTTGACCTTGCGCCAAGACTTTGAGCGTGCTAGCGTAGTCAGCCAATGGTCACCCAGGCAATGCTCGATGAGGAATGAGGAAGTGACGGTGAGAGGGGCGGCTTCCGAGCCTCTACCGTTCGGCGGAAGCTTCCAGACACGAGCAGGGCCGTTCTCAGACTTTTCCGAGTAACAATTCGAGGAAAGGAGTTCACTTGTGGAATCTTGGATCACGGGGCGATGCGATGAACGTCTCTGGTTATCCAGAGGTGTCATTTTGCAGCCGCACGGCTATCATGGAGGAAGAGGACATACTGCCTGACTGCAGCTCATGCATTGTTCTAATCTACACCGGCGTCTTCACACCCCTAATCCTGCTCCATGGTATTCTTGAGCCAGATTGCCTGCGCCAACAACCAATCTGGACCTGGCGGAGTGAACAGCAACCTAGAAGGATATTTGAAGTCGACCGTGACTTCCCCAACGCCACGCAATTTGCTGAGAGCACGAACTTCAGGGGCAGTGCGAAAAACTTGCTCCCAAGGTGTCTGTCCTCCTTGTTGTCTAGGGTGGTAGACGTAGACGTGCCGCTCGAACGCGCGGGCAGAGATTAGTACGCGTAGTCTCCTAATCTTCAATTGATGTTGGGAGAAGTCAACGCTTGACCGCGGGAACTGGCTCGTGCCGAAGGTCGAGACGCATATCTCAACGTCGTGGATGAGGGTCTGGAGATCTGGATGGACGCCGCTTAGCCACTTCTGGCCGAAGGACAAGTCGAAGCGGTTCTTTCCAAAGAAGGCCTCTCGCACGACTGGAAACAGCCGCTTTGCGACTAAGCCTATACTCAAGATCTCGAGCATTGGCTTGAGGGGACTCGCCTTGGGAGGCTCAGTCTGTGTCGAGAGGATGCGGGGGTGTGCCCGCAATACAGGCTCCACCCTCCGAGACCTTGTTAAACTTGGCGATAGCCTGTCCTCCTCTACCAGTACGTATTCGAATATTGTGAGGAGAATCTCGGTGGGCAAAGCCAGAAGCCCGCGAGGAGGTTGGTTTGGGCCCGCGGCCGTCGGCGGGGAGATACTCGCGACGACGACGTTGGTACTGCTGAGCTGCTTCGCAGCGGCAGGAGGGAGCGAGGAGGAGGACGGCATCTTCTGTGATGCAGACGAGGGTGGGGAAGTCGAGGTGCGCCGAGGACGTACTGCGATCGGGAGAGGAGGTGCGGAGAGATTACTTTCCGTCAAGGTACTCGATCAGGCGCCGCAGCTGGACTCGAGGATGGTGTCAAATGTGTGGTAGGAGAGCAGAAGCCAGAAGAAGAGAGATTGTGGGTGATGTTGAAAGGATTGGTGAAGTTGGCGGAGAAGCTGCGACTGAAGTTTTCGCGGGCAGCTTTCACAACAACAAACGGCCACTCCAACTTAAGGGTCACTTTTAGCGCCCGGATGGAGCCCGCCCTCAAACGCTTGCAAAGCTACGCGATCACTTGAAGACGTGAGAGAAGAATCTCGGGCTCAAGGCAAATCAAAGCGCCCGGCATTTTACTGCATTCTCCAAGAAGCTCATCCCATTCAACTTGAGAGGATGCACAATCTTCAACGAGACAGCAACTGTCTCCGTAGATCTGGAGTCTCTACTGGTCATCATTTAGCAACAGTCACTCTCATATCACGATTGGATTGCATAGAAGTCGCCATCTACGCTCAGTCAAAGACAAGACGTTCAGGCAGATCACAAGGCCAAGAGGTCATACATGTGGTTCTATTACAAGATACCGTCTATCTGCATCAGAACGTCGAGAGAGCGCGACACGGTCAGTTGCTCCCGATACCAAGCGGATACTCAAGGCACGTCCGGTTCATCTGGGTTCTTCCAGTCGAGCCGCCTCAAACGTTCCAGTTTCTTTGCCTTGGAGATCTTGGTCGAGAAATCTGCAGGATCTTCACCGTAGGACTCCAGTTCGGAGTCTAATTCTGACCAAGGCCTCCTCACCAGAGTGTCGCTACTCAATGGGTGTAGAGCTAGAGCTGGGTAGAGATGTGGCTGATCGCCCCTGCCGCGCCTCCCTTTGGGCTTTGCCAGACACTGCTGCAGCCGTACAGTCTCGGGCGCTCCAAGTGCGAAAGGGGCCTGTACTACCAAGTGGTCCACCCCGCGAAGACGACTGAGAAGGTCGAGTTCAGGCATTTGGAGAAACCTCTGTCGCCCTTCGGCAGGCGTAAGAGATTGTATGCCATAAGGGACTCGCACTTTGATTGTTACTGACCGCAGTGTGTGGCTCTTTCCAATTTCCCTAATCATGCTCTCGGTATTTATCCTCCTCATCTCCTGGTAGGTTACCGGGCCCAAGCCCAAGTAGATGGATATTTCGACATGCGTTAGCGACTCTTGGTATAGTATAGGTACACCCCTGATCCATCGAAGAGGATTCCGTTGAAGAGCCCTTCGGTAAAGGATATTCCCGCAGGTCAGGTCAAAGGTGTTATGTCCAAAGAATACGTCGAAAGCGAAGCGGCGGAGTCGTAGATTCGTCGCAGCTACGGCCAAAAGGTCTCGTAGGGGTGGTAGGCGGAGGTCATTGTGTGTGGGTTGTCCTGAAGTCGCGACTTGAAGTACGGGTTCTCCAGTCGGGTGGTTTGACTCGCTCATGCGGACCGCTTGGCCTGGGAATACCAAAATATACCTCAAGATCTCTAGCATTATCTCATTGGGTATCCTATCGATGCTAGAGCCAGGTCCGGCATGTGCGTTGTTTGGGGTCGGAACCGCGTTGCTGGTCGTCGACAAAATTTGGGAAAAGGTAGTGTGAGAAGTAGTAAGAGGTCGAGGTGCAGGGCATACATCCAACGGAAAGTGCATGTCCGCCGGCGGCACAGACATGCCGACCCGCGGATCAATCACTGTTGGGTTGATGGTGAACCTTGGCTGCTCGTACTAGTTGCTGTCAGTGAGACGTAGGAGGCCGACCATGCTGTTGACTTACAATTTGAGTATCTTCAAGGCGATCTGAGGCAGACGTATCCGAGAACTGGACCCAAGGCATACCTCCTGTATAACCTTGCTGCTGAGGCTCATCCAAGTCGCAAACGTCGTCATCCTCTGGATCCGACAGGTCGTCGCCTCGGTAGCCCGCGAGTAGCCCTCCGTAGCGTTCCTGGAACTCGTCGGGAAAGGAGTACGGCGTGAGCGGTGATAGCCAGGTAAATTCGGGGTCGTCCGTGGTTAAGCCCAACTCAGGGAAGGGGAAGGCGGGGAGGTCTGGCGGTGCGTCGGGAAGATCCTCGGGAGTAGGCGTTGAGACCGGGGTTGCAGCAGTTGTTGTCCAACTAGGCAGCATGGTCGTCGGGCTGCCACCGCGTGGAGTCAGGAGCTCGGCGACCGCCTCATGCTCACACGAGGGGTTGACTGTCGTCAGGATCTGCGCATGTTGTAAGCTGGTGGACTTCGGATTCTACAAGGCTTGACCGACCTGGACCGACTCAGTGAGAGACGTGGAAGCTGTGGACGCGATCACAGTAGTACCTACTGAATGGGATCCTGAATACACTGGCGCCATCGCGATAATCTACGACTTGTTAGTTGCGACGTTCACGTCCGCCGCGGAGGATTGCATACCGTGGCTGTAGAGTTGAAGATCGCGGCTTCGTCCGCAAACGACGCCGGGCCTCGCTGCGAAACCGGGTGGAGATCGTAGCCAGTAGGGGGAAGACATGTTGCAGCGAAGAGTATCAGCAGTAGCAGCAAGTGCGTGCCGACCGCCGCCTTGCCCAGGTGCAGGCGTCCTGGGCCGTACATGGTTGAATGGAAAGTGACTAGAAGATGTCGATAAGTCAAGAGTCGCACGAGAAGCGCTGGCTGATGTCAACCTACCCGAGTCGGAGCCTGTTCAATATACAAATCTCCAGATATAGGTGTCTCGAAGAGGTGGTAGTGGAGTGGGGTCGCAAGCCGAAAACACGTTCAGTGCATGAGCGTATCAGACACGTGCGTTTTCACTTTTCGGTGACGCGTTACATGAAGGCCAAAAAGTCGCCTCCATAAAGAAGACCCTGAGATGCGACTGGTGAGTCACGGCCCACCGAGATCGGGTTCAGCGATCACGGAATGATGGAATGTTTGTCTATGTGTAGATGATCTTTCATCTGCTTCCCAGAACCGATATCAGAGAAAACTGACGCCCGAGCCGACCGTCGATAGGCCCATGTCACAGTACAGATGTATTGTGACCTGCTGCACTCCTCGTTCTATGTGAACAGGTAGTTTGATCTGGGAACTGTCGCACATCAAACTGCGCATCTCACGTCGTCCTTTACATGTCACAGACACCGCATGCAGGTAATCGTAATGAGGAAGGTTGGCACACGGGAGAAAAAAGTGTTGTCATTATCCATGGTTGCTACAGAGTCTAGAAGGGGAGTTGCTCTTACCGAAAGAGTGAAATCAAAGCCCGCTATGAGATGAGGATGCAGTTTGCAAAGCTGCCTCATGAGTGGTCCGGCATCTTCGATCGATATCGGGCAGCTCATAGAGATGCCTAACCGCGTTGAGTTCGTACAAATCCTTGCGATCATCCCGTGACAGCACGTCATGGGAAGTTGCTAAGGCCACCAAGACCTTGAACGCCTCTATACTCCCAAACGGGAAATTATATGCCCAGTAGACGTCGTTCTTCACTGTCGTTGCAGGGAGAAGCAAGCCGATCTTCGGAACAGGGGTACGCCGCGTGCCTCGACGAGTGAGGGCTTACTTTAGTGGCTAGGTAGAGGACGTGCGTAGACTTTGCCTGGCCACGCGACATCGACTTTTCAGACTCATATTCTGGGCAGGTCACCGCAAGATTGGACTCGCTTCTCAAACAGACGACGGCGATTACCTTCACGCCTTTGAACGTACGCAGGATAGCCCATTTGGTAACCACGCCTGTCTGCGAGCACTTCGTGCATTTACCGCGTAGCTCTGCGATTAGCGGGGTATACGATCAGTATCGCACGAACAGCTGCGTTGGAGATACTCTGGTATCTAGCGGCTAGCCCTGAGATCAACAAGAAGACACCGTACGGCAGACATTCGCTCATTTGAGATGCGACACTAATACCCAGCCAGTTGCAACACGTACGCCCGCAGCAGCCACCATCACACACCTCCTCCGCAACACCATGGCCGAGGAACCTTCCAGATTGGCGTCGCGTCAAGACCTGTTGGTCCAACAGCACTTTAACGCCGAGAAGTTCGACCATTTCCTCCCGGGTGCGCCACACGAGGGTGACTTCCGTGCAGAAGCGCTGAAGCCGGAGTCACGACTGGGTGTCTTTCTTCACGACATGTATTCTCACAGGGGCAAGGGAATGAAGATCACGGCCACTGAAATGATCACTCTTACACTCTTGCTGCTTAAGTCTCGGAAGGCGACCAAAGCGGAGATGTTCCAACGTGCTACCGAGCTGCTCCACTTTCAGCGAGGTTATTTCCGAACTCAAGAAGCAATGGAGGCTTACTCCAAACAGCTGATCGCTGCAATGGAAGCTGACATGCTTGAAGAGAATTCCCGATACGAAGTCAAGTTCCCGCCCGAGAGCCATAATCAGCTCCGAACAGAGCCAAGCATTTCAGCCAATATGGAGGACGACACACTCTGGTCAGCCTGGGCAAGTGGAGTTGGCGCTGAGATGACCGAGGAGGAGAAAGATCCGGAGGGCGAGGTGCGCTACGACTACGATTACGGCAAACCCTGGGATGATTGGGCTGAACAAGCCAGCAATGAAATGAACAAACACCAATGTGCAGGAACTGGACCGGAGCAGATCGTCTACACACTACCTCCGGGCATGGAAAACGACATCTTCGCCGAATTCTACGACACACAGATCATGCACCCCAACGCGAATTTGAACACAGGACCTAATCAACATACCGCACGCGATTACTTCAGCGCGCTCCCGGCGGAGATCAAGAGAAAAATCGCCCGACTGGTGCTGTTGTTTCCCACCAAAGTCAGGATCCATGCTACCATCTTCCCTCATGAAAGCTGGCGCCCTGACCATTGGCTTCGGGAATTGAGCCACTCCGAAGCCATGGACCTGACTGTATACAAATTCTCATCACTTTTGAAGATGCCGAAGCTCATGCTTCCTTCCAACACCAAAAACGCTCAGCCTCATTACTACTGGACAATGGAACCTCCTGTAACCATGCTAGCGCTGCTAGCAGTCGACAAAGTCATGCACGAAATTGCGAAGCCCATTTTCTACAGCGAAAACTACTTCGAGATCAAGGATGGCGATTCCTACCCAGAGACCGCTATGGAAGGACATCTCATAGGTGGCGAACAGCTTGCACATCGATTCCTGGAGCTCATGAGCCGTTCAAAAGCATGCGATGGTACCCCTCGCTACGGCCCTTGTCCATTGAATCTTATGCGTAAGGTCAACGTTGACATGGAGATTTATTATCCAGAAACCGACGCACGCGGCGGACAAAAGCCATGGCACTTCGAGCGCATAATCAACACTCTGATTGCGATGCCCTCTCTCCAGAAACTCGTCATCAACGTCGACATGGTGTACGTGAACGCTCTTAGGGAGTATATGCAGGTCGATGAGTCTGTCAATCTGTTTATACAACCAGAGGTGTGGCCAGGATGGCGCAAGCTACCTTGGGCGGCATCCGCAATTCCTGTTGAGAACGGACAGGATGGGAAGTCAGCGGCCGGACTCAAGGTCTTCATCCCCGAAAACCGCAAGGTGCAGAAGTGGCTTCAAAACCTCATCAACATGCCCGATGAGGCGCCAGCGAAGATTGTTCACATCGTATCCGAGGATTGGTCTACCGAGGAGTGTCCTTCTGGGCTGATTACTCAGGGCTTGCAGAAAGCTGAACAGCGCTGGAGGAAGGCCTGCAAGGACGACAAGGTCATGGAAGGAGAAGACGAGAGCACTGAGCATGGAACCGACGGTACTGAAGAAGCTGAGGCTGTGATCAGCGTGGCATAGTGAGTCTAGGTGCGAGTGCAAGCAGCGAAGGGAGGATTGGCGGAAACCTCTGGGGCAAATCTGTAGATAGCAGAAAAAGATGTCCAAGTATTAGAGCTAAGCGTTGAGTACATCGATCGGAAAGTGTAGGCTAGCAACAGCCTCGTAGTCAGCGGTGTTAGCTGTTATTGGACCCTGTAATTCAACCTCACCCTCGCCGTGCAGCCTCTCAGTGCATGTATGCCCAGGTGTCGCGGCTGGACCGCCCGAATCGCGCAATAGGCGCGCGTTGCCCCTGCCATCTTCTTCGTAGTGTGCTGCCACTCTTGTGCGTTTCGCGCCGACTAGGCGTTCGTGGTCGATGTTGCTGAAGGTCCCCACGCCCGGGACCGCGGTTGCACAAGAAGCCGGTGTTCTGCTGGTGGGGTCGTGCGTCTCTGGACATTCGGACATTTCGAAACACCGTAAGCCACCGTTCAGATGCCGCACGCACGCTATCAGCCGGACAGCGTGTTCGCTTCGTACAGAGCTTTCTGCGTTGTGATATCCGGAAATTGCTTGTTCTTTGGCGGACGAGAGGCGAAACTGAGACATTGCCTTGAATCACCCAGGTAGTGCCCACATAATACACCCGCATGCCATCTGACGACCGGACAGTCAGCGTTTCAAGGCCGCACATGAAGGAGGCAATGACAACCTTGCGAAGATCATCGGCCTAGATAAAGAAGTTTGCGCCAAGATTGCAAGATTGCTACTCGGCCATACGTTGCGGATGCCCAGCCCAAAATCCACAAGAGACTCATTGTTATGCGAAGATGACAATGTTGCGTAGCAAGGTGTGTCGGGGTTGGTGAACGACCCACCTGCGGATGACTCTCTTGCTTCGTGCTATGCTATCGTGGCTACACCTTATCTAACTATTAGATTTTTGTAGGTAACTATAGCCGCTAGCTAGTTAGAGTTATTAGGGGCGGAATAAGGTATAAGTAATAGTTAGATTAGATAGAATTATTCTCTATATAGCTTAGCGTACTACATATAGAAGAAAACTAAAATCTAGCTCTAGAATATATTAATAATATATTTATATTTTATTTTTATAGAAACTATAGAGGCGCTAGTACTCTCTCTACTAGTATTTAACGCTAAGTAGCTTAAAGTACTTTTACTACTCTTTAAGAACGCGTTTAAGAATCTAGATATAGCCTTTTTAGACTTTAGAATAGCTAATAATATACTAAGTAAGAAGAGTAACTCTAAGCTAATTTAACTTATATACTACTTATAATATCTTTATATTACGTTCTTAATATAATTTAGAAGAACTTTATTCTACTCTCTATAAGTAGTAATAGTAGTCTAGACCTAATAGTAATATTATATAAGTATATTATAAGTATACTAATATAGTCTAAAAGTACACTAGGTAGCTACGCATATATTATCTATCTACTACTTACTTATATAATATAGAAAAATATCTTAGATAAAGCTATTAATATAAAAGGCCTAAGAACGTAATATTAATATATTTCTAATATAATCTAGTTCTAATATAGAAAGGTCTAGAAATATAAAGAGTATATATTCTCTTTACTTTTCTTAAATATAATTATATAATATTAGAAGTATATTTATATAAGTATTAAGTATTATACTACACTTACTAAGCTACTTAAGGCTTATTATTATTCTAAAATTATACTTAAGGTAGAGAATATACTTAGAAGTCTAAGAGACACTATTATACCTAATAATAGAATAACTTGCTAGAAGTAGATAGCTAGGTACGTTTAATATATATATAACGTATTCTTAATATACTTCTACTAACTTTAAAGGCTCTACGCTGTAACTCTTAGATACTTTATAGGTAGTAAATCTTATAGTAACTAGTAACTAAACTATAAATCTATATACTTCTAATAGTAATATAAAGTAAGAGATACTATAGATAAAAATATATTTATAACACGTAGTAACTAAGTTATAAAGTCTTACTAGTAATAAACCTTAGTTTATTAAGTATATAGCCTAGATATATAAACTTAGATATACTAAGAAGTATATCTTCTACGCTATTAGTTCTAAAATAAATCTAGAATACCTTAAGAACTTATTTAATAATAGCTCTTTAGTAGAAGAAGATAATAAGAGAGTATATAATGCTATAGTGTTAATATCTACTAGAACTCTAAAGTATAGTAAGTAACTTTATACTATATTACGTTTAGCGCACGTTTATAATATATTTTAGAATATAACTACTTCTATAGAGATAGGTAGCTAGTTAAATAAGTATATAATAAGGCTAAGTACTATATTATAATTCTAGTAGATCTAGTATTTTATTTATATATAATTATAATATGTTATAGAGAGTATATATATATCTCTTCTTCTCTTTTAATTTTAAGTAAAGACTTAAAGGCTAAGCTTCTTATAGTTATTCTTTCTATATTAACTCTAAGTCTTATATATAGTAAGTTTACTTTTTATACTTCTATAATATATTATAATAATATTCTAATTACGTTTAGCTAAGGCTTTAGTGTTCTTCTAAGTCTAGGTATAGGTTAAGAGCAAAGGCTTTAGATCTATTAAGAAGATATATATTATACTAGTAAATAAGAATAAAATTAGAAGCTTACTTAAAATCTATAAAGCTATAATATACCTCTATAGCTCTAGTGTAGAAGGTATTATATATAAGCTTAGAACTAAGCATTAAAACCTAGCTATAGTAAGTAGCTAGTAACGCGCTAGAAACGTGTTTCTAATATAATATAGGCGTATATCTAATAAATATACTCTACTAATAATAGTACATTTATATACTACTTTCTTAATAAGTAAGCCTCTTTATTACTTTAATAGAATACGTTCTAGATAGATATATTATATAAGTGTATCTATAGTAAGTAGTCTAAGTTACTCTTTACTATCTTTAATAAAGATACTATAAAATATAGGTAAAAGTACGTTAACGCGCCTATAATACATTCTAAATATAATATAGTAATCTCTCTTAGAAAGGTTATTATAGATATTAATTCTATAGAAATATATATAGAGGTATTTACTAAGTTCTTTAAGCTTTATTTAGAGGTGTTAAAAAAGCTAATTTACTTCTACTATCTTTATAGAGATAGTATTATAGATATTACTATTAATATAGATAATAAATAGTTATAAAGTTAGTTATATTCTACTAGATTGCGTTAAGAATATATTACTAATATAATTCTATAGGCTAGAGACTCTTTCTCTAAGAATTTTTAAAAGTTAACTATAGATAAGAATAGTATTATCTCTATATAGTTTACCTATATAAAGCTTACTTTCTCTATAGTATTAACTACGCTATTTCTAACATAAAGTATATAGAATACTCTATTTAGAAGTGTATAAAAGCTCTTCTTTATTATAAATTACTAGATAAGTATTATATCTATATTAGGCTTCTATAAGGTATAAAACTTCTTTTAATTGTAAATATAATATATTCTTATAATATAGTAGAGAATAAATCTAAGATAGTTATAAATTAAGTAGCTTATAAAGTATACTTTATTATTATAAGTAGTTTTGTAAAGTGTAATAACTATATAGAGTAACATATTTAGAACTTATTAGAGCGCACTTCTAACGCAGCTAAGTAAGCTAGCATAAAGTTATATTATAATAGAATTAATAAGACTTTACTTAAGGCTATTCTAATATAAGTATATTTAAATATATTAAGAATGTACTAGTAACGTATTATAGCTTCTATAAGCAAGACCTCTAGAATATAAAGAAATATAAAGTAAAAATAGTCTATAGCGTCTACTATAAGAATAAATTACGCTATAGTTATATATAGAGGTACTTTAAGGCTATAGAAAAAGAGAGTAAGTTTACTACGTATAACATATTTTATACATAGTTTTATTAAGTTTAGAGTAGAAATTAGAGTACTAGAACTTTATTATTATTAATAATAATAATAGTATCTTAGAGTAGGCTAATTTATTTAGTTTTATTATATAGAGTAGATAACTAAGAGACAGAGGCTATAGGTACTCTTCTCTAGCCTACTCTTCTCTAGCCTACTCTTCTTTAGCTTACTTCTCTCTAGTACTAGAAGCTAGCCTAGAGTAGGTCTACTATATTGCGTTCTTATTACGTTTTTAATACGCTTTTAGACCTAACTCTTTTTAAGCTCTAAGGTAGTAAGTACTTAAGAGTAACTAGGCTATTATAGAGAGAAAAGTACTCTTAGAAATTAAGAGAGAAAAGATAAAGCTATAAAAGTAAAGGCTATAACTAGAGAAATATAAAGTAGAACTAGAAGAGCGCAGGTAGTAGCTTTAGAGAGATAACTCTAGCTAAATTATACTATAAACGCGTTCTAATTATAATCTAGTATAGTTACTATATATACTAGAGTCTATAGACAGAATACTAGCTAGTAGAACGTAATAGAAATATATTATATATATAATCTAAGCCTATGTTAATCTTTACCTAATATAGTAAGGCGTAACAAATTTTCTCTTACTAGCCTAGCCTCTTGCCTTTCTTTAGAGTTAAGCGCCTACCTACTACTATTCTTTCTCTCTCTACTTTCTCTCTTTACTCTACTATAGAACTTAAGACTATATATTAGTATATAAGTCTTCTAATAACGCGTTTCTAATGTAATCTAATTATATTTAGAATAACTATTTATAGTATAGCTAACTTAGTGTTCTTTTTTAAAAGATACTACTATTTAGTAAATAGAATAGAAGTAGGTATTACCTTATCTACTAGAGAGAGATCTTCTATTATACCTACTATTACTAGCTTAATAGGCTACTTTATAGTATAAGTACACTAAAATTATATATAGAATATATACTTATAACGTTATAGTAGTAGTTTAGTAACTATAGTACGCTAGTAAACTACGTTAAAAGATACTACTCTAACTACCTAGTAGCGCCTATACTTATAGAGTAATTATTAATAGAGTAAGAAAAAGAAGTAATATTCTTCTTTAGAGGTATTATTTTACTAAAAGACTCTACTCTTAGAGTATCTATAAAAGACCTACTAGAACGTATTTCTAGCGTAATTCTATTACGTTTACTAGCTAAGGTATAGGCTAAAGTATAGTATAAAGCACTACTCTAGCTAAACTAACTTCTACTACTCTAAGAACGCACTTTTCTAAACTTAGACTATAAGCTTCTATAAGTAGATAGCTCTAAGTATAATATCTTACTATAGAGTAAAGCTAAAGATAATATAAATATATCTACTATATATTTTATATTAACTCTACTAGCTACGCCTCTAATAAAAGTAATATATAAGAGAAAAAGAGATAAGGCGTAGAAGAAGACTATAAAGGCTTTAATTTCTATTCTACTCTATAAGTCTACTAACTTAAAGTATAAGTAAAAGAAGAGTAATATATATATCTTCTCTAACGCGTAGTAACTACGTTGCTAATATATATAGATAAATTTAAATAAGGTTAGACGCTTACTTTTAAACTAGAAGCTTCTAACTTAATATAAGATCTACAAATTAAAGAAAAGAAATAGTTAGTAAACCTATCTCTCTAGTAAACGCGTTACTTATATATTATAGAGTATTATCTAGAGGTCTTCTACTAATTAAGAAGATACTTTACTTTTCTAGATAGATAGTTAGCCTCTCTTTTTAATATATTATTATAATATTATATACTTTTATAATTAGATTAATATATTTATAAGAAACGTTATATAAACGCGTTATTAGCGCGTTTTGCTACTTAACTTAGTAATAGATATAAGTTTTAGTGTTTCTGTCTATACGTAGCTGCGCGTAAGCTACGTATATACTTTATAGCTACTTAGATTATATAACGCTAAGCGTATTAGTTATAGATTAAGTAAGTTTAAGTAAAATACAATAATATTATAATTATAACGTAATAGCTTTTTTTTAGCTACTACTAACTCTATTACCTACTAACTACTACTTTAAATTACTACTACTCTCTATAATACGTTATTAATAAGATAGTAACACATTTTTTAATAAGATAGCTAATTATAGTTATCTACTCTCTCTAGGCTCTAGCGCTATAGTAAACTATATAAGTTTTATATAAATATAACTAGAAGACGTATTTAATATATTTTAGCCTACTTATTACGCCTACTTTACTCTACCTACTCTACCTCTTTTATACTTACTCTTTAAGAAGAACGCTAATAGTAAGATTTTAATTTAATACGCTAAGCAGCGCTGTAGGTACGCTCTAGAGAATAGAACTCTCTATAGTATAAGTCTTTAAAACATATTTTCTATATATTACTAATATATTTAGGCTGTTATAAGTTCTTATAGCTCTTTTATAACCTACTATATTAACTAGTATAGCTTTATTATCTAGAGTAATACTTACTCTCTAGGTAGAAGGCCTAGCGCTGCTTTTATCTATAGCGAAAAGAGTATATAAATATATTATCTATATATTTATAATATATACCTCTTCTCTTCTAAGTCTTTTTCTCTTTCTACTTTTTTCTTTTTTTTTATTCTTAAAGTTTTTCTTTTTCTTTTTTTTATCTTTTTTCTTTATTAGTAAAATATAATATAATTATAATTCTAATATATTTTAGAGTTCTATTAGATCTTAATAGATAACTATAACTTTAAGTATAACTACCTACTTAAATAAGTATAAAATAACGCCTTAGTTTAATAAGATGTTTTAGCCTAGGTCTAGTACCTTATAAACCTAGTCTACTATTAAAATAGTTATCTTTAAGAATAAGTAATATATTCTCTATATATTTACTACACGTTCTTATACTTATAATTTTTAGCTTTATCTTACTACTATAAGAGGTATACTTAATACTTATATCTTCTCTAACCTCTACGCTAACTACTATATTATTAGCTATAGTAAGCTTTTTTAAAATATATTTAATACGCTCTATTAACACGTTATAGCGTGTAACTTCTAAGAGAATAAAGATAATAATAAGAATTTCTATCTCTTTTATACTTACTTTAACTAGGCTGTAAGCTTCTAAAGTATCTCTACTAATACTTATACTAATATACTACTCTAGCGTAATATGTTTATATTATATTTAGTATATAATTTAATTAGTAATAATAAAACTATAATACTCTAATATATTTTTTTTACTTACTCTTTTCTATTTCTGCTATAATAACTTATAAATATATTGTGTAGTATTTATGCTAGTAAGCGCTAGCCTAAAAGAAGTCTTAGCAATAGTTAGGCTAGTTTTTTTAATAGTTAGATAAGCTGCGCTCTCTATGCTATTAAGACCTAGGATTTATCGCTCTTAAGATGCTTCTTGACTAGATATGCCAGCGATGCGCTGTGCTAGCATCTTATGTCGCTCTAGTGGGCCGCGGGGACGTGGGTAGACAAAGCCCTAGAGTAGTAAGACCGGCACTAGTACAACGTACGACCCGGAAACTATGCTTCCGGTATAATTTCTCCAGAAACAATCAAGTCTACCTAGATATATAGTTGTTAGATATGTTTCTAACATAATAGGATAACGGTCGACATCGAAAACTGCACCCGACGCATCTCTAAACTCATGGCATATCTCATTACTGGGGCGGTGACAATAGCGTCGCTATTCATTGCTTCCCAGCTATGGTATTTCACCAACAACTATCGAGCAGCTCGCGCGACCAGACTACCCATCATCTTATGTCCTTATGACCCCGATAGCGTAAGTTACCGATCCTCCTCTTGCAATATGTACTTGAAGCAACCTGCATACCCTTGCCCGTCTCTTCAGACGTAACTATTCGAAACTAATCATACTTTCAGGCGTTCTGGTCCATATTCTGCGTCCCTCTGCGCCCTATTCTTCGCTCTGTTCTCCCCAAATCTATATTCGCTACCGTAGAACTTAGTATCTGGGGCTGGGAATTCCGGGAGAAAGCAGCGGTTCATGAGAAGCTGGGACCCGTCTTTGTGGTTGTTACTACAGGACTCAATCGGCTTGTTTGTGCGGACCCGTCCATGGCCCATACCATCATGTCTAGGAGGAGAGACTTTGTCCATCCAGACATTACCACCGAGACTATGGGGTTCTTGGGTCCAAACATTGTAACTGTAAGTGGATCGCTCATGCTGTTGATCGTGACTAACGCATCGGTCCAAGGCCAAAGATGAATCCTGGTCCCGCCAGCGCCGTATCGTCGCCCCTGCTCTGAACGAACGCATTAGCCCAGAAGTGTGGAGAGTGAGTGTAGAACAAGCATCGTCCATGGCAGACCTATTGCCCTCAGTCTCCCCACCTCATGCTGTCAAGGGACCCGCCAAGATAGTTCTTGGTCTTCGTACGATCGCAATGAACGTCCTCGGTCGTATCGCGTATGGGCATGACAAGCCCTTCGCTTTATCTAAACCGTCTACCAAACCATCCGAAGACATCTCATACGTAGATGCTATTGCTCTGGTCACCGACAAGCTCATCTACGCTGCATTTCTCCCTGCCAGCTTTCTAGGCTTACCCTTCATGCCGGAGGTATCACAGCGATTAGGTACAGCATTGAAGCGATTGCCAGAGCTAACACAACACATGCTCAATCAAGAGCGCCAGAACAGTGCTTCTACATCGCCGCATGCCACGCAAACGACCGAAAGTCCAAACAATAGCCGAGGCACCATCATGGAAGAACTTGTCCGCCTTTCGGACCAGGAGAAAACCCGCACAGACGCTTCAACACCAGACTCGTTGGACAAGGTTACCAAGAAGTTTCTCACCGAGGAAGAAATCGCAGGAAACCTCTTCATCTTCACCGCTGCTGGCTTTGACACAACCGCAAACACAATGTCCTACGCCGTCGCGCTGCTCGCATTGTATCCGGAGTGGCAAGCCTGGATCCAGACCGAGATCGATACTGTGCTTGGAGAACCTGACATGTCGCCGATAGACTATGCAAATGCATTCCCGAAACTTGTTCGCTGTTTAGCTGTTATGGTAAGCTACCCAATATCGACATACCGCCATCCTTGAACGGCATTCTTCAAGGATGGCTAGCTCCCTAGCCTCTACTCCGTTGGCTCGGTGCTGACGATTTCACAATATAGCTCGAGACCCTGCGCCTCTACCCGCCTGTGACTCTTCTCATGCGATCCATAACCACGAGTCAGAACCTTGCCTTCGCAGACACGTCATTCCAGATCGCGGCTCCATCCACCATCTACGTCAACACAACGGCATTGCATACTTCACGCTCAACATGGGGTTCTGATGCCCTGTCCTTCAACCCCGCACGCTGGCTACAACCCGACACATCAGAGCCCACGCTCACCACACCTGCGCAAGGAACCTTTATGCCGTGGTCTGTTGGTCCGCGTGTATGCCCTGGGCAGAAGATGTCGCAGGTAGAATTTGTAGCGGTTATTGCGACGCTGTTTCGTAGTTGCAGTGCGCTACCAGTTGTCCGTGAGGGGGAAAGTACAGAATTGGCGAGACAGCGCTTGCTCCATTTGTTACAAGACAGTCAGCCGGTGTTGACGTTGCAGATTAATAAGCCCGAGGACGTTCATATACATTGGGCTAAGCGATGAGTAGCTTAGTGGTGGTACGTCGAGAAGAAGATGAGATGCGGCGTATGAGCGAGATGCAAGATATATTTGTGTACGTTGTAAATGGTATCGAAGTAGACTCCTCTTACCTACTTTCGTGACAGATTGTGTCAGAAGATGTGATGTTTGTGCTCATCAAGATCGCGCTCCTCGCACACCGTGCCATGCGTTCTGGGTATGACATCTATGTTAAAGGTCCCAAGCTAACAAAGCTTAGAGACACAGCCATTGTTACAGCTCTGTTGCTGACACGGGGTAGGGATCGACTTCCCCTTCAGCTAACCCCTTTGCCCATCTCATGAACAGAAACACGAACGCCGAGATCGTGAACGCCTGGGTCGCGATGAGGGTGGCTTTTCCTTTCTTAGTGCTAAGATTCGGTCGCGTCAACACACCGACCACATCGTCAACCAACGCAACATATGCCGTAAGACTGAGGGTACGATCGGCAAGAAGAACGACTTGTTGCAACATGGGTGTATCGAAGGACACGAAGAAGCGGACGAACCAACTACCAAGTATCCACGTCAGAGCGATCAGGAATTCCGAACGCCTTTGTCTTGTACCCACAGGACGTTCCCCAATCAATTGGTCGGCGCCATAGCTGCAAAGTATGTCTACTAGGTATTGTATGACGTTTGGTGGTGTACCGAATAGCCGACCGTAGGTTGCGATAACGCCTGCGCGGTAGAGGTCGTTCTTGCGTGTGAATCGGATGGATTGCTTCGGAGTAGGTTCGGGTCGGTTCGACGGATAGAAGGAGGATGCTACGAGGTACGTCGGTATGGCGAAAGACACTACAAGTGGCAGACTGTTCCCGCCGGTCGTAAAGCCAGTGGCCTGAGCGATGCCTGGTGACAAGAAAACAGCGAAAGGGCTAGCGATCAAGGGGGCGTATAGGTGAGCATATCGGCGCCATGCGGCAATAGCATAGTCGGCTTCTCCAGTGTCTGGTGTGTGTTCTGCTGAAGTAGTTGGAGGCTGCTGTGGCAGTCCATCACTATCGTGGGTGTTCATGGCGAAAGGGATGGAATACGACGCGGTCAGCTTCGCGTGCTGGGCATCTCTTGGCTTGGGAAGCTTCATCGCGCACAGACACAACTTTGGAAGCTGCCCCTTTCGCTGAGCGGCCATCATCACCACCTTGCCACCCCAACGGAGCTCATATGCTGCACGTGTGTCGAGGGGCATCTCGTTGTTAACAATCACCTTCACGCGCCGCCTGCCGCAGGTCCAGTTGATGTTCTGCACGCACACCCCACCATACAGGCCCGAATATCGCAGTGGCACGCGCGTGGATGGCATGCATGTAGCGGCTCTTTCTCAACGCTGTTACCAGCATCTGCCAGGGCACACACCAGATGCTCATGCAAGTAACATCTGATGCGACCCGGTGCTACCCCGTCGTAGACCATCAAAGTGCCGGCAGGGTCTGAGATCGTCCATGAACCCGGGATGCTTCAACAGGCAGCTGCTGACCACCGAGGCATTGTTGCAACGCCAGTCAAGCCATGTTCATCTCTTTTGCACGCGATGACCAGATCCATGGTAGGATGTGAGGTCGAAAATCGCGCATCACTATAGGCTGAGCTCGCAGAAGCTTGATTTCGCGTGTCGTAGCGTGGCTGTGTAGTTCTTCGAAAATCGCTCATGGCTAACCGTCAACAGCTCAGACAAACGCAGTCGCCAATGGCAATTCTTGGGCGCATGGGAAAAGGTCCGACGGGATACCTCCGACGCTTACGGTTTACCTGTTGCAGGACCCTGGCCCCATATCGGATTGTATGAGGTATTTGTGCGTCGAATCGCTTCAAGTTGACTATGACAAAGACGAGGAGGACCTTGTACCACACTCTTGGTGTCATTCTACGTAGCTGTGATTACGATGGAGCTTTTACGGTATGGATATCCTACCAAGGCCGCCCAAGCACGTGTTTGACGCGCTGCTAGAGCTTTCGAAGGCACGCTGCTCGTAAAGACGGCAGATAGCTTTCGCCTTTCTCGGGGTATAAGTCGCGCTTCACGCATCATTCAATCTTGTGCTACCTCTCTTCATTCTTCTCAGCTCATTTGCATATTTTTTGCACACTCCCCGGTCCTACTTCCCGCGGTATCGATCTGTGTTTTCCACAGGTTCGCACATGGATCAGGAAGAAAAGGTCGCTCCTCGCGTCCGTTTCGGAGAGCTACGCCTTCCGGACGAAGAGGATGGATACGCGACCCACGAGCGTCGCCATGAGCGCAATCTATCACGACGATCAAGTGTGGGCAGCCTTTCCATTCGCAGTGCCGGAGGAGCGCGCACTGTACAGCCAGAGACTGCACTCCCCATCACCTGTGAGTAGCTGCCTCCTATGACTTGCTTGTGAGACATCCACTGACTCCTGATACGAACATTCAGATCGTACTCTTTCCATCGAGATCGACGAGGGTCAACACAAGAAGCAGGATGAGGTAAAGAGAGCGAAGGAGAAAGCCGCCGTTGGTGAGTTTCTTGGCCGTAAATCACAGCCACATCCACTGACTTCACCTCCACAGACCTGGCAGACCTCGAATGGCATACACTTGCCGTTCATGAGCTGTGTCGCCGCCTCTCCGTCGACATCGACCAGGGCCTTTCTGACGATCAGGCCAAGCGTCGCATTAGCGAACACGGCCAGAACAAGATGACACCTCCCCCATCAGGGCTACTCAAGAAGATAATAGGCTATTTCTTTGGTGGTTTTGGTAGCATCCTCGTGGTCGCTGGCATACTGGTGTTCGTCGCATGGAAGCCTCTCGGCAAACCGCCAGCGGTCGCAAACCTGGCGCTTGCTTGTGTACTGATCGCTGTTTGGCTCATCCAGGCTGCCTTCAATGCATGGCAGGACTGGTCAACCAGCAGAGTGATGGCATCCATTGGAACCATGCTACCTGATCAGTGCATTGTCGTGCGCAACGGATCGCACGTCAGCATCTCGGCCTTGGATCTAGTGCCTGGCGACATTATCGTTATCAAGCAGGGCAACAAGCTACCCGCTGATGTTCGATTCGTCGATATATCGAGCGATTCCATGTTCGATCGCGCAATTCTTACTGGTACGTAAAACCAATACACATCACTTGAGCACGAGGACTAACATGTGCCAGGCGAGTCTGAGCCCGTCGCAGCTACCGTCGAAGCAACCGAAGACAACTATCTCGAGACCAACAACATCGGATTACAAGGCACCCATTGCATCTCAGGCGCATGTCTCGGCGTGTGCGTTGCAACTGGCGACAACACTATCTTCGGTCGTATCGCAAAGCTTACCTCGGATCCCAAGACTGGCATGACTCCTCTTCAGAAGGAGATCCTACGCTTTGTGCTCATCATCTCACTCTTTATCACATGCGTCGTTATTCTCATCGTGGTTCTTTGGTATGTCTGTGGCTGGTCTCGAGCAACATGTCTATGCTTGGCTATCTATGAGTTGAGGGATTTGTACTTACGCATCTCAGGGCTGCATGGCTGAGGAAATCTCACCCTACTTGGATTGACGTACCCCTTCTTATCGTCAGTTGCGTCTCGTGCGCTGTTGCATGTATGGACTACCCAACAATGTCTTTTTCCATGTACAGATGCTAATGTCTCCTTCTTTCTCTAGTCATCCCCGAAGGCTTACCGATCGCACTTACCACGAGCTTGACCATCGTCGCGAACATCATGCGCAAAAACAAGATCCTTTGCAAGTCCCTCAAGACTGTCGAGACACTTGGTTCCGTTTCGGTGATCTGTTCCGACAAGACCGGAACATTGACCAAGAACAAGATGGTCGTCACGGACATTTATGCAGCAGGCGAAGAGTACACTACGGATGCGGCGCGTGATATGATGGCAGTCTTTCGTTCGGAACAGAATCTCTCCGTGCTCTCCAAGGCCAAGACAAACATCATGGATCAAGTCCGCGTGCTCGGTGGTCTCTGCAACTCCGGTGAATTTGATGCTGCTACTATGCATCTCCCCATTGCTGAGCGCAAGATCAACGGCGATGCAACTGATCAGGCTATACTTCGACTTTCCGAGTCTCTTGGCTCAGTGGCCGAGTTGCGTCGCGACTGGAAGAAGGTTTTCGAAATTGCCTTCAACAGCAAGAACAAGTTCATGGTTCGCTTGATGACACCGGCGAACCAGACACCGACGAGCAACAATGCTACTCTCATGATCAAGGGAGCTCCCGACATCCTCCTACCTCGATGCGATCTCATCCTGAACGAGAAGGGTGAGGAGATACCGCTTACCGACGCACAACGCCTTCGTATCGACACCGTCAAAGACAGCTGGTCTCGCCAGGGAAAGCGCGTCATACTGCTCGCTCGCAAGCCGACTATCGTACCTTTCTCCGCCAACCCTGAGAAGGAAGTATTGGTTGCGGCCCGGGAAGGTCTCACATTTGTCGGCATCGTAGGCATCGTGGACCCACCCCGTGATGAGATTCCAGACGTCGTTCGCATCCTTCGAGGAGCTTCGATCCGTATCTTCATGGTTACTGGCGACTTCAAGCTGACGGCCCAGGCGATCGCTGAAGAGTGCGGCATCATCTCGAACTCTGCTTTGGTCGACGATATTAGCGCTCTCGGCCGCGAAGGCAAGATCGGAACTACGAAGCAGTCAATCGTGTTGAGTGGACCCGAACTCATCACGTTGAACGCGGCCCAATGGGACCAACTTTGCCAGTACCAGGAGATTGTGTTTGCTAGGACGACGCCTGAGCAGAAACTTCGTATCGTCAAGGAGTTCCAGGCCCACGACAACATTGTCGGTATGACAGGTGATGGTGTCAACGATGCGCCATCGCTCAAGGCTGCCGACATTGGAATCGCTATGGGCAGTGGCTCCGACATTGCCATCGAAGCTGCCGACATGGTTCTCCTCGATTCGTTCGCCGCCATCATTGAGGCTGTTCAGTACGGTCGCCTGGTCTACGATAACTTGAAGAAGACGATCGTGTACTTGCTTCCCGCCGGTAGTTTCAGTGAGCTGTGGCCTGTCGTTACCAACGTCGCATTCGGTATTCCGCAGATCCTGTCGTCCTTCCTTATGGTAAGTACATCTGGTTTCGATACACTGCGTTTGTCAGCTAACTTTGTCTAGATCATCATCTGCTGTCTTACCGACTGTGCCGCCGCCATCACGCTTGCTTATGAAAAGCCCGAGGCCGATGTGATGCTTCGCCCTCCTCGTAACCCCAAGAAGGACAGGCTGGTCAACGCTCGGCTCATCTTCCATGCCTACTTCGTTGTCGGTCTACTGCAGTGCTTTCTCGCCTTCACCATGAGCTTCTGGTGGATGCAGCGCAGAGGAGTTCCGTTCACGGCAATGTGGTTGAAGTTTGGTGTTTACGATCCTCAATACGACCCGGAATTCGTTACCGAAGTCGCCAACGAAGCTTCGAGTATATACTTCGTCACACTAGTGATCATGTGAGTATGGAGGTGGAAGTGTACTGAGTGACTAGCTGACATGGACGACAGGCAACTGTTCAACCTACTTGCTACTCGCACCCGTAGACTCAGCATCTTCCAGCAACCGCCTATCTTCAACAAGGCTACTCAGAATTGGTCGCTCTTCCCTGCCATGATCTTCGCCATCGTTGTGGTCTTCATCTTCTGTTACATTCCAGCCCTCCAAGACACGATCGACACCAGGACTGTTTCGGTTGAGCACTGGTTCCTTCCGGCTGCTTTCGGTATGGGCTTGCTCGTCCTCGATGAGTCAAGGAAGTACTGTGTGCGCACTTGGCCTAACGGCTTGCTCGCCAAGATTGCTTGGTGATGCTCTTTCCTTCCATCCGAGGAGACTACTTCCTTGGCCTATTTTCTTAGTTCAAAGGGGCCATTCAGTTCAGAAGCCGTTGGCCCACTTGCAACAGTAGCGTAGTTGAGAAGGCTTGTCATATCAATGTCGATTAGATGGGGGGTGTCGTGTGAAGTGGCACACAAGCATGCAGTCTGCAAGCAGACAGAGCCCAACCTTTTCTTTCTATTCATCAGCAATATGATCCAGAGCCACACCTCTTTTCCACACGTTCGACTGTCCCACAATGCAGTGTGCCACTTGCCACTTCAGCCGCAATATCTGTAGATGCACAACCCCGGCCATCGGCAATTTTCCATGCGATACCCCACACGGACTTTAATGCGCCTTGCGCAACGAGGAATCTCGTGGCTCAACGGTGAAATGCCGGTTATTGACAGCAAGGGGTAGAAGTCAGCTGGCACCAATCGTATCACCTTGCAATATAAAGTTTCTCATAAAGGAAGGCTGCAGATCCAGGCTTGGCCACATGCAGCGCGGCTAAAGGTGGCCGTTCCATACTTCGATGAATGTGTGACGAAGGATAGATGAGCATGGCGATGAAAGAGGGATAGTGTGGTGTCTGCGGATGATTTTCCACGCGACGCTGAAAGCGTTGGTGCCTGCTCCGTAGCAAGGCGCCAAGCGAAAGCGCCCCGCAGACTTCGCCAAACCTTGCTTCGACGACCTCATCCATCCGCAAGCCAGCGATGACGCACCACTAGAGACCGCCGATGCCATGCAAGTTGTCTGAAACATCTTGCATCTCAATACAGGTCAATTCAAAGACCTCTTGCGTCACGCATTGATGCATGCTCTGTCCACACGATCTAGTCCAGTACAGAGGTGCTAGTAGCGGAATCAGTGGCCTGCCGCATGCTTCTGAGTTGATGGCATTTAGGATGTCCAACCCGAGCACCAGATCATGCTGGGCAAGGCTCAGCCTCTCGAGCCCATCGCTACGCCTCTTCACCACATTGGCATCGATGACCCACCGAAGCTGACATGAGGCCCAAAAGCGCCTCCCACACGACCCAGCTTCATCAACGTGGGGTTCCAAATCCTTCCCTGTTTTGGACAGCCTCACCGCGAACTTAGCGACAATCCCTCATAAGGGCTTAAAGCTGCGGAGCTTGCAGAGCGTGCCTTCCATGTAGGCGGTCTGGCCAAGCAGCGGCTGGCTGAGTGAGTTCGTTATTTGAGCGATGATGCTGATGATCATCCCACGTCTGAGCCTTCTCTAATTGCAATGCTTGAGACTCTGGCGTTGAGTTTGAGAAACACGATTTCACGCCGATAGCGAGAATAAGCTGACAGCGATGATATTCACAATTAGGCGCGCTCTACGGCCCTAGAATTCCTGGGACCTCCTCCAAACTTTACCTAGAGATGGCATCACATCTTCCCGAATTTGATAGCTCCAGTCAGCCAAAGAGGCTCAGCGTTCACTACACTGAGCATACATATCATACAGGTAGAAGCCAAGTGTCTTGGAGCAT
Source organism: Alternaria hordeiaustralica (assembly GCF_023758085.1). Lineage (NCBI taxonomy): Eukaryota > Fungi > Ascomycota > Dothideomycetes > Pleosporales > Pleosporaceae > Alternaria > Alternaria hordeiaustralica. The sequence continues at coordinate 505,942 of NW_026056776.1, read as the reverse complement.
GCAGCATATGGGCGCTTTACCTCCAATGTCACGGGCACAATATCTTGGGCGGCAAACCAAGAGGTTGCATCCGCACCTCCGGGCTTGTCCATGGTCAGACCCGCAGCCTGATTCGACAGCGGGAGTGATAAGCTGTAATGACCTGTTCAGTGCACATTCCAGAGTTCACCATTCTTTGGGTCGTCATACGAAGTGGGTAGACAATTTGAGCTGCAAAGCTTTCTAGCCCAATCATTATACCACCTTAGATTAACCCCATATTTTGCAGCAACGATCGATCAGGATTTCCCCGTGGTCCGGCAGTTGTCCTCGTGGACATCACTAATCAGGCGAATACTTCGGCGGTCTCGTTATAAGAGAGGTTATTAGGAGACATGGTTGAAGCCTCGATCTTTGTGCCTCTACATTCATCATCACTCATTCTCTCTGCCATCACGCACATTCTCACAAAGACTAAATCACGACCACTAGTCACGATGCACTGGGCTACCCTCCTCGCTGCGGCCACGGCCCTTGCAGGCCATGCCGCTGCGCAGAACATGCTGCGATTTGCTTGCTCACAGCTTGTCGTGGAGCGGACAGACCCCCTCGTCAACCCGGGCGTAAAGTACACACCACATCTTCATCAGATCGTCGGAGGTGACGCTTTCAACATCACGATGGACCCTTCCAACGACATCGCGCAGATGTCCAAGTGCACTTCCTGCAGCTTTGTCCAGGATAAGTCGAATTATTGGACCGCAGTCATGTTCTTCAAGGCAAAGAACGGAACGTGAGTACCTACAACACTATGTACCCATTGGGTGTGAAACATGCACTGACCTCCTTCTAGATACATTCGCGTGCCTCAGGTACGTAACCTCTTAGCTAACGCATCACAATCGAGAAAGTCACTAACCCCAAGCCAAGATCGGAAACGGTGGACCACAAGGAAAGCTCATCAATGACGGCGGTCTCGACGTCTACTACATCCCCAGCGGAAAGACCACTGCCTTCAAGAAGGGCTTCCGCATGCTCGCCGGCTCAGCCACCAATACCGACCCCAGCAAGGTCAAGCTCTCTAACATCTGCCATCGCTGCTGGACCTCTCCCTCCGAGAGTACCTTCGTTGGTGGCGCGCCTTGCTCAGGCTCCGACACTGTCGCCATTCCCAAAGACCCCAAGTGCAAGCTCATCCGTCAGACCATCATCTTCCCCACCTGCTGGGATGGCAAGAACCTCGACTCCCCAGATCATCAGGCACACGTCGCTTATGGCCAGGGCGCTGGTGCTAATGGTGGCGGCGCTTGCCCTTCTACCCATCCCGTCAAGCTCCCTCAGATCATGTACGAGCTCATGTGGGATGTCAACAAGTTCGCCGACAAGAGCTTGTGGCCAACCGATGGCAGCGACCCATTTGTGTACAGCATGAACATTGGGTAAGTCCTTCAGTCCCCTCCATACAAGCTTCTTGTCAGTAGACGAAAACATAGCTGACTTCTCTCTTCAGTGGCTCTGCCGCGCATGGTGACTACGTCTTTGGTTGGGAAGGCGACTCCCTCCAAAAGGCCATGGACAACAACTGCAACCTCAACACCGCCTGCCCCAAGGCCGGTCTTACCGTCCAGCAGCCCGCACAATACAATGCTTGCAAGAAGAAGCAGCAAGCTCCTGAGGATGTTGACGGCTGTAAGTTTCACTTGTTCGCTATAAAACTGTGCGATATGTAGCTAACATGAACAAAATAGGGCTCAAGGAGATGCCGCTCGGAGATATGGCCATCAAGGCATAAACGCTGGCTATCGCCATGTGGCTATCATGGCTAGTATCGCGCAGTCGCTGTTGATAGGTCCTTCGTTAGTCAGAGCTGTTAGGTGTGGTGCTTTGAGCTTAGCACTCGTTTGGCATTGCGTTGTATAATCGTTTAGATCGCAGAAGAGAATTCACGTGCACATTATGTGGCGAATGTCAAGTTTTTCGGAATGCAGCCCGTGCATGATGCTACTGATTACTAAAGACCGTACGTGTCTCTCCATCCATTATCTTCCGCATTGTCGTGAATAGCAGGAAGTAGCATTGTTGGTGCCACACTGCCGATTTATCTTCGAGCACCGAAGACACTGAGATCACAGTTTTGGCTTTTCGTATTCAGACTTGGGGTCGTACGCCATGTCACCGCCTCGCTGATCGCTTCGCGAGCCTCTAGACATATGCACACAGCAGCACCCACAATTCTCGAGGAGAGACGAAATTCTACCATTCTAAAGTATGTACTCCACGAAATCTCCGACGCTATCTACAAGCCCTCTCCCAAGGCCACCACCTTCTCCCTACCGCCTCTACACCATCATCACCGTAGCATTCCCCATCCCACCCGAACTCGCAACCCCATTCCGACTCAGCAGTGCCTCAAAGTTCTGATTCGCACCCGCAGTAAAGTCATGCGTGATATAGTTATACACATCATGCACAGGAATCGACGCGCTAGTCGAAGACGGGTTCGACACTTTGCTCTGCGAGCACGCGAAACCAAAGCGCTTGCTACTGCTGTTGGGATCGATGCGCACGGCGCCGGAGGAACCGGTGTAGGTTGTGCAGCCGGTGCATTTTACGGTGAACTGCCAGTGTGTGTTGTTGGACTTGTTGCCGGTTGTGAGGGGCGTGTAGGTTGCTGAGGTGTACTGTTGGGGTGTGGAGTGGCCGCTACGGTGTGTGTTAGTATTGTGCGGTTGTCGCTGGGGTGGCGCAGCTTACGTGGCCCATCGCGATGACACGGTTGGTTTTTGGCCGTTGGGGTATGATACTGTAAGGGGGTTTCGGATCATGCTTCCGCCCCATGCGAGACCAACCCAGCCGAGAGCGTTCGGCGCGACGACTTGAAGAACAATGTCGTATGGTTGACCCGCTTGCACATTGGCGGGTTGCGCTATGCGGTAAATGATGTTGGACGAGAGTGTCGCGGCCGCTTTGGTTTCAGAGAAAGTGAAGCCAGTTTCTGAGTCCACGTAGCTTACGGCGCGAGGCGCGAGATGCCGTGCTTCTGACGCAGGCCATGCTTGAGCTAGGAATTTTCAGTTGACAGTATCGTCCGTGTCGAATTGCGCTACTCACTGAGGCCAGCCAGAGCTGCGATGCTGTAGGTAAAGCGCATCTTGGTTGTCAATCTTTCAGGCTACGCGAAGATGTCCAGCAGCACTACCGCAAAGCACGCAGAAATTGAAGTTGAGAAAGGAACAACAATATTTTACGTATGACAAGAAAATCCTGGAGCAACAAGATACCTTAATAAAACCAATACACACACGCCAAGATGCCGCGCCTGAGATCCATCCACTCGAGGCCCACAGTGTAAAGTACACAGCGGCGATATACAAGCACGCGTGCAAGATAGACTAGAATAGAACCCGCCTTATCCAGGTTAAGATCCTACTGCCACGCGTGACTGACTTCATCACAACCCGGATGTGAGGTTCAAAGGCTTCTGGAATGTGGGCCAACATCCACAGGAATGCTTCCGATTACTACTCCAAGCCAGCCTCGGACTCTATTTGGTGGCTGTGACCATGCGAATACGGAAAATATGCTGTTTGTGGAAGGTCGCAAAGGGAGGAAGGATGGTGTTGTGTTGGCTGTGAGAGGTTCGTGTATTTACCCGCATAGTGTGTATAAAGAGGATAGATGGGTTTGTGTATCGATCAAGTGGAGATATGTTGCCACGCCCCCGGAAGCATGGATACGATTATGGCGATGTCTACGTCCCCGGATTAGCAGGGAGCGGAAATGCAAATCGAAGAAAGCGATGATAGATTGCGTTGCAAAACCTGAATGACAATAGCACTGCTCACGGATATGCGCAAGCGAGATTATCGTGATGTCGAGTCGTATTGACAGGATGTACCCCAGATGTAACATGTCGAAGGCGGATGGTACTACAAGCGAGCGCCACTGTATGCATCTCGCTCCGAATCGCTTCCCCACATCTCGCTTGTGGGGCAAGACATCCACGCGGAGTTCACGTGGCTAGTCGCGTGTGGCGCGGCCAAGCCCGTCATACTATGAGACCCTCGTAAATGGCGAGGGGTTGTCGAGATTGATGTTCGCTTTGTATCATACAAAGATGTGAACAAAGCAGTCGCCGTCGGTCCATCAACGCTTCGCCCTGACATCTTTCTTCCTGGTGTTGAACCCGCCGGCATCGGGGTCTATGAAGTGAGCTAAAATCCTGAAAACGTCGGAGAGGTTCTGCGAGGAATGATGACGTGTATCGCTTGCGCAATATCGTTATATACACGGTGTTGATGATCGTTAGTCTTGATAACAGGATACAGCATAATAGAAACATGTGTTGTTACAGCTCGTGCATGAATTTTGGTTCATGGTGTTACCATGGTAAGTACTGCTCAACCTTCCGTGAGCTTCTGCATCTTCTGCGCAACGACGCAGATCGATCTCATGATGCCCATTTTCGCGTGTTGTGCGCCACCAGATCGCGCGAACCAGAAAGCGGTACCAGCAACAGAAGCCAGCACCAGACCGGCCACGCCGTTGAGGATCTTGGCCTGCCTCTGTGCCGCTTGCCGAATCTCGGAGTATCGCATGTTGCTGAACGTGACTCGTGAATACTGTGTGGCCCAGCCAATGCTCGGGACGTAGATATAGAGTTGCTCTTCTACCCATTTTCGCAGTAAATATAGCGGCTTCTTGACGTCGCTTGCCATCTCGCGATAGTTCCCGTCGGCAAGATCGTTGATGGTGTGTGCGTCAGGAGTGCGCTCCTTGGTGTACTCGTCTAGTGCCTTTGATCGATCGTTGGGATACTTGTCGATGAAGTCGAAAAGAACGCGGACGTCTTCCAGTCCAGCGTTCATTCCCTGGCCGTAGAATGGTACCATGGCATGGGCCGCATCTCCTAAGATAACACCAGAATCTCCATAGTGATACGGTGTACATTTTATCGAGATCAAAGGCAGGTGCTGATTAGATGTGTACTGCTTGCGGAGATCGTCCTCAGTGATGAGATCTGGAACCACGCCGGGGAACTTCTTATTGAAATACTCGACCACTTTTCCAGATGCGTCCAGTTGCTCAAAGCCTTCTCTGGTCAAGAAAAGCGTTGATGTGAATGTCTTGTCTAGGTTTGGGAGAGCGATGAACATGGATTCGTCCTGGGGCCAGATGTGTAGGTAGTTTGGAGGTATTCTGAATTCGCCGTCCGGTGTGGCTGGAACATTGAACTGGCACCAGAGTTTGTCGATGTACTCTTGCTGAAACGACATGGGGACAAACTTCATCAAGTGATATCGCACCGCCGAGTGTGCACCGTCGGCACCGATCATGAGATCGAAGTTGATTTCGAATTCGTCGCCCTGCTCTTCGGGAGACTTGGTACGATGCTCGAACCATGCGGTCTTTTTCCGGAAGTCTGCGCCGACCAACTTGTGATTGAACATGAGCTTGACGTTGGGCATGGCCTCTAGATGGTCAAGCAAGGTCTTGTTCAAACCTGTCCGATCCATAGCCAACAAACTCTACCCAAATTAGCATGAGATCAATAGCATGCGACCACTCTGTACTTACTCTCCCTCTCGCATCATAGATCTGTGGCTGTCGAACATACTCTCCATTCTTCCTGATATGGATCATGCGACCATGCATGGGGAAGGTCTCTGCCAAGACTGCATCTGCAAGATCGGATAGTCCGGTCTTGCGAAGGGAGTGGATACCTCGCTCCGACAAAGCAAGATTGATAGATTTGGAGAAGTTTAACGGTGTGGTGTTGGGGTCTCGGAGATCTGGCTAGCGTTAGGTCACTCGCTAGCACCGAGATGGTTTACAGATCATTGTCTCACCTGCTCTTAGCTCGTAGACATCCACTTCAAACCCGCGTACAGCTGCATAAAGCGCGGCCAAAGAGCCTACTGGCCCGGCTCCGACCACAACTACTTTCTGGGTCATGGTGGTAAGGAGGCAATGTGGAAAAGTTGGAGTGAAAAGATGGTTGGTTCAACGGTCTGTGCTCAGAAGCGGCGTGGTGTGAGTTGAAGAGCAAGAGGAGGAAGAAAGAAAGAAGGGTGGAAATACATCGTCCGCAAACGAGGGAGACGCGAGACACGGGTGAAAATTATCAAACCATTACCAGGGATCCAAAGAGTCAGATATGATGGCAAAGTAGGGCAGATGATGCACGTCAAGACTGGAACGGGTAAGCGCGAGCTCTGGTTCAAGTTGGCTACTTAGTAATCGGTGATCGGCGGCCGGCGGCCTGGACCCCTGCACGAATTCCGACTTGACGATGCCGTGGGACGAACGAAAGTCGCAGTCCACCACTTCCTCCGTGCGCAAACCGTTGCCTCGCACATATACGTTCCTTGCGCGCTGTACAGTCGAGTGCACGTGAAGACCAGGCCACCTCCGCCTCGACCACGCCCTCTACACGCCCTATACCACCGCACGCGATGGCCACAGACGCCCCGCGCAAGTGCGCAGGCAAAGACTGCGAGAACGATGCGAGTTCTCTCCAATGTCCGAACTGCCAGAAGCTCGGAAAAGAGAACTACTTCTGCTCGCAGGATTGTTTCAAGCGCAACTGGGTACATAGTGAGACTGCTCTTACACTGCAGACAAAACAATCTAACGGCCCTCTAGGCTGAGCACAAGAAGGAGCACAAGTCACAAAGTAGTATTCTCCAAAGTATCTTTACGCCAAAAGTAGTTTCTCACCCGGATCCAGCCACCGGCCACTACAACCCGTTCCCTACCTACTCGTACACCGGCGCCCTCAGACCCGTATACCCGCTCTCGCCGCGACGCGAAGTCCCGAAGCACATAAGACACCCAGACTACGCGAAGGACGGCATACCGCGCTCGGAGCAGGTGTTTGTCAACAGGAACAAGATCACGATTCTGAACAAGGAGGAGCAAGATGCGATGCGCAAGGTGTGTCGGTACGGGCGCGAGATTCTGGACATTGCAGGAAGAGCCGCAGTGCCTGGTGTCACCACTGACTACATCGACGAGCTCGTACATAAGGCTACTGTCGAGCGCGACGTAAGAACGACAATGTTAGGGAATCAGAAAGTCTTGTTAACCGCAATAGTCTTACCCATCGCCCCTCAACTACTGCCACTTCCCCAAGTCCGTATGCACGTCGCTGAACGAGGTCATTTGCCACGGCATCCCTGACCAACGAGTACTCAAAGACGGCGACATTCTGAACATCGATATCTCCGTCTACCATGGCGGTTTTCACGCGGATCTGAACGAGACGTTTTACGTTGGAGACAAGGCTTTGGCAAACCCGGATGCTGTACGCGTTACAGAGACGGCGCGAGAGTGCTTACAAAAGGCCATCGAGATCGTCAAGCCAGGTACACTATTCCGTGAATACGGAAACGTCATCGAGAAGCACGCAAAGAGCAAGAACTGCAGCGTCATCAGGACATACTGCGGGCACGGCGTCAACCAGCTCTTCCATTGCGCACCCAATGTTCCTCACTACGCGAAGAACAAGGCAGTCGGATCGGCAAAGCCCGGCATGTGCTTCACCATCGAGCCTATGATTAGTGTTGGTTCGCATAGGGACAAGACATGGCCAGACGAATGGACGAGTGTCACGCAGGATGGCTCTCTGACGGCGCAATTTGGTAAGCCCCGCAGATGCATCAATGTGTCCACTCATGACTAACATGCTACAGAACACACCCTACTTGTAACAGAGGATGGCGTGGAGGTCTTGACTGCAAGACTGCCAGATTCGCCAGGTGGTCCGGTACCGATGCCGGGAGCCACAAACGGTGAAACGAACGGCGAAGCGAAGGCAGCTGCTTGAGGATGACTGGACACTTGGGAATAACATAGCTATACGATACTTTTTTAGAGTACGCATAGCGTGATTCAACAGCACGAGGCTTTTGAGTTTCATCAGCATTCGCGTGATGGCGGTCTGTAGTGATGTTCATGTTGTTGGCAGTCATAGCTTGTACAACCCGTTTCGTTTCGACGAAACAATTCGGCCGTCCGTGATATCACCAACCTTCGGTCAAGCTTCGGTCGGACGGTGTTGGCCCGCTCAACGCACACCTGCAAGCGAGGCGAATGACGCTAGTGGTGGTGCCTGCCCGCTGTCCAGGGAAGCAACTCGTGTCTCCGCCTCAACGTCATCCAAACATCTCTGCCCAACGCCCGCCAGAATTTGAGCGACCTCGCAATCGACGTTATTACTCAAGATTCTACCGTCGCATCACCGTCGTGCAACCCCACCGCTCACCCACGTCATCACGACCTCTAGCCAGGCCCCGCGCACGAGCTAGCTTCCCGCGTTCTAGCTCGGCAGCCTGCAAACACACGACCGCATCCGAGTGCTGAACCTCTGTCGACCACCTGTCCATTCGTATCCAGGTGTCTACTGGCGACTTCGCTAGTCTATCTTAAACCTTTTCTCTACGCCAAAGCCGTGCTACGCAGCACACGACACTCCCACAATGACTGGCGAAGCATGGTTGTACCTGTTGGCGGTGCTGATAAATGCCGTTAACCTGTTCCTACAAGTCTTCTTTACTATCATGTACAGCGATCTGGAATGGTGAGTCAACCCCAGGCATACAATGCCAGGGCGTAGCAATCTACGCGATACGGCCCGTACCTTGATCGGCACATGCTAATTTTGCGCCAGTGACTACATCAACCCCATCGATCTCTGCAACCGCCTGAACACCTACATCATCCCCGAGGCCGCCGTTCACGCTTTCCTGACCTTCCTATTTCTCATCAACGGATACTGGATCGCATTGATCCTGAATCTACCTCTGTTGGCATGGAACGGAAAGAAGTACGTAGCAGGGCCGGACTATACCAAGGAATAAGGACAGTGCTGACAGTCACAGGATCTTTGAGAACCAGCATCTGTTGGACGCAACGGAGATCTTCAGGAAGCTCAATGTGCACAAGAAGGTACGATGAGAGGATACCGAGTATATGGCGATAGGCTAACAGCCACACAGGAATCCTTCATCAAGCTGGGTTTCCATCTGCTCATGTTCTTCTTCTACCTCTACAGCATGATCGTCGCCCTCATCCGCGACGAGTCTCACTAGGTGGAGACTGCGCCCATCGTCTTGGTCGTAGCTATATTCGCGGTTGTGTTGATTACGGTGGGCTACGAAGAGCGAATCCAGGGACGGCTAAAGATTAACGGATAGATACACTTGATATCCGGCTCGGGGAAGCGAGCCACGCGTGCGCATATTGCTAGCGGGAGGACATGATTGTTGGTTTAGGATAATGCGGGATACCTGGAGCGACAGGTTTGGTGATGGGAATTCACCCAGGAGGGATTGAACGAGTTATGGGGTATGATAGCGTTATGTTAGCCTCGTGTAAATGGACCATAGTTTTCACATGTAACTACGCAATGCATAGTCGGGATGTGGTCCGTGCGCAGTCACCCACATTTTTTGGTGAGCTGGGAAGCTTCCATCTACAACTTCGCATCCGACACTCCGCGCTATTCACCTTCCAGCCTTGTCGAACCCCAAAATCGACACCATCGCCAGTTCCCACACACTACGCGACCCTTACCCTATCTCCATAACAGCTAGAATGCCCGCCGGCGGCTCGGGCAGGGTGCCAACTGGGTTCGCTGCAGAGACGTACATCAGCGACCACACCTTCCGCCAGGGCCAGCGCGCCATCGAGAGCGGCGACGGGTCGAAGAAAAGAAAGCGAGAAGGCAAGGGCGATTCGAGCGTCGTGACTGGCGCAGGCGCATACAAGGGACCATGGGCGAAGTATGAGGAAGAGAGGCCAGATGCTGCCTCAGACGACGAGTTCGGGTCGGACGTCGAGGTGGAAATAGTCTACGAGGAAGACGAGATTATCGACAACGCTGCGCCCGCGCAAAAGAAGCTCGCCGGCACAGACTACCGCGATACCGAGGCCGAGGGCGAGACGAGCGAGTTTGTTGGCAGCCAGCAGTACGACTACCAGGGCCGGACGTACATGCATGTGCCCACAGATCTCGACATCAAACTCACCGGCGATTACGAGCCCAAGAACTTCATACCGAAGAAGCTCATCCACACCTACAAATATCACACCAAGTCGATTACCCAGGTTCGCTTCATGCCTGACAGCGGCCATCTCCTACTTTCCGCATCCGCCGATTCGAAGATTGCGCTATGGGACGTCTACCACCAACGCGAGCTCCTGCGGACATACTCTGGGCATACAAAGTCGGTTGTTGACATTGACTTCAACCCCAGTGGCACACAGTTCATATCAGCTAGTTACGATCGCTTCATGAAGCTATGGGACACAGAGACAGGAAAGTGTCTGAACAAGTTCACAACTGGAAAGACCCCGCACGTGGTGCGCATCAACCCCAGTACACCACACGAGTTCTTGGCCGGTATGAGCGACAAGAAGATCCTACAGTACGACACAAGAAGTGGAGAGATGGTGCAGGAATACGACCATCATCTGGGGCCTGTCAACACAATCACCTTCTGCGACGAGAACCGCCGCTTCATCACCACATCAGACGACAAGTCCCTACGCGCGTGGGAATACGGCATTCCCGTACCTATCAAGTTCATCGCCGAACCCTACATGTTCTCCATGGTCCGCTCCTCACCCCACCCGTCAGGCAAATACGTTGCCTTCCAATCGTCCGACAACCAGATCACCGTATACAGCTCTACCGACCGCTTCCGACAAAACCGCAAGAAGAGTTACAGAGGGCATAATGTGGCTGGATATGCACCAGACGTGGCTATCAGTCCAGACGGGCAGTTCATTAGCTCGGGTGACAGTGGAGGTTTCTTGTGCTTCTGGGACTGGAAGACGTGCAAGATGTATCATAAGATTCCAGCGAGCGATGCGCCTGTACTGTCAGTACAGTGGCATCCGAGGGAGTCGAGCAAGGTGGTTGCTGGTGATCTGAATGGTGCTCTGAGATTGTACGATTAGACGTGGAGGCTCAGGGAGCGGATATAGCGATACCCAATGCATTCGATACCAATTGATGACGATCTTGACTCATTGGCTGCCCATGTATGCCGGGCTCGATAAGCAGCCCAAGTCACACGTTGAAGATGCTATGCCTCCGACGGTTCACCGGCTCTGCGTTGGCATACTGGAAATCAACAATGTCCCTCGGCCCACCTTACTGCGCATGCGCAGCGTAGTTGGCGAGAAGTTCGGCCCTGGATTCTCCAGCGGTTCACCGGCTATGCGCTGGCAAACACCTGGACCATATGCGCAGTTGCGCAATCCAGAGCCGCGCAGTCGCCACAACTACCTGCTCTGAGTCAGTGCGGAATGAACACCCACGTGAATCGCGTGCAGCCTCGCGACAGCCTTGCTCGGATTGATGGCCTCCCGCTACGCAACAACCCCGCCATGCACCAGGACCCTTCCACTGCGCCTCCTACCCTACTCCACAACACCGCCTTTTGCCTTGACATTTCTGCCCTTTTTCCCATTCCATGCCCCTATCTTCATTATCGGACGCCGCCGATGAGCTCTTTTGCCGTTGCATCACGGTGAATGCTTTGTAATGCTGCCTGCAATAGCTCCAGGCACCTACATTGCTCCCAGCCCCCACACCCCATCTTCTTTCGGTCAACCGGTGACTTTCTCGTTCACCAGTCCTGTCCGCTTTGTCATTATCCATTTTGGGTACCGCTGTCGCCTGGGGTGTCAGGCACGTCACTGGATAACGCGTCTCTGACAGATTTCCTGCTGCCTTTTCATAGGTTCGATTCGCTTGATGTGCCTTGCAGGAGAAGATGGCTGCAACGCGTACGCCCTTTGCGCCATGCGAGTCACCACCTCGACCCTTTCTAGCCGTGACCCGATCTTAGTCCACACCGATTGAACTGGTTCCTTCGGTAAATCCGCACCCGCCGATGATGACTCTTCCTCTTGGCACATCGAAAGGTGAACGGGAAGTGCAGCCTAATCGCTGATTCGCGCACACGCGTGTCCTGCCTCAGGACTTGTCCCGAGGTGAACATAGCCACGCGTGTGAATCATCGCAATCGCGCAGTCATTCACCTCGACCACGCGCCTAGCCCAGCTATTCAGGCAACGGCGTTACATTGAGCGTTAGGAGAACTCCGATGGCGACAAAGAACAGTCAACGTTGCGAGTGGTGAGTCTTCCTAGGTTGGCGGCCTCAGGTATTGTCTGCCTGGAATAAATAGTCGTAGGTTGAGGTGGGTGGTTGCTTTCTTTCTTCTCATCATCAGTCAATCGATCAATTATCTACAGTCATATCGAGCATATTTCGAGAAGAGTCACAATCGTCCTCGTGTTGGTCTTCAGTCTTCAGTCTACCTTGGATTACGATCACGAAACGCCCTTGTCGTCTCGTATACACCCGATACAACTCTATTACCGTCCACCACACAACACACGCCGATCACTCATCTGATCATCTCGAATCACAACTGGCTTCTCAACGCCTCCAACACTCTCAACACCAATCAACCATGTCGTCCAGCTCATCTTACGGCTCCTACGGCCAGAGCAAGGGTGCCTACGCATCCCGTCCCTCGACATCTTCCACATGTACGTTGTCTACTCCTATCAGATCACTCCGAAGACATGACTCTAACACTGTTGCAGCCTACTCTGCCGCCTCATCGAGCCTGTATACCAACTCCGGTAGCTCATCACGCAGCAAACCATACAAGAACCCGCCAGTCATTCACAACGGAGGCGGAAAGATCAACGACCCGAACACGTCAACATCCGCGCCTAATGGGGGATACTACAACTAGACGACGCAGTGGTCGTCTAGCGGCGTGACTCATGCCGTGGTGGAGATCATGATGTCGTTTTGTGTTACCATTGTTTCCTTTGGAGTTCTAAGTGGCATGTCATGGCGTTCTGGCCGAGTTTATTGGTTATTAGATGGTCAAGGCTTCGGTGCTGAGGGTATACAACACTGGACTGCTCGCTGGTGTCTCTTTCCGCCCCGATGTTGGGGTCGGCGTTTCTTAGGTTATTGTTCTTGCTGGCGGGTCGAGGTCCTTTTATCGGGTTGCATCTCCCCTAATCATTCCCTTTGGTATGATTCTTATCTAGCATTTGTACAATAAGTAGTCCAAACAACACATACACACATCAGGTCCTGTCTTACAGCATCTCGAAGAACGGAATTTTGCGTCAAGTGCCAGCGAGCGAGTCTCCTACTGGCCGACTGCCCCATACCACCCCAGCCCCAAAACGGCACCGATGATAATCGCAACAGCAGGTGGCACACCAAACCAAGCCGTCTCCGCATATGCCAAAGCAGCGACAACCACCCACCACGGCTCATCTGCCAAACTCCTCCCGTCACTGCTCTCCGGCGTCAAATAACCAATCTCCCAAAGCCTGTACACAGCCGTGAACACCAGCCCCACAGCAGTCGCATTGATACCTCTTAGCAGACTAGCCACCCAAGCCTTGGTGCGCATAACCTGCCAGATAGACTGCACACCGACTGCCAGCACAATACCAGGGAAGAAGATACCAACGAAACCAAGGAGGGCGCCCACGATGGTCGGTGTAGAAGCAGGAGCTGAGGCGATGGCCAAAGCGCCAAGGTAAACCGCGAAGTTGAAGTTGGGGCCAGGGAAGGCTTGGATGATAGCGAGACCGAGGAGGAAGTCTCGGGGCGATACCCAGCCTGGGTCTACGACGTAGGAGCGGAGGAGGGGGATTACTACTGGGCCGCCGCCGAAGATTATGGTGCCGGCTAGATACCTGTGCAGTGTGAGATTAGTGGGAAGAGCTGGATGGGTAGACAGGGTGCTTACATGTTGGAGAAAACATCGAAGGACCGGGTGCTAGATACCGTTCCACGGATTACCATGACGACGATGAATGAGATGAGAAATCCCACGATGAGCGATACACCGACCTTAACAGAGATGTTATGCGTCTTGACATCAGCCACAGGCTCATTTGTCGCAGACACATCATCAACATCCGGATGCTCTCCAGCATGACTCCGTCCCGCCTCTTCCTGCTCAGGCACAATGCGATCAGTCGAGCTGCCCGTTCCCACCCTCCTCTTCACAGCTTCCGGCCGCTGGAGTTCAATCGGTATAGTCTGCGTGGTAGCCGAAACTTCTTCCGCATCACCTTGTTCATTCCTCGCTCTCTTCCTCTTAGCCAGATACGCAGCTCTCATCTTACCCACCCGGCGTCCGAGCCAGACATCCCATACCACCGTCGTCAGCCCACCAATAACAATCAACACAGGAAAGAACCAAAGCGCATTATAACACAACCCTGCACACGCACCGAAGATCACCAGGATTCGTGTTAATCGGTCTTTAATAGCCTTCTCGGCTAGCTGTACAGCAGCCAGTGCGACAATGCCAACGGTACTGGCGTTTAGACCGGAGAGCAGGGCGTAAACGATGGGAGGGAGGCGTTCGGGCATCTTTTGCACGCCGAGTGAGAGACCGTACATGCCGATTGCGCCGGGGAGACTCCAGAGGAGAAAAGCGAAGACGGCGGAGACGATACCCGCGTGAAGGAGAGCGATGCAGAAGCACATTTTGGTGGAGGCGGGGCCAGGGAGCGCTTGGCAGATTGCGAAGAGTTCTTGATACTGGGGAGTTTTGTTAGATGCGCGGCATTCTGTTGTATAGGTAGTCGAGGAAGTGGCATATCTCTCCGTCTTCTCATCCGGTCCCAAGTAAATTTCCCAGCTCTTTCTCATGACTCAACTCATTGGTACTTCTACCGTTGAGCTTACTACTACGCATATACATACGCATACTTACAGTCTGTTCATCCAACCACTTACTCCCACCCTGAAATCCCACTCCCTCCACAAACCTCCGATGCAGAATCTGAAAATGCACAGGCGGCCCTCCAAATGCAGTGAACCCTAGATCCCACATGCGAGTAAACACTTCGACGAGACGCCATTGTATCTTCTCGGTATTGGCTTGTAGATGGGCTGGAGGAGGAGCGGCGCGATGACTGCGCCGCCGGAGCGAACTTATGAGTGACTGGAGTGGCATTGGTAGTGATGGCTACCTCATGCGCGTTGTCGTGATGGGATGGTTGTGCTAATGGAAGGATGGACTATATCCTCGAGAGGAATTGAAGCTGGGCACACGCATCATGCACAGACAGACGCGCAGAAGCCAAGACACTCCAGTCGCGAAGAAGACGTGATGGACATCCATTGTCCAATCATTGCGCCCATGTGTTGCGACATCTGTGGCTTGCCTAGGTTCGTCGTAGCCAAGACATGGCGGTTGCGTTGGGGAAGACGCGTGCAGGCGAAGGCAAGTTTAGGCGGGTCTGTCACTTCGTGGTTGTGATTGGTCATGCAGGTGTCCACTAGCGTGAGGACAAACGTCCCGATTAGGCAGGTTCTGAAATCCGTCGATTGCAGCGCTCGTGAAGATACCATGGAGGCCTCGAGCGTCGTCGTGGTCTAGGTGACGTTGAAGTGAACAAATACTCTGTAAATTGTATGAAGTTTACCGATCATTCTTTTCACTACTCTAACATCAAAAAAGTGAGAGTAGCTCAAGTAGCACTAAACGCCTGCCGCCTATTGCAGCGCACCTAGGCAATGATCGGACGGCTTTGTCTACACTCCGTTCCTGTGGTTTTCAGCGTCCACACTGACTTTGCGACGTTTCTGTCAACGCTCCAGATCTGTACAGATTCGATTGTGGTATGTATCTAATGATTGGCATGCTATCACAGCGATACTTCAAAGAAACAAGAAAATACCTAGGTAAAGTATCTAGCGATTGGACAGTCCACCGGACCAAACATACCTCAGCTTTCAAATTACCATGATGGTAATGCGCCTTCGCGTTTAGCACTGAACGCTCCAGTTGTTCCACTCAAAGTCAGGCGTGATATCGCGATCCTGGTCCGTAGCCGTGTACGACATAGTGACCTCGCCATCCTCACACTCATCAGCATCCGCGTGGAAGAATATCTCGCAGCTACCCATCTCAGAGATGCGAAAACAGCCGTGCGGTTCCGCCGTATCCTCACACTCTACATCGTCGTCCCCTTCGTTGAAGTCAGTGGAGGTGATGCAGTCTTCTTCGAAGACCTCGAATTTCCAGGCTCTGATGAGTGCTGGAGCGAGGAGAAGAAGAACGGTGGCGAGTGTGAACTTCATGTTTGCTGTTCGGGGGTTGGTGATTCGTCCTGAGTTTCTGCTTCGCTGGTTGATTGAGCGGCTTCGCGTAGTTCTTTTGCGTATCGAGGGTGGTAGATGACTTGAATGTGCTCGTTCTCCCACTCGACGATAGATGTACCCTTGGTAGACAGATGGTACTTGACAAGTGAGCGTCTTAGTTGCGGCTCTTCGATCTTGTTGGGAATGACAAAGTACAAGTCTTGCTTCTTGTGGGTATTGTAAAGAAGGTATTTGATAGGATGGGGAGAGTCGTCTTTCAGGTCGTAGACGTACTGTCTTCGGAGAGTGTCAATCCAATTGCCGTTTAGGTTGCGTGTTGTCATTCTGAGAAGAAAGAAGAGACAGTCGAGGGGGTATTTATGGTTTTCCGTTGGCTATATGTTCCAGCCTCCTTCGTTCACCGCCCCCGTCGTTGTCGTCTATAGGCGTCCTGTATGTTTCGTATCTGAACTTGTGATAGGCCCGGTCGTTCAACAACAGCTGTTTACTTGGCGATGTAGTCGTAATCCTTCTGCTCGTCCTGCCTGGGCGGCACTCAGAATGTCTCCAGTAAGCAATGGTGTTTCTGTCACTCCTACTGGCTCCAGCTGGAATCTCGATGCGGCCTTGTGTCAGTCACGACAGACGAGAGCGACGAACAGCTCAGAGTAAGGCAGCATGTCCTTACAGGGCGACTTCTTAGGTGAGATACGAAGTCAACAACTAGACGATCGCAGCAGAAAGTTGACAAAATCCCGAAGTGACCTGGATGATGAAGACTTGGCTGCTAAGACAGCTCCATCTTCATGCATCAGTCTTGACATCACATGTTCCGCGATTGGTTCGGGACGAAGCGCTTCGGTTGCTGCTTACCTCATGCGGGGGCGGGAAATCCGTCGCTTCACCCAACGGAGAACGAGATCTGATGGTAGCATTACACATTCGGCGATTCTTGGCGCTAAGAAAGAGTTCGTGCTGTGCCCGTCTGCTGAATCATCGTAGGATCACGCCCAGAATCAGCTAGATGGCAGGCAGGCGATGGAGATGATAGGCCCACGACCATGTAAGCGTACTGAAAGAGCTCAGGCATACTGAGACACTGGATGAGTATGGCTGGAAGCTCGCTCTGGAACTAACGGCCATAATGCAAAACCAGTCAAAGCGTCAGAGTCTTCGTGTGGGCAAGCGGTGATCGACGGGTTCTTGGTGGCAGCTCTCCAAGACTCAGTCAGACGGGGCACAGTGAGCTTGAGAATGACGTCTAGGCGCAGTCTGTGGGCTTTGAGACAAAGCAAAGTTAACGGAGAAGCCCTTCAACTGCCAGAATGATGTTCAAGCACCCGTAGCGATCATGTGGACAGCGTGAACGGCATATTCCAGGGATTGGCCTAACATCGAGCTTGCACTGCGCTGTGTCGAAGTCAACGAGACGGAGAGTAGAGCTTGTTTCGCTTGAACGCTTCGAGATGCCAGGTTCGACATACTACGCCCGTGGATAAAGTCCGTCGATTACGGTGAGGAGACTGCATGCCGACGTCCAGTGGCTCACACGCTTCCGCATGAGACGATTATCACTGCATATGCGTCAGTGATCTCACAACCTTGGAAGTCTTACACTTTTACATAGTTCTGGTTCGCGAGGTTAGAGTGCACTTGATGCACGGAAGTGGTGGACGCTGTGATTGGCAATGTGAATGGAACTTCCCGAGCCGCGACGGCTGTGGAAAGCTGGCCGAGATGGACCGGTCGCGCCGCACAATCATTGATTTGAGATGAAAGCCGCGTCATGATGAAGGCTGTAACCAAGCCAATGCAAATAAGACTGACGGCTGCGCAAGTTGCGATGCAAATCCTGTGGGAACCGGTGACGGTGAGGTAAAGAGCGGAAGATCGGTTGCCCGCCTGTTGTGGAGCTTGTGGAGACGCTTGAGCTTCGCACTGGCACGGCCGCATCTCACAATGACACCTCACACCTCCGAAAAGCTCTTTTAGAATTTCTTGATTCTTTACGTACTCTCGAATGAATCCTCACATGATTCGTCGTGGTAAATCTCTATGATTCCCGACATGTTCCAGATGACCTTCTCAGATCTCCGTTCAACCCTTCCTCGTAAACGCCTTCGCTTGTCGCGCGGGAGCCATAGCTCAAACATCGATCGCATCGACCGTAACGCCCTTGACCCAAGAATACTGCATAGCACGAGCGACCTCCAGAGCCGAGTCGTGCGAAGCCAAAGAACCCACCAAGTATAGACTGGCATCGAGCCCAGCAGTCACACCGCCAGTGGTGATGACGCGCATACCACCCAGGGGCATGGAAGCACGTCGAGCGATGGACTCGCGGCGGCGAGAGTCGCGCCAGGCGTTGCTGCCCTTGCGAGCGATCGACTTCCTACGAGCATGGCCCATGTTGGTGCCCTCGGGAGCGCTCGGCGGCTCACGCGACTTCTTGATGATGTACCTGTAATGGTGAGCGTTGCATGCCACCGCAGTTCAAGTCCTACTTACGGGTTGTCGTCGGGGTTCTCGCCTAGGTCGAAGCGGGCGTTGTTCACGACGTATCGCTCCTCCATGACGTCTGTACGCTCCGACATGTCGCGTCTAGCCGCATCTTGACAGATGGTCTCGAGACGGACGTAGTAGTCCGGGTGGGTTGTAGCGGCAAGGCCCTCGAGCATGCCCTGCTGAGCGAGGAGCAGAGCACCGACATCGATGGCGAGGATGGTGCGCTCTTTGCTGGGACTCTTCTCCTGGAGCTCGACGTACTTGGTGAGGAGGCCAAGAGGCTCAGACTTGTTCTTGATGACCTCAAAGACACCCTCACCACCGGGAACAATGACGACGTCAAAGTCCTCAAGCTCGTCGTTGGCGTCCTGAGATGGATGTCAGCGTAGGTTCCTTGCTTCTCGCGGGTATGCTTACATCGTAGTCCATGTCCGCTTTGATGGTGAGACCCTGGACGGACGTCATGGCAGCAGCCGTGCCGACGAACTGGCAGTTGAAGGCCTTGCTAGCTGTGGAGTGTCAACAAACATTCAATTGACTGAGCTTCTATGCTTACACTTGTCCTTGGAGTCCTGGAGAGAGCGACTGAGGACCTCAAGCGGACCTGCCACGTCGAGCGTGTTGTAGCCCGGGAACAGGGCAAACAGCACCTTGACCTGCTCGACAGGGCCATCGGTGCTGTCAGCGATTGCACTCATTGTGAATGATGTGAAGTAGGATGTGAGTTGGAATGGATTGAGTAAGTTGTTGAAGTGAGCATGAAGTTGTTGGAGGAGAGAGTAGTAGGAAGGAGCGAAGCTGTCTCAGCTGAGAGGGGTAGCTACTATAGTCTCGTGCCCAAGCACCGCGTCACGTCTGTAGCTCTCCTTCCCCAGATATGCAACCCCGCTTAGCACGGACCGTTTGTCGCTGCAAGTAGTCTAGTCGGCGGGGCAAGAACGTCGATCGAAGCTCCCCGCGTGCTGACCCTTGCTGGTCTGTCTCGATCGCATGCGTCCCTGAAACAACCATGATGAGCTATGAGATGAGTGATGAATAGTGCGAAGCTACTTGGAAACTAGGTGATTCGTGATTGATCAAGGAATCCAGCGTGAGAGCTGAATGTAGCTTCATTGGAATTCACTCATATTGTCCCGCACGGACCATGCGTTCACGAGCAGACCATCAACAAAGCATGACCACGGAACATGTCGCTGTCACGAGACATGAGTTTGAAGATGATAAATAGGTAACTCAGATATTCTGCGTAAACTGACTGGCCCTCGGAATATGCCTGAAGACCGCACGCTAGAAAGCATACAAAGTAAGTTGAAACTCAATTGCTCGTTGTAGCTCGGGCCCGCTTGACTACCTATGTACTGCTTCCTTTTGGCAGAGGCCAGATCGACGAAGTTTCTCAGCTGACAGAATAACGCGCTGTTCAAGGCCTAGTCAGCCTTGCTTTCACGCGTTTACTTGAATCTGACCCTAGCCAAGGATCCGACCCTCCCGAGTTCAGTAAGGTAACAACAACTAAAACCATGACAGCATCCTCATCTTCTTTACGTCACGATGCGAATCACAACAGATTTTGTACTCTGAAAATGTCCCAGCCTAAACACACGAAGGCAACGTCGATGAGCAATGTGACAGCCTGCACGTATCCAAACTTTTAGATCATCGGTTGCTCATAGAAGGCCGCCTGAAAGAAGAGCGGTCGTGACCATGTCAGGTCCCGCTGGCTGTATGGTGGACTTTATGTTTGAATTGATGCTTGCCACGTCTTGAAGCTCCTTCGAAAGAAGAAAGCCCATGATGGAGAACAGAGAACATGAATGAATCACAGTCTACTGCTTGTTTATGTGGCTAGAATGATGGCGCAGTAGTGTGGTTGCACCTCATACATGAAAACCTTAACAAGTCTCAAGCCTACATTAACATAGAAACATGCGAAATGAATGATTTGGCGTCAACGCGAGCTCTAGGACGCTTACTCTTTTGCTTGGATGAGGTGATTGCGAGGTAGGAGGGATGTCTCGTGTGAGCGTGAATGGTGGACCCAGACGCACGGACGCGTGTGTTAGCGCGACATTGCCCCAAGTGACAGCATGGAACAAGTCAACCGCAACATGGCGGCACCAAATGATTCCGACGCGTCGCTGGCGGCCGAGTTGAAGCAGACGCCCGCTCAGTCGCCTTCGACACCCACCGCGACAGCATTGGCTAAGCAGCCTCCGCCCGAGACGAAAGAGAGCTTATGGCTGCGCCGCCTGTCCATCCTCTCCTTTTGGGTGGTCGTGGTGTTTCTGGGCCTACCAATATGGCTGAAGACAACAGCCATCTACAGGGCAGAGCTGCCACTGCAGGACATGACGGACTGGGCTGAGGGCAAGGTAGAACCCTCCAAAGTATGGCACCCTGTCAACAACGTAGCTGACACCGCGGCAGGTCTGTAAGCCAGTCTTCCCTCTGCGCATCGCTGTAGAGGCCCCGATCCCTTCCACGGATGCGCAACATCTCCTCCGTACGACGCAACATGCCCTCGACGATATCAACGACTTCTCTGCCCACCACCTCCGACTGATGCTCGCCGATTCTCCCTCGCAGCAAAACGCCTCGCAACAAGTCATTGTCGATGGAACAAGCATCCAGAGCGATGACAAGGACGTGGCCCTGGTCATCCGACTGATACCTGTCGAGACGGGCACAACGCCACGGTCGCAGCTGCAGCCATATTCGCCAACGCTAGACGTGTACTACTCGCCAAACCAGATTCCATCGCAGTCGTCGACTGGCTCGAGTCTGGCTACATTCCTCGCTCAGGAACTACACAACATATTTGGGGAAGAGCAGGCGCAGTTGGCGCACGTGTTGTCGGCATCTTCTGGTGCACATACTGCCAAAGTTAAGGCGCTTTCTCCAGAAACGTCCGCAGAGCTTCAGCGCCAGTCCACGCGCGCCCTGAAGTATGCTCCAACATACCACCTGACGTTCTCCTTGTTCAGTCCCTCCTACGCACCTTCCCAGTGGGACATCGAGACTGCTCTCCAGACGTACATGAGCCCCCTTCTTGACGCCTTCTCCGCCATCAGCAACTTTACCGTTGATACACAAGTGCAAATTTACGCAACATTCGCTCCGTCTGTTCGCCAGCCGGAGTACGATGAAGCTACAAAGGCATGGACTCTCCGCAAGGAAGACCTTAGTGGGTTCGTGAACGCGGCTGAGTGGCCCCTCAGTCCCAGCATTGGCGAGGGGCCGACCGTCAACTTCATTCTGTATGTACCGGATCACACGCAATCTCCGCTTCTGGTCAAGGAGAATGCAGGGAACAGCTGGTTAATTCCGCAATGGGGTGGTGTACACATACTGAACTTGGAGGGCGAGGCAGACACGCCGGCTGCTTTGACTGCTGAAATGCTCGCACCAGCGATGCACACATTCTCGAATCAGCTCATCTCGTTGTTCGGTCTGCCGCAGAGTCCGGCATCTTTGCCACTTCGCATCTCGACCCTTGAACGCGTCCGAGCTGCATCCCTTATCTTCTCAGCATCTTCCACATTGGGAGCCTTAGCTCAAGTGTACCAGAAGCTTCCTTCTATCCCAGTACCCGATAACGTTGCCCAGTCTACGCAAGAGACGATTGCACATTTACAGCAAGCCTGCGACTTCCTTCGAGATGGCCGCTTCGCAAGCGCTCTGGAACACGCCCGTGCTGCAGAGGTGGAGGCCGAAAAAGCTTTCTTCGAGCGCTCCATGGTCGGACAGGTCTACTTCCCTGACGAACACAAGGTGGCTGTGTACCTACCCCTACTAGGGCCAGTTGCCGTCCCACTGATCATGGCTGCTTTGAAGGAGCTGAAAGCAGTGCTAAAGCGAGGCTGAAAGCCACGTCGCTTGTCCTATCCCTAGTACGCCCTCTGGATTCCAGCGATCTTGGTACCCAAATCCCACCGGGTTATATCAATCGCTGACGATTGTCACATGTTTCGAAGTATGTTCCGAGGGAACCACAATACCATCCAGAGAGAGCCATGCAGTCGCTTCATGAGTCCTGTTTAGTAGTACAACAGTAGGCTCACGTTGATGGCACGCTATATTAGTCCGTCGGATGTGCACTACTGTACGAATGACCCGAATGATGCCCCGCTGCGGGGTAGCGTAGGGTGGAGCGAGCAACCTCTACCATCACTGGTTATGCGACTCATAGGTTCAATATCAACAAGTCCACGTCCTTAATGTTCGCCCTGCTCGATTGTCTCATGCCCGGTACCTTTCATTGGTCTTTCCTATCCGTATAGCCCCTGAACGTACTCGGGCGGTGGCTTACGTCCACCACAACTAGTTACATACCTCCACTACTGATGTCTGGATTCGGCTTAGTATGTGTGATGCTGGAGGCGGGACATTGATACCCTCGGTACATAGCGCAACTTCTATAAGACTGATCTATTCTACGATCAACCTTCTATGACCACCCACATAACAGCTCTCATCATGCCTCTCTCCACTAAAGCTGTTGAAGATATTAAGAGCACACTAGATGGTTTCATTGGAGATGGCTCACCGGGTCTCGCCTTCCACGCTATCGACAAATCAGGCAAAACACTTGTCGAGCATGCTTCAGGTATGCTGGGTGTAGATTCCAAGGAGCCTATGAACACTCAGACCACCACCTTTTGGATCGCCTCTTGCACCAAATTGGTCACTGCAATTGCCGTGTTGCAGCTTGTTGAGCAGGGCAAAATACCGTTGGATGATGCTGAATTCATCAAGAAAACCGTGCCGGAATTATCGGAGAAGAAGGTCTATGCAGATGGTATCAACGGTGTTGAGCAAGAGAAGGGCATCACAGTACGAATGCTACTGAGCCATACCGCAGGATTTGGGTACCGATTCGCGGATCCGAGGCTCGTAGCGGATGGCATCGAAGGGAGCAGTGGAGATAAACGCGACATTCTCGATGCGAAGCTGGTAAACCAGCCGGGCAGTATGTGGGAATACGGTGTATGTTGTACCTAGATCCTTCTTCCTGTCCCAATATTGACAGAATTGCAGGTCAACATGGACTGGGCCGGTATCGTTCTCGAACGCGTCACGGGGCAAACACTAGGAGAATACTTTCAAGAGTACGTCTTCACACCCGTAGGCATTGCCGCAGAAGGCGCAACCATGTTCCCTTCCAAGGAAGCGCAAAAGAATTTGGCACACATGCACCAACGCGAGACCGACGGCACCCTCAAAGAACGCGAACATCTCTACAACGGCCCTCTTTCCTGCCCCCAAGAAAAGCAAAAAGACTTCCTCCAATCCGGCGGCGCGGGACTCTGGTCAAGGCCTAGCGAATACGTCAAGATCCTCGCTGCTCTACTGAACGACGGAACGAGCCCACAAACCCAGAAGCGCATCCTCAAGAAGGAGACCGTCGATCTTATGTGGGAGAATCAAATCCCCTCCCAGCCCGACTTTGCACGTGCCAACGTCCCACCCGCGAACCCTTTGCTCGTCAACCAAGCAGCGGATATGTATCCTCAGCCTGGAAACCCTCCTCAGGGATGGGGATTTGGCGGTTTCATCACGATTGAGCCTGGTCAGTCTGGTCGTGGGGCTAATACGCTGTGGTGGATGGGCTTGTGTAACTGCTTCTGGTGGGTGGATAGGGAGAAGGGGGTTGCGGGTATGTTGGCTTCACAGGTGCTTCCCAATGGTGATCCCAAGGTTATCCCGGCATGGTTCATGGCTGAGAAGGGGGTTTATGATGGGTTGGAGTGAGGAGGTCGATGAGTATGATGTCCAAGGATTCTTTGATTGGCGGTGTCACGTAGCAAAGCGCGCAAACAGAGGCCGTTGGTCTAAAGGCAGGTGATGGGAAGCAACCGCACTAGAAAAAAGAACTCATAATGCCTCCATGTATGTACAGCAGCCTCATTGTCTGCGCGCGCGTTTGCTTGTCAAATGGATACTTGAAAATATAAAGCAAGCATCCCCCAAGACGCGAGCAAGAAGAAATATCTATCCCTACTACAAGACGCCAAATTTCTTCACTTCCACGACTCCGACTATCTACTCGTCACCCCAATCCTCAATCTACATTTCACCAGTCAGCAAACCTCACCCACTGCATCTACACAACGTCACAATGATCCTCTCCCGCATCCTATCCATCACCCTCCGGTCCGCGCAATTCGTCTGCGCAGCCGTAGTCCTCGTCCTGACATCCATCCTCCTCCACCAAATCCGCCACATGAACGCCAGTGACTGCCACGGCCGCCTCATCTACAGCGTCATGATAGCCGGCATATCGGTCATCGCATCCCTCATCTGGCTCTTTCCCACCACTTCTCACATCGTCAATTTTGTCGGCGATCTTATCTTTTGCGGCGCGTGGGTCGCTGCCTTTGGCTTGCTGCAGGATTATTATAGGAATGGTATGGATTGTGGTAGTATCTGGGCGTGGGATCAGATGATGGTTAGGAATGGGATGTGCAGTAGGTGGAATGCCGCTCAGGCGTTTGCGTTTCTAAGCGCGGTGTTTTGGTGCGTGAGTTTTGTATTGGGGGTGCTGGTCTGGAGGAGGGGTGGTGGTGGCAAGCGGGGAGGTGTGGGTAGGGTGTGATGATGTGCATGGTAGCTTTGCGATGGATGGTTTGCAAGCTGCTTTTTCTTGCGAGACCTGCGACTGCAATACGTGCTTTGGACATTTGGTTGCTGCATCGTTGTGCGGCTTGGAATCTTGAGGAAGCCGCGGACGGGACCTCGGAACGCGCTGTCGCCTTAGACCAGGCCTAGTATAGTAAGAATCATCATCAACACCGACTGAATTTACGCCTTGTAAACCCTAACATACAACTCTCGTCGCCGTGCAAGTCCGAGCTCCAAATCTGCGCTACATACATGCCCTGCCATCTCGTCTCTGATTCGTTGCTGGTCATCAGGCGTCCAAGGGGTTCGTAGATCCTGCGAAATTCTCCACCCGTCTAGGCTGCCAGCGTCCCCGTCCGGCAGGTTCTTACTTGATTCCTCGGGAAGCGGGATTTCGCACGATGTTTGCCCTAGAGCTGGATCATCAGGCCCCATGGAAGCCTGGAATGTTGTATATGGCTAATGCACTGCACAGGCAGCATGCTGTCTAGTTCTGGCGCCGTCAGATCTAGGTACATGGCGCTCATTGTATAAAGATACTCCATCGTCTGCTCTTCTTGCTCACATCTTCACGGCCGATATTGCATCACATCGCGAAATACTTGCACCATGTTATCACCACTCACTATCGGTCTTGGCTTGCTACCACTGCTCAGCGCAGCGTATCTCGAGGAGCCTCCAACTACTGCGGCTCCAGACACCGTCGCAGACTGCTCATGGTGGCATGTCGCCGCAGAGACCGACACATGCACCAGTATAGGTGCATACTGGGGACTCACAGATGCGCAGTTGACGGAATATGTACGACACGAACGCCACAACACTCTACGCATATACTAACGCCTGAAACAGAACCCAAGTCTGGCTGATGGCTGCAAAGTCGTCCCGAATAACTCTTACTGTATTGAGAGGAACTTGGGCAAGCCTGTACCATCATCTGCCACCAGCACCCTTGTGACTGTAACCAGCACCAGCCAGACGCCTACGCCTACTCCCACGACGCCTTTGGAGATCTGTGAGGAAGAAGCCGGTAGTTACGCGAGATACTGCCCACGTTGTCTTTACCGCTGCGAGAACGCGACACAGAACATGGCACAGTGCTTCTACAGTACTTTCTTCACTATCAATGGCGTTCAGAGTCAATGTTGGCAGCATGGAGGCAACGATTGTGCGAACCAGGCGGCGGCCGTCGTTTGTCCAGACCAATAAGCCATGTCGCGGCAAGGCAATTGTGAAAAGAGGTGGACTAGACCTTCGACAGACATGGTACTGGGTACACGGGTGAAAGCATTTAAGGAGAGAGCTGATGAACGCCAAGAATAACATATCTAGTTCATGTGATCCAAGATCTCAGTCAGATCTATCGGAGATTTGGAGGGTTACCCTGATGGATCTTCTTCGTCATCTTTGTGGGCCGTTGTACAGGCGGCAGGCTATGCACACACAGATTTCACCACAGCGCACAAGTTTCAGCAGACAATATAGATGAAATCCTCGATTTAGCGGCGGTTGAGAACGGATGAGTTATACAAACCTTGGAAGTCCATTGCGGCAATGAGTGACAATGACGACGGTGTCATAAGCGCCAAAATTGACGACTTGCCCACCTCTTCGCATTCGCGATCGCAGTTTTAGCCTTTTAGATCTTGATACATCCGATACCATCAATCAGCGTTGAGGACATTCGCTACCATGCATTAGTACCATGACGCGATGGCAAAACACCAGTGCGCCAAATTGTATATGTTTGGTCACATATACTCGACACCACTTCGCCTAAACACAATGCTTGCACGTTTGCATCAGCCGGCATGCAAATAAAGATACGCGATGTGCTTCCCCGCAATCGACATACTATCCCCCGATGCACGATCTTGCGTTTGACTCCCGAGGAGCTCATCCGGCACCTGACTAGGGAGCTTAACCACCGGCCAAGACAACGACGACCCACCATATATTAAGCTGAAGCACACATTCTTAGCTAGCGCACGATCGCATACTAGAAAGAGCATGTGTGACCTTTTCACCCCGGATCCATCTATGACAAAGGGCCCAACTAGAGCCTCACCCCCGACGTAATAGGCCCGATAGAATATATCAAGCCCACATTTACTGGTGGTTGGCGCGATGATTTTATCCCTTTGCAATCAAAATGGTTGCAGACGAGAGTGTGCGGTGGGCAGCCAAGAAGTGATGGAGGACGAATGCAAGGGCTTTTTAGTGTATTGGGCACGTCTTAGCACGATAGGGACGTTTTGGTACAATGGGGACGTTTTAGTGTTATAGGGACGTTTTTCTTGGTATATAACGTGCCTTGGTCTTGACTCAATTACCTACATCTCCATCAGCTCGTTCTGCGACTTCCTCGATTCTTTCGCATCCAGCAGCATGAAGTACTCATTCACTCTCGCCATTGCGGCTTTGTGTGTTGGAAGCAGTGTCGCAACACCGCTCAACCTAGAAGCCAGACAGGTAACCAACACCACTCCTACTCCAAAGACTCTACTGACATCTGTTCAGCAAGGCAGTGGCGCAGGTCCCTACGCTCCGGGCACTTACAAGACCGAAAGCTCTCTACAAGGCCACACAATCTACTACCCAACCAAGAGCACCGGCTCCGAAAAGCTCCCTGTTCTCGTCTGGGGCAACGGTGCATGCAGCACCGACGGCCGCTCCAACTCGGCTCTCTTGCAGAACATCGCCAGTTACGGTTTCTTGGCTATCGCTGAGGGTGGCCCCAACGGCGGCGGTACCTCCAATGCTCAGACCATGAGACAAGCCATTGACTGGGTCACCCAGAACGCCGGCAAAGGGAACTATGCCAACGTCGATGCGAGCAAGATCATGGCCGCAGGCTTCTCGTGCGGTGGCGTCGAAGCCATCGACAACATCTGGGACAGCCGCGTCGACACCATCGGAATCATCAGCTCGGGTCTGCTGACCAACTACACTGCGGCCAGTAACTGGAGGAAGCCAGTGCTTTTCGTCTTGGGTGGTTCAGGCGACATCGCTTACGGAAACGTAAGTTCTCCTTACCTACCCTATTCTGTTGCGTGCAAGATGAACTAACAACGATTCTAGGGCGAGCGTGACTACAAGAACATGCCTGCTGGTGTTCCGACCTGGAAGGGAAACATTCCCGTCGGCCACGGCGGTACACTCGGCGATGCTAATGGCGGCCGTTTCGGCAAGGCGATCCTTAACTGGATGCTGTGGACTATGAAGGGAAATACACAGGCGGCATCTTACTTTACCAGTGGTTACCAGGCTGATGGATATCAAGTCGAGTCTAAGAGCTTGAACTCGTTGAAGCCGTTCTGAGTGTTGGGACGCTTGAGGTGGAACGCGAAGACGTAGTCGTATAGACCTTGGGAGTGTTACGAAAGAGACCGTATCGGATGCTAGTCGTCCTCACTCGAATTTATTAGAATTTAGCAAGAAATCCAGTGGTATCAACATGCGCTTTCCATAATCAGACCTTTTGACGTTGTCAGCGCTCAACGGCACCGAATTCCTATCCCTACACCCCACTAACCCCTCCGCGTTAGAGCTCCCGTCAGCATTCACCCACCCCACCATGGATACCCCAACAACATCATCGTCTCATCCCAGTACCGTAACACAACACACCAAACCACACCCCATCTCAACACCACCTCCCCACCCAAAATGTCTACCCCCCTCGCCACAGTAGCCATCCTCTCAATCGGGCAAATGGGCCTCGGCATCGCCGCACTCCTCACCTCGCACAACTACCGCATAACAACCAACATCAGCGGCCGCAGCGTCGCCACAAAAGCGCGCGCGGAATCCGCTGGCATACACCTCTACGCCACAGACGAGGAGCTCGTCGCAGATGCAGACTATATATTGAGTATCGTGCCACCGCGTGACGCCGTGGCAACGGCGAAACGCGTGGTATCGGCGCTGCAGTCAGAGAAGTGTAAGAGCGAGAGGAGGGAGAAGGGGAAGGACGCGGTGTGGTATTTGGATCTGAATGCTATTAGTCCGGGCACAGTGAGGGGGGTAGCGGGACTGTTTGAGCAGAACGAGAAGGGTGTTGTGTTTGTAGACGGGGGCATTATCGGTGGCCCACCAGCGCCGCCGCCGTCACAGACAGAACAGAGTGCTTGGACAAGACCCGGTATCCCCCTATCGGGACCTCATCCCCTGGACTCTGCACCCGTTTCCGGTGCCCATCTAGCTGAAGTACTCAACACGCGGTATCTCGGTGGGGAAGTCGGGACAGCGTCGGGGCTGAAATGCTGTTTCGCGGCGCTGTCAAAGGGGTTTACGGCGTTGGCGCTGCAGTCTTTCTCGTCGGCGGAGTCGCTGGGTGTGCTGGATCCGTTGCGTGAGTATCTTGATGTGTACAACCCTGGTGCCAGGCAAAAGGCGGAAAAGAGTGTGGTGGGGTGTACTGGGAAGGCTTATCGGTGGGTGGAGGAGATGATGCAAATTGGTGAGTGTTTTCGAACGGAAGGTGGGAGGGCGGGTGAGGCGAGTGTGTTCAGGGAGATTGCCGGCGTGTTTAATGGATTGGCTGATGTTGTGGAGAGGAACGGGAAGGAGGAGATGGGGAGTGTGGAGGGCGTCGTTGGAGCGCTGTTGAAGGATCAGAAGAACAAGAAGAGTTAGTGGGAGCGTATGTCTCCTGTTTTGGTGGTGCGCAGATGCAGTCTTTCTGCATAGACGCGCGTTGTCACATTAGGCTTGGTCATTAGATGTATCGAGATTGGAACTCCATACCTCCGCGCTATGCTACCTAACAGAATCATGGTCATCAATTTAACATAAATCATGCCCTCCGAGCATTACGGCCATCACCATACGCCAATGTGCGTCCCATGTCCATTACCGTACTCGATCCCGCCGCACTACTACCGCTGACACCCCTCTTGTGCCCAGCATCCATACTGCTCCTTCCTTCAACCAGCGCCCTTCGTCCATCGACGCTCTGTCCAACGAGCCTACCACTGAATTGATGCCAGCAATTGGGCGCTTGGAGGATGTACTTTTCCATCGCAATCCTAAATCTGTTCCTGTAGTCACGCGGTGACGTGATGGTAGGCTTGTTCTTGCCACGATCCTTGATCCAGCTCTCTAGCTTCTTGTCCCAGGTGTAGGTGCGAATGCAGTCGATAATGCCTACGATGATCTCGCGTTGTGTGTCATCGAACCCTGCCATGAGAGAGTAGTCCATAACGTTGTTCTGTGATAGGAAAAGCGTATCGTTGAACACACTTGCTTTGAGCAACTTCTTGGTGTGCTCACGGACGAAGATCGGTGTCTCAGAGTAGATGATGTCAACAAGATTCTCGTCGAGAAGAACTTCATCTCGTTCGCCAGTGGCTTGAATCTTGCGATTGCGCATACTGCCCTTGAGATCGTAGCGGCGATTCGGTTCGCGATCGTAGAATAGGTTCTCCATAACAAGCATGTACCAGTCAAAGTCACGACCGGTAGGTGTCTTGATCTGGACTTGGAAAAGGCCAAACATCTTGGCGATGACGCTGGGTAGCGATTTGAAGAGATTCTGGTGCGTAAAGGCAAAGTAGTTGGGGCCGAACTTGAAGAATGCTTGAACTTCGACTGGAGAGAGTGACTTTAGGACGAATCGGTCGTCGAGGGTCTTCAGAAAGATTGACTTGGATTTCCCGCCCTTAGAATCCCATTTCGAACAGCGGGAGAGGGACTCCACAAACCGTTCTGCCACACCGCATTTGCGGCGGAGTGCATCGAAAGATTGGGCGTAGAATATCTTGCAGTGCGCCTTTACCCCGCGATTGGTAAAACTGTAGCGGATGTTGTGGTTTTCTTCATGCAGCAGGTTTCGTTCGACTGACTCTTCAAATGTTTCCATAACGCCATCACTTGAAGTAAAATCGCGGAAAGTTTGTCGTTTGGCAACATAATCGGGACACGAAAGCGCCAATGCGATGATGGAACTGGGTTCGTCTTCCCGGATGATGATATCCGAGTTCTCCCAGACGTGCTCGATCTGTGAGAATGGATATTCAAGCGGTGTCCATCCACTTGCTGATCGCTCGGACCAGAAACTGGTAAGAATCTTGAGTAACGTGTTCTTCTCATGTTTGGGGAGCTCAAGAGAGTTTTCCAGCTGCGAGTCACTTAGACTCAGAAGCTGAGAACCTGCGAGGCTTTCCGGTAGAGGAATGTCTTCTGGCGTCGTCTCCGTATCACTGATGTCATTCTCGGGATCTGATGGGAAGTGGCTTGGCGACTTGGGTGACTCATCGCTGCTGGGAAGTTGGGCCATTTCATCATGAGGGTGTCGCCTCTCCACCGGTGATTGTGACGCTGTTGTGTCACCTGTGTGCTCTGTGAAAGTGCTGTCGCCAAGTGTACTGTTGTCTAGACTCGCCCGAGGAGGAGTTGGAGTACGCAGATCTTCATCAGAATCTTCATTCTCTTGTACAGCGTCATGAACGTTTTTGTACACCTCAACAACCGGCTTAGAGGAGGCGAGTGGGAACGCGCGCACTTGCCTAGCTCGATCATTACGTCTCTCGCGCATACGCTGGTTCTGAAATTCTCGTGACAGCTGTTCGAAATGCTGCGCAATCTTCGATACCTTGTTTTGGCTCTTGTAAGGTATCGACCGAGGTATGCGAGATGAGGACTTGGGTTGCTTTGGGGTAGACAACCCTAGCCCAAGTCGTTCTGTCATACGCTCAAAAGCCTTTGTAGAGTCGTTGGAGTTCGGCTTCGGACTAGTGGGCCCGTTGTTGGAGACCGATGAGCCTGGGAAAGGGCCGATATGTTTAGCAATATTTCCAGGCTGAGATTGTGTTCTCACAAGTGCTGTTGGCCGGGCCGGCGTCTCACGTCGACCGGGCTCGACCAGCCGCGGGATTTTGCTTTCAGCTGTGATATTCGAAGCTGACGGCAATGGTGATGGGCTACTCGGCATGTTCTCAATCGCTTCAGCAAGCGACTTATCAATCGGATTTACCCTCGGAAGACTGGTAGGTGTAGGCGACCCTTCATCGTACTTGTTAGGATCAGAAGCAACAGTTGGTGTCTTGGTGAGTTCTTCGTTGCCGACTGCAGGTGTCTCAGGATAGTTGGAGGGCACTGCAAGATCCAAATGACGGACGTCTTCTCGTTCAAGTGCCTCTCGCGGGGTCTGGATTGGCAAATCTGAACTAGGCTTGGTCAGAGGGGGCGTGGTGGGTCCAGACGTCTGTTCTCCCCCATCCGCAGGCTGATCGCTAGTCGAACTCTCTTCTTTCACAACGGAGCTTAACATGTCGCGGGCCATTTCTGGTGACAGATTAGATGGTCTCGGCGATAACGCAATCGACTCATCCTTCTCATCAATGTAGGAATCGTCCGCACCTGATTCCCCGCCCTCGTCCACAGATGCCAAAGAGCTCGTAGACTCATCCCGCTCCAAGAATCTCTTCAGTTGCATGTTCGCATACCTCCTGATATCTCGCTCGGACGGGAAGAACTGCTGTTCAAACTCCAGGAAAGTCACATCCCAGGCGATTGCCTTTTCCTGAATGGCGCGAATGGCGCGATTCATGGGGATGATCTCGTAGTATTTGGAGTTCATGTACTTGTCTTGGAGTTTGGATTTCAGCCACTCGTGTTCCTCGTTCGCGCGTTTTAGAAGTATCTCAACTTCCTTGCGGCAAACATCCACCTTCTCTGGAATGACATCTTCGACATGTATCCCCTGGATGCGAGCGCGAAGCGAGTCCATGAAGCAGTCCAACTTCTCCTCGATCATCAGATATTGGCTATTCTTTAACCTTAGGTCGCTATCCACTTTCCAGGTCACATTCGGCTTGGGGGCGATGACCTCGTACATCGGTACGGGGTCATACTGTATACGCAGAGCAACATTGCTGTAGCCGAAGTAGCGGACGTGGTCCTTGTGAATGTCGTGGGGACATATACCCGCTCGTGGGTGCAGTTTGGTACTCCAGAAAGTCAACTCGAGGTATTTGGCAAAAGAGTATCTCCAACTCCACTCCGACATAGGAAAAGCTTGGGTTTCCTGGCCACATATTCTGCAACAGCTCCACATGAGAATGGTTTGATACATGCCTTTCAGCTTCGGTGGGTGCTTCTGGACAATGACCGTCATTTGACCCTCTCCATGCACATATTGCCGAGAATGATCGAGCATTCTCCGGTCGCAGTTGCCCACTTCACAAGCGACACTGGCTGAAGTGCACAGGTCTTCCACGTATTGGCCTAATGTGCAGTCTGGCGTGAAGCCGTCATCATAATCATGTTCTTGGTAAAAGCCAAGCGCAATGATTTCTGGGCCAATGCAGGGAGTCGAGGTCACAGTATTGACAACACTGTATAGTACGGCGATCTTCTGGTGGTTGAACGGGTCGTAAAGATCCGTGTTACCCGAGAGATACTGCTCCCACTGTCGCTTTTGTGTCAGGTACTGATTCAATGCCTTGTCGTATTCTGAGGCATGCACTGCAGATAGAAATTCCCGAACTTGCTTTGAAGCCTTCTCCACCACGGTGTGGACCATCTCGGGCTGTACGAGTTCGAACTTCTGGCCAATTTCACCGGGCTTTTCGTCACTTTCATCAGCAGTGTACTGGTTCTTGAGCTTCTTCAGATGACCAAGCTTTGCTTCGTATTGGCGGGCCTGTTCGAGCAGATAAGGTTGCATGAACTTGACGAATGGCGAAGAAGAGAGGATCTTTGTTCGGTGGTTTTCAACCATATCGCTATAGTAGGAGGGTGCAGCATCGCTGGATCGCAGGTCGTTTCCACCATGCAGCGCGTTAGTAGGATGGGAAGCGGTATCGTCTCCACCGCTTTGAGTGTGTGAGCCGTCTTGTTCTTGGCGGTCCAAGGCGAGAGTACCAGTAATAGAAGCTGTTGGTGTATCTATGAATTCGTCGCGCATCAGGCAAGTCTCGAGCCGAAGGTTGTACACGACATATGTCATGAACTCAGTAACGCGTTTCAACCTGACCAGGTTATGACTCTCGGCACCTCGTAGAACAATTGTGCAGCCGAGTTCTTTCTGACACCCAGACAAAAAGATGTAGGTTTTCCTCGCATTCTTGTGCACATAGGTCTTGACATCAAACCTGCCGCAAGACCCAAGATGGGTTGGGTCTATGGCCAACTTGTCGACGGATGAGATCATTTTCGAATTTGTGCATCGCGCGACGGCGTTCAGTACTGTAGGCTTGACGTTGTAGACTACGGCAATTCCCTCTTTCTCCAGAAATTCGAGTGCCAAGCCAGACACATTACGTTGTACGAGCAGGACGTGAGGTTGGAGAGCTGCGATACGACTTACGAGGTTACGAAGGTATTCCCGCTCCTGGGCAATGACGGGCTCGAGGCTCATGAAGTGTGTTTGGTGTCGCGCATACTCAATAGCGAAAGTGATGATGGCGATTCTTGGGTTGGGTATATTGCGCGGCATACTCCGCAGGGCAACGTTCTTGGTAAAGACCACTCCCGATACGTATGCGGTGTCCTTTGGCTTACCACCCGGGATCTTTTTCAACTTGATATAGTTCCTCACGTCGATGTCATCTCCTCTATCTACATCAGGATTGACGTCATC
Organism: Alternaria hordeiaustralica; assembly: GCF_023758085.1. NCBI lineage: Eukaryota > Fungi > Ascomycota > Dothideomycetes > Pleosporales > Pleosporaceae > Alternaria > Alternaria hordeiaustralica. Next base: position 471,095 of record NW_026056776.1, on the reverse strand, counting down.
TGTACACTGTCGTAAGATCGGGATCAAGGCCTTTTCCCAACTGGACGCGTGCGGTACTCCAGCGTCATTCAACATCTGTATCAGGAGCTTTCGTGCATGATCCAGACTGGCCTTGTTGAGTTCGACCTTGGGTGTCATACCCTGCATTGATGCGCTACGGGTGATTCTCCCTCCGGGTGGTGTTGGTGAAGGGGACGGCTGGAGTTGTGGTGTTCCCGGTCCGCTACCGCCGTAGCCGGTATAAGGTCTTAACAGGGTGTTGCTTTTCGATCGCCTTGGGGAGGCGCGGTGAGTTATGCTGCTTACGCTCAGATTCCTTCGTCGGGACGGTCGATTTCCGTTGCGACTTGTGATGCTAATGTTATCTGCATCTCGAGCATGACCCGCGCCTATGACACTTCTATCACCAGCCCTTGACTTTCCTTTTCTCATGGCTGCCAACAGACCACCTAAACCACCCCTTTCATGGTCCAAATTCGCGCCAGCCGCAGGATCCTCTCTCAGAGTCGCGAAGATGCTGGCATGATCTTCTTCGCTTGAGCCCTCGTCCGACATGAAGGGAGCAAGATCTGGGTCGATGATGTTATCGTGGTGGAAGGCCGACAGGCTTGGTTGACTGCGTGAGTTATCGTGAAACTGATGGAAGGGCGCGCGATCGTCATGCTTGACATTACGCATGTGTTGGTGTTTGGAAGGGTGTCGTTTGTGGCTCGACGAACGGGGTCTCCCGCCCAGAGACCGCAGAGATCGCGACGAGCTCGGACGGGTCAAAGTTTGAGGACCAAGTTCTATGACATGTGACCGGCGTTTCTTTTCACTGCCCACCTTCCGAGACATGGGGATGCTGATGGTCGGTGTTCCGATCTTTGTATGATCACTCTCAACATGATCAGCTTCGTCATCGTCCGAGTACTGAGTCCTGTCCCCGTTGTCGTAAAGGGAACCTTGGTCGCCATCATCAGTGTAGTCGGACGAGTCATCGTCGTGGCCATATATGATACCCTCACACGGTTTGCACACCTTCAGGTTGCTTTGCTGTCCAAATATCTTACCTGACACGATAGACGTGCACTTGGAATCGAAGATTTGCCCACATGTACGGCAGTGATGCTTACGTCTGAAAGTAGTGAAAGCATCACCGCAGCTGAAACAAGCTTTAGCATTCTCGTCTCGCATCCAAAACTCGCGGTCTAGGATCTTTCTTCGCATTTGAGTAAAGGTACTTCTTGACATGTTGTGTACCGCAGGCGCAGCCTGGGCTTGTCGCTGAATCTCTTCGATAGGCGCAACAGCAGGAGTGCGTATCGTGGAAGTTGTGATGATAGAGCTCAACCCGTCAGAAGAAGAGGCCCTGGAAGGCCGGTAGCCTGGGAGGTGTGAAGGACCGACATGGAGCATGGGGGGACGCTGCGGCTCCGGTGCGTGTATAGTAGTTTGGGAGCTAGCGGTGTTGTTGCGACCGAGTTGAATCCTCTCTGGGGACTTCTCAGGCTGTTCCCTTGGCTTGTTAGGCGCAGAGCGGGTGGGTTGATATTGGCTGTCGGCGCGGGAGCTGACCCTGCTCAGACTTTCGCGCGGGGTGTCTGACCCGGCCTTGAAAGTCACGCTATCACCCGCTTGACCTTCGCCTTTCACGAGCACCATATCATCGTCATCGGTATCGTCACTCTCCTGACCTGCAAGGTCAAAGTCGCCCTTCTGTCTCCTAGCAACGTTGTCCCGGTTTGGAGCGAAGCGCGGGGAATCTAGCCGTTGGGCTCCTAGCGCAGGATCTCTCGGTGTGTTGCTTCTTGGTAAGTCGATGGTGGAGGTGCTCTGGCTCCTAGAGTGGGGGCCCATAGGGCTCAGAATCGAGGATTCGTCGTGTTTTGCTGTATGCCCCGTGTCGACGCTCGGGGTCATTGAGTTCCGGGACCGTGCAGTACCGAGGGAAGCCTTAGACGCGTTCATGGACGTCTTACTGGAGAGCGTGGTACTAGATATATTGGAGTCGCGGGAGGGAGGCAGGGCGTCGGGGAAGTTGGCTGTTGCTGGAGATTGCATGCGCGACGACGGCCTAGAGGTGACAACGGGTGAGGACACGGAAGTCCCCCCTGGGCTTCGAGTGACAGCCGCTGACTTGGAGGCCGGCGAAGTCCCGCTCCTGCCATCTTGTGATTGTTCTCTGACGCCTCCTACAGAAGCTCTCAGGCGACTGTACAGTCCACTGAAGCCACCCTGTACCAAGTCTATGCCTTTGGGCTCACCAACTGAGCTCGGGGCCGGTGGCACGGTGAAGTCGTCGAAGGTGGTAAGCGTGTCGGAGCGTGATGCCTGGGCATGCATTTGGTAGAGCGAAGGCGGCTGCAACGAGCCCCGCCGCGAGTCTCTGGACATGGCTGCCGTCAGAAGAATTGCAGTCTGCGGGTGCAGTAGGGAGTATCAAGTGTGTCCAGACGGATCAGCGTCCGACAGTGGCCTGTGGTGAACAGCATCAGGCTTCAGGTGGGATCATGCCTAGGTAGTCTGGCGGACAGCGAGATGGAGTCGAGGATGGCGGATGATTCGTTACACGTGTGTTGCTTCGGCTTCATGGGAATGAGGAAGAAGATTCCAGGCGCCGACAGTAGTCAGCTACGACGGCACTGGCAGCTGGAGCATCACGAGGTGCATACAGCTAGCTAGGCATGCAGGAAACGCGGCGGGCCATGACGCGCAGCCGCCAAGGAATTCCGCTCGCTGTTCCGCCCCCACGTCCCTCGGCATGAATTCATGCCCTCCAGCCACGAGATGCAGCCGCCGTGAATGGTGGTCCAAGATCAAACGCGCCTGGCTGGACGAGTGAAGCATCAGCCGCTATTCTCAGTTAGACAGGACTCTATTATGTTCTCTCCACGAGTCCCCACACGGCTTGTTGTTCCTCCTCCCCGCACATCTCGCCGGGACCAGAACGCGTCGCGTCTCCCACTGGCGCCGCGACATCCCATTGCATGGCCCTTCGCCTCAGCGCCTGGCTTGAAGAAACGTTCGAGTCCCAGCTGCTGCTAGGCAACCAGTGGCTCCAGGACACCTTTGAGAAGAAGCGGTCTGGCGTTAGAGCCCAATTGCACAGGCAGTGGGACGTGTACCACGATAACGGATCGTCTCTGGATATCATCAACTACGTCCACTCTGACCGCAACAGCGCACTGTTGGTACTCAAGGCAGGTGATAATGCGCCCATCGCTGCTGCTACGTCTAACGTCACTTGTACCAGGTCGCGCCTCTCACGCTTACCGACGGCCAAGTTCAGATCCTCTCCCAATTCACGCCCGACTGCGCTCGGAACTTCCTCCAGGAATTCCCCGCGCTATCGCACCTGTCCATCGGCACCACAGTAGCCGTCCGCACCTTCACTATCCGCCTCACCTCGTACGGCCCGCCGCGCGAAAGACTGCGCCTGATACTAGATCGGATCGATTGGCTGGGCGATAACCACGAACGGGTACAGAATCTGGAGCGTGAGAGTCTGAGGCCACTGCATGCTTGCGAGCACATTGGTGTCTTGCTAGAGCAGCTGCGCAGTATCCGCGAGCGAGAAGACCGCCGATGCTTGGCATCTGGTGCTGAGGAAACGGACGTAGAAGCAGTCGACGACGCTACGGGGGATAACATGGGTTCAGATGGGAACATGCCGCATGGCAACGAGCTCCAATCACAGATGATGGGCACTCAGCTGCCATTTGGAACACAACTGCCTCTCCCATCCCGTCCTCATGCAGGCAACGAGGAGCCACAGGTCATAGGAGTGAACCGGCTGGAGCCAGTCCTAGGCGGTAACACCCAGCGAAAAGAGATACGGCCAGGTGCTGCTAGCACAGACTACGAGAAACGTCAAGAAATGCTGCTGGATCTTCTCGGTAAAGGTTCCAATTCCAACGCCCGCAAACCTGAGGCGACCTCGGCGAACAGTTTCGTGCAGTCAGCTTTCGGTAAGCAAAGTGACAATACGTCAACTGTAGATGAATCTCTCGAAGCACCGTCAGATGCATTGCAGCAACAGTCAAGAAGGTCCGAACCAGAAGCCGGGAACGAAGATCCCTCGCCATCTGTGTCCAATCATGGGAGGAAGAGAGTCAAGAGGGTCCGCGAGATATCGCCCGAACCTGCAAAAGCTACCGAAGACGTTCGAACCGAGGAGCAAACCATTGAACAAAGTCTGATTGAGGATGACAATGAGACAATGCCTCCGTGCTCTTGGATGGCAGACTTGATCTTCAATAGCGAGACGCTAAAGGTACCTAGAATCCAGCGGAACTGTCTGGACAGGGAAACCAGTTGGCTAAAACCTCAACCCGGGGTTCAGCCTTTCCAGGCTGGAAACATGCCGCAATCAATACTCATGGCTTGTCATCGGATGGCTGACGAGAGAGCTGGCGCTGAAACTGACGATGAATCGGACCCAGATCCGTCTGCAGAGACTGTCGATCCATCGCCCGAGTCTCTGCCCCAAAAGACGCAAGATGATGAACCTACCTTTACCAAAAATGACAGATCTGCGAGGACAAAAGATGATGAGCCCGTGACTACTCAAGACGACAGTGATGCCGGTAGGGAGAGGTCCTGGAGCACGTCTCCGGAGCCTCCACCACGTCCAGCAAGAGTCCATCAAGAACTTCCTCCTGACTCAAGCATCGAGAAGCCCGCATCTCATTCAGAACAGGATTCTGCGTCACAGCCAATGTCCGCCAGCAAGCAGTCACAAAATCGTTCTGTCGTCGAGATTTCAGATGACGACGAGCCAACTGGTCCATCATCCTCGCCACCCGTTCCAGCTGCACCCGCAGATTCTGACGATGAAATGAACATGGAAGAATCCGTTCCACAAGCCTTGGGCGAAGATCTTACACGGCACAGAAGAGAGACATCGGCAATCGGGAAGGCTCCAAAGTCTGATCCCTTGCGGTCGCCTGTAGTTGTTCAGGTGAAAGAAACTCCATATGGAAAAGGCAAGAATGCCCCAGGCGCCCAAAGCTCAAGCGGCGAGCCAAAACAACAATCATCTACATCGATAGTTCATAGTACATACGATACGCCTAGTCTCTCTGATCTTGCCGAGCTTGGGGTCATGCAAAGTTCAGGCGACAAGCACAAGGGAGTTGAAGTACCTAGCAGTGTACCCCAAGGCCCCAACGGCGATGACGCTGGAGACATAGAGATGCTAGACCATATCCCAGACGCACAAGATCTCAATGGCAAGACGGCTGCTGCACAGCCATCGCAACACAGGCTAGATCAAGGGACGAAGTCCACATCTTTCTCCCATGCAACGACCAAATCTACGCATCTATCGCCGGAAAACCGTGGCGTACAGTCATCACCGGCAGTACCTCACCTCGCTTCACAATCCACCAAGCGCAAGCTTATTAGTTCGCCGACCAAGAGCAAACGTCGACAATCTAAGAGACGCGAAATCAAGATTGTCGGGTTTGGAGACGAGGCTCCGTCTGCAATCGACCCAGTGGCTGCGTTACTCAAAGAACGAGACGATTCTCTACGCAGATGGCGGGAGCAACGTAATTCTAGCACAAGCTTTGACAGTCGACCTGAGACTACGAGCAGATTTGCTACGGAAGATTCAGACGCAATGGATATTGACGGTGCTGTGAAAGTGGAGAAAAAGGAGCCATCGCCCAGCATGTCCCCTCGGCACCAGGATCTATATGACGAACCGAGTCCTAGACAAGTAAAGCCCGCTGCAAACCCAGCTTCCCAGCCGCCCACAACACATCCTCAGTCACAAGGCCGCTCCCGTGACAATCGACCTCGTGGTCCCGTTCCGATACATATGCAACCTCCACCAGCATCTTCAAAGCAAGTAGACCAAGATGATGTCCAAACCGTCTTCCAGTCCTTCAAGTCCGCCTATCCGCAATATGATGGTGATGAGAAGCACTTTCGAAACCAATGCACGCAGATGTATCAACTGGAACAAGAAGACAAGATGGTACCGAAATGGCAGTGGGACGACTTCATCATACGGAACAGGACAGACTACAGGCAATATGCCATGGACTGCATTGGCCAAGGGGAAGATCCGGAGCCATACCATCGCTTCTACAAGAACGACATCCGCGACACCTTGTACAAAGAGGGCATTATCGGTAACACCAAGACGCTGCAAAGGGCACTAGAGGAGCTTAGTGGTGGTTCAGCTGCAAAAATGGCCGAGCTTAAACCGGTCGTTCAATCTGCTCCGAAGCCAAAACCAGTAAGGAAGTCACTGCCAGGTTCTTTCAACCAGCCCAAGAAACCCACACATGACCGCGTCAACAACGCCCACTCCCGTCCGCGCCAGTCCCTTCCTGCAGACCCGCGTCCTCACGCCCAAAGCCCTCTCCGACCCAGCTCGCCCTCATCCGGATCCTCATCACGGCCCCAGCCACGCCCACCAAATCCCACGAAACGGGTACCCTCTACAACCCGGCCTCCACGCCAGCCTTCCAACAACCCCCCTCCCGATACCACCGCCCCAACCGACCCAGCCCCCACCACCACAAGCACCGGCGACAAATACCGCGACTTCGTCTTCGCCATGCAACGCAGCGCCTCCTGGACCGGCAGCACTGAAGTGAGTTCCACGCCCAAGGCTAAAAAGTGACAAGAGAACAATGGGCTAAGGTATGTGTGTTTCCTTTTTAGGTCGATCCAAAGAAACCGTGGCCACAGAGTCTGGCTGGTAGACCGAGTGTGGCTGATGCGCCGAGGAGCAAGGTTGATGTGCTGGATTGGGGGGATGTGTTGGGGAAGATGGGGTGGAGGGGTGGGAAGTGAGGGGGGGATGGATAGATTGGATTTGGATATGGCTTGAGAGGATTGGAAATGGTTCGAGGTGGCTTGGGCTGGGTGGATGACGTGTGTTGGGGTATCCTGGATTCTCGTTTTGTTAGAAAGAGCTTGAATATGGTACCATGAGACAGAGGCATTACTAGCACGATTCGAGCAACTATACATTAGCGACCACAACGTCGCAAGCAATTCCACAGATTTACGCGGAGTATTCCTTTGTGATGCAAGCGCTGAGAACTATGTGTGCAATCGTTCGATTACCAATATCATTGCAAGAGGGTATATGCTCCCCGCCTCGTCCATATCCGACCTAATAGCCAGTGAAGCCCCGTCAAACGCCTTGTTACCATCCTATTCATACACATACCATACATATGCCGTCACCACACGCCAGCCCTAAGCTCCCGGTGCCGACGTCCTCCACCTCCTAACACCCTGCAACCCACTGACACCCACCGTAACCACGAGAAGCAGTGCATTGAACCCAGCCATCATATAGAACGGCGCACCAGGTCCAGTGCTATCGAATAACGCACCACCCGCTTTGGTCAGCAGCAAGATACCAAAGCCACCAAGCAGACTGTACGTGCCCGCTATCGAGCCTTTGATATGGTTATGCGACGATGTTCGTCTCGACGCAGAGGCCGAGCGGGAAGATTGTATGTGTTCTGGAAGCAAAGGAGCGTTTTCGTCCAGAGGGGTGATGGGCGCGCTGTGTGGTGGTGTGGCGCCTGCAGATGGATGCGACGTTGTTCCAATGGATGCGGAAGCCGAGTTGTGGAGATCTGTCGCGGAGCTGTGTTCGTCGTTGTTGATGCCACGGCCGAGGAGGGCGAGGGAGCAAACGATGGCGCCGATCTGACTGATGCCTAGTAAAGCTACGATGAAGAAGATCGCGCCTGTGCCGTCTTCGCTCTTGTAGTCTGGGCTCGTGAGCGATCCGAAGGCTGAATAGCCTGCTATGCCAGATACAGCTGCTACTAGCAAGGGAATGTTGTATCGTGGGAATCGACCGGAAAGGTAGCCGAAGAGGGGTGCGGACATGAGTGCTATGAGCTGGCTGATGCCTGTTAACATCGCTGCAAGTTTGTAGGCTTCAGGACAAGCGACTTTGATGTCTGAGGGAATGTTGGAATCGACTTTGCAGCGGCCGGTCTGTAGAAAGTAGTGGTTTGTGAAGAGAGGGATGAAGAGCGATATAGCGACTGAAGATGCGCGCGCGACGAATCCTCCGACGTAGCCAAGTCCGATGTTTGGAGAGGTGAAGCCGAGACGGACACTTTCCAGGAAGAGACCAGGGTATGATAGTACGACGTCGCGCGTCAGATGAGAGTCTACGTCTTTGTAGTCGCCTCTGCTGGTAAGGCGCTTCCAGCCTTTCGCTTCTTCGCCAGGTAGTTGGCGCAAGCCGAAGAAACAGCCCAGTGCCACAAGAAAAGCGATGGCCCCTACGACGTAGAAAGCGTCTGCTACAGCTGTTGCGGGACGCTCACCGGCATTTTGGAACTGTGTTGGCAGAGGTAGGAAGACGAACAGCGCGACTAAAGCGCCGCAGCCTGTGAACATGCCCACCAAACCAGCAAGCTGTGACGTAGATGCGCCCGAATTCTTCTTCGCGGGTGTGTCTTGTGTATGATCTTCCGGAGAGTTGGAGCGGAAACGGGCGGGCGTAATCGTGAGTTCGGACGATATCGAAGCAGCTGGCGCATGCGACCTGCCACGGCTACGCGTCGGCGATCGCGGATCGGGTTTGACATCCTTGACGAGAGTCATCGAGGGCAGAATCGCCGTCACCATAGTCGCGCTGTTCAAATATCAGCCTCAGCAGCCTGTGCAAACAACCCAACTTCTCGAAACTTACGTAGCACTTCCACCCAAACTGAACAGCACTCTCGCAAGCAACAGCTCCGGATACACATTCCGCGCCTGCACAAGAACCCATAGCGCGACACCTACAATACTGTATCCCATAACCGCAACACTCCTCACACCCACGCGGTCGCTCAGCAATCCCCACGCTGGACACGCAACAAGCGCTACCAGCTCATCCACAAACCCCAGCGTGCCGACCGCATCGCCGACATTGCGCGATTGGCCGATGCGCTGTGTGATGACAAAGGATATAGAGCTATTGAGGAAGACGAGGAAGCTTATGCTGAAGAGCGCCACGCCGAAGAGGTACGATGCGATCTGCGTGCGCGTGGCGGTGAATTGGAGGCCGAACATGATTGCGCGATTCGTGCTCGCGGTGAGCTTAGCAGGACTATCGTGGGCGCATTGAGATGTCGTGTGGTGTTTGTGGAAGGGCGATGTCGCGTTGCGGCCGTTCGGTCCGAAGATGCGTGATGTCAGAGCTGTGGCTGGAGGGTGTGGCGGCAGACTGGTCTCATCACGTGTGCAGCGTCTCACCCAGAACGTGTCCGCACTCAGTCCAACGCCGTCCAGGCTGTGATGGCCAGCAACGAAAGAGCCAAGTCTAGAGTAAGCTGCAACGTGCTTTACGCATTCGCCCGATGCATGCCAACATGTGTCAGTTGTCAGGCGAGGGTCTTCTTACTCCATGGATCAACTCATGCAAGCCGTGCCATTATTGATTACTTTTCGTATTGGGTATTGAAGCTCTAAGTAAAGGAGACACGTGGTATATACTAAGGAAAGCTGGTAACTGATGCCCAGATCATAACAACGTAGCGACAGCGATAGCATCGCCTTCCCCCAGCCACGCGGGAGCAAGCTAAAGCTCAACCGCACCTGGGAGGCCAAAATCCCTCCAAACGAATTATTATTGTCGCCGTTATATACCCATGATCGGCGCTGTAGGGTCAGCACCGGCTCCCCGCACAAGGGTGAATAAGCCTGCATCTGCAGGGCTTGCAAATCACGAACAGCGTGTCTCAAACTTTGGCCCAGCCCAAAGGCATATCACGTCCCTGGTTTGCACCCCAGTATCCCCTCGCTTCGGGATAGTCACCTTTTTCGACGCCTTCCCTGAAGAGGTCGCGGACCGTGTCTATTCGCACCGTGTCGCGGGGCTTGAGATCAAATTTGAAGGGAATAGGCTTCGCGATGAGCAGGATGGAGTAGTCGAGTGTTGGGTCTTCAGGCTTTTTGGTGATGTCGCCCCATTCCAGAGGCTGACTAGTCGGCTCAGCGGGCTTTGACTTCTCCAGTGTTGCGTCGTTCGTTGGCCTAGATCCAGGGTATGTGAACTTGGCAAGGATCTTTTCTGCCATGGTTGGCTCAGTTGTGTTGAGACCTGCGTTGAGCTCCTCATGTGACACGGTGGCCTTCTCATTCATGCCAATCGTATGTTCCGCCCTCATGGGGCTCATGGCCGGCATGATGATGGAATCGCCCGATGACTTCTTGATGTCGAACAACCACGCAATAGCGCCAATGCCAATCAGTAGATCCTCATCTGCAACGGCTTGCCCTGTGCAAGTCCTCCGGCCGTACCCGAACTGTGTCGAGTTGATGATAGTTGGATATTGAGAAAGAGGCTCTTGGTAGGTGGGGTATTCTGGTTTGATCCATCGAAGAGGGTTGAAGGTTTCTGGATCTGGGTATAGATCAGGGTCGCGGGAGATCGCCCTAAGGAAGCATGTCAGAATAGTTTACATCAGTCAGGATACATGTGAACTTACCACTCCAAAGGATGAATGGTACTGCCCTTGGGAATGTGATAGCCGTTGTACTCATCGTCCTGGATCAGGTAGTGGGGGATGCCAGTGGGGACTGGTGGGCGCCATCGAATGCACTCGCGAATGATGGCTCGCAAGAAAGGAAGATTGGGTCTATCTTCTGAACGTGGCATCCTGTCTCCACAGACACGATCGAGTTCCTCGTGTAACATCGGCAAGAACTGTGGATAGTGTGTCATGGCCAGACAAAACGTCTGCATTGGAGCGGCGATAGTGAGAGCTCCGGCGATACCGTGCATGCCAACAGCGTATGCGCCTTCGGTATCGGATTTGAAACCCCATTTGCTGCGACCATCCAGGAAGGTTTTCATCCATGATGGGGCTGCTTGTCCAGACTGCACATCGTTCACGACTTGTTCTTGCATGGTCTGGAACCATGTTCGCTCAGTGGTCGCGCGTCGCCTCTCCCAAGCCTTGGGTGGGGAGAGCCAGTCCGGCAGTGACATGAGGAATGGAAGCTTGTTGCTCAGAGAACCAGTGGGCGAGACACCAATGAGAAGTTCGCGTGCGCGTTGCTTCAGCTCGTCACTACCTTCGCTGTGGCCCCAGGCCAGTCGACAGGTGACTCGAGAGATGAATGACTCAAGGATGTTGTTGTATTGATCAGGTGCGTCCAGTAGCTCGGCCAACATGCGTGTTGATTCCATTTCAGGGTATCGATGGAACGCAGCCTTTTCCGATTCACGCATGATGATGTTCGCAAACTTTCGTTGACGAGTATGGCCCTCTGGAAAGCGTTAGACACTGTGGTATTAGGCGTTTATGAATGTGACTTACCGTTTCGACTGAGAAGCGGAAGATATTGCGCGCTTGAACGGTTGTCGTCGATCAAAGAGGGAATATGCGGTCGATCGGAGTAGATGGCCGCTTTTTTCGAAAGCAAGTCCTTTGCAATCTGATCGCTAGATATCCAGACATGGTTATGGCCAGCCAGGTCGCATTGATAGATCGGGCCATATTGCTTGCCCCAATCCGCGAACTTGATGAAACCGTTCTTCTCAGGCACCTCAGGTACTGAGCCGAGGATGGGGTAGCCTAGTATATGTTGGTTAGTCAAGTTGCTTTTATGATCATCAGGGTCCAGCAGTAGACCTTCGCCTATGCGATGTGACGGAGAAATAAGATCCATACCTTTGGGTCCTGGTAGAGGCTTTAGGCCTGTCGGTATTCTATGACGACGAGATGAATCCCAGTACCTGTAGAGTGCATATGCACCCAGAACAGCTACCGCTAGTAATATTGAAGGAAGCCCCATAATGGCAAACGGTCCGTAAGAAAAGAAATCACACCCAGCGTGACGAGGACCAAGAAGTTGGGTTACGAACGATGTGCAGCCTTAAGAAGAGATGCGGGTGCATGAGGCACTACATATAGCACCTGTAAGTTCCATGGCGGGAGGGTCACTGCCTGAGCATGTAAGCCTACTCCTGTGGATAGTTTCGAGTACCGATATTCCGTGCGCAGCTACGGGACGCTGCGTGTCAGAGCCGAGAGAGTGGATCATGTCCTCTAACAAGCATGACGCCTGGTGATTACAAAAAGTAGCCTCGCTTGTTTGACCAGCTCACTGGTCTGCAAGGACCACGAGTTTTCTGGCTGCGCTGAGTATGCAGCATCAGTGCCAAGGCAGGCATAGTATGTGAATCCTCCGCGACCGTTTTCGTCTAGCTTGCTTAGGACCAAGCTGATAAGGAACACCCTGAGGAAAGTTCCAGGGCGATCGCTGAGAGCTGCAGTATTGGAACGGTGTACATCGACGATGTTCCTTTCCGGATCGTTCTGGGCAACTTGCTGTCCTGGTCACCGGTAAATGACTGACTCGTCAGACGTTCCGAAGATAGTCGCAAGAAGACAATTTGTCAAGGCTAGAAAGCTGTTACTCTAAGGATGTTCTGCCTGAACTCAGTGAGCAGATACGGGTTGCATTGAACGTGTGACACTTTGCGAGAATTGCACATGCAATGTTGCCACCGGAGATCGCCAGGACATGGCAAGAGGTACAGCTGATGCTGGCTGGGTGGGCTGAACTGACGAGCTCGGCGATGAATCCGAAGGATGCGGCCGTCTTGGAAACACGAGTATTGTGACAGTTGGCTGTCGTGTGTCAGGATGATGATCGGTGCTGATGGTGTTGTTGCATATGGGGCTAATCTATTTTCAGAGGCCTCAAAAACCAATGATCGTCCGGCAGTCGTGCGGATCGCCCCATTTGCGACCATCAGCCTAAAGCCCCTGCTCGCTTCGCGTCCTCTTCCCAAAAGCGTCAACCCTGGATGTTATCTAAGTGAGGAGAGCCGACGTTGCAAGTCCGGCGCGCCTGAGATTTTCTGCCTTCCCTCCAACTTCACATAGAGGCTTCTCATCGCTCCTGCTCAGTCACGTCATATTGCCCTGCATTGGACCCTGAGCCTATTGTCTCACCCACGCCCAGGCGCAAAGCCTTCGTCGGCGACCGCGACTTCCTCCGCGCCGAAGTCTGCATATCTTCACGGTGGTGGCGTGTATGACAGAAACACCTGTCTCGAAGCAAAGTAAGATCGCTTTCGCTCCGTGCTCCTCAGGACAAGCATGAAGTCATTATGTTTGCGACATCACTCCTTGAAACGATAGATCAGTGTACTATTTGTAGTAATGATGGTGTTTCCACTAGGCATCGCGCAATTAGCTCACCCGCTGTTTTACCAGCAGTTCCCGGCTAGTGTGTACTCGTACTAGCCAGGTACCGACTTACTACAGCTGTCTCCGTAACTCTTTAGGCCAGTGCCGCTACGAACATCGTTCTATCACATAGCGGTTGCCGATATGCCGATATACTCATCAAAGACAGCCCCAACATGCTCACTTGCGTCGAATAATATGGCTTGAGCTCTGTGCCAAGTTCGCGGCGCACAACGGTCTCGCAGAACACACCACATCCGGATCGGCTGGCCCTCACTCGACGCGCAAACTCCAGATGTTTCGTCTACATAGGCGCAGATACCACGATCGAATCGCCACCTTCTCAGGGTAACATGGAAATGCACCTAGGCAACGAACTCCAGGTCGAAGTCAGCCCCACGAGTCGCTTGGTTCTACGGGCCCAACTGCAAAAATATACCAGAACCCCAACCAGAAAATTGCCAACCCACTGAATAGTGCGGCGGCTGAGGTGACGAATATCGTCACACGATGCTGACTCGAAGAGAACCGCTGCTCAGCATCTTCGAGCTTGCAGTCATTCCTGCGCGTCATGTACCCAACAACCAGGTTCCGATGAGTGTCAAGGCTAACTTTGGAACGAAACACCACGTCATGTGCACTGAGCTTATCACAATTTGCACGACCACAGGCATTACAACATCTCGAAGTTGCATAATCGTGCAGCTTCGAGAACGCTTAGGCTTCATCTCAAGTCCGTGTTTATGCAGGGTAATCTTTACATGTGCAGTATTACACATCTTGACCAAGTTTTGCTTTGCTTTGATGTCGCACTACCTTAGACACGACTTTAGGATATCATCCGACACGGAGCTGTGGAACGCGCGGCCCGACTTTTCCGTGGCCCATGACAATGTCACCTTCCAACGACATACCGCGATACGCAAGCTCGGATTCTACGGCGGTCGGGGAGCATCATCAACACAGCCTTCGGCGAGAACACGCGGCACACGATCAGCTACAGCTGCCATCCGCTATCAGCATGAATCTCTACCACACTAGGAAGTGATGCATCATGCTCTTTATCGGAACTCTTTCACCAAGCTCGTGGTGTTGCTAATACATGTGCTGCATCTTCTCTTCTTCGCGGGGATCTTTCTGCTGACCACTGACTCCGTTCGTGTCGTCTCCAGACCGCTGATATTGATCGTAGGGCTTAGAGTCACTTCCTCTACAGAAGTGATAGGCAAGGTAGTGACCGAGCGTAGTAATTCGCTCTCTGCAGCGGAGGCCACCTGATCGATCATTGGCGACCTAAAGACACAGTCGCTATCTTCTTACGCTATGCTTGTGACCATAATTCTCGTGGCTAATGCAAGGCGTGCAGACGTAGACTGTGAGCCCACATACTTACAAAATTCAAGCAATGGCTGTCGTCATGGTGGTAAATCGCCGCATGAATATCATGAACCAATGATTGCAGCCTGGTGTGCCCTTGCACCGCAGCATCGTGCGTCGCGGATGTCCGAACGTGTCTGTACAACATGTCGTCTGTCACCAATTCCATGTCTGGTTGTCGTCAAGGATACTCTTCCTTTCAATGCTCTTGAGGACAGCAAAGATAGCGCATACCACAGCGCTGTATTAGAATCCACTGACGTTCCAGTGATCTCCCGGTACGTCGCTTTTGAACTATGGGAGAGTAGAGAACTCCGTGCCTGGGCGTCCGTGTTAGACTGAGACACACATGAAGGTACATGTTATATGGAAGTTCTGTTTAGCAGCGCAGAAGACGGCCTAGTTCATCAGCGCTGTAAAAGAGTCATGTTTGGTAAGAAGACATGCACTTCCAGCAACCTGTCAGGGTTGAAGCACCAAATACTTATCTTCCACAAAAGTCCATTCAAGAGACATCAAATTGTCTTCCATACCCTCTGCAGATGAGGTAGAAGAAGGCCGCTGGATGTTTGGCGCGGTCATGTGCGAATCTGTATAGTCGTCTCATGCTTCCTGCATCGTGTCGAAGGCGCAAGTGCACTTCGACTTCACGCCTAGTACTGTTGTTCATGAGCGAGGCCACTAGACCTCGAAAGTATCGCGTCCAGAAGTATTCGGAAATATCAATCGCTTCTTCTGGGATGAACTTCAGGAAGAAACGACGACTAACGCTGCGAAAGGGTGTCAGGCGTGCCAGCGTGTGTTGCTCCGCACTTTATTCCGAAATCTTAGATAACTCCGAAACTTTGCATATCAGGCACTCGCACCTACAGAAAGAGAAGCTCGTCACTCTCACCAATCTTTTAATACAATGGCCGAATCACAGTATGTCATCCTCGAAGGTCTACCGACACCGCAAACGTATCACGATCTCCGAAAGCTCGCTGGGATGACACCCCCACCCATGGAAGCCGTACCCAAGTCACTCGCCAACTCCTTCTGCTGCATCGTCGGCTATGAGCGCAAACACATGGTTGATGACAAGACCCCGGCGCCGGGACAGGAAGCCATCGCGATGGGTCGTTTGGTCGGCGACGGGTCGCTGTTCCTCATCTTGGTGGACGTGGCAGTGCACCCAGATCACCAGCGCAAAGGACTGGGAAAGCGCATCATGCAGAAGCTTGTGGACTACGTGGATGAGCACGCACCGTCGGCATATGTGAGCCTTGTAGCTGAAGAGATGGCACAGAAACTCTACCCAATGTATGGCTTCAAAGATGTGGCGCCTAGTATTGGCATGTACAGGATGATTCGGGAACGGAAGCTTCAACAGGACATGGTGGAGGATACAGAAAAGGAAGCTTGAGGTCACGGGACCTGCTACCTCTTTAATTTCGATCCATCAACTTTGGTATGCAAGCCGTGGGAGTCAAAATGCAGTCCGAAGATGGTGGAGGTCGCGCCGGTCAAGTGCGAGGCTTTCACATGGCGAGGCAGCTGGGCAGGGGTTGGGTTTGTGGGGTGGCACCCCACCGATGGCGTCGATGCGCATCACTGCCCAGCCTTGACGAATTCACGCATCCAGCTCACAACACAACACTCGGAGGTCCCACGTGCGCAGTTGAATACCACAGCATACTCGCGCGATGCGCGTCTATGAGCACTTGTGATGCCTACATGTACTTCTCCAGACCGCATGATGTCCCCTTCCCCACCCGGCGTCAGGGCCGAAGAACGCCCACTTTCTGTATGTACAATGATACCCGTGGGCAGGCCTGGTCCGCTCTACACGTGCTATCTCCACAGTGCGCGCGTACTCGGCGTCTTCTACCCTTATCTACATTTGCGAAGATGAGCTAATTCGTTTTTAAGCTACAGTCCCTACCCAGCGAATTGCTCCAACTCATCGTTGCCTACCTCGACACCCCTGCGCTCAAACACGTCGCTCTAGTCTCCCAGACATTCCATCAGCATGCCACGGATCGATTGTGGCGTCATGTCTGCTTGGTCGACCAGTGGAAGCTGCACTTGAACGAAGAGACAGATAAAATATGGGGTGAACGCGGCCGTGGAGAGCCAGATGAGCACGACGACACACCCATCATCCAGAAACTGTTTATACTTGCGACGTAGGTATCTCAAGTCTTTCACGAGAATCATGCTAACGTGTCAGTAATCCTGCGATTGCGTCCAAGGTTCAGACACTATCGCATCGATGTCACCTGCCGTCTCCGAACATATTCAGCGAACTCCCACGAATGCGCTTCGACGCCGATAATCTCTCACAAGACGATCGACTACATATACTCCTCAAGCTCTCCATACGGAACCTGATCAACGTGCATACGCTGCGAATTGTATATGGGCATTACAAGCTGACGAACGCACTCGTTGCTGGTCTCCTTGACCAAGGTCGACCACGACGTGTTCCTCTTCGTAAACTCTGGCTTGAGAGTTGCAGCTTTAACAAGACTGAGCTATGCCGGCTTCTACCAAACAAAGCCACTGGGCTCGAGAGCATTCGACTGCGCAGGCTTGGAAAGGACATGTCAGATCAAACACAATGTCCGGGGCTACAGTTTTCCGAGTTCAAGCTTTCCCGTGGCGGACAATACTACCAGATGCATAATGGCGCAGGAGGATTTGTTGGAACTACTATCCACTTCTCTCACGAAGGTCTGCCAGAACGCTGGCCGCGGTCTTCAACAGAAGAGTTAACGGAAAAGGCCAGAGCATACGATGCTATCATGTGGGAGGAACTTCCCGAGATTAGAGACTACATCGATGACAATCCGGTGCATTCCGAGCCTACATCACTTGGACAGTTCGTGCCTGACTCAAAGCCCCCAATGGAATGGCTAATCGCGTGCTCCGCATCCAATCTCACCAGTCTCAACCTGGATTGGATACACTGGCGTCGAAGAGATCCAGAACTCGCTGGTTCCACCACTGATTCTGAATTATTTCTCTCTGCACTAAGCAGGCTGCGTTTCCCGCACTTGCGTGCATTCCAGATTCGCAATGCTGTCTTACCGCCCACAGTACTCCCAAAGGACGTTTATCTAATGGAAGGACCTTTTCTGGACTTTGTCGAGGCGCATCCGAAGATACAATGCCTCGGCTGGCCGATGGACAAAATGTACAGCCACACCAAGCCAACTCTTGACATACAAAATCGATCTCGAGCTCTGGTCGCCCATTTAGCAACAACGCTCACGGACCTTCGCATCGATACGCAATATGCAGGGCCCGGGGAACCTTTCACGGCGATATGCAGGACGGCAGAGGATATGCAGGAACGTACCCGGCGGCGAAGATTCATCGACGAATTCGTGCCTCACATGCGGAAAGTCGAGCAGATCAAGTTAGAAGGCGGTATACCACGCGACGAGAAGCGCGAACTACTCCGAGCATTACACTGGTGTCCGCTGAAGAAGATAGTCATGATTGGCGTTTCTTTCCCAGCAGGGAATACATGGGGGGCTGGCGGACAGCAACTCAGCGCCATCGACCCAGGGCAATCCGGCTCAGAGTTCATCTACAACCTTGAAGACGAAGACCTTTCGGGCATCTTAGCCGCATATCGTCGCGGGTTCCCCATGCCTGTGGACTTCACCTTCGAACCGAGCTACGGTTGGCCACCCCAGGCTCCCCTTCTCCAGACCGTCGCCCTGCACCACGCGTCTACAGTTGAAGAGCTCAAGATCTGTGGCTACAACGGCTGCCCAATCCTCTCCTACACAACACCCATCACCAACCCTCTTCTCACCGGTCTCCGCTCCTTCGACAACCTCAAACAACTCGTCATCTCATTCTGGCTGATGACTTGGTACGAAGACTCGTACCGCGACACGGAGATCATCCAGTCTTGGATCGATACACGCTCCCCGTCTTCGACAGCACTCACTATTGTGACGCCTCCCGCGTCGCCAACCCATGATCAGCCCGTCGACCCAGGTCAGTTCCCCAACTTTGGTAATCCACGCGTTGTGCCACGTGCTCAGAACTTCAACCGGTGGGCTGTGGAGCTCAGGACCAAGTTCACACCCTCTGCGCTCGCGTATCGTGTTGCGCGGGACATTGGGCCGTTCCTAAGTGACGTGGCTAAAGAGAGGAAGGGCGGTGTGGGTGTGAGGGCGAGCTTCTGCCTAGGCGTAAAGGAAGAGAGGAGAACTGCAAGCGACATGTTCGATTTGGATATCAGGATCGGGAGAGGCAACCAGGTGTTGGAGTTTGTAGGACCTAGAGAGGAAGGTGAGAAGGGGCGGTGGTGGACGAAGATCGAGCAGAGGAGGTGGTTTTGAGTGATGGAACGAGAATGTGTGGTTTACTTGATGTTAGTGTTCAAAGCACTGGTGCATGTTCATATGCGATTTGGGACGCGTGCGGAGTTTGTATAACAGCTGGTGTGTTAGTCGAGATTTGTTTTATCTGGATAGGCAAGCAGATCAGGTACAGAGCAACAGGCGTTGTCCATTGGCAGTGATTTGTCAACTGGGTCGGTACGTACGCTGGTGTAATCGGTACGGTCGTCTGTACTCGAGTGATGGGTCGCGGGATCGGCCAGCCGTTAGCGTACAGCCTTGCGTTCAGCGATGCAGTGTGTAGAAGTCTCGGTGTTCCGCTCGGTTTATATCCGTCTAACGACCTCGATAGCCTTCGCTTCCCTAAAACTCATCAGTGCATCCTGTCTCATCTGCGGTTGATTGGCACAGTCGGTGGCTTGATTCATGCTTTTATTTCGTGACAGAACATGATGAATTTTCCGTAGTTATGCCTCCAGAGCTTTGCGCTCAAACGGTGTTGCCATCCTCGTTGGTGATGCGAGGTGGACAGCAACCGGGAGAGGGATGACAGAACGCCCCATGCCGAGCAATACCATTTGCCTATAAGAACCCGCTTTCCGATCATGCACCCGTCCGAATGGCCTTCATCGCGCCTCTACTCCTCCTCGTCGCCAACCTTAAGCTTCATGCGTTTACGAGGACTTGACGGTGGGGCCCTTGGCACCCTTGGGTGTGCCAGTTTGGAATCCGTTGCTGAACTTGCGGTTGACGGTCTTGAGGTATCGCATGCGGCCGGTACCGGTGGTCTTCCTGCGCTTGGCCTTCTCACCCCAGTTGACTGTTCCAATGTTAATCTTCGCGTTCTGTGTGTGCGCGTCTCAGGTACACGTACACTTGCGGGTCTTAGCAGCAGGGTAGCCGCATGAGGCGCAGGTGTGCTTCTGGATGTGGAGGGATCGTTGACCTAAACATTGAATCAGCCCTTGTCTCCTTCCGTGCCTTCGCATTTCCATTGCTAGCTTCCAGGGAGGTATCACGTACCGCAACGCCTGCAGAGCGTGTGCGTCTTGTTGTGGCGCTTTCCGAAACTGGAGGTACCCTTCGCTATATCGCAGTCAGTCTCGAAGCTCGTGGTTGCGGGTGAGGGTGGGAGTGCGGCGTACTCATTTTGGCTGGGGACTAAATGGGAATCGTCAGTAACCGGTCATCTACACAGCAATTCGGGAGAGCATACCTGGTGACGCTGTTGTTAGTATCGAGGGTGGGAGTGATCGCGGTTTCGTCGTGCGAGAGCGAAATCGACAACAGCTTAGCGAGACACAATTTCGAACGTGTGTGGGGCTAGCCGTTTCGGGAATGGCGCGACGGGGCTCCACCGGCAGGCACGAGGGGCATCAACACCAGCAGGAACATCGTCACCACGAGCGGCAACTATGAACGCTCTGCCATCGCTTAGTCTGTTCTTCCATCGATTAATTGAAAGGCCTCAACTCATCCACATCGAAGACGCCTTTGACTGCCACTCAGCTTTTCGGGACACCCTCATCAGCGATCTCTACGGACATCACGACGGCTTTATCACTTGTAACCACGGTCATTGCTTGTAGAATGTTTCTAATGTTAGTGTCCTAACGAATACCATTTCCGATTCGAGTAACGCGCTTAAAAGAGCGAGAAGTTCATTACTCTACCAGCCATGTCACTAAGGTGGGATGAAGAACAGCTGTCAAATTCCGCAAAAACTATCATCGAATACATCGGAGAAACTTACATCTCATCATGCATCATCTAGGATATATGATTACCTGCAATGCCGGATATGCACCTTATAACGACTTGATTATGCGATCGTGCTCAGGTCGCCGGTTACGAGTTGGTTGTCGCATATCTCGTCGTATTTCGCATACCCCAGAGGAAGAGGGTTGCAGACTCAGAAGCGCCACCGATACGTTACTCTGCCCATGTGATCAATTACAAGCCAGTACGGTTAGAAATAGTGCAGGTCGCGGCTCGGGACATGGCAGTCGACATTTAGCACCATGTCGATTGATGACTGCACCTCCCAGCTGAGTTCCGCATATGAAAGTCCTCACGATAGATCACCCAGCAATACACAATACAGTCTAAATAACACAGCCTATACTGTATGTGACATTTGTGACATATCTGTGGCTCATCCGCGGATGTCGGTAGAGCTATGAGAGCTGATACCGCACGTCAAAGTATCGGAAGTGAGCTTCAAATGAAGAAGGTATCCCGTGATAGCACACATACCGCCCAGTCCGCAGACAAGATACCTCCGAGTCAATATGATACAAAATATTCCCGTGTAGAGCCGCCCAAACTCATCGTCACCCAGTTGCGCTAATGTTCCCTCGCAGGTACAGCAGCTCTTCCAAGTCCCTAGTCATGCCCGTTGGATGTGATCGCTGAATCCCAAATGCATCTTTGGCAATCGGCTGAGCTTACTTTGGCTGACCCTGGTTGTTGAAACCGAAGTCCTGGTCAGTAGAGTTCGCAGAGTAACCGAACGGAGGATAACCTCCGCCAGAATAGCCACTGCTGTACTGACCGCCGTTGTTGTAGAGGTAGGGGTTTGCAGCGTATGATGGGCGCTCTTCCTTGCCGTTGCGGCCAGCGTAGGCAGGACGCGCAGTCCAATGATTGCCGTTCTGATGACCGTTCTGATAGCCAAGACGAGCGTCATTATGGCCGTCCTGAGGAGAAGACATGCCGTGCTGCATCACAGGCTGGAGTTCGCGGACAACCTCAGGGATGTTACCATAGTGACTTGGCAGAGAGTGTGGAGAGCGCTGGTTGTGCGAGGGGAACGGGGGCTGAGGAGTGTGTGGCGGCTCAGCAGCCTTCTGGTCCATGGACTTTTGCAAAGCCTGAATGATCTGCTTCATTTCCTTCATTTCCGCCTCCATGATGGCCATCTTCTTATCCTGCTCCTTCATCGCGTCCGGAATGGTCTCCTTGATACTATCCTTGATGGTATTCACGGTTGCGTAGATGTTGTGTTGATTGTCCGCTACTTCCCTTACGCGATCGATGGAAGTCTCTACGCGATTGGTAGTTTCCTTGACAGCATCCAGATGAGATGAGAGTTGCTTGAAGCGTCTGTTGATCAGTGCCAAAGTATCATCATGCCTCGCCTGTGATGTACGTTCCTGGTCCTTGGCGAGCTTCTCTAGTGCGTCCCAAGTAGTCTTACCCACTACATCGAGGTGCTCATTGGTCATGTAGAAGTGGTCCTCGGTGGTCTTTGGTGCAAGCGGCTGGGTAATTGCGCTGTAAGACCCGGAAGGCACACTCGCGCGTGCTGAGAACGGAGGACCAGAAATCTTGTGAAGCGGACTGGGAACGGCGCTGGGACAGTAAAGCTGAAAATCGCCGTGCGATTCACTGCGGCCTGGGCTGACAGTGTTGAGCATATCAGTCAGCCGTGAGGAGGACTGGTCACCGAGATTGCCGTTCCTTTGTCGTGGGTTCTCGCTCTGCTCTCCAATACGCAACTCTTGCATGACGCGGGTTGTGATGCCAACGTCGGAGCGCCGATCACCTTCATGAGTGAGCTGCTCGTTTTCATCGACTTCGCGAGCGGTTGGAGAGTTTGGCTCGATATCCTGGCGGTCTCCTTGGAAGATCATCTTGATTGAGCCGTTGGCCGACTCTTCGCGAGGGTGGAGGACCGACCGTGACCTTGCGGGGTGTGAGTAGAGAAGGCGCGTTTCGTCAGACTGAGAGAGTTATTAGCGTTTGTACCAGCACATTAGAGGAAGAAGCGGGGTACTGCGTGTGAAGGTACCTGGGCAAGTAAACGCTGAAGGGACAGATGACGACAGGCCCCACTTTTCGGGAAGGTGAGAGAAAGAGCCCTGGAAGCAATAACGGACTTACATTCTTAGACGGTGTCTCGCCTTCAGCGAAGGGGAAATGAGTGATGCGGGATGGAGAATAGAAGTGCGGCTGGAGATGGGGACCATTGGCGGGGTTGGTCTCTTGCGTTGTGTTCGGACACTCCTCCCTCAGGCGGTCGGGACGAGGAAGGTTAAATGAGCCAAGGCCCGCACCTGCCAAAGGAGCATGGTGTTTGCCTTCTGCCTTGGTTGGCGAACTGTCCCAGTTGGGGTAGGGCCGTTGCACTGATCCATCCTCTATGAGCTTGGTGTAGTCTTCTGCGGTATATGGGCGGGACTTCGCGGGACTCGATCCACCATGTCCAGGCAGGATATATGACGAACGGACGGGCGAAAGATCAAACTTAGGGAACTGGATGCGGCTGATGTTGTCGTTGAAGTCCGAATAGCTGTCACGTAAATCACCACGCGTTGGCGCAGCCCTGCGAAGTGGGCTGGGCTGCCTATCAGCTGGTGGCGGAGTATCCTTTGCTGGTGGTGAAGGCGGGATGACTGAATCAGACGATTCGTTGACATCAGGCACAAGGCGTGTGTTCTCTACGTTGTGCGACTGCTTCTTCAGGCTACCTCTACCCGGTGAGCCACGGCCACTCGTGCGATGGCGACGCGAAGATCCGCTATGATGGCGATGCGCGTAGCTGTCAGGATTAACGACCTTCGCAGGCAGAGACTTCACCGTGTCTGAGCGTGAAGTCCTTGTAGGGGTGGACTCGACAGGGCGCGCTGGCTTTATGGGGCGGACTGGGATGATGCGAGCCTGACGTGATGCTGTGCCCAAAATCTGCGCTGCTTTGTTTGGCATTGCTGGTGGAGCTGCAGCGCTGGAAGACTTGGAAAAGGTATTACGGAGGTTCTGGAAAAGCTTTTTCTTTGGGCTTTTGGGCGGCTCCTCGCGTTCTGGCGGTTGCTCTCCGCTGGCGATCCGGCACTGTCGTCGCAAGTCTTCTGTTCTGATATAGATGTCGTCCTCGTTTGCCGAATCTGTAAATTTTAGCACGAGAGTGCATACACAGTAACATAGACTCACCGATCATTGGAGTGGGCGGGACTTGACCAGTCATCTTGAACAGGTTCTTCTCAGCGCGAGATTCTACCTTGCCTCTAGCCGTCTCCTCGTCGAGAGCTTCAATCTGGGCCTGTGCAGCTACAGCTTCATGTTGACTGCGTCCTGACTGCCTCGAACGTGCCGTCGAACCGGCATTGCTACTTATCCAGGATCCGTGGTCTGACTTGCGGGGAGAACGTGCCTGATCGATTAAATTGGTGAACGTAGCCATGGCGGTGCGACTTCTGCCCGACCCCGAGGCTGGAGTGTGTGACTCAATAGGCGAGGTGAGCGGCGTGTTGTCGGTAGAGCGCTGTCCTTGCTGCCTTTGCTGGTCGATGGTCGGTAGAGGGCGCGGAGGCGGCGGCAACGGGAGCGTGATCGGCGGCGGGCGCTTCTTCTCTTCGGTGAACTGGTACGCCATGGGTGCAAGATTTCGTCCAAGTGGGGGATCTGTCCCAAGTGTGAGGAGTTGAGCAGGTGAAGAGACTGAGAGTCCCGGAGTGGTCGTAGCTCAAATAGCGTGAAATGATAGAATTCCCTGTCTCGACCAAAGCGTCAGTATTCGAGTTTTGCAAGTAGCAAAAATCACATGAATCAGAGAACAGAGGAGGCTATCGCGTTGCGGAGGTGTTGCGGTAGAGGTTCGTCCACGACAGAGATCGCGTTGTTGAGCAAGACGTAACGGCAAGGCAACAACATCATCAACAACAGTGATGACAGCAAACGCGCTCCTCGTTCACCTCATCTTAAAAGAGGGGTAGCCCACGTGGGGACGCAGACTTGCAAGAGGAGATCAAGCAAGAGATGGCATCCGCTGTAACGCAGTGGTTACACTAGGCGCGCAGTGGACAGCCCCTAATCTGCATTTTACTTGCCTTTCCAAGCATCAAGATATGTCTGCTTGTTGCATCTTGAACGTAACGTGCAATTGACGGGAGATTGAGTAAAATGCATAGAACGAAACTGAGCAGATTGAAAGAGAACACTACCCACAATGGCGCCTGTATTCGAGAGGTATCCAAAAGATTCACGCCTAATCAAAGAATATCTGCAAACCAACGCTCCCTAGCATGCGGTTATTCGTAGTTGCCGCATAAGCATCTCAAAGGACAATGCACTTCTTGCCCTTCTTCCTCTCGCCGCCCTCTTTCTTCGCGGCTGGCGGCTCAAGTGCTGCTACGATTGCCTGTGGAGATGTCAGCATCTGCATCAGCCATTCTTGTACAATATGCTTACCTCGTCAAACACGTCCTTGAGCTTGTATTGGGTCAGCGCCGAACACTCGACGTACTTGACCGCACCAAGCTCCCGCGCCATGCGCTCGCCGTCCTCCTTCTTTACAGGCGCCATTCTCTGTTTTGAGAGCTTGTCTTTTACTGCAGCGTCCTCCCTCAGATCTACTTGTGTGCCGACGATCAGGCAGGGCACGCCCGGGCAGTGGTGATGTACTTCGGGGAACCATTTCTCGCGGACGTTCTCAAAAGAAGCGGGTGAGGTCACGGAGAAGCAGACGAGGAAGACGTCGGTTTGGGGGTATGACAGCGGCCGGAGACGGTCGTAATCTTCCTGTCCGGCAGTATCGAAGAGACCGAGGGTGTATGGCTCGTCACCGATCCTTCAAAGCAGTCAGCAGCTGCTCCACCAATCACTGTCCCAAACCTAAATCCACCGAGGGTTTGCCGCTACTCCAAACTGTGCAAAGAGCAGAGGGAAGCTCACATGACGGTCACGGCGTAGTTGTCGAAGACTGTAGGGACATATTCCGAGGGGAACTTGTTCGTGGTATAACTGATAAGAAGACATGTCTTTCCGACCGCACCGTCGCCGACGACGACGCACCTGTAGGGTAGTAAGCACTAGCATCTGGAGCATGGCGGTCGCACGCCGGGCATGTTGGGCTTCGCGTACTTGATTGTCGCGACCACCATGGTGAAGGCAGGCTGGGATTTGTTTCGAGGCTATGGATGTTTGTTTGGAGGCACGTCGGCTACCAAAATTCGAGATAGGCGTGCGGAGATGGGGCGGAGCTGTCGCTACGCAGGCTCAGGGTCGTGGTCGTGCGGAGATGGGAGCTATGGGCTCAAACGAGGGGTTCCAGGGAGCGGGGAGCGTCTGGCAGACGGGTCAGTCTCACAATTGCTGGCGCTGGCTGTGATGGCAGACTCGGGCAGGCGTACCTATGAGTCCTCGTGCAGACGGCGGCGGCGGCGGGTGCTACGTGGGTTGGAGCGTGAAACACCACCCGTTAGACTTGGTCCAGGTTCTGGTGAGCCGGTGGGCGGACAATGCGGCGAGCGATTGAGGCAGTGCTAGCGACGAGGCACGCGACCGGACAAGGACAGTACAGGCGCAGCAGCAGCCAGCGACGAGGCGAGTTCACAGAGGGCGACGGGACGTTTGGAGGGCGTGAGTGAGGTTGCGCTCTAGCTACGGCAGCCGAATCCCTTGAGCTGGAAGACGCCAATCAGTGAAAGCGGCCTAGGGCTGTTATCATAGCCTTGCATCGGCTCCCGCCCGTAGCTCGGAGACGGCTTATTATGTACGGCTGCACAATTTCAAGCCCTATTTTGCGGCCTCTGCTGGCCAGACCTGGGGCGCCTTGGACTGACCCAACGCGTGGCAGACCCATTGCTGCAGCGCCGCAGACACGACCCCACCAACCAACACCGCCCGACATTGGCTTGATAGACGCAGCGAGGCACGACTGTGAATACACGCTGCCTCTGATGCCAGCGTGCATGCTCGTATGGCCCAGCGAGATCCCGGACAAGCTCAGTGAGCCCCAGATTTGGGAACGAACCGTGCACATGGACAACGTGGCTGATCGTCCTCTAATAGCATGGTCTGGCGGTGTTTGCGCAAGAAGTCGGCCTGTAATAAATCATCCGTAGTAGCACACAACACGTCCAGGATCGGCAGCCCTTCTTTACAACACACCTCCGCTGGCTTCGGCCAAAGCTGGTATATTGCCATAAGCGCGCATCCCTATGTACTCGCCCACAGACAGCTCATTCACGCGACATGCGAGCCAGGTGCAGCTTGACCCATTGCCGATTGAGTCGAATCTTAGAATGCTGCAGGGCAACCTTGGCAGACCCCGGCTCGCCCAATCAGCATCTCGCCTCGGCACGGAACAACCTCGTCTCCCGGGAGCTAGGGCGCTCCCTCCCCATCTGTCTCCATTCGTCTCATCTCACGGTTGCATCACGCACGAGAGCGGCGCCGCACATCACTTAGCCGTCGCGCCTCAATCTATTCTATGACAGTGCTGCCATGGATGACCTCGAAGACGAATTGGATCTTCGATTTCACAAGGGGCTGAGTCCCGATGTCTACTACCGCTGTCCTACGCTCGAAGTAATATCATCTTCGCAATCTGTATCGACGTAGCTAAACTGTCATGTAACAGTCACTGGAGGGAGCTCTGCGCAATGAGCTGGACAAGAACGCAGCCAGCTTCATTCCCACAGACGTGGTGACCGAGTTCATTTTTGCGACAGCCTCAACCATCACCATCCCCGTGACGCAGCAGCCGAGCCTTGACGCGCTCATACAACCAGCCGACCACCTTCAGAGCATTGCTGCCGAGTATGCGCTGTGTCGTGATATTGATGGCAAAGACAGGCTCAAGGTGCAGCGAGCAATAGCGAGGTACTTGAGCCCACATATCTGCACTATGTTCGCTTATGCACGATAGATCCATCATCGAAGCCATTCAGGATACCGATGGTTTCAAGTACTCCGAGCGCTCTGCGCAGAGTAAAGAAGGCGGTGATGGTGCCAGGCTCAAGGTAAGGCACTGCCAAAATAATAACCAGTTCCTCGTTGTGGCTGACGATGGTAGTATGTTTGCCAAGACAGCGTCCAGAACCGCAAAAGCAACCTCAAGAAAGAAAGGTCTCACGATAGCGACGACGACGAGGCTGGAGTCAGCAAGCAGGGGCCGGCTGTGCTGCCGACCTACGACTGCGGAGGCGCAATACACATCAAATTCTCACTCAAGAGAGAGGCCATAAATGTTGTGTATAAGCATAATCCTATCCATACCACCCGCGAGATTGATGCCGGGTACGTTGGGGCAGCAAAAGACACTGGTTGAGCGACATCCAAACTAACTTCTAATAGCCTACCTGCCTTAGCCACAGATAACGGCGTTGCTCCCACTGCCGCTGCTACGGAAGAAAAGGAACCGCGCAAAAGAAAACGTAGTAAAAAGAATGTTGTTGAAGCAGACAACGACTTCGGGGACCCAGATATGAACATGTCAACGTCTCCGGAAGCTCCAAGTTCATCGACGAAGAAGAGGCGCAAGGGAAGTGGTGCCGTGGCCTCTCCTAGGACTGTGCGGAAACCACCCACCAAGAAGAGCAAGAATGCCAAATCGCCTGCATCACCCACCAAATCGAGGAAAAAGGCGCCTGTCAGTCAATCGTCTCCGCCGTCGCTACCTGCTCCTGGCAAAGCTTGCATCCGCTGTCGCGGAAAGAAGATCAAATGCAACGAGGCGAAACCGACGTGCAACCAGTGCCGACGAGGACTATGGACCTGTCAGTATGAAGTGTTGAACAACAAGAAGCGTTCCAAAAACGGCTGTCTTAATTGCAAGCAGAGACGACGGAAGTGTACAGAAGAAAGGCCATCGTGCGCATACTGCTTACGACTGGACGATGACTGTGAATACGCAGACTACTCCTGAGGATCTTTATGTCTGGTAAAAGTCTTACAATTTCAAGCGACAAATGACTCAGCACCCGCCAAACGTCAGGCTTGGCACCAAATGCGCAGGCCTTGTGACGACAGGCAGAGTGCTATAACAGGCGAATATCTTGACATGATGCCAACTTTGTAGTCATGTAGGTGTCTGAGACATGCATACAATTTTTGCAGTGCTGACAGGAGATTTAGACTGGAAAGCATGTTGTACGTTGAGGCATACGCTACTTTTCCGCGATGCCAGCACAGGCAGGGCGAGTGGAAGCACGGAAGCTCCACACCACAATGCGCAAAGGCTAAGTGTACAAGGCCGTTCAAGCAATTGACCCTTGAAGGCCTGCAATTAAGAAACTTCACTCCTATTGCAGTAAGTTTGTGCTAAGCCCTTGGGCGCCATGTAGCGTCCTGTATTACTAGGGTCCTCGGGTTAGCGAATACCAGAGACCATCACTTGATCAGACTAGTTCACCTAAGCAGTTCATTAACCATCACACGACTGAGCCGCATGTTCCCCACAACGTCCACTGCGAATGTCAAGGGTGCAGTAATTGTTTATCGGGGCAACGTCCGCTTGTGATGCAGTGTTCCGAAGTTTGATTCGCGGCTGACCCTAGTCACCGGCTGTAGACCCTGGGTCAACGGCCCGCCTCCATTTACTCCCTCTCACCGTCTCATCTAATTCAACGATCACCCCTCTACATCACACGTCATGCGGCTTGTAAGTTTCTTGGGGTCTGGGGTTACCGTGCTGGATGCTGGCATTTCGCCAAGGGCCAATTTTGACGAAAAACAACAGTCTCGGGCTTGTGCGTTGCGCAGCATGGACGATCCGCGGGTATTTAATAGGAGACATGCCCGAGTAATTGTTCGCGGTTCATACGGATTCCTGTACAGCTTTTAGACCGTTGAGATTTCGAGCACGATGCGTTCTTTTATTCTTCCTGTGCTCGCTACGGCTGCGTTGTCGCAAGCCTCAGGTACCTACATCTATGATACATGCAACTACGTGTTCACTACTAACATATGCAGCCATTCCGTCCGAATTACTTTCTTCGAAGCGTGCCGTCGGAAACTGGGACGATGCCCATGCGAAAGCGACTGCTGCTCTTGCCAAACTATCACAGAGCGAGAAGATCGGCATCGTTACGGGTGTTGGCTGGCAGAACGGTAACTGCGTTGGCAACACCAAACCGGCTGCCTCGATTGGATATCCGTCGCTCTGTCTGCAAGGTAAGCAAATATGTCTCACTACTTTCGAGCCGACCCGTGGTTTGTGGCATCGGAGTCAAGATGCTGTGACCCTACGAATATG
The DNA here is from genome assembly GCF_023758085.1 of Alternaria hordeiaustralica. Taxonomy (NCBI): domain Eukaryota; kingdom Fungi; phylum Ascomycota; class Dothideomycetes; order Pleosporales; family Pleosporaceae; genus Alternaria; species Alternaria hordeiaustralica. The sequence goes on along the minus strand of NW_026056776.1, from coordinate 441,231 downwards.
TTGTGTTCAGCGACTTCGGTGCTTGGAACTTGGAGCGTGGCCAGGTCACGTCGAACCCACTTTTCAACGCCTGCTCACTGCATGTGTACATTCGAAACAGGGTTCTTACTAACAGCCTCAAGATGGACCCCTCGGCGTTCGCTACATCCAAGGTGTAACTGCATTCAGTGCAGCTATCCATGCCGCCAGCACCTGGGACCTCGATCTCATTCGTGAACGCGGCGCCTTCCTTGGTGCTGAAGCAAAGGAGCTGGGCGTCCACGTCCAGCTCGGGCCTTCAGCTGGACCTCTCGGAAAGTTTGCCAACGGTGGCCGAAACTGGGAAGGATTCGGTTCCGATCCCTACCTCCAAGGCATTATGATGGCAGAGACCATTGAGGGTATGCAAGAATCCGGTGTTCAGGCGACAGCTAAGCACTGGATCGTGAACGAACAAGAGCTCAACCGAGAGACTATGAGCTCAGATGTGTCGGATCGGGTGCTTCGCGAGCTTTACGTGTGGCCATTCATGGATGCTGTCCACAGCAACGTTGCGGCCTTTATGTGCAGTTACAACAAGGTCAACGGAACTTGGGCCTGCGAGAGCGACGGCGTGATGAACAAGCTCTTGAAGGACGAGCTTGGCCATCGTGGATACATCATGAGTGACTGGAATGGTAGGTCATCTGCACACTCTTCAAATGTGTTTCACAAACTGACCTCATTTAGCCCAACACACGACGACTGGTAGTGCAAACGGAGGAATGGACATGACCATGCCCGGCACTGACTTCAGTGGAGGCAACGTCTTCTGGGGCCCACAGCTTCAGTCCGCCATCGACAAAAAGCAGGTTCAACAATCTCGCCTCGATGACATGGTCAAGCGCGTGCTCTCCTCCTGGTACCTTCTTGGTCAGGACAAGGGCTATCCCAATGCTACCTTCAGCTCCTGGAACATCGGCACTCGTCAGGTCGGTGGCAACCACAAGACAAACGTCCGTGCCACGGCTCGCGATGGTATCGTCCTGTTGAAGAACAACAATGCCACACTGCCCTTCAAGAAGCCCAAGAGCATCGCTGTCATCGGAAGCGACAGCATCGTTGCGCCCAAGGGAGCTAACGCATGTGTTGATCGCGGATGCAACGACGGCACACTAGCCATGGGTTGGGGCTCTGGATCGGTGGAGTTCCCCTACCTCATCGCTCCTCTCGATGCGATGAAGACGCAAGCTCAGAAAGACGGCACGACCATCACCTCTTCACCAAACGACAATGCGCAACAGGGAGCTAGTGCAGCTCAAAATGCTGATGTAGCTGTCGTGTGCATCAACAGCGATGGTGGCGAGGGCTACATCACCGTCGAGGGCAACGCTGGCGACCGAACTAACCTCGACCCGTGGCACAACGGAAACGAGTTGGTCAAGGCAGTTGCTGCCGTCAACAAGAAGACAGTTGTCGTGGTCCACAGCGTCGGCCCCGTCATCATGGAACAATGGGTAAGAAATCCAACTCCCAAACTGCATTTAAGACATGCACTGACTTGCGCAGATCGAGAACCCGAACGTAGTAGCTGTTGTATGGGCAGGCCTGCCAGGTCAGGAATCCGGAAACGGCCTCGTCGACATCCTCTACGGCGCTGCCTCGCCAAGCGGCAAGCTCCCCTACACCATTGCGAAGAAGGAATCAGACTATGGTACCACAATTGCCAGGGGTGACGACAAGAACTGGGACCTCTTCATCGACTACCGTCGTTTTGACCAGCAGAACATTACACCCAGATTCGAGTTTGGCTTCGGTCTCTCTTACACCAACTTCACCTACTCCGACCTCAGCGTCTCAGGCAAGCCCTCGGCTGGTCCCGCAACCGGTGCCAAGGGTCCCGGAGGCCCTGTCGATCTCTTCGAGACGGTCGCCACCATTACTGCCAAGATCAGCAACTCCGGTGGTGTTGCAGGTGCAGAAGTTCCGCAATTATATCTCGGCTACCCTGCGTCGACCAACTCGCCTCCCAAGCAATTGAGGGGTTTTGCGAAGCTCAAGTTGGCAGCTGGTGCGAGCGGAACTGCTACTTTCAAGCTGAGGAGGAGGGATATGAGCTTCTGGGACGAGAAGACCAGGAAGTGGAGCGTTGCGACTGGAGAGTACAAGATCTTTGTAGGATCGAGTTCCAGGGATGTGAGGCTGACAGGTAAGATCACTGTTTAGGGATGTGATCTAGAAGGCCAAGCTGGTTGGGTAAAGTGTGTCTGCTGTGCTCAATAGTCAAGTAGAAACACGGAGATTGCTTGGAAATAAGAAATCCGTGAACAACATTGTTGCTATAACCCACCCGTGATGCATCAGCAACTACCACTTTCAGTAACTCTGAGTTGTGTATTGTTTCCAGGGGTTGACATACGGATTCCGCGGATGTGCGGAGACACACTCGGCAAATTATGAAGCTTTCGATCGTCATGATTCCGATATCGGGACAAAGCAAAACTGTGACAGTCACTCCTCATTTGTGTGCGGATACCGTAAAATCCTCCCCTGAGAACACTTTCAGGCTGCGATCGACAAGATAAGACGCCACATTAGATGAAAAATGCTCGTCATACCCTATGCCAGGCGGTAGTCAAGCTTCAAGGCGCAACGGCTGGACAACTACAAACACATCTTTTACAGCGGTCCTGAAGCCGACGTGTTACTTGGCCTAATAAATAGATTGATGTGAGTATTCTTGTAGCCCTAATTCTGCACGGTAAGACACAACCTTTACCAGACTCTCGCGACAGTACTAGGGGACAGCGTACACTACGCGGTAGTAAGGCTCAAAGAGACCTGATAGCGGGGCCGGCATTCATCATCCAGTCTCCCCGGACGTTTGTCATAGTATATGGATCCTGTGTTGAAGAAACTTTGCGACCTATCGTTATCGTGGCCGAAAGTATATTGTAAAGCTTGTCATTGGCGCAGGTGCGTGTCATTGCGCCTTAGCGCGAATCTGGTGCTGGGGCAGAAAAGCCCCTCCGATTACTCTCCATCCTCACCTCACGCAAACTCAACACCTTCAAAGCTAGCACGTCAAGCTTCGCCTCAGATAGGCAGCCCCTTTGGACCTCGACTGGCTCTACTACCGCGCTTATGAAAGCTGCCCCGACAGTCTTCACTTCCCAGGTATGTCACTACTGCCATGGTTGATGAGCCCTTATCGGGACCTGCATCGCACACCGTCAATTCACCGCCGGCCTTTCTGCCTCTTGGTGGCTTGACGATCGATGCATTCGTCTCTTGATTTTTTTCTTCGATTCTTCTATCATGACTGTGGCTAATTGAACACCTTAGGATTACCTGTCAGGTACGATGTCGCCCGTAGCTGGACGCGTCGTGAGCGTCAGACTGACTCTATCCGCAGACCACCTGTGGAAGGCCTCAGTAAACTGAACGCCTACCCAAGCTGCCACCAAACGAATCACTACATCTCCTCACATCTCCGCTCATCATGTTGTCGCAAATGATCAAGCCTTCCACCATACGGTCCGCAGGGTTCCTGGGACGAATGACACAGAACCGTGTACAGGCACGCTGCCTCGCTACTGTGGAAGGAAACACACAACGTGCCATTCCTACTCCCAGCATGCGCAGGGCTACAGCTGTCTCCAACGAGCCCGCTACCTTCACCATCAAGGTGCGTTGAGTCATACTGCAGATCTCGGCACATCACTAACAGCTTACTAGAACGGCCCCATCTTCGAAGGCAAGTCTTTCGGAGCCAAGACGAACATCTCCGGTGAAGCCGTCTTCACAACCTCTCTCGTCGGTTACCCCGAGTCCATGACCGACCCCTCCTACCGTGGCCAGATCCTCGTCTTCACACAGCCGCTGATCGGCAACTACGGCGTCCCCTCCAACGCCCGCGACGAGCACGGCTTGCTCCGATACTTCGAATCCCCACACATCCAAGCCTCTGGCATTGTCGTCCAGGACTATGCTCTGAAGCACAGCCACTGGACTGCTGTAGAGTCACTCGCACAATGGTGTGCACGAGAGGGTGTTCCCGCCATCTCCGGCGTTGACACTCGTGAGGTTGTAACATACCTCCGTGAGCAGGGTTCTTCTCTTGCTCGTATCTCGATCGGCGAAGAGTACGATGCCGACGAGGATGAGGCGTACATCGACCCCGAGGCTATCAACCTCGTGCGTCGTGTATCGACCAAGGCTCCCTTCCACGTCAGCTCTTCCCTGGGCGACATGCACGTAGCCCTGATCGACTGTGGTGTCAAGGAGAACATCCTCCGCAGTCTTGTCTCTCGCGGTGCCAGCGTCACCTGCTTCCCCTTCGACTACCCCATCCACAAGGTCGCCCACCACTTCGACGGTGTCTTCATCTCCAACGGCCCTGGTGACCCAACTCACTGCACCACCACCGTCCACAACCTTCGAAAGCTGTTCGAGACCTCCCAGATCCCCGTCATGGGCATCTGTATGGGTCACCAGCTCATCGCCCTTGCTGCCGGTGCAAAGACCATCAAGCTCAAGTACGGCAACCGCGCTCACAACATCCCGGCTCTCGACCTCACCACCGGCAAGTGCCACATCACCTCGCAGAACCACGGATACGCGGTCGACCCAACCACCCTGTCCAGCGAATGGAGGGAGTACTTCACCAACCTCAACGACCAGTCCAACGAGGGTCTGATCCACAACTCGCGTCCCATCTTCAGTGCCCAGTTCCATCCCGAAGCCAAGGGTGGCCCTCTTGACTCTGCGTACCTCTTCGACAAGTACATGGAGAACGTGGCACAGTACAAGAACAACCAGTTCTCTGAGAAGAGCAACAAGCCCAGCCCTCTTCTTGTAGACTTGTTGAGCAAGGAGCGCGTTGGTTGCCACCCTGATGCGCCAGACTTTGAGGGTCACGCAGCGGGTATGGAAAACCAGGACATTACGGTGGGCGGGCCCGTCGCTCCTTCCTACCAGCCTATTATGCAGAAGCCCGTTGCTTCCGCTGCTTAGACTGGTTCGGTATCATGTCTGATGGCAACGTGTTGGTTGCGTTTTAGGGATCTCGGGGGAATGGCTATAGCGGCGTTATGGGAACAGGGGGATAAATTGACAAGGAAGATGTGTCGGGTCGAAAGGCGGATCTCGACCAGGCCTTGGGTATTTCTGTAGTAATGCAATTTTCATGGAAATGTATACTGTGCGAACGCGATTGGTATATGGGAATCATGTTTGTGTCTGTGTCTGTATTCTATTTCGGCTAGCTGTACTAGCATGGGGTATCTTGATATGTACTTTCTCATCTTGACCACATCGATAGCGCGATTTCAAGCCTTTCCAAACCCAGGCTCCTCCTCTAACTCCTCTTCCCCTTCTCCCTCCCCTTGTGTCTCAGTAGCCACACTTTCTTTCATCGACTCTTCGATTTTGCTCTCCGGAACCTTCCTCTCCCGTCTTTCCAGCTCCTTCTTCCTCGCGCCCGCCTTTAGTTTCTCCCACTGCTCTCTGTATCTGCTCAACACCTGCTTGTCCCTTTCGTTTTGCTTGGCCAGCTTCTCATTGGCACTCAACAAATCATTGTACTTTGCGTCTTGTGAGGCGACCCTGGCTTCGAGTTCAGCAATGCGTTTCGCAGCGTCGGCGTCGGGGGCGGATGTCGGAGGCTGACCGGGGGAAGTAGGTTGCTGTTGGGGGTGGCCTGGGATAGGAGGGGAAGGGAGAGCCGGAAGGGTGTTGATGCCTTGAGAAGCGAGGGCGTGGGCGAGAGCATTGGGATCGCTGGAGCCGCGTCCGGGTCCTCGAGCACGGAAGGATTGTGCGAGGGCGTTGAAGGAGTTCTGGGAGTTGAGTTCCCACATCTGGATGCGCTTGGCTTGTTTGTCGATGACGGATTTCAGCGTGTCGTTTTCCAGGGCTAGCTCCTCCATGGTCTTGAGGCCTGAACCTCTGCCGGCTGGTATGGAGCGCTGGGGCGTTACGGATGTGCTGGAGTTGCCGCGAGAAGGGGGACGGCGTGCTTTGGTGGGTGACGGCGGGCCTACGTTCTCTCTCGCGTCGACAAACTCTTCGTGTGAACTCCCTCGCAGCGAGCCTGATCCTTCATCAATGACATTCAGCTGTGTGTTTGGTGCATTCGGCGCATTCGGATCGCGAAGGATGCTGGCGTATGTGACTGCTCCGCTCGATGTTGGCACCAGGTAGAAGCTTTCGTTGGGCCCGGGTGCGCCATCCTCTCTCAGGGCGCGAAGTGCCGGCTTGCTGATCAAGGCAGCGAGATCTGGTACGGAGGATTTGACGGTTCTGGACGCTTCTGGAGAGTGCGTTCGGGACTTGGTCTTGGAGGATTTCTCTTCCCTAGGTGTCTCCGACACAGGCGTTGGAGCGGAGGGGTTGAGGGGAAGGGAGGTGAAGGCTAGAGGAGCGCTGATGGCGGATATGACACCCCCAAAAGCCGAGTAGAAGCGACTGAAATTGTCCTCTGCGGGCGGAGACGCAGGTTGTGGAGAAGCGCCTTTCAGCTGCTTGGTTGAGTCTCTGGTGGCACTCGACTCTGCTTTGCGCGACTGCTGCGCCAGTAGATCGCGCACAGGCGTGGAGGGCTGCTCATTCCGGCCGGCTGTGGTGCTGGGTATGTTTGCTGACGCGCCACTGGTGGTTCTCTTCGCGCTGGGGATGCCGCGCTTCTCGGCGAGGTTGGTGGCTATCGAGGACTGGGGCAGTCTGCGGCGGGATGTCGGGGGTGTCGGAGAGGATGTGTTGGCTGGAGAGGCTCGCGACGACGACGTGTTTGGCGAGGTAGAGGCGGCGGACGACTCGGAGGGCTGTTTGGCAGCGTCCGTCTTCTTCTTGTCCTTGCGCGGCGCTTCTTTGATCAGGCCGGCGAGCTTGCGGTGGTGGTCTTCGAGGAGACTGAGGATGCGGAGGGCCTGCAACGCTTTAGACGAGTGGGACAGCCTGTGTCAGACTACATACCTCAGCATCGTGGGTATCTTGGGTGGCCTGGCGGAAGGCGGTCGCGGCGAGGTCATGCTCCTGCCCCGCGGTTGCGACGCTGTTGGTGCTGGTCGCGGTCGCGGCGGTGCGGGCGTGGTCGTGGGCGTGGATGAGATGTGCAGACTCCATGGTGGTGGCAGAGGCAGGGGGTGGACATGTTCATGGAGTCGCTGTGCATAAAGGCAGCATCACATGTGCGTGGAGGGTCGCGGTCACGTCGACAGGGATATGAAGGCGGCCCCCCATGTCACTGCGGAGTAGATCACCGGGCTAAAGACCCGCAGCTACTGGAGACGTTGGAACCAGAACACGAGCAGCTCGCCCGCCTGGTTTCAGCTCGCATGCCTGGCCAGCTTGCTTCTTCTCCCCTCCAAACACGCCCTGCAAGCTGCTGCCCGTCGCCCGTGACGATGATTGCCATTGCAGCTGCCACCCTGCCGTAGCCTATCCAGTGCCGTCCCAAGCGCATCGCGAACCATAGCTGCTCCCTACGTAATCGACCCCCAACCGACCTAGCAAACACGGCCTCGCCAGCGTCGCAACATCGATATGCGCGTCTGAGACAATAACGAGACGCCCTACTCCCTCATAGTGTGCTGCGCTCTATAGCACACCCTCCAACCCACAATGGCCTCCGAGCGGCGCAGGAGCATTGGCTCCATGTTCGGCCAGAAGGACAAGGACAACTCGCTGGCTGCACCCCGCGCGCACTCAAAGGGCCCGGACTCGTCGACTGTCTCCATTGCGAGCAGCGACGGCAACGACGACCTGCTGCGCAAGTCGAGCGACGGCGCCATGGACCGCTTCAGGAGCCGCCAGAACTCCGACGACGCCCGCAGCGACGCGTCCTCGTCCCGCCGCCGGCGCATGTCGACGCTCTTCAAGGGCCGCTCCAAGGGCAGAGGCTCCGTCAGCCAGGACGACGTGTCGCAAGTCGACGCCAGTGACGACGTCCCGCCCGTTCCTACAATTAGACGGCCGAGCATGGGCCAGCCATACCAGAGCGACGACTCGCTGGGCCTGGCCAAGAGCGTCGCCAGCAGCCTGCTCACCGAAGACTCCGACCCGGAAGCGTAAGTCGCAGCCGTTCCTTTTGCTCTCCGCTCTTCTCCCTGTCTCAGCTGCACTATTATTTCTATTATTTGCATTTGCTGCGCGTCCATTCAAGTTCGGCGTGCAAGGTTTGCCTCGTGGCATTGGCGCCGCTCGCATGGACTCCACCGCGAACAGGCATACGTTCTGGCCTCAGCTTCCCCACTAGCACATCACACCTCCCACATCATCGCCTCGTATCTCGTACACTCCTTGGCTGTCGCTGTTCCATTTGTCGCTTCTCTTCATTACGCCCCTCTTTCGTATTTCTTTGCCGCATACGTACCCACTCGGCCTGCAGTTCCGACTAACCCGCTGCAGCCCACCACCACTCAAACGTCCTGGCATTTCACCACACCAGTCGCATGCTGGCCTCTTGACGCTGTCATCGCCCCTGATCGCTTCCGAAACGATTGACTCGACCACTTCCACCAATGTCACTCTCGTAGACTCACAAGCCTCTACCCAAGAGCCCGCTGCCCGGAACGCCAACTCCACCAACGTCGCTGCGAACAAGCGGGGCGTGTCTCCTGTCGGCAAGCTCAAGGAAGCTTTCACACCCAACAAAAGGTCTACGTCCCCGAATCCTAAGCCAGGTGCTAGCCCTGACGTCGCACGACCGAGTACGAGCGGAGGTGGACTAGGAGCCTTGTTTGGAGGAAAGAAGCGCGAGACGAGGGTGCTGGATGATCCGATCCAAGCCTCACCACCACAGATACACACAGGGCAGGAAACAAAATCTACGCCTTCACTGAGATCCGTCGCCCCGAAGCGCATCGTCACATCGCTCCCCGCGACGCCCCCCAATCTATCTGATGCACCCACCACCTTCATAACACCACCCACCCCAACCGATCCGAAGTCTTCCTCTCCGACTGAATCCACCAGTTCCAAGAACACTGTGAAGCACGACAAGACCAACTCGAATCCCAACGTAGTCGTCTCCCCTTCGGGGAACATGATATCGCACCGACGCGCGCGATCAGCCACAAATCCTCCGAGCAAGCTATCACACTCGTCAATACCACCTCTGACTCCTCACCTCGAGGAAGCAAAGACCCCTGGAGGGACTGCTGTACTTCCATCATCTCCTGGTGGGCCTGGTGGATTCTTCGCTTCCATCTTCTCTGCCGCGCAGAACGCTGCCAACAACTTGGGTGACACCATTGCAAACAACACAAACATCAAGAACAAGCCCAACCAGCAACAGCAAAAGGAAGACGACGATACTCCAGACGGTGGTGAAGAGGTTATCGGTCCCGACAACGCAGACACCAACGCGAGTGAAGGCGCCGAGAAGCGAAGACCTGCCATTGAAACACTGGGATCTGGCAACTTGAGCTTAGCCCAACTTGGAATCGCCGAGAGCAACGACGTCAGCCCAATGTCTTCTGCAACGAGCGTCACCATGAAGGCTGATGAAGCATCGGCCCAGGTCGAGGACCGAGCTGCTGCTCAGGCCGTTTCAGCCGCGTACGCAGGAGAGAAGCCTCCGTCAATAGCTAGCGAACGCCCAAGATCGTTGACCGCTGTCTCTGGTCAATCAGGGACGGGCGCAGCGTCTCCCCCACGGCAACCTGAGATAACCGACTCGCCAGCGTCGATTCAGCGTCAAGGCAGTATACGCAGTCGTATAAGCGGTGGCAGACGGAGACGGCATAGGGGCAGCTCCGCTACTACTGGTAATACTCTGGGTGGTGTCATCAGTGCAAGTACAAGTACATTGGCGCCGAGCGCAGCATTGAACAGTCACCGTCTGAACGGAACTGGCTTCGCAGTTGCACCTCCTAGGCGAAACAAGGATTTCCACGCACTTTTCAAAAGCGTGCCCGAGGACGACTATCTGATCGAGGACTATAGTGCAGCCCTCCAGAAAGAGATCTTGCTCCATGGACGTTTGTATGTCTCCGAAGGGCATCTCTGCTTTTCCAGTAACATCCTTGGATGGGTCACAAACTTGGTCATCAGCTTTGATGAAGTCGTGTCCGTCGAGAAAAAGTCCACAGCTGTCCTCTTCCCAAACGCCATCGTCATACAGACACTTCACGCTCGCAACGTGTTCGCGTCATTCCTGTCACGAGATTCTACCTACGACTTAATCATCGGCATCTGGAAAATCTCGCACCCTAATCTCAAATCATCCCTCAATGGTGTAACGCTAGACGGTTCCGGTGGCACCGGTGACAAAACCGAGAAGGCAGAATCCATCGGCAGTGAAGACGGTTCTATCCAGGATTCGGATGATGAGGTGTACGACGAAGACGCGGACGACGATGAGGGCACTGGCAGTTTCACCGAACCTGGCGAAGGTAGTATCGCTGGTAGCGAAGTTGGCTCTGTGGCAGGTGAGACAACCCGAAAAGTGAGCGGCGCGGTATCACAAGCCTTTGGCGGAGGTGGTGAGACGGCTGAGGCTGCGAAAGTAGCCACGAATGGCACTGCCGCTGCTGGACAAGACTTCCCTGGCTCAACAGCTCATGGACCCACTGAGTGTGGTGACAGCGACCAGCATTACGACAAACTACTCATCGACACGACAATTCCTGCGCCCCTCGGCAAGGTCTATAGCTTGATGTTTGGTCCAGCTTCTGGTGTGTTTATGCGCAAATGGCTCGTGGAGGACCAAAAGTCCCTGGACTTGCAAATGGAAGACGACAAGAAGGGCCTGGGTGAAGAGATGAAGACATTCAATTATTCCTATATCAAGCCGCTCAACGCACCCGTGGGACCGCGGCAGACAAAGTGTAATATCGCCATGAACCTGGAACAGTACGATTTGGACAAGGCCGTAAGCGTGCTTTGCAGCACAGCAACTCCGGACGTACCCAACGGCAGCATATTCCTCACAAAGACAAGGTATTGTCTGATGTGGGGCCCAGGAAACAGCACGCGGCTCATCATGACGTTCACGGTGGAGTGGAGTGGAAAGAGTTGGTTGAAGGGTAAGTGGTATCTGCTCTGACGCAGAAAACATACTGACATCTCCAGGTCCTATCGAAAAAGGCGCGAATGACGGTCAAATGTCGTACGCAACCTCCCTTACAGCCGCTCTCCGCACTGCCGTGAGTGCGGCGAAAGCCGGTCCGGCTCGCGTACCCGGAAAGGGCGGAAAGGGCAAGAGGCGGTCCAAGGGCAATCTTCTGGATGAAGCGCCCATGCCTGCCACCGCTCCCGTCCCCACTAGTCAGGCAAAGCAGAGCAATTGGGGGCTACTGGAGCCTTTGCGCAGTCTCCTTGGGCCGTTTGCTGATATCCTGGAATCCATCTTCACCCCGCAAGTCATCATCGTCATCCTCGGAGCGCTTCTGATGTACACCTGGCTGTTCCGAGGCACATCAACGGCGACTGGTCCAAACCAATGGTCGACGGCTCAACGCCAGGTTGCGTACGAGGAGATTTGGCGTCACGAAGAGTCAGATCTCTGGAACTGGCTCGAAGAAAGAGTTGCTTTGGACAGAGTGCATAGCTCCGTCCGGGGGGCACACATTCAACCAGAGGACGGCACGCAGAAGCCACTAGCACCGCATGACATGCAGGCGCGGGAGATGGACGAAGCGATTCGTGTGACCGAGGAACGATTGAAGGCGTTGAAAGACGCCGTGACTCGGGAACGCTCAAAGTCGCGTACAAAAAGTGCAAAAGAACGACAAACGTAGGCACAGAAACGCCGGACAATATAAGCGCCCTCGGAGAGGGTCGTACGAGAGAAAGCACTCCACGGCTTGCAGCACGCCCATGAGTCGCGAAGCTCAAACTGTAAACATACGCAAGACTTGCATGGCGATGGCGTCAACTTTTTCCCTTTGTGATTAGCTTGGCGTTTGGTGCGTTGGGGCCCGGGTGGGCTTGTATGGCGTACATCTGTCATACCACGGCGTTCAGCCGCATTGTTTCGTTTGTGTTTCGCACTGTCGTATCAAGGTCAGGAGTGGATTTGTAACCTCCGTTCGTCTTTGCACAAGGATTTCTTTACATTCATCCTGTCAGTGTTTCCTACTGGCAAACTGTTGTTATAAAACCCGTTTCTCAATCAGATAAACATTGGCTCGAAGACTTCCAGAACCACATGGTCCCTCGGCATTCGCCACCCATGCTATATCCAAAAGGGTCCATTGACGCGACGAACAGTCGTTAGACTGGCGATCTACGCGTGCCTTGAACCGTTGTTAAAGTTTGGTGACCTGCAGCGGTGATCGCCGGTGCTTGCATTAGCGCGGTCTAGGCGATGCGCTGCACGATCTATTCGATCGTTGATCATCCAGATCATCATGGATTTCTTCATCTCTCCAGTCCTCGGGTGCCGAGAACTGCGAACACGAGAGCAGTTAAAGTTCGTCCACGTCGGTGACGACTTACAATGTTGCGGTTTAACTTTGACAGCTCCCTCCCTGAACGGTAAGCAGGCCGAGAAGACGCACGTCCCTTGATACCACGTGTGCTGGTGCGATACTTGAAAGCTGCGTCTAGCGCTACTTCGTACATCCCGTTCTTGGATATCCATCGTTCACGTCTCCACGATTCAGTTCCCCACAGAAGACGCAGCCACCGTGCGACCCTCTCATCTCCCACGTTGGGGAGTCAACAGTTCCAATACCGGTGCCGCCGGTTGCAGATTCGCGCCACGCGATCAGGCCGAGCGTCGCTTCTCCGAACAATCCGCAAACTCTGGATAAACTCAATTGTACGGGAAGACGTGACTATCGGATACCAGTTTCCTAAACAAGTTGGTCTGAGGGTCCTATTGAGTTAGGCCTTGCTCCGGATCCGCACCGTTAACGGACGGCCGCGGTCCCCCAGGATGCAGCGACCTACTGTTTGGTACCTGACTCTGCCTTAGTTTGCTCCGCCGCCGCCACTGCTACTGTTGACGGTTTTGCGATGGGATAGCTAAACTTTGTATGCAGAAATGGCGTGGCATGGCAAGATCGATGGAGGGTCTGGCTGACGTGGAGTATAGCAAGGGTTCACCGCGGTTGAGCTAATAGAGTTTCCGTAACAGGCGTGGGATGTCTGAGAAACGTTCTTCAACTACCTCTATTTACTTTTTCGTCGGACCCTTCATCCTGATACTCGAGATCTCTTCGTTTTCCAGTATATGGCGTGGCCACACTGTATGCGAAACATCCGGAATATCCGGTGCTGACATCTAATTTCGGACTACGATTCCACTTTGTTTTCTCAATCACGCTCTAGTCGCGGCTTTCTTCCTCCATACGTCCAACATGGCATACAGCCCTAATGGAAAAGGATCCAGTGGTCTCCTTCCTCCCGTCTCAGTCTTTGCAGCCTGGCCGCTTCCGAATTACGAAGATCCCGTCACGCGTTCCAAAGCCGTTCTCATTACATCATGTACTCTGGGGTCGATTATGCTTGCTGTAGTGGGAGCAAGAATATGGGCAAGAGCTGTTATACAAAGGAACTCGGGCGTCGATGACTGGATCATGTTGGCTGCAATGGTATGAGCCTCCCACAGTGACTGAAACTGTATGTGCGAAGACTAACACATTGATCACAGATCCCAACAATTGGACTGACAGTCACCGCATGTCTTGGTACGTTGCCATCCACGCGAAACCTTACCATACCAGTACTAATGATCACATTAGCGACCGAACGCTACAATTTCAATCGACACATCTGGGACGTCCATCCCGACAAGTACGTCCCAGAGCGCCAAGTAACCTTCGCCCTCTACGCTTTGTATATTGTGGCAGGAGGGATGATCAAGATATCCATCCTGCTCTTCTACCGCCGTCTCGACTCACGCTCCATAACGAAGAGTTTCCGCATCGCAACATGGCTTAACATCGTTGCCATCGCCATCTTCTCTATCGCATTCGTCATCGTCCTCTTCACAGCCTGCACACCGTTTACCGCTTTCTGGTACCAATTCGATATTACCAAGCAGCTCACAGGATACGCATACCATTGCTGGATCGATGAAGCGGCAGACCTTCTATCAGCGAGTATAATAAGCGCTGTACAAGACGCCATCGCCGCGTTCCTTCCCACAATCCTATACTGGAACCTACACATCCCGCGTCGCCAAAAGATTGCCCTGGGCGCCATCTTCGCTCTCGGTTACCTCGTCTGCATCGTCGCTGGCGTACGCTCCTACTTCGTCTGGCGCACCTTCAACAGCCCCCTCTACGATTCGACCTGGGAGTCCTGGCCCGCATGGCTACTCTGCGTGCTGGAAATTCAACTCGGCGCCATCTGCGCGAGTGCGCCCGCCCTCAAAGTCTTCCTGTCGCATTACTTCAAGGTGGCAACGAGTATGTACAGCGGATCTAGCCAAGGCACGACGCATGCCAGCATTCAGAAGGGTGGTGGTGGTACCTGGTGGAAGTCGGCAAGTTCAGGGACGTCGGGGTCAAGAGGGACCATGGCTTCGAGGGTGGATAGAGATGGGTATATTCGGGAGCCGGGAAATGCGCACATGGTCGATGAAGAGGGGGGTATTGTCCTACAGGATACTAAGAGGTCTGATGGACGGACGGAAAGTATCGAGACTTTCATCTACTTCTGAGAGGGGTTACAACAAGGAGTGGCGAGAAGACGGCCAACTCAATGCGCCACAAAGTTATCACAATACGCACCCATGACGATAGGGCTGGCATGGGAACACTGTCATACTATTGGGATCGGGAACATGATATCAGCGCCTGCCCTGACTATTTGGAGCAGCGCAATAGCCTCTGACGGGGTTTGTCGCCTGCCGTGCAACTGACGCAGTTCAGTGTCGACAAGCGTGCCTCCACCAACACGCGTCGTTCTTCGCGGACGGAAAGCAAAGGGGAAAGGGAAAGGGAAAGGGAAAGGGAAGGGAATCCACAAGAACAGGATGGTAGGAACCGAAGTGCCGGACAAATACAACAAACGGACGCGTGGTCGAAAAGACGATCACTGAGCGAAAAACAAGAGTACCTGTATCGGCATGAGAATAACACCAGATCAGACTAAGATATTACAAATGACTTTGTAACATAAACGTAATAGACAGAAGAGTTACGACTATTCTACAAGTACTGTATCCAAGTTCATTATACGAAACACACCATCTTCTGTACCACCAATTCTGACCTCGAAGCCCCAAAAACGGACTTTCTACAATCTTATTCCAACCCCACCCTTCACGAACAACACACACACATCTCCTCAGCGTCTTCCCAGCCCCTCCTCCATCCTCTTACCTCTCTTCTCCAAAACCCTACCATCCTTCCTCTTCCTCACTAGCTTCGCCTCCCTCCGCTCAAGCAACCTCTCCCTCTCATCTACCTCCCTCTCCCTCCTCTCCACAGCACTCTCCCTACCCTTCAAGACACTTTCGCGCCGCGTCAACGCGCGCAGCTGCTCTTCCACCTCCATCTCGCGGTTCATAACGGCGACCTCGCGGTCACGGATATCTGGTAGAATAAGAGCGGAGGAGGAATTAAGGGTCTTATTATAATCGGACAGGTTTCTACCCGCGAGGGGCTTGGATGCTGGAAGGAAGTCAGCAGGTTGTTGTTGGGACGTGGATGAAAGACAACGCACAGTCGAGTGGAGTGACAGGCGCACCGGCCATGAACCCAGTGTTGTAGTGTGCATACGCGCAGTCGATGTCTCGTTTGTTGCATCGTCCGTTTTGGTGCCAGAAGAAACAGGTTAGAGGTTGGGGGAAGTTCTTGGGTAGTGACTTGTCGAGTTTGGTGGGTGTGTCGTCGGATGAGGTGTGTTGGCTTGAATTTCGGCGTGTATAGTGGGCGCTTGAGAGTGATGGAGCGCTTTGGAAGGGTCGGTTGATAAGAGTTGAAGAAGAGCGTGGTGCGTCGGACCTGCGTTGGTACGCGTTGTCGCGATCAGGTATGTAGCGGTCAATCATACGGGCCTGCATATCTCTCAACTGGAGAGTCGGATTGGCGATTGTTCTTGACTTGAAAGAGGGTGAGACGAGTTCAATTGGGGGTGTGGTATCAGCCGTTTGTTTGTTGCCGTGCAGAAGAGCACTGACCCTGACGGGCGTTTGCATACAATCTGACCTGTAATATTGTTGAAGTTACTGCATCAACGTTGTTGCTCGTACATTTGATGGATATTTCCAGAGACCGTAGAAGGCTTAATATGCATCATTTTGATTTGGGGTATCATATTGCTACAGCTTACTCTCTCGCACGTGTCGCTCTTCAACAGGTAGCGCACCACTCATCATGTCCAACTGTTCTTCTCTTCCGTAGAGTACTCGCTCTCTACCTCCCTTTGTCGTCCACCAATTCACAGCAACACCACTACGCTCCGCATCCATCTCGCCGCTGACTAGCACTTCCCAGTATCGCGCTTTGACATTCTCCCGCATTTCATCGTCATGGATTTGATTGAGCAGTTCGGCACATAGAGGTAGCCACTCCTCCAGCAGGTATATAGGAAGGAAAGGCAGGGCATCTATGAGGGTCAAGGCGAGTACTGCCTGTTCCGAGAGGGCAGGGGGTGGTGCGTCTGAGCCTTGTAAAGCCAAGGCAACCGAATCAGGTGGTAGTGGCTGTGAAGGAGCGTTGAGAGCGCGATGGTATACGAGCTCTAGGAGTGTGGCTGGGAGATCGGGATGGGTTGCCGACAAGGTGGAAGGAGGAGCCGTGACACGCATCAAGGTCTTGAAAGCTAGGCGGAACTGGCGCGGGGACAGGTTATGAGGGAAAACACTGAAGAGAGCGTCGATGTAGAACGGCAGGTGTTTTGCTGTAATCTCGGCAGATTGTGGAGCAGATAGCACAGCAAGCATAACGCTATGGGCAGCTTCGAACACTGGCAACATATGGCGATTCTCACCAGCCGCAAGGTAGGGTACCGCCGACGCGACAAGCAAGTCCTCGTTGGTGGCTGGCGACAATATCAGAGTGAAGTGTTCTGCTGTATTGAGAAAGTAGAGGTCCAGTATGCGGTCAAGTGGGTGGCTTGGTATTTGACCAAGGTGTTGAGGCGCAATAGTTTTGAGGAGCTTATCGGCGTGATTGGGGTAGGCGGAGAGAATGTCTATCGCCGTGAGATAGACAAAAGTATGCTGGGAAAAGGACGCTGGGCCGAGTCGGGAGGTGATGAAGTATAGGTGCCGCAGGGTTTGTAGGGCTTGTGATGCTAGCATGGGAGCGATAGCGTCTGCAGCAAGGGCTCTGTCGGCGAGGGTTCGTGTGAATACGCCTCGCAGAATGATAGTAGTAGCAAAGAGAGCCGCCTTGAGTAAGTTCCACAACTGCGGAGTTGTCCTGTGAAGCGCATCGTCTTCCAGATTTCCCGCCTCCTCGGAGGGCTCGATGTCTGAAAACTTGGTCTGTCGCCATTGTGTAGTAAGAGCGCGAGAAAAGCTTGCGAGGTCGTCCATCATTGTTTGGATGATCCATGGGTTCTTGACGTTCTCGACAGCATGCGCGATTAGCCGTGAAAGGGGACCCATAGATGATACCAAGGGCCTGTTCATAATACTTTCGACTTGTCTGTAAGAGCTAGAGTGTGGCTATACATAGTCAGTATACGTGAACACATGTATCAGGTTCCGAAAAGACCTACACTCCAGTCCAGCTTCCCTGATTGCATTGTTCGTACGTCAAGATCCAGGCTCCCAAGGAAGTAGGCCGACTGGAAGCCTTCATTCGAGTAGTATGCCGTTCCAATGAGAACTGGGAGCAGCAGGTCGTAATCAAGCTGTGTCCTTTCCACGTCTCCGATGCATCCGAAGGCATGATTGAGGGTCAGTGTTATTGTCTGGCCTCCCAGTCCGTCTGCCTCGGAACGCTCCCTGACCTCCACCAGAGCGAGGTTTATCGCGCGCACCAATGCGGCCTCGACTCTCTTTCGCATAGCTGATGCCCAGTACAGGTCCATGCCTTGCTCTTCGAGGCTCCCGATACCGATCAGCAGGCCGGCGAGGACGACCAAGTGCTTCCATCTGCGGCTCCGGTCGTCGGCTCCGGCGACTATGGCGCGTATCCATTCGTCTAGCGAAAGACCTCCCCCTATTGGCGTCTGGCCTGGCGCAAGCTTAGCTGCTTTGTTGTGCCGCACGTCGTTGTGGTGGTTGATGATGGTGGTGACGGCCGAGTGAAAGACGGAGAGCATGCGAAGAGGCGTCCGGACGCCATCGGGACGGTCCCATAGCGCGGGCGCGGTAAGGAGGTGCGAAGTAAGGAGGCTGAGATTGTGGGGGTTGCCGAGCGTGGTGAGGAGTGAAGACGCGGTTCCCAGTAGCCTGTGGTCATTAGCATGCGCATTGCGAATAGGGAGTCGCGATGCGTACCGCGGCGTGTCTTGCTGATCTGTGTATGTCTGGAGCGAGCGCAGCAGCGTGGATAAGAGGCGATCGACGACCATGATGACCTCGAGAAGCCCGCGACAGGCTACCAGAAGATGCGCATGGAGGTGTTGGAGATGCAATGGCTGGTGTTGATCATCGCTCGCGTCAGCCGAGGTTGCGCTAAGCTCGGGCTCTAGCCGTCGACATTCACTCGGAGATCGACGTCACAAGCATCAACTCCAAAACATCGGCTTCTGATATCGTATGATCTTGCGGTCCTCGTCCTACGCGCAGCAGTACACGAAGCGCCCCATAGCCATGCCGCATAGATGAGGTAAGCCCAACTGGACCCTTGTGCTCACCGCGGTCTTCCCCCTGTGCATGGCCCAACATTCACGTTCGCCTCAACACGTTCCCCACATCTTGGCCATGAACGTAGTTAACCGTATATTCCCCAGCTTTATTCAACGCGTCGACTCGGCGGTTCCGCTCGGCTACACCACGCCGCCCTTCCCCTCCCTCTACTGGCCTCTTCCCGCCGGCGCAACACAGTCCTTCTACCTATATCGTCCCGATGACATATTCCGCTTCACCGTATACTGGACACTGCTGCTGGTCGGCGGCATCCACTTCATCACTGCGCTATGGGCGTGCATAGTGCAATGGCGCAATTGGAAGTTGATATGGGTAGCCCTGCCCGTCTTCAGCATCGTCGGAGGTGTTGAAGCACTTGTTGCGGGTGCAATTGTTGGCGGACTGTAAGTGGTACCTCTGGAAAGAGCCATATGGATCGCATACTGACTACCATCAGACTTGGAGGCGTATATCAGGCAGGCTACTTCGAAATGTCCACCTGGATACCCTTTGTCTGGGCCGTCATCAACACCTTGGTACTCATATTGTCTTCGTTCGCCATCTACGGTGGACTCTGAATCCTTGTCGCGGACACATGCTCCGGGTTTACTAGCATCGCATCTCAACGCATCCACGATACCTTCACCCCGCGCATCCACAACCGAAGCCACGCCCTTGAGTCTATCCCTGCTGCCTCTGATCGGAGGGATGGGCGTCTGCATGCGCATCTCATAGCGGACCATGTTGTGGCAGAAACACTTCGATAAAGGTCAGGCAACTCTTGTCGCCCATGAGATTGCGGACTCTCTATCGTTGACTTCTCGAGCCTTGAGCATCTTCACTAGCTAGTGTGGCATCAATACCCTCCTCCACATCCCCACCACACCCATGAGCTGGACATCACTACGAGTACACTTCATCGAAGTGACGCGATGTGTAAACGATACAAAAGGCCGAGAAAACGATGTGTATACTCCAACTCACACGAGCAAGACTAGTCTCCACGAGTGTGGATGACAACGTTTCACAGGCTGATCGGGGACGCAACGTCGATGTACAGAGAGACCTACATACGATCGGTGCCCATCTTCCCCGCACAAAGCTCCGGGTTTTACGCATTCTATGGCACAAAGAGAGAGAACATGCCAGCTGGACCAACGATGAAGACAGGTTAGAGAGCAAAGCAGTAACCAGATAGCAGACTCGTGGATGGGTATCATTACACTAGATTGTCACCAGTTCTAGCAGACCGGAGTTGGTCTGTTGTCTAGATCATACCTATATCCAATTCTATATACACATCGTAGATCATTACTTTCATTACATCGTGACATCACCCCAGCCACCTCATCCCGTATGTATCTTGAACCTCTGCTTCACTTGTTTTCTGCACATGGGGCACTTCGTCGGCCGTACGGGTATATGGCCATGCTTTACCGGAACAACGACATCAGCGCACCACTGACACATGACCATGTGCCCGCAAGGCAAGACAGCTACATCAGCAAGCTGCTGATAGCACACCTGGCACGCGAGTACCTTTGTCATTTCCGCGTCCGTCTTTGGCTCTGGCCGATCAGGCTGACTGTCAAGCGATACGAGCGGTAGTTCTGGCTGCGGAGGGTCGACGCGTAAGAATGCGCGCGCTTCAGCGAACCTGTGCTGGAGACGTGTGCTGCGCATGCCGGGCTCAAGGAGAGCCGAGGCGCGCACATTGGATAGTATTTCGAGCGCCGACGCTACAGTTACAGGTCTGGTTGACGCATCCCCACCGCCGGGCATTGCTAATATTGTCTCTAGATCCAGGTCTGGGCGGGATACGTCGTTGTTCTCAAGATTTGGGCGCCGGGGTGCATAACTCCAGACTTGGCTTTCTGGCTCTAGAGTCTCTGCAAATGACTGCGACTCTCGCATCACACCCCATAGTAGCTGTTCCTCGATTTCTCGACGATCTTGTGGGGATAGGCCATCGAGTGGGGGTGCGATTTCGGTCCCGTCTGCTCTTCGTTGGTCGGCCTGGCGTTGGCGGGCGTAGGCTCGTGTGTACATCTGTGTAAGCGGTGACTCGTAGTCGTCCTGCTCTAGTTCCTCCCGGGAGCCGAATACGCGTGCGAATCGCTCTCGCCGATTTTGTTGCTGCGCTTCTCGTCGTGTCATGGGCCGCGGAGGCTCTGACGGCTCTTCCTGTATTTGGGGTGTGACGGAAGTTCGTGGTTCTGGTGGTACCGTGGGCTCTGTGTGCGAAACCTCCATCTCCTCTGTCTCTTGCAGTAGGTCATCTAGCGCGTCTTCTAGACTCTGATGTGGCTGCTCTGGTTGCTCCTCTTCAGAGCTTAATCGTCTTCTTCGAAGTCGGTTCTCTGGTCTGCTCGCATCGTTCTCTACACCAGCCCTCAACTGATCCAATGTTCGCGGAAGGAAGCCAGGGCTGACTTCCCGGAATGGCTCCCCTATAACAGGCATGCGTTGTTCAGTCCCATCCGGCAGCTTCGCAATGCGATAGCCTTGGTGAAACTCCCACCATCGCTCTAGAAACTCGGTCTGGTCAGGTATCTCGGGTACGCGTGTCTGGGAGATTTCGAGGGGAGGGTCGGTAGCAGCAAGACGGTTGCTCCAGAACTCTAGTCTATAGTCAGTTTACGATCTGGTAGCTCGAGATTCCATCGAGCGATATCGTACCTTTGCAGAACCAGCAATAGCCTTGCCACCTTGTGCCGCGGTTCACAAAGCCTACTCCGTCAATGTACACGCGATACGTCCGCGAGTGGACTCTTTCGTCGGCGCAAGCGCAACAATTCGGGGTAGAGGTCAATCGGCAGCTTGTGGCAAGCTTGTGCGGACAGTGTGCATCCAAGCGTGGGCAGTCAGCGGTCAAAGTGCCCATAATGAGTCGGCGGAGGGCTTGATTGTATGTCAAATGATGATATGAGTGCTGCAACGCCCAGTGTACACGCTAAAGATCAAAGAAGGCTGAGGCTTTGGACGGGGTGAGCAAACAATGCGTGAAGTTTGGCGGGTGGCGCGTCGAGATACTCCGCGTTCCGCGGTCGCACTTGCATGCATGCGCTCTGGTGGGGCAGAACATGGGTTCGATGGGGGAAGTGGACCTAGCGTCATGTCATTCCCAGGCCCGAAGCTCGACTGCCGCTTGCCTACCCGTCATAGCAGCTATTGCTACGATCTGTGTCCGTTGACTGTTGGTCACAACATGCTGTACGTGGCCAATCGAGTGCTAGCGTCCAACAGTTCATGGCTCACAGCTGTGGATGAGTCGCAGCACCCAGGATACAATTGCTCCCTCGCCTCAGCTCTTTTATGAATGTTTCAAACAAAATTCTTTACAGTTCCCAACGAAATGCGTATCCAAACATCGTATCCTCCGTCGAATCTCGTGCGAGCAACAAGCCTTCACAAGAACATTGAGAGGGTCTAATCATCAAAAAATTTAATGGCAAGCCCTTCGAAGAATCGATACCCGTCTACTTGCCATGGAACCTCTCGACAGAAGAAGTCGAAAAACTCTCTTCAGTTGAAGCGACAGGTCTTGAGAAAGAGGGAGAGAAGATCAAGCTTAAGCTTGCGCCGCCGACTGAGCTATGTTGGGAAGGTGCTCGAAATCACGAAAGTTCTCGTAGCGTTGAGCTTATATGAAAATATCAAGAGAGAAAGAGAGTTGCTCTCTATGCCCAGCGACATCGATAGTGAAGTCAAAAGAGCAGTGTCGAGAGGAGTGGTACAAAAGGCAGCTGCATTATCAACACTGTAGATTGTTCGATGGATGCATGGGTAGTTTCAGCAGATTCATCTGCTCTGAAAACTATCTCATGATTTGCAATGAGTACACCCGATGTCTAACCAGTAGCTTCTGTGAAGACCACGCGATGTGTGGGTTCTAGGCCTGACAGCAAGCAACACCGTGTAGTTTCATCACGTGTCGAAACACAAACGCTCCTGTCCAAGTGCTTATCAGCACGAGTCACCACTTCAGCAAATGTAAATCTTGCCAAGATCCTGGTCCACTGCCTATTCGTACGCAAAAGATGGCGCCCATTTACCTCATCGTCGTCACAAAAGCCACAACCTTCTCTCGCGCCCTCTACAACATCGTGTCCGCAACCCCCGAAACCCAGACATGCGCCTACCCCGAAAACAACGAGGAATTCTTCTACATCAACATACGCGTCACACACCCTGCTACCAATCGCAGCACAATTCTTAAGATGGAGGTACTCAAAGAAACCCACGTTCTCAGCGTCGAAGTACCCGGTCGACAGAAGACACTGCCGCTGGCCGAGCAAGCACTTTGCAACCGAGTCGATGCAGAGTATTCGGATAGGAGGCTAAAGAGAGAATCTTTTGAGATGGTGTGGAGGTTCGAGCAGGCGGATGACGTGGAGGGGAAGTATAAAGACGAGGCGAGGAAAGTGAGTGTGGATATTATGGCGAGGGACTTGAAGACTACTTGGTGGGATGTGTACGAGTGTGAACTTGGTTGAGAGCGGGGATGAGGATGAGCAAGAAGGCAGTAGATTTGAAGTTGTATGGTGGAGCTTGGCTGGGACATTGGGATGAGGTGTTGCGTGTGACAGGTAGATTAGAAAAAATAGAGAATTGATATAGTACTCAGACCGGAAAGAGGGATGCATGGTAGAGTGGGTCGGAAGGTGATTCACCCTTCTTTCTTCTGCGCATGATTCAATGTAATCACCGAAGCTCCACAGAAAGTTCACAGTTCGATAAAGAAGCAACGGTAACGTATGGCGATGGTGTACTACCTGATTATGCAAAAGTGAGCCCTGGGGATGTTGGCAAGACTGTGAGACTGGGGGCACGGAAAGTCAAATACATCGTCTTGACTAGGCCCTCGCTTGAGAGAGGGGCGCCATCGTCGCCGTTCGCCGCTCGGTGCAATGCGCCTTGCTCCGGACCCATGAGGACGGTTCACGAGGCGTAGCGCTCGTGCACAGCGGCTATGCAGGAAGAATGCGGAATGCCACGGCACATGTACTTTAGACTGTAAAACCTCGTTTCGATATTCTTCATTCAGTTTGACGTCGAAGGATTTGCCAGGGGTTGTGCCAACCGAGAAGTGGATGTTAGTCATTCGCGTGCGAGAGTAACATCTCGGCTCCATCTCGGTGTAACATTACACGTCCGCCCCACCCTCTATGGTCGCGCCGCTCAGATTGCCGCTTTTGAACTCATCAACGATTTGCTCCATAGTGACCCATTCTACCCCTTCGTGTCCGTTGATCCACTCGATGAGCCTCTCGTGCAGTAAGATGACTTGTGGTTTACCGCTCACCTGCGGGTGGATGCCTAAAGATGGGTGTAAGAAGTCAGTCTTTGTCTCACATACAGTTCATCCAGGGATATCACTGACTGATTGGGAAGATGAAGCTTCCGTCATCAGGACATTCGCGATACAGAAACTCGAATTGTTCCTTCCACAAGCGCTCGATGACCGCGGTATCGACGAAGCCATGCGTGCTTGGCTGTGTTAGTGAGAGCTGGAAAGGTGGCCAATCATCCAGATGCCAATTTGCAGGTATCTCCACGACTGTGGATGGCTTCAGTGTTGACATGGGCTTCATCCAGTGAGAAGCTGGCTTTGATACGTCGGTTTCTGTACATGTGCTGAGGTGCGGGGAAGGAACGTAGTAGGGCTGAGAGTCATGATGCATGAAGGAGTGATCGTACTCCTACATTGATGTCAGCTCGTCACTTATGCCTGATCTCAGAGAATGGTACTCGTACAATTCCGAACTCTTCGAGGAGCTTGATCGTCTCCCTACTCGTGCTCCAGGCAGGTGCAGTCCAGCCGCGCGGTTTCTTGCCTGCAATGTCTGTCAAGACCTGTATGCTCTTTCCCAAAACGTCTCGTTGCTGTTGTTCGTTCAAAAGGGAGACGAATTCGTGTGTGTAGCCGTGTAGCCCAATTTCATGTCCATTTTCGACGATTTTGCGTATCTGATGCGGAAAAGACTCCGCAGAATGTGCTGGTATGAACCACGTTGTCTTGATGTCGTATTTGTCCCAAAGCCTCAGCAGACGATTAATGCCTACAGTGGCACCAAAGACACCGCGGGACACATCGGTTGGGTTGGCAGGGGCTCCAGTTTTGGTGTTCAGCCTTGGTGTGCTGTTAGCTAGTGCTCACGAGACGCTTCGAATGGATCCAACGTGCCACCCGCTCACCTGTGTTTGGCGGTAATCAGCGAATAATTCGAACGAAGATGGCAGACCTGTTACTCACCGCGTCGATGTCAATACCATAAGTACACAGCACTCGTTTTGGCATGATTCCCGAGGCAATATTGAAGGCAAGAAAGTCGTTGGCTATGAAGCAACGCTAAGGGAAGCAATAGAGTGCAGGCGAGATGCAATGCCCTCTTATCGCCAACTCCCTGCCTTTTCAGACGCCATAGTCCGCGGCACAGTTGTACTTGCCATCTCTGTCCGCGGCTGTTTCGATACCAATGGAGTGGTTCACCGCCCGTCGCTGATATACTCCGAAGCACTAATCAAGCAGGTAGTACCAGGGTTTCAACGCCGGTGGATTAGCTTGCAGTGGTCCATAGACTGCATTTGTGCTCATGCAGTGCAGTTCGCAGATAATTACTCATGCTGCACCTTCACGGCGAATAAGAGACGAAGGAGCGCGTGGCGTAGCTCGAGACGGAATTGAGCGCACGTCGAAGGCGGGGCATGTGCGTGGGATTGCCGAAAGCGCTGCCGCCGACAGATAGACTTTAGCAACTTGTTCCTTCGAATAGAAGTCTAGACTGCTTCTTGTACATCTTCTCGTCTGATATTTGTCGGGTTGTCGTACACGATGCTGTTTGTCGAGTGCAAGGGCACCCCGTACGAGGTAAGTGTGACGCGTGACGTCATTGCTGTCGCCGCGACGAAACGCGACAGCGACCAGGATTATGCTGATCTCACACAGATTGGCTACCAACACGGTAAAGCCGCGAAACTACAAATTGCGCGTTGCATTGAGTTCTACGCGTGTCTCTTCCTCAAAAACTGCAAGAAGAGATGGCCGCAGGTCCTCCAGCACGCGTCGACGTTTGAACAGCGAGCAAAGGCGCAATGGCCAAACTTCCACGAAGAGATGCAAGGCATTGCCGACGGCTCTGGACGCGAGTTGCTAGACATCGTAGCAATAAACGTCCGAACTGAGATCAACTTTGGCCTGTTCAGTGATGGCTGCACTGCCCTCGCGTGGCACACCCAGAACCGGGCATGGTTGGCGCAGAACTGGGATGTATGCAGCACCTCTAGAAGAACACGAAAGCGATCATCGTATGCTGACGGTGCCCAGTGGATGACCGAGCAGCAAGAGAACCTGATTGTTACCAAGATCACACAAGCGAACAAGCCCACTCTAATCCAAGTAACCGAGGCAGGCATAATCGGAAAAATCGGCTTCAACAGCAGCGGCGTAGGCACGTTGTTCAACGCCATAAAAGTTCACGGAGTGGATTCTACCCGAATGCCCGCTCACTTTGGCTTGAGAATGGCACTGGAGAGCACGTCAGTCGACGAAGCAGTACGCAAGCTGGAGAGTTTCGGCATGGCATCCTCAGCCCATATTCTCATAGCTGATGCAAACACGTCCCTGGGCTTAGAATTCACGAAGAGCACGTTTGCGCACGTGTTACCAGACTCTAGCTCAAGAGTCATCCACACGAACCATCTGCTGTTGGAGCACCCTGGCGAAATCGATACCGTATGGCTCAAGGACTCCATCACTAGGGTCCAAACAATGGCAACGAACGTTGGAGCACTGGGCGACGACCCGAGCTGGGAAGACGTGACTCAATTGTTTGCCGATCAGCAGAATGCGCCGGGTGCAATATGTAGGTTTGAGACCGAGGACACTGGAAGTGGTACCCTGTTCAACATTGTTATGGACTTGAAAAGCAAGAAAGCAGTGCTGAAGATGGGAAGACCAACACAACCAGAGGAAACTCTGAGTCTAGAGCTATAGGGAAGATGTACTACATACTCGTCTTCATTTGAACTAGATTCCCAACTCTTACACTTCCACAGGAATACGGACAGTCAAATGGATAGAAGCCCATGACTAGGACACGTTAGATGTGCGCACGCTCGCATAAACTGCATGTGCCACAACACTATGTGTCAGGAGATCTATATGCTTATCGAAAGTCGTCACACGCGACATTGATGTAGTGTACTGCGTTTCCAATTTGCCTCTCGAGTAAAGACGTCTTGTGACTATGTAGCCGGTATGTGTATAGGGCAGTTCTTGTTCGTGAACGAATATGCAGATACTCTGCGGGTAAATGGCCCGTCCTTCCCCACCGCAGCGTGGGGGCCCAATGCGCTCTGTGTTGGCAGTGCAGCACTCTCGGCGCCGTCGAATCCACCCGACACATTGGTAGACGCTGGACGTGACCGGGCGACTCCCGTGCCGCGTGCTCCGCATATGGGTACGCGGAAATAAGCCACGGCGGGCTTTGGCGAATGTAACCTCATGATTATCGACTGTGCGCCCAAGACGTGTCCAGTGACGTTTGGGTGCACGCATATTCACACATGTTGAAATCCAGTCAAAGTGTTATCAAGCTTGATACTCAGCGGAAGTGTAGAGCAACAAAGTACCACTGAAGAGATGTAAACCCGCGACCCAAGGGTATTTCATTAGTCCAAACCGAAAATGCGCAACGATTCCACATGCTAGCTAAGTAAATCAGTACAGCGCTGTAATGTCATCAAGTTGAAAGACGTAAATGCCGATGAGAGAGGAAACGTGATCGAGAAACGCCAAAGAGTACTATAACTCCGGTGTCATGTCCATATTATCATTTAAAGAGAACTCCGCATTCCAATCGGAAGGCGCGAGATTGTAAGAGTACGCACCCAGTGGGTCTGGTGCATCGATCGCCGAGGTGGGGTTGAAGACTGTCCAGAACTGGTAAGCCTCGTCGATCTCTGTAAGTATAGAGGGCGGCACTTGGTAGTCGTAGAGATTGCTTGCATCAGAGACCGTTTGTTGGAGTGTTGGCGGACAATAGCTCGCTCTCTGATTCAGGAATTCGAGGTATTCCTTCTTGACCGGAAGGAGTAGTCGCTCGTACTCTTCGAAACACCTTTTCGCGGCTGCCCATCGCTCTGAGATGGACAAGAAGCATTTCGAAAAGACGTGCATCCATTCTTCAACTTGTTGCCATGAGTATTGGTCCGCAACTTCTTTCGGACAGCGCTGCAAACCTTGCAAGAATATGAGCGCACAATTGAAGACATGATGGCATGGATGGAAGACGTATTTGATCTTTCCCGCTTCTGCCTCAGATTGCTGAAAGTAGCCGTCAGCAACCTTGACGGCATTGAGTAGAGCGATCATCATTTGCTCTTTACTTGGGTTCGGCAGTCGTCGAGACGTGCGATGCAACAAGGACAAGACGTAAGGGGTTGCGATGTCGGAGTACAAGCGCATCTCAGTCCATCGTGCATTCAAGCTACGATCTTTATTGGCCTCTGAAGCTGCATATATCTCGCGTTGCCAATCTGACATGGCATTGATAGTGTGTTGTACCCACTCCTCCAACGAGGAGCACTCTTGAGATATAGGGTCTTCATGCCACAAGACGGATATGACGTCAGCTTCGATAAGGCGAAAGCGGCAAATGATACGCTGCGTGAATTTCGATAGTCGTCCAGTCGGTGATATGCTAGACTGCGTAATGGCGGTGTCGTCAATCTCCATGGGAAAATGAACATCTATGCGCCCAACCGGAAGACTTGTAGGGCGCAGAAATATGCAGCAGACGCCAACTTCCATCTCCCATGCACACCAAAATATACGTCGTCGCATGTCGCGTTGGTAAACGGAGACTTTAGCATCATTGGGCAGCTCTTGGTGCAATCCGAGGTCAATGACTGCTTGGCTGATGAGACCTGTCATGAGCCATAGATCGGCCATTTTAGGATTCAGGAAGATGTATTGGGTTAATAGCAGTATGGCTTGTAGTCCAGCAATATCGTTGGTTGCAACCTCTGGAATCCATTGCATAGCGTGTCGAACTAGCTGATAGGCAAGGTCGTTTGCCTTTTGCACATTATTCCGTGCGCTTGTTGTTAGCGAGATGGCCATGATGATACAGACTATGTATCGATTGCGGAATGAGTCTTCATTTGGCGTTGCTGCTTTCTTGTGGTAGATGGAGTTGAAAGCAGTTGTCACGTCGTTTCGATGGTAGATGGGGTATTGTGTGATGACGCGGTCTAAGTAGTTTTGGAGTAGTTTGTTGGCGCCAACCTCGTCAGGCATGAGGTCATAGAACAGCCCCTTGGTCTGCTGAGGGTTCAAGATGGATCTGGGGTGGTTCTCGTTCAGATCGTTGGAAAGAACAGGTCCCTTTTTCGAAGGCAGCCTCGTGCCTCTGATGACGCACTGGAGGAAGGGCCGAGCTTTGCACACACCAAGGAAAGAAGGCGTGATGTCTTGCATGACCTGGTTGACGAGGCTGTCGGCGAAGGCACATTTCTCTGGACGCCAATTCCCCGGCCTCGAGTCAGATGCGTGAGAATCTGCCGGAGATGACAGAGTAGCACTTGACTGTCCCAGAGATGGCAGCGTCGAGGGCGTGCTGCTCTGGCCCTCAAGCCGAGCGATGTGCGCTTCCAGAAAGTCGGCAATAGAGCGCGGAGCTTCTTGCTGGGTTGAAGAATCGAAACCCACACACTGGACGCTAGCATCTACGCAACGCGTGCAGGCGGGAACCTTGCCATCACACTTGATGGAGTCAGTACATGTATGACGGGGGCAGAGGAAAGCGTCTACCGAGAGTTTACGCTTCCGACAGCGAGCACAGGCCAGCACGCGACGACGGACTTTGGTGCGGTTCTGCATGGCCAACCTCGAGCGTCTGGCGTCTGTACCACGATGGCGCCGTTGTCATGGCGGAGATGAAGGACTTGCTGGCGGTGATGATTCCCGATGGCTGGTGTTCTCGAACGAAGGACGGGATGCTGGCATGTGGGCGGACTGTGGGCACGCGGGATACAGGCGGCCGGGGTGATCGCTTCTGTGTTGGGACGCCCTAGCCAGATAAGATCGTCCTCGCTCGCCATCCACTCCGCCCAGGCCTCCCATCGCGTCTCCGACCATTGTCGCTGACATGACGACGGCGCGCGATGGATCGTAGTACAGACGACAGCTCTGCTAGACCTTGACCCGTACCTGTCGCCTCCTTGCAAACTGCCCACTCCGATGGCCGCCGCGACCTCGAAGCCCCCCACGCTCGATCTAGATGCTCTGATTCAGGTAACGCCGCCGTCTCCGCAATTCGCCATCGTGCACTTACACTTCCCCAGAGTCTCCCCGCATGCAAGCGATGCCGAGAGTGTCGCCGCGGATGCGATACCTTATTGCCCAAGTGCAGGTACATGGCTTCTCTGTCCCACCCTGCGCGTCCTGCTAACGTTGTCAGGCAATGCACCAAAGCCGGCGTAGAATGCATGTTCTACGACCACGGACGCAATCAGCTGCTGCCGCGAAGGTGAGCAGACGAGGCTTGTCCTCGAACTCGTACTAAGACATGCCCAGCTACATCAGCGAGCTAGTAGATCGTGTGCGCAATTTGTCCAGTGGCCATGGGTCGCCAGCGACATCCGGCGGGCTCACGGACAATGGCGCCTTTGCTACACACGTCAAAACAGAATTCATCGCTTCTGAAGTTCCTCGATACGAACATCACTTCGCCGAAGCGGGAAACAGCTATCGATACCTTGGCGCTGAATCCTGCCTTCTCAAATCCCCCAGACTACACACTGCGCACGAAAATCGTGCCGTGCAGACTGACGAAGAGCTTGACGACTGGCACTACAGCAACAAAGATTCGCCCGAGAAGCAGTATGAGCTGGTGCAACTCTATCTCGAAACTGTGCAACCTATATATCCAATCCTGGATTCATCGCTCCGTTATCTCGGACCTGACGTACCTGGTGACCTAACGGACACCGAGAAGTTCTCGTTGTATATGATATATTCCATAGCATGCTACATCCTTCCCAACACCCGTAAAAAGCAACCTCCTGATACTTGCTGGAACCCTAGGGGTAGGCTCACATACCACCAGGCCAATTCCATTAGATACCGGGCCCTTGCCACTCAGTACTTTGCAGATGCTATGGAACACCTCGAGTTAGCAACAATGGAACCAAACATCGACACCATCCGGTCGGTTCTACTACTCGCTATCAATAGCTCATTTGACCCAATAGCTGGCAACATTGGCCAGCAAATAGCTCTCGCAGGCCGTCTTGCATTCGACCTTGAGTCAAAAAGAGCGTTACAAGAGCTGGATCCCGACGATGTCCAACTACTGCGAGCCATGCACATGACCATATTCTGCCTTGAGAACCAGATTGCATCTACACTGGATAGACCTGCATTGTTTCCGGAGCCGGTGAGTCTATCGGCTGCGCAGCCTTCTGAAGATCATGGCTCATCTATCGCAGGATGAAGAAATGTGTTTTGACAAAGAGAAGCCCGCGGAATACCTCTGCTCATTATATCGCATGCAAAATCGCTTCCGAAAAGGCGACCACATCGCCAAGGAGAACGTCAAGAAGCTTTTACCGCTATTTGACGAGAGAGACGAGCTGCTCCCTGTCATACGCATTACCTTACACATAACACACTTGTTGCTGAATCCTTGTTGGGGGAGTGCATGGCATGTGCTGTACGTAATATCCGCATGCCTTGAAGGATGTCATACTAACCATCACAAACAGAGAGGCTGTAGTGAGTTTCGGCGGCATCCATGTCTTCGTCACGCCACATTGGGTATACCGAGCAGGCACAGTGCTCATACAGAACATGCCGGCAATCTTTGGCGGGAACCTTATCCAGTTGTACTCCAACGCGCTCCTCGTTCTCGAGCTCTCTTCCTGGAGGTGGCCAAGCTCCGCTGCCCTCTCAGCCTCCCTAGTCGATCTCATGCAACACATGAAAACGAAGTATAGACCAGACTGGTCCGACAAACTTCAACAAGGCGACGTAAGAATATGACCTCCTGGCTAGTTGCGACTGCGAGCAAATCCCGTCTTTCATTTCCATCATCCTAATAGACCCCTCAGATGTCCTCTAGTTCCGCCGCGGAGAATATACGACAGACTCAAGCCCGGGGTCAAGGAGACATCGAAATCGTTCATTCCAGGTCCCGAGAATTGCCTCTCACTCCCCAGTCCTAATGTGAGAGATATCTGGATGCTCTCGTCTTATGAAATCATTATACCTTTCGGCGATGCTTGTATCATACGTCGCTGGGGCAGAATATGTTGGGCCATGAAGGGACTAAGGAAAGCTTTGGTCCACCAGGACAACGGGCACGTCTCTGTAACACGCATCATGAAACAATGCACAGAGAAGGGAAATATTCGCAAGATCCATGGGATAAGGTCGGTTGCCGTGGCATGCCATGGACTGGCAGAAGTTAGTGGCGTCCAACTACATGCGACCTATTACTTTGCGAACGAGTTACGAAGTACATGGCTACGTAACGATAAAATGCGTGTCCATACATCTCTCGACCATAACTCTCCGCCAGAGACTACTTCCATTAAGGCTATTGGTCATCTCTATAATGTTCTCTTCCTTCGAACCATTCACGTCGATCTGGATGTAATTTAGTGTTGGATCTTTCGTAACGTTTTACATGCTCACATCGATCAAAATGCCGCGTTCACGATAAACTTCCTCCACGGGCAAAGTTTCTTCCTCATATTCAGAGAAGCGCCGCTCGAATTTCTCATCGCTATCGTTGCTATCCCGGGCTCGAGCCGAGTATCTGGCTTTGGCGTTTTGTTTGCTGACGCGTAACGATAATACGATGTCTGGTTTTGCATTGGTGTTACTTCCACTTGCAATTGGCAGATCTTCGGGAAATGGCCAGACGTTCCATGATTCTAGTTGCTCGGTGCTTCGTGGGAATCCATCCACCAGGATGCCGGCCTTGGGTGGTTGTTGGGACAATGCATCTTTGATTGCGCGCGCAATGAAAGGATTTAACTCTTCTGCAGTCAAGAACCCCTGGTTGTCGAGTTTGTCCTGGATAGTCACTGCGAGCGGTGCGTTGACATTTTCACGCATCCAGCTTCGCAGATTGTCGCCGACAGAGTAGTGTACCAGGTTGTGGTCTCGAGCTAGGCGCGTACACAGTGTTCCCTTCCCCGCACCAGGTGCGCCTAGTCATGGGTTACTTTGAAGTCTGAAAGCGAAGCTGAGCAGTATACCTAATACGAACGCGATAGCAAAGCCGCGAGGGGACTCCTTGGTCTGATCTGAGGCTGCCATGGTACCGATAGCTGCTTATTATGAGACCAGAGGAACTGTACTTCTCATGCGAGGTAGGGAGGGTCGCGGTGGGGCACAGTAAGATTGTGGAAGGTGCTTGGTATGTGCTTCCGGGGCGTTCCACTGATTGTTAGCCCTGATTGCCGTTTGTAGCAAGCGCCCCCACTCAGTATATCAAGGAAGTTGGGATCGAAAGCGATTTCTTGCTGTTCAAGACCCACATTACCCAGGCTCGGAACTTCCTCTATTAGGCCGAACCATCACTGCCTGTATAGAAGTTAACGCATCCCGCACCAACTTCCTCTTATTTCTGAAGACTTTGGTTCTCTTGCAGCAACTATCACTCATCATCCACGTCGTCTCCGGAAATACCGTTTACGATGGTGCTCCTCTCACTTGTCGCTGAAGTACCCGCTCTTCGGTACTTTGTCGGGATTGTCCTCGCGACTTGCGCGTACGTTGTCTACAAGTCCACCGCTATCAAGCCCGCCAAAACTCTCACACCCGTATCACTTACTGAAGAGCCCTCTACCAACGAGCCAGCCGTTGAAACGTCGGTCGTCCACGAGCCCTTGGATCCATCGAAGCCACCAGATGCGCCGGTATCAGTCAATTACTTCCCTTCTCGGGAGTGCAACTACAAATGCAAATTCTGCTTCCACACCGAGACCAGCTCCTACATCCTGAGCGATGAGAAAGCGCGAGAAGGTCTAAGACTGCTCAGAGATGCGGGCATGCGCAAACTCAATATCGCGGGCGGTGAACCATTCCTACACCCCAAGCTTCTCTCAAGCCTGATTCGCTACTGCAAAGAAGACCTGAGCGTCGAAAGCATCAGCATCGTCAGCAACGGTAGCAAGATCACTGAGAAATGGATGCGAGAGAATTCTCAGTGGCTGGACATTCTGGCCATCTCCTGCGACTCATTCGACGCGCAGACGAACGTCAAGATTGGCCGTGGTGACGACGGGAAGAACGTCGCTCGACTGTTCCAAATTGCCGAGTGGTGCCGGGCTTTCAACGTCAAGTTCAAGCTAAACACCGTCGTCAACATACACAACTGGAACGAAGATATGGTCGCCAATATCGAGGAGCTAGCGCCATTCCGATGGAAGGTCTTCCAATGCCTCATCGTTGCAGGCGAGAACGACGACGAGACACGGAAGCGCGATGCAAGGACGTTCCTGGTCACTGACGAACAATGGCGCACGTTCTGCGATCGCCACAAGCACCTATCATGCTACGTACCCGAAGACAACAACTCGATGGCCAGCAGCTACCTATTGCTTGATGAGTACATGCGCTTCATGGACAAGGGCGAGGGCATGATGACGACGAGCGCGTCTATCTTGGATGTTGGTGTTGAGAAGGCCATGCAGCAAATCGTCTGGGACAAGAAGTCCTTCGTAGAGCGTGGCGGAATCTACGACTGGGGTCGGGCAGATATGAAACCGACTAAAGATACAAGCTGCGGTACTGGTCTCAACTTGAAGGAACTGGAGTTCTAGTTCGTTGGAGACGACATGAGCTTGATACTGAGCGATGTGGAAAGGTGGCTACGTATTGTTCACACGGATGTCATTCTGATGCATGAAATAGCTTACACACCCATGGATTACAATGAATGAACTACATTCCCCAGCTAGCTCTTGCGTAACAGTGCCAAATGTCCTCCAGCTGTCACAGTATCTCCTGGTTTCACCAAAACCTTCTCAACCTTTAACTTGCCCGCTTTTGCCAGCGTGTCTGGCGTCTTGACCGCAATCTCCAGCTTCATCGCTTCAAGAATGACGATCTATATCATATTAGCAATGCCAGATGAACAGCCACGCGAAGTCACTTACCACACTCTCATCTCCAATCTCATCGCCCTCGCTAACTTCCACCTTCCACACATTCGCGTCAACCGGCGCCTCAACCCCAACGATATCCGGATCATCCAGCAGCTTCTCCACGGTCCCTTCGTCAACCTGACTCTCAGCCTTCTCCTTCCTCCAGCGTTCTAAACTCTCATTCTCGGCTTTCGTCATCTCTTCCTGGGCAACCGCTTGCTTCTCCCTAATCTTCCTGACTTCATCGCTCGTCTTCTCTAGAAGCTCGTTGTGCTGCGCCATATCAAACTCCACGTCTTCGTACTCCCACTGGTACTTTCCAGCACGGAATTTGCCTAGTAGATCATCGAGCTCCTTCTCACTGACCTGGTAGAAGGTCAAGATATCGAAGTCACGGAAAATCCAAGGCTTAGTGTCGAACCCGGGTTTGTAGGAATAGTAGTCCCAGCATGGTACCGTTCGGCCGGTCATCTGATACCCACCAGGTGAGTCAACGGGATATATCGACATGCAAGAGCCGGCCCATCCAACTGTGCCTTCGGGTGTGAAAACGCGACTTGGATTCATCTTTGGAGCGGAGAGGCGTTGGCGCGGATCTACGGGCAGCGATACTGTGTTACCGCAGAAGAAGCCGACGACTACTGCCATGAATTGGCCTGTGAGATATATATCCTTCAGCTGCTGTGGCGTGAAAGCGTTGTTCTTTGCGACAAACGCAAGGTTATCGGGTAGATACGGTGCGTGAGGCCGCTGGTTAGTCATGTAGCGTTGAGTTGCTTCGTCTTGGAGTTTCGATTCGAATGAAATAGGAAGCTTGAAAACGCGGGTAGGGACTTTGGTGCTTCTCAGGTCGCCGAGATTTGATTCGATGGACTGAAGGTGCGCAATGAGCTCTGATCGAGGGAGCTTGGAACCGTTGTAGTGGAGGAGAAGCGATGTACAGCACCCCACGGTATTATACAGATTGGACTTGATGAGTTCGGGGGTTGAGTCTGAGTGTAATGCGTTCTCCAAAGCAGTGACGCGGCAACGGTGATTGAGATCGAAATTCTCATTTCCGTATTCGATCAGGATATGGTCATCACCTCCTTGACGATATCTGACTTGTGGAGTGCTATTGTTCTGCTCTTTCTCCCAAATGACCGCCTTTCCAATATCCCCCTCATGGAAGTTGCAGTGCGCACCTTGCATTTTCTCGATGCCTTCGAAGTCGCGTCCGCCGTTAATGGCTTGCTGAACTGAGTCCAGAAAGCTGTCATTTCTCTTTCTCTTCTTCAGTGCATCATCGAGACCAGCCCGGACATACTTCACAGTGTTCCCCGCCTTGAGCTGGCCCAGCTTCCACCAGTCGGCTTTAACGACTGTAGTAGAGCTGGTGAACCCACCAAAGTTTGGGCAGTCCACAGGAAAGATACACGGATCGTCTCCAGTCCAGTTCAAGGTGCCCAGTGGATAGCCGTACTCTATCAGATTGCTTGGATGCGCGCCTCCTTCGCCGCCATCTTTACGGGCCCATTTCGGTACCGGTCCTACCAGACGGATTCCGCTCCGCGATGCGTTGTGAGATACCTTCCACTCAGTCTTGTATATCTCCTCGATGAACTTCGGATCGAAGTAGCCTTCGTCGTGGGGTCCAACCATCGCTGTTATTTCCCAGCTTGACTTGTAGATGGGGCGCAGCTTTTCTGGGAGCGAAACGCTAGTGAAAGCGTCTGGAAGCTCTCCCACTGTCTGTAACAGATCGCTTGGTGCCAGCGCGCGGCCCTGGTAGCCTCCAATCGCTACGAGCGGCGATGTCGACTTTGAGCCGAAGTATTCCGCAACAGACGGGAATCCCCCGAAGACTGCAAGATATGAGCGACAGCCCCCGCCTGTCGTCTTGCCAATCTTGAGCTTTTGACCAGCTTCGATCTTTACGCTGGTCCACATAGGAAAGGTCTCTTCGTCCAATAATGCTTCCATAGGAGCTCCACACAGCGCGACAATAGCAGGGCCAACAAATCTCAGTTCTGGTCCACTCAGCGTGAGTTCCAGCGCTTCCTTTGATCGCGGGTTTCCCACGAGCATGTTCGCGATCTGGAATGCGATCGGGTCCATGGGTCCAGAATGAGGTACACCTTTACCAACTGTTGGCCTCCCAGGAAGGTCTTGAATTAAAGTGTATGCTCCAGCCGAAATCACGTCGATAGCTTGAGGCGAGTACTTGAAGTCTGTGAGGAAGCTGGTCATGGTGTTGCCGTTCCTGAAGCGCGAATCGTCCAGTATGTTGGCGAGGAATTCGAGATTGGTAGGGGGACCGCAAATGGTAGATTGGGTGAGCAGCTCACTCATTGACGCGATTGCCTCGTCTCTGGATGGAGAATGGACCATCGCTTTCGCTATTAAAGGATCTGGTCATCGTTAGTAAGGAACTGACCTACTCTATCAGGGTTCTGATATCAATATAGGATTCGCGTTTCCTGTAAAGAGAGAAAGAAAGGGCGTCGTACCGTAATTGGGAGTAATGCGAACTCCAGTGAAGACCCACGTGTCGACTCGACTGCCAGGGACATCTTTCCAGGCTACCTTCTGCAGTAAACCGGGCGAGGGTGCGTAGTCTCTTAGCGGATTCTCAGCGTAAACACGAGCTTCGATAGCCGATCCTCTCGGTCCTGAGGGTTGCATGTCTTTCAACGTCTTGCCATCGAGCCCGTGCTTGCCTGCTAGTTGTGCATCTGCTTGCTTCAGCATGAGTTCTACCAAGTCGATATCGTAGCAAAGCTCCGTGATGCCGTGCTCAACCTGAAGTCGCGTGTTCATCTCCAGAAAGAAGAAGTCGCCAGACTTATCATCAACGAGATATTCGATGGTGCCAGCAGAACCATATTTGATCGACTCGGCGAGGCGTACCGCAGCCTCACCCAGCTTCTTTCGCAGCTCGAGATGCCTCTCTACAAACGGGCTTGGACATTCTTCAATGACCTTCTGATGTCGTCTTTGGATGGAACATTCGCGTTCGCCGAAATGGATGGCTTGACCCTGGCCATTACCGAACACCTGTACTTCAATGTGGTGAGAGGCAGGATAGAAGGCCTCGATAAAAACTCCGGGGTTCTTGAACAGCGTTTCTCCTCTAGATTGCACCATTCGAAAGCCGTCGCGAACCTCTTCGGCATTGTTGCAAGTAATGAGTCCCATTCCTAAATGTCGATGTTAGACGATGGCATGTATCTCACACGTGGGTTATGAACGAATTTGACGTACCACCGCCGCCCCCGGTCGCTTTCAACATGACAGGAAATCCAATACGCTCGGCTTCCTTTGCTGCCACCTCTTCGTTCTCGACTAGGCCTTTCGTCCCGGGTACGATAGGAACATGAGCCTTTTCCGCCAGATCTCGGGCGGTGTGCTTAACACCAAAGGCATCGATGGCGTCCGATGATGGCCCGACCCAGATGAGACCTGCATCACCGACCAGACGCGCGAAATGGGCGTTCTCTGACAGGAACCCATATCCAGGTATAATTGCTTGCGCGCCCCTTTCCTTGGCTATGCGCAGTACGGCTGCCTCATCAGTATATGCAGTCGCGTTGCTTCCTGGTAGCAAAACTGCTTCATCGGCATCTCGGACATGTTGCGATGCGGCATCGGCTTCTGAATAGATGGCGATGGTTTTGATACCGAGTCTTTTGGCTGTTCTGGTGATGCGTACCTATACCCACAATGTCAGTCGGGGGTTGTTATCGATAACGGGACAATTCCGCGGCGTCAGCGCCACATACCGCGATCTCGCCTCTATTCGCAATCAACAGAACTCGTAGTTTTTGCATGTCAGACATTGGAGCAAATGGTACGCGAACGCAATCACCGGATCCAAATCATTCACGAGCCGGCTCTTTCTATGAGTTCCATAGTTGGAGGCAGGTTGCATGACCCCACCTTTCCGCCATTCCCCTTTCGCGCCGATATCTTACCTCCACCCGTTAGAGCGAAGGCGTTGTCATTGGTGCTTTACCAAACGCGTAGGCTTTCTCCCGGGGTGTCTCCGGTGATGCAGACGTCACCGCCGACGTTCGAGAGGCGGGGTCGATAACAAGCATCCATGGATTGGAGGATGACGCTACGCGTGCAGCGCGTTTAACAGCTGTGGGGAAAGTTCGACCATTGCGGGATAACGCCGAGTATGACTTTGGAATGGTATGAAAGCATGACCTCCGGTCCGAGCGGATTACTCCAACTACTCCAACTCTCTCCGCTACCACTACACGCGCATCTGATGACCTACTCGAGAACCAACGCAAGACACTTCGTACTCCAACCGTAGTGCTTCACTCTCACCAGCTAACGAGTTTCTTCGTACAAGGGTCTACAATGCCAGCTATCAAGCATCCTGTAAAGATCAACGTGGATCTGGGTGAAGGATACGGAAACTTCAAATGCGGGCCAGATGATGAGTTAATTCCACTTATTGACCATGCAAACATAGCCTGTGGTTTCCACGCTGGGTACGTGAAACCCTTGTATCGATATCGCCAATTCCACTCTACTGACGACAAGTAATCAGGGACCCATTGATTATGCACCAGACAGTATTGGCCTGCAAAAAGCACAACATCAAAATCGGTGCACATCCTGGCCTCCCGGACATTCAAGGCTTCGGCCGACGCGAGATCAAAATGTCGCCGGAAGAACTGACAGCCGCTGTTCGCTACCAAGTCGGCGCGTTGAAAGCGTTTTTGGATGCAGAAGATGTGCCCTTACATCATGTCAAGCCCCATGGCGTATTGTACGGGATGATGTATCGGGACAGGGAAGTGTGCCGTGCAGTTTATGCTGGTGTGCCCAAAGGAACAACAGTATTTGGTCTTGCGGGAACTCTGCACGAAGAGGTTGCGAAAGAGCTTGGATTGCCGTTCGTAGCAGAGCTTTACGGAGATGTCAAGTACAACAAGGACAAGACCTTGGTAATCGACCGTAAGAAGAGGTATGTTGCATGCGTATGCTTCCATTGAGTGCAATGCTGACTGTGTGCAGACCTTGGCTTCCAGAAGAGGCGAGAAAGCACATTCAGAGTCAGGTAGAAACTGCAACTGTCACGGCTGTTACCGGCGAGGAACTGCAACTTCCTATAGGGGACCACGAGGTCTCGATGTGCTGCCACTCGGATTCGCCTGGGGCTGTGGAGATTGTCAAAGCTGCAAGAGAAATTGTTGATCAGTTCAACAGTAAGCACTTTGGGCAGTCTTGAGTATCGCGCGTTTGTAAATAGTCGGTCTTTCATTGCAAAATCAACGGGAGATATTATAATTTCAAGTTCAAGCATCATTACGGGAGGCTGAGTACAGTATTTGTCTGGCTAACAAGGTATCGAGATGTTACCTTTCGATCCATTCAGTGAAGCTTAATACATACACAACCTTCCGAACACATTGGATTATTTGAAGAGTATTGACATTCTATTCACATTGAACTCCCCTGCCTTTGTCCGGCCCCAAGTCATTCAAAAGCCCACGCTCCTATATCATGCATACATTTTCGAAGAAACAAAAGTCCAAACAAATCCAAGCTCTTCCTGTTATATACCAGATATGGGCTGTGGATGCAACAAGACGCCCCATATGCAAGCTGTTCATCGATCTTTCGCACATTTCAATTCCCCATTACGGATGCCAACCATATGGTCTCAGGTGTGCGTGACCGGCCATGGAGCTATAATCGAACAACAAATCGGTCGTTTCGTTATCACGTTTGTAAACGCGGATGGGCTCATCGTGAGTCCGGAGATACCGCTCCACGCTGGTGGTGGATGCTCGGATGTAGGCCTTGTAACTCGACTAGTGCTGTCCATATCGGTTTCTACCGGACCTCCCCGTGTGGAAGCCTCCAGCTATTGTCGAGGCCCTGGATGCGAGCTCCGGCGGCGATGGAGTGACAGCGCCTAACGGCCTTTACTGCACTGCTAGTGCTCTGGAAGTCTATTGTTGTATTATGAATCGCTTGCGTCGCCCATGGTAACGTCGCCAGCGCCCGTATCCTGCACGAGCGGTGAAGTTGCAGGAAGTATGGCGGACCGCGGCCGGTTGTATTCGGCGAGATGATCGGGCATGCTCGCTGGTGTAGAGGATCGGGAGTCGAAGTCCTCTTCGGCAGGGGGCGAGAAGTCCCACACCTAGACGGATTAGTATGTTGTGGTAATAGTAATTGCGTGCTTCAAGCTTACCTCCATGATTGTCCGACCGCCCCTGCTGGCCATTATGACGGCCTTCTCTTCCTCAAACACCACCCTCCAAACGGCCTCGGCAGGGCTGCTTAGCTCTCGGACGGGGACACCGGTCTTTAGATCCCAGACCTTGACGCGACCATCGCTGCCACCGCTGACAATCCTGGTGTTGTCGAATTGTAGACTCGTAACGCTGTTGTCGTGGGCAGCTAGTCGATGAATAGCCTGGTACGTTGCGAGGCTCCACACGCGTACCGAGCCGTCTGATCCACCAGTTACAAGAATGTCGTCACGCATCTGAAGCTGCCCGACAAGCGAGGTGTGGCCCTGTAGTACAGCGAGGCATTTGCTACACGAGAGAGTTAATTTCGATAATGTTGTGGCACGCGAGCGGACTTACCCATCATTGGGATCCCATATCCGGACACTGGTGTCCAGACTGCCTGTTGCAATCTTCTTCCCGTCAAAGGCGATCGCATATATCTGACTAAAGTGGCCAGTGAGTGTGCGCAGGCACTTGCCCTCGGATATGCTCCAAATCTTGGCTGTGGTGTCGTAGCTGCCGGACACAACGATGTCACCGTGTATTTCGAGGCATCGGACGCTAGCCTGGTGACCAATGAGTACATGCTTGCATAGGCCCTTCTTGAGATCCCAGATGCGCAGTGTCGTATCCCTTGAGCCGGATATAGCCGTGTTCGCATCGGACATCTTCAAGCATCGCACAGTCGAAGTATGACCGCGCAGAGTGAACTGGGGAAAGCTGACAACCTCTGTTAGTTGCTATCATGGGGAAGACAGCAGAACAACTTACCCAGTTGCAAGATTCCAGACGCGCACATCGCGATCGCATCCACCGCTGACTAGCAGGTCGCCCCAAGGCACCATAGCCCATACACCCATGACGTGTCCCTGGAGCGTCTTCTGATGGTCGCCGACAGTATCGAAGACGTGGATCTTCGCGTTGTCAAGTGCAACCACAATGTACTTGTTGGTCAGGTGTAGACTGGTTACTACGCCCTGATCCGGAGTAATCTGCCGCGCATCGCACACTCCTCCATTCCGCCACGCCGTCTCAACCATGTACCGCTGCTTGAAATGCGACCGGTATGTGGTTGCTTGTTGCTTTCGTTGTGAAGGTTTCCTCTTCGCGGCTCGGTCCAGGCTCTGCGTCCGCAGACCATCGGCACCGCTGTTGGACGGGCCGACCTCAAGGTGTTCTCTCGTAGCGACGTCCTCTACCCTCGGTGCGCGCTCGCCGTTCTGCCACCATGACTTTGAGTCGGTGTCCTCCATCTCGTCGGTTGTGTCGTCTTCCTCAATTCTTTCTTCTCTCGACAGAGCCCTGAAGGAGTACTTCTGGCACAGTAACCGCCAGGCGCTGTCGTCATTGACGAGTTCGCGCCACTTCTTGGATACCTGCGATGCCCGAGCGAGGGTAGTGGGGTCGTCTACACATTCCAGAATCTGTGCGATGTGTCAGCGATCGATACTATACGGGGAATGTATACAAAACACACTCTTAAGCAGAGTTCGGTAGGCAGAACCATGAAGGGGTCCTTCTTCAATCTGGGACTGACGAATTCGGCAACAAAGCTGAGCTCCTGGCTGTCGCACAAATTAAGCAGCTCGCCCAGCAGGCGCATCCGCTCGGCTCTGTTCATGTCGCCAAACTGCGCCCGTATGCTCTTGATGTCCCCATCTTCGTGTTCGGCGGCGGTGCTCCAGTCGGGCACCCGCTGGGTCGGTGTCGGACTCGGCGCAGGCGTAGGCGGTGAGGCGGGCGCAGAGGGGAGGAGATTGTGCGGTATCGTCGAGCTCAGGGGGCTGTTGGGTGTGAGTATGGGCCGTGGTGCTCCCGATCGAGACATGCGGCCGGGCTTGCGCGGGTGTGGTGATGTGTACATGGTGGAGCGCGAGGACGAGGCTGTAGCGGTGGCAGAGGCGGCCATGTCGGTGTCAGAGTCTTCAGTCGGCGGCCCTGGGGCATCTCGGTCTTCCCGGACGGGTGTGAAGTAGTCTGACGAGTCCATGACGGCGGTCTTGCAGACTTCGGAAGCGGTATGGCGTTCCCTAGACGGCACGGCGCTCTCTGTGTAGCAGCGAATGGCAGAACGGCAGGGGCGGCGGACGGGTATCGATGTCGTCCAACGGGGCGCAAATATGGCGGCAGTCACGCTGGAACGAAGGGAAGGAGGTCTGCGGAGGTTTCGAGTGGGCAGGCGCGACTGAGTGACGCCGGCGGCCAGCCAAGACATCTCTCAGCCCTGGCAACCTCAGACGTCCATTTCCAAGCTTCACATCACCATCCCTGCATATGCACTTGAGACGACTGAGCCTAGTCTGCATGGTAAATCTCCTGTGCTGCGTCTACGGTCTTGCGTGCAGTCCATAATTAGACGCTCGTCGTCAAACGTCCCAAGGGGTCTGGCGCAGGCCATCATGTTTCATGCCATTGTATTGTCTTTGCGAACGCCAAACCGCCGTGGTTCCTTCGACACCAACAAGCGCAAAACCAATGGCTGAGACCCGCACCCTCGAGTGCTGCGTAGCACGGAGCGGTCCAGTTTTCCTTCCATGTATCTTCAGCCGCCATCACCTGTCACGCAGAGATGCACCGTGTACGCCTTAGGCACAGTACAACACCACCTGAGCACCCATTTGCACGGCGCTTAGAGTCACGAGCCGGCTACGCTATCTCGCCATCACAAGCGACCCTTGTTGCAACTCAATAA
This sequence comes from Alternaria hordeiaustralica, assembly GCF_023758085.1. Classification (NCBI taxonomy): domain Eukaryota; kingdom Fungi; phylum Ascomycota; class Dothideomycetes; order Pleosporales; family Pleosporaceae; genus Alternaria; species Alternaria hordeiaustralica. Next base: position 397,469 of record NW_026056776.1, on the reverse strand, counting down.
CTAACATGTCATGGCGGTCACGCCCTGCACCTCCTTTTCCCATTAGAAGACGTGCACGGTTCTTGTCGTAAGAGCTCGATCGATCGCCCTAAGTTCGACATGATGTTTCCAAGGCCCGAACATTCTACCTTGGTACTCTTCGAATCAACCAAACTACAATGCATACTGCTCGGGTTATCTCGTTCCTGGTGATGTAGGCGATCCAAGACAATACTTGGATGGTACATCTCGATTGCGAGCCTACATACAGGTGCTCTCGAATCTTAGGTCCTGGACTGCATGCTAGCACATTTCTTGTGCTCCTCAAGTTCTGTGCGGCAAAAGCACTGCAGACATTGATGAACGCCCCAAATGTAGGTAGGTCCTAGCAAAATGCGAATGGGTGTAGGAGCTCAAGTTGCACCTTGCGTTCTGCTGAGTTATCGTTTGGTTCGTTCAAGGAGCGGTCTCGGGGCGTGATGCGCAAGAAGCTATGCCGCCGAACATCTCCGCTGGGGACCGACATGTGCTTCCCCGTTCGATATCTCTCGATTCGGTCATGTTGCGCACGGTGTCTTTTGGCGTGATGTTCCCGAGGTCTTCGTAGAGGCGGGTGCTTACCTAAAGAAGGCTGGCAGGACGGGCATCGTGCGAGGGAAGCACGCAATTTCCCCGCGACGTCATTGGATCCGACATCGTCGCATTCCCATCAGTTTCCGCGCGACGGGTCCGTCAACGGTCCAGCCCGTTTGTAATCGTGAATATAGCGTCATCATGGTGTCTCTGTACTGTCTCCACCCTCGCATACCTCTGCCCTTGATACGCGCTTCATCTGGGCAATTGCTACAGCCATGAGCGTTCCCCGTAGTTTGTTCGCCAGCGCGCGAGCATCACGAACCGCAACCACTACTCGATGCTTCGCCAAGAGACCATCTCAGACTTCGCTGCTGTTCGCGAGGCAGCAGTCGAACCAAGCTACTAGAAAGCTGCACCAGCAGACACCACGGAAAGCCCAACACGCCGCTGCCGCCCAAGAAGTCGAATCTTCAAACCCCGCCCTATCCTTCCCATGCCTCGACGCGCACGAATCTCGCTCTGCGTCTCTCTCAAGAAAACGAGCGTCCTCAGGGCCCGAGCCCTCGTATACCTCCGGACACACGCTAAACTTCCATTCGACCCAGCCTATTCTGCTCGACTGGGGCGGCATACTGCCAGAGTTCAACATCGCATATGAAACGTGGGGGCAGCTGGACTCCAACAAGAGCAATGCCATCTTGCTGCACACTGGATTATCCGCATCTAGTCATGCCCACAGCACAGAGACGAATACGAAGCCAGGGTGGTGGGAGAAGTTCATTGGGCCTGGGAAGCCTCTAGACACCAACAAGTATTTCGTCATCTGCACAAATGTCATTGGAGGCTGCTACGGCTCGACTGGGCCTTCTTCGATCGACCCCGCGAACGGCGAGCGTTACGCGACTCGATTTCCGATTCTTACAATGGAGGACATGGTACGCGCGCAGTTCCGACTACTGGATAACCTCGGCATACAGAAGCTGTACGCGAGTGTAGGATCGAGCATGGGCGGCATGCAGAGTCTGGCAGCTGGAACGCTTTTCCCGGAACGAGTGGGCCGTCTCGTTAGCATCAGCGGATGTGCGCGCAGCCACCCATACAGTATTGCCATGAGACACACTCAGCGGCAAGGTCAGTACAAACACTCTAGGTCAGCCATGCGCAATCGTTGACGTGCAACTAGTACTCATGATGGACCCCAACTGGGCTCGCGGTTTTTACTATGACGGCATTCCTCCACACGGCGGTATGAAGCTTGCCCGAGAAATCGCTACAGTCACGTATCGGAGTGGTCCCGAATGGGAGCAGCGATTTGGCCGCCGGCGTGCCGATCCTTCGCGACCACCTGCTCTCTGCCCCGACTTCCTCATTGAAACATACCTCGATCATGCGGGAGAAAAATGGTGTCTGGAGTACGATCCAAACAGCTTGCTCTACGTTTCGAAGGCTATGGATCTATTCGATCTGGGACAAGAGCACCGTAACCGCATCAACGAGGTGCGCAAGGCGAACAGCGGTAAAATGCAGGCATACTTGGACGGCCATGATATCACATCCGACACCAGCAGCGACGTCTGCAGTCTGACTTTGCCTGATCAGCCCTATGAGGAGAAGGAGCAGCCCGCCGACATCGATGCTGTAGCTCAGACTGACGGAAACGAACCACCGGCCGACCTCGTGGCAGGTCTGAAGCCACTCGCGAATACTCCAACTCTTGTTCTAGGTGTCGCCAGTGATATTCTTTTCCCTGCTTGGCAGCAAAAGGAAATTGCAACCACACTCAAGCGCACTGGCAACAAGAACGTCACGCACATCGAGCTTGGAGAGGAGAAGAGCTTATTCGGCCATGACACGTTCTTGCTAGATCTTCAGAACGTCGGAGGTGCTGTCCAGAACTTCCTGGGATGAGCGCAGTACTCTTTTTTCTTCGAACAATCACTGATCTACCAGGAGCAGCTATTGAACTTGAAGAATGTGCATTGCAGGCGTTTTGTTGATCCCTCACGAGCGTCGAAATATTTCTATACCAAAGAACCCAATATTATTTTTGCCCTTATATTGTCACCTACTTTGAGCCAGGGATCTCGCTATTGACATTCAATCCCTTCCACTCTGCGCTCATAGCCTCGCCGACCCACTTGCACTCTGTCAGCCCAATGTGCTCGCGGACGTATAGCTCCAATGTTTTCGCTCCCGGCGCACCTGTGTAAATTCCCAAGGCACCTACGCGGGGAACGTGTAAGCTAGACGCGAGCCGGGTATCCGCTGTTGTCTGCAATGGAATGAGTCGTGTAGCTGTCTCGGATGTGGCCGAAGCAGCAGATGATGGGGAGAGAGCCGACAAGTGGACCAGCGTTGGGAAGTGGGCATGTGCGGGTGATAATGAGGGCTTGGGGTGTGTTAGTATGACCATGCTTAAAGGTCTGAGAGATTCTTTGGAACAGTCTGTCGTCGGGGGTTTTTCTTTGGCCCCATCTAGAGCAGACTCGGGATACGAAACAGGTGCTGTAGTCGGAGCGTTTTCTGCGGCCAAGGCCTCTAGATGCCGAGTGACACTGTTGATGCCAACGAGCAAGTGATTGCCAATTTCCGGTGATGGGGGTGTGTTCTCGGGGCCATCCTCATTTGCCTTGGTGTTACGTTTGCGCTTCTTGCCTTTGGATGGGTGGATATAGGTTCTGCGATGGTCACCTAAAGGCGTAATAAGACTATGGAATTGTTAATGACCGAATTGGGAGAACTTGTGATGCAACTGTCAGAAATCGGCGAGCGCGGGTTCATGAAGCTCCTCTCTGCGTACCTACTTGGATAGCAATTCTAATATGACTTCTTCGTCCTCGCGTGTGATCTCGGGCCTGTACAAATCAGCATAGCTCGTGGGTTGAAGCATAGTACCACCCACCACTGCGTCTCAGAAAATGGCGACGATGTCTTGAACACAGGTTTTGCATTGGCCTTCGCGGTTTGTTTCGTCGCAGGGGCCATGACGAATTGTGTGCTCTCTGACCCTTCTTCCTCGTACCACTGACCGTGGTGATGGTCACGTCGTCAACGTCGAAACAGCAAAAGTAGTTTTCAAGCTGACCGAAGTGCGCCCGAAGCCTTGTCAGTACTCAGTCTAGATAAGTGAGACTTGTAAGGTGGAGTAGACCGGCGTGCCTTGCATTAGAAGGAGGATTTCTCGCTCTTGGACGGATAAGGCTTAGCGCACACTCACTAGCGGCGCGCTAGCTCCACAGCGGGAACGAACCAGGATGACGATAGTGGGGTTTCTCAGCTACGCGTCCGAATATCTGAAGCTCTGCCTACCAACTGGAACCGTTTCCTTCGGAGCGCATACCCTCAATTCACTGTGTTGCAGTCGCTGACGCTAATGAGACCCAATCCCCCCGCGTTTTCCCTGCCGCCGCGCGGGGCTATCGGTCACTAAGGCTGGGAGCTGCTGCTGTTGCCTGTACTGGGGAACTGCTTGCCTCTGCCTGGCCTCACCTGCCTGCACGCGTGTTAACAGTCGCCGGCCACGCCTAGTCCTTTCGCAAACAGCACCGCCTGCCCTCTACCGTCATGACCGCGCCGGACAACGACACAGTGCAGCCTGTCGCTGCAGACGAGCCGCCAACCACCGCCTCTGCCTCGCCGCCGCGCCGCGACTCCATTGAAGACGCCGACGCAAGCTTCACCCGCAAACGCCCCCGCCTACACAGCGGGAGCAACAGTCTATGCGCTATGCCTACCGACCCACAAACTCCCGTCAACACCGCCATGTCGCCCTCGGAAAAGCAGGTAGAAATGACAATACGCTCACACCCGCCCTCTTCTCCGGTACACGGTGGAGATGAGGACTACACCAATCCTGACAATTTCCTCGAGGCTGCTTCTCCTACCCCGGGCCAGTCTCCAATACTCATTACTAGTTCCGAGGACGAGCGCGGGAGTCCGCCCATCATGATAATAGACGACGACGATGAAGCAGACGCCTTCTCCGTGCAGGTGGACGCAGAAGATTATTTTCGCCGGTTCCCCTACGCACACCACGGGAGTTACTCCACGGTTGTTCGCGACCTGGCCAACCACGTTCAAGGAGGTAAGTCATGTCTCACATCCACTAAACGCCTGCGATACTAAAATGTTTCAGTTGACAACGACATCGATCCCCACTTCTTTCCCAGCATTTCGCAATGGCTGACCGATCTACCCGAGCCTGGCCCCCAGGTAGACTTACACGGTTTCTATACGAGCAAGGCCATGTTTTGGGACGACCTCGCTGGACTGGTGCACAATTTGCTCTCACGCAGGGCTACGTTTAGCCACCATTTGGATGATCGTCGTGCGGGCGACATGTTCTACGCTTTCCTCAGTGCCTACATCAGGGCATGCTCCCGCCTCCTCCTCGCCGACGTATGGCTACTCTCCCAACCCCGTCCCGGCGAGATATATTCTTTGCCTCTTCTTAGTCAGAAGCATATACGAAACTGGTATACCATTCTTCGCCCGGACAAGGCACCTGCATTCGCTATGGTGAGCAAAGAATATTCTGTCGATGTTCGCAAAATGATCGGATTGTTACAAAAGGATTTTATGGCTGCCAACGGTGCCCAAAATATCTTACGGCTATCCAGCGAGGCCTTCCACCGCGTGCCGTTGAACGTGCAAACCCAGATTGCGTTGGTTGCCGCCCCGGTCCTGACTTCATTGGGCGGCTCGATGTTCCAGGATCCTAGCCCTGCGACTGACCCCAATCGCTCCGAGTTCTGTCGCGGAATATTGCAATTCTTGGAGAAATACATGGACGACCTCTTCGACTTGAGTAGAACCACCGATGCTGTCTCCGCTCGAGACTTGATTCAGTACTTTCACGCGCTATTATTTGAGCTCTGTCTCTGGGATAAGGATATCGAATCGGATCTGGTGGACAAGTTCCTCGACTTCAGGAGCGTAGATTCGCCGACTACTTCTTCTCCGACCGAAGTCGATCGTACTGGACCCGAACACCAGTATCGCGATGAGCCTCAGTACTTTCCAGCTTTAGTCGCCAACGCTTGGAAGTTCAAGCTTCTGCGCCGATACCTCACCAAAGGTAAGATGGATCTACGCGTCATGAGTATAGCTATGATGGATGTTTCCTTGGTAGAGATCTGGAGACAGTACAACAACCCCGATTCGACAGGCGAACACCCCGTCATGCGATATCTAGCCGACTTTCTGCTTTATGGGAACGTCGTTGACTACATTGTCAGCGTCGACTCACACCCGCAACTGATCGCGCGCAGCGGTAACATCGTTGGTTTTCTTGTCGTAACTAGACGTTGGACAGATGACCAAGCGGATGCTATCTGGAACACCGTTGCCAATAGTCCTGACCCTCGTGTCGTTACCGCGACACTGGCCATGCTTAGAGCAATCATGCACATGATGAGGCCTGCAGATCACTTGTACTTTTGTACGAAACTTTATGAATTGCCTATCAGGAGCTACACCGTGGATATTACTCGATTCCTGCGGGAGCTGGGCCCAAAGATCCTGGAGAAAGCATCACCGGAAGATTATGCTGCGAGAGAAGATACTGCTAGGCCATGGAATGTTTGCACCCGCATCATCCGCGACACAATGTGCCAGGCGGATACGGACAAAGACATGTTAGACCTGCATCACGAGGCTGCTAATTACCTGTCAGCTCTGGCTCCTAATGTCTCTGTTGAAGAGCGCCATTCCATCTACAGAGATTGTGCGGATCACATTTACAGTCATTCGACGAAAGCGACTGGAAGCGCGAAAGTCATCTACGCGCTCGCCGCACCAATCCCTTCTGAAGACGAGAATTTTTTCCAAAAGAATCAGGATGTCACACGCAAGATTCTGGATGAGATCGCATGGTTTGTCGAGACTGAGAGGAATGCCGAATCATCCCTACGTCAACAAACAGCTCTATGTTGCAGATTGGAGCTTCTAGCACTTATGATCTGTTGCGCTGGGTCAGCCATACCCGTTGAGATGTATGAGCAGCTGTGGGACTACACAATCGGTACGCGTGCGCTATCGAACACTACCAGGGATTTGGCATGGGCGCAATTATCCCAGACGCTCAAATTCGCCCCGGACAACAACTACTGCAGACAACTTGTCTCTTCCCATGTGGTACACATGAACACCGGCATTTACACGAATGGCATGTTCGAATTTGTTGCCAACTATAATTTCCCGATGAAGCGGCAGCTCGTGGGGACTGATCAAGGAGAAAAGGGTGTGTTGCAGATCCCCGGTGCAGACGTGCTGTGGTCCATGGTTTTATCCTCACCGGAAGGCACTATTGAGGATCGCGCCGCCCGTCTTCTTGCCAGTCGCTACGTACAGATCAACGAAGCCGATGGCGTTATGCTAGCAGATGTAGAAGCCGCTCATGTCGTTCTAGTGGAAAGATGTATGCAGGAGATGCATTCGGCATGCAGGCTCATACGCGCTCAATCCTCCAATGGAGACTTATCGAATATGGATGTCACTGCAACTGAGAAGATGGTTCTTGAGAATGAAGAGCGTTATCGCAGGATCATTAACTTTCAGAAACTACTGCTGGAGAAGATACGCCACAAACCAGAGTTCAACCGAAGTCGGAGAGCAGATTCCAAAGTCGACGAAACAGACATACCTTACGGTGACGCGATCGCGATCCGGTTTCAGTGCGGCAACGACAGGCAAGTCGTGATGATGGGTGCGGATCATACAGTAAAGGACCTCTACCAAAGATTATGTCACGTATCGGGATACACCAAAATCAACCTTTTCGCAAAGGGTCGGCGGCTCAACATCACTGAGATGTCGAACGAGAAGCTTAATGGCGTCGACTTTGGGGGACAGCTATTAGTACAAAGGGCACCAGACGCAGAAGTCACTCGCCCGATGCCCGGACAGGGTACGGGGTCTTCGGTGTTCGAATCTACCGTACTCAAGCATTTCGACGAACTGTTCTCCTTAATGGACTCTGATGACAACATCAGTCAGATGGTAGGTACCCGTTCGAGATCAAGATGCATTTCACTAACACAAGCAGCTATTCGATTACTTGAGCTTCTTTCCGGCGCGGTATGCTTTTGCAGAGAGCGTCGTGACCGGTGCGGCGCTATCAGAGGAGCTCTTTCCTCCAGGAAAGTTTTATCAGGCGAGATACGCCGCTTTGGCTCTCGAGGCGAGGCTGGCAGAGCAAATCCGTCATGTGCGTTGGTCCGACAATATTTATTGATACAGTTGTACTAACGAGCTAGAAGTCTAATCTGGACGAGAAGTTCCTGGGCCATGCCATACGCCAGTTGAACGAGGCTCTTCTCAATCCTCGGCTCATCAGCGACAACATCTCGAGCTTCCAAGAGCTGCAGCTTGCAGCGGTACTCGTGCATGCTCTGTTGGAGTTCCTTAGAGGTAAGTTTCACACTGGCGTGTCTTATATCACGGTTCATGGCTCATGTTAAGCAGAACGTCCTTCTCCCGCCGCTTCGGCTGCTTACTTCTCAGATGGCGCACAGCTCGGAAACCGCCTTGTGACGATCCTATGCATGGCACTGGAAACAAATGAAGATGCTACCGTAATCCAGGATTGTTACGGCACTATCCTAGAGGCCTCACTCCACTCTCGAGTTATCTGGGAAGCGTTCGTTGAGCATCCTCAAACTCCGCGACTCCACCGGGTTCTACTGTTGAGCGACCCCAGGCAGTCTGTGCGAGAGCATGTCGCTCAGAAGATCACATCCGTCTGCGGCGGCGACCTTCCATCCACATGTCCGATCACTAAAGGCGAGATTGCCACACAATTCTGGGTAGTCATTTCCGAGCTCATTCCGGGCTCATTGTGCGTTCCCGCTCAATCACAGCAACTGTTCAGCATTGCCGAGCAAGTCTTCCGGGCGAAGGACGAGTACAAACGGGACGAACCTTCACTCCGACTTTACCTAACATCTTGGAGCGACCTGCTCTTGGATCACCAACATCAGGAATTTGTCGGCCGGGACGACATCGACCGCGTCGTTTTTGGGCTTACGAAACTCATACTGTGCTGCATACTGTCACTCAAGTCTTTTAAGAAGCCTCTTGGTGCAGGCGACTTGATGGAAAAGATCTTCAGGAAGTACATCTTTACGAAGAGGTAAGTCACGCACATCATTTCCATGTTTCGCTTGTTCGCATTGACCTCACCTCAGTTTTGCATCTTACTCTCTCTTCTTTTAGTCAAGTGACATACTGACATGGCCCAGCTCCTCTACTGCAGTGGTCAGCGCAGCCACTGCTCCCATACTGGAGTCTCACACAAGGCATGAGATGTACGATCTCATGCTTGCACTAGCTGAGGATAGCAGCACGTACAATAGCCTGGTCAAACTTGCAGCAGACGTAGAGACCGAGGAGAATGAGCCAGCAATACCAACGCTTGCAGTCGATCGCTCCTTGGAAATACGCTCTAGCACAGGCTATGTGGGTCTGTACAACCCTCGTGCCATCTGCTACGCGAACTCGCTTCTCACGCAGCTCTTCATGAACCTCAATTTCCGCAAGTTTATTCTCGGTTTGGAGCTTCAGGAAGCCAGTGGCTCTCAACAACTTCTTCTTGAGACCCAGAGACTGTTCACGAACATGCAGCATTCCTTCCGCAAAGCCGCGGATCCCCGGAGCTTTGCAGCTTGCGTAAGGAACTCAGAACTCATGCCAATAGACATCAGCGTTCAGATGGACGCAGATGAATTCTACAATTCCCTCTTCGATCAGTGGGAACGACAGCTCATCAAGGACGAGCACAAGCAGCAATTTCGCTCATTCTACGGAGGGCAAACCTTGAATCAGATCAAATCCAAGGAATGTGAGCATGTCTCGGAACGATCAGAGCCTTTCTTTGCAATACAATGCGATGTTTTGGGCAAAGCAACGCTACAGGAGAGTCTCCAGGCTTTTGTTAGAGGCGATGTCATGGAAGGCGACAACAAGTACAAGTGCGAGAAGTGCGATGGCAAATACGTCGACGCAGTCAAACGGTGAGTCGCATGTATATTTGGCAAAGCAAGAAGCTGACAAAATCAGGACCTGTTTCAAGGAGGTGCCCGACAACCTCATCTTCCACCTAAAGCGCTTCGAATTCGACCTGGCCGATTTTAGCCGTAGGAAGGTCTACGATTATTTCGAGTTCCCACCGACCATTGACATTAGCGCATACCATGTCGACCATCTCAGTGACCCAAGCAAGCCAAAAGAAGCCGATATGTTCGATCTTGTTGGTGTGCTCGTACACACGGGCACCTGCGAGCACGGTCATTACTATTCTTACATTCGTGAGCGACCTTGTCCCACAGAAACCACGGCACAAACCTGGGTGGAATTTGATGATAGCAGTGTTGGGTCTTTCGACCCAGCAGACATTGCTTACAAAGCTTTCGGAGGCTTCACGGACGATTCATACAACCGCATACCAAAACAATACTCGGCATATATGCTCTTCTATCAACGCCGCACCGCTGTGGATGATGACCAGCGTGAGTGGGTCACTTCTGCAGACGGGAAAACGCTCAAGGTTCCCATGCCGCCAACTCTCCAGAAGGAAGTTGATTTTGCCAACGAGCTGTTTATCCGAGAATATTCCCGCTTCGACCCCAATCATACAAGGTTCGTGCGGCAGCTGCATGCTATGTCACGTACACTCAACCACGGTTCTTGCTCCGAAGGCCACACGCAGGTACGCCATGTTATCTTCAACCTACTAAGTCCGAGACGCTAACTTCCTACAGGAAAAGCACTCCTTGCAGATAGTACTTGCGCATCTAGGGCACATCGTCTGGCGTCATACAAATGCCGATATCTTCTCCGAGACGATACTGCAGCTGCGGCGGTCGGTCCTTCCATGCTCAACCTGCTGCAATATCGTTCTCAAGATACTCGCTACCGACGATATTGCCCTTCTCAACATGCTTCTTCGCTGCATGCATGCTAAAGTGCGGTCCCAGATGCGCAGCTTTTTCATTGACTGTCTCAAAGTCTTGCGAGAGAAAGAGCCCGCTCTGTACGGTCTAGAGGGCGCTGACAACGAGATGGATCTAGAATCTTCCACTCCGACAAACGGTATACTTTCAGAGATTACCGCTAGGTTACGTGCCATTGCAGACGAATCTTACATGGCCGTACGGGGCTGGGATGATTTCTATCTCACGCTGACTCAACTGGCCGAGATGGGCCATCTGGAAACCGGTCTTCTATTGGACCATGGCTTCCTGGTATTCTGCTTGAGGCTACTCTGCATGCACTCGTACGCTAGATTCCAGGACGACCAACCCGATCTCTGGAGAATCATAAGCAAGAAGTCGGGTATCTACAACAGGTTCATTGGATTCGTATCAGCGTTGCTCTCACGCATGAACACGAGTCTGCAACCTCTTCGCCACGAGCACGATCGTCTGTCTACGCTGGATCGGGAGACCTCGAGTTTTCCACTAACATTCCATGAACGACAAGTTCTGTACCATTGGGACAGCGACCTGAAGGCGATCGCGGTTCTAGACAAGGCCTTGGAAATGTTCGATGAGACAAAGTTGGAACACTTCCACCCGGGCGATATTGTCAAATCGATGCTCAATTGGCAGGACCCACAAGTCCAGACTAATCTTTTGAAGAGCATCTACGAGGGTGTCTCCCTCGAAGCCCCTTTCTGCGATTCTTACGTGAAAGCGGCACTCTCGTATTGCGAGAGCTCTCCGATGGTGGACAACGTTTACAAGATCGTGACAACGGTTTCGAAGGCGGTCGCGTCAGCCAGTAGAATGGACGATGACCGTGTACCAGGAGGCTTGGCGGTTCTGGATTTTGTTGGCGGTCTTCTGCAAACAAAGAATGCGGCCATCTTTCAACAAAAGCACCGACACATATTTTTCACATGGATCATCGCGAAAAGCCGCATATGGGCCACTCCTTTGCTGCTACACGCACAAGACAGTGTGCGAAAAGGTGCACATATGCTGGTCTGCGAGCTATACAAGAGCTACGAAGGATGGCCTCTAGATCTGGTGCAAATGAGGTGGAGAGTACTCCGCGAGATGGCCACCGACATGATGGAGCGCATTCTGTACGAGAAGGATCACGGCATGCTCAGACCTCATCTATCTCCTCTCATCGAAACTTGCCGATTTCTCGTTCAGCAGCTCTACGATCTGATCCATAGCGAGGATCCCGAATTGGATCCATACAGAGACGACACCAACGACAGCTCTCGAATTGCACACTGGACTGGAGAGATAGAGCCAAGGCTAGAGACATGGCCACAGGACGATGGCCTATCAGCGGAAGATCTCTATGATCATTCCGACTTTGGTAGTGATTCAGAGACTGACAACATACACGATAACAACATGTAATTGCTGGGTGGCCTTCCGTCCGCCCGCAATTTACCCAGCTCCATCCGCTCATTATCTTCGCTTCTTTGTGGTATGGCGGCGCCAGCAGCGGCCCTTCAGGGAAGAGTTGAGGCTCGCATTGTTACCAGATGAGCGAATCACGATTTCAACGAGATTTCAGGGTGGTGGGGATTGATTCATGGGTTTCATGAGAGCATGAGAGCATATGCAGACGGTTTTTGAGCCCTGCACATTCCGGGTCTTCGACGGAGTCATTGATAGGGATTGATGCTTCATGTGGACTGCAGGTGATGCACCCTGGCATTGGCGTTTTGGCTTCGGTTCTTCATCATTCTTTGCTTTATTGTTCATGCTTGGGCGGCATAGCGTGGTGCTTTGGCGTACTTAGACGGGGGAGTCTGTATATTAAAGACCAGGTATGACGATCACGCTTGACGACCTTCAGCCTCTTCACGACACAGCAAATAACAATGATTATCACGCAAATAATAACATCTTGTTTCTCCAGCGTGAAGCTGCCCGAGCAGTCGAGTAAGTCGCGGACCTTGGTTCGTAAAAAGTCAACGTGAAGAAATTTGGAACGATTTCTCTTCCCCCGCATTTATCACAAAGTTGATTGACATTCAACATAGCAGAACGGGATTTTCATTGCGCTGTTGGCAGCGAAACCCGACAGTTCGCGCGCGGAGGGTCGGGGGTTCATGTATCGATAAGCATCACGCTAGGCTTCGTCAGCGTGGTGGTCGCGCGTCCCACCTGCAGCAGCGACGTCATAGCGAGGTAATTGCGGAAGCTGCGGACAAGCTTTCCAACTATCCAAGCTGTGCGGTCATAACAAGGCGCCCCGGTCGGCTTTTGTGCCTAGGTAGTCTAATCCGATCTCCCGTTCTCTCTTCTAATCAGCGTTCGTCTATCCTTTGTACAAATCCTCAATCTCTTCTTCGCGTGCGACAGCATCCTGGGAAGCAGCACGCGACAACGATTATACCAGTCAACCGGCGCGGACACGACGATAGCTACCATACCGTACGCGAAAACAAGCCCATAAACGCGATTGAAGCGATTGGAATTCGGTAATCACTCACAATGGCCAACAAACTGGACGCGATGAAGCCGCAGAGAAAGATCGAGCTCTTCTCAGGCTCGTATTTTGCGGCGTGTACGATGGGTGGCATAATCGCGTGTGGACCTACACACACTATGGTCACGCCGCTGGATTTGGTAAGTCGCATACTTTTGCAGAGAGCGCGTGATGGCCTGGGGACTTTACAGGCTGTCGATTAGGCTTCCAGTTGCTAATTAATGTTTTCCAGGTGAAATGCCGCCGTCAAGTCGATTCCAACCTCTACAAGTCCAACTCACAAGCCTGGAAAATGATTTACTCCAAAGAAGGTCTACGGGGCGTATTCTTCGGCTGGACACCAACCTTTATCGGCTACTCCATGCAAGGTGCTGGAAAGTACGGATTCTACGAGGTATTCAAATACCTGTACGGCGAAAAGCTGGCGCCCGGCGCGCCGCAAACAGTCGTATACCTAGCTGCCTCCGCTTCCGCCGAGTTCCTCGCCGACATCGCGCTATGTCCTATGGAAGCAATCAAGGTCCGCATGCAGACTACCATGCCACCGTTCGCAAACACACTGAGAGAAGGCTGGGCGAAGGTCATCAAGGAGGAGGGTGTTGGTGGTTTGTACAAGGGCTTGTACCCTCTGTGGGCGCGTCAAATCCCGTACACCATGGTCAAGTTCGCGACATTCGAAGAGACAGTCAAGCAAATCTACGGCTTCTTGGGTAAGCCAAAGGAGTCATACGGGGCCTTGCAGCAAACCGGTGTGAGCTTTCTTGGTGGATATATTGCTGGTGTCGGATGTGCAGTCGTCTCGCATCCCGCAGGTACGTTGAGAACATTGCGTGAAGAATCTAGCGTCGCGAAAATGAGCTAACACATCCTAGACGTGATGGTCTCGAAGCTCAACAGCGACCGAAAGGCTGGCGAGGGCGCTGGTCAGGCTATCGGCAGGATATACGGCAAAATCGGTTTCGGTGGCCTTTGGAACGGACTGCCTGTTCGTATATTCATGATTGGTACTTTGACGGCGTTCCAATGGCTCATCTACGATTCCTTCAAGGTCTACCTAGGCGTAAGTTGTTCACCTTGACACGTACAACGACTTTGTGCTAATTGCCTTCTAGTTACCCACCACTGGTGGTCACTAAGAATGGCGCATAATAGTTATCACGCGTCCGGTGTTTTTGGAGCACAACAGGAGCAAGTACTACCTAATGACGTTAATTATCTTCATCAATTCCTACCCTATGTGAAGGGATATACAGGACATTGCTTTCGATAAGTGTGCCCGTGCACGACTGGCGTGATGTTGCTGCTACCGTATGAACTGCTGCCGTATGTGCTGGTAGACATTGGCCGAATAAAGTTTTCATTGTTTGTAGACCTCATGATATCGGGAATTGTATACATTAGCAGTAGCAATTCGACAGGACAGCTCCAGGTACGTGGTACGGAAGTACATGTGGAGATGGACGTAGAAGCATGAAAATGGCGAATCTTAGGACTGTGGCCTCTGTCGTTGACTGAAGGTGTGTAAAGCTGTTGGGGACTTGAGTTACTGAGCCGTCACGCATGGAACAATTGGATGAAATGCAGATTTTTCAGTTGTCAAAACAGTACATTGGTACTACTACTAAATATGTATAGAGAACCAGCAAACCAGGGTATGCCATCGTCATCGTAGAAAGGAAAGTCGTCCCGAGTATATCGCACTCAATTCATAGTCGCCTTCACTTAAAGCTGCGAGAGACCGTTAGCACATGTCATGAAACTCTAGCTACTACCCAATGATCTAGACTAGACTGACTTGATCGTGGGAGCGATGTTGAGGTCAGGTAGCTCGACGAGCGGGCCGTTGATCTCAGGAAGCTCGGTTTCGGGACTTACGTTGAAGTCGTTGCCGCTGGCGGCTTGGTTGCCGTTTCCAGCGCTGTTTCCGTTGCCGTTACCGTTGCCGGCCTGGTTGTTGTTCTGTTAAGGGTGATGTTAGTTGACAGTCGAGATAGGGGGGTGTTGGAAGGAGACTTACGCCATTGCCTTGGCCGTTGTTGTTGCCGTTGTTGAGGAGCGAGTTTCCGCTGCCGGCAGAGGCGCCAGTGACGGAGCCAGCAGTGGTGGTGATGCCACCGACAAGGCCGCTGACGGTGCCAGTAACGCTGTTGAGGTCGACCTGGCGCTTGAGGACATCGCCAGTGAGGCCTCCAGTAGCGCCAGTGACGGTACCGGTGACAGGCTGGAGGGTACCGGTGACGGGCTTGAGAGCACCAGTGACGGGCTTAAGCTGGCCAGTGACGGGCTTGAGGGTGCCAGTAACGGAGCCAGTGGAGCCAGTAAGACCGCCGACGAGGCCGTTAGCAGTGCCGGTGACACCACCAAGGTTCAACTGACGCTTAAGAAGATCTCCAGTGAGGCCTCCGGTGGCGCCGGTGACGGGCTTGAGAGTGCCGGTGACGGGCTGGAGTTGACCAGTGACGGGCTTAAGAGCACCAGTGACGGAGCCAGTGGTGCCAGTAACACCACCGACGAGGCCGCCGGCAGTGCCAGTGAGACCACCAACGTTCAACTGACGCTTCACGGCATCTCCGGCAGCGGCTGCGACAGGCTTGACAGCATCAGTCACTGGGACGGTGGCGTCGGTAACCGGCTTGACGGTGCCAGTAGCAGTGTTGCCAGTGTTCTGGAGGGCGCCGGTGACTTGGCTGAGGAGGGAGAGGAGCTGGGTCTGGCTCAGCTGGCTGACGTCAAGGCCCTGAGTGACACCACGGCCAACGAGGCCATTGACAACGGGAACGTTGTCGGTGATGCCGTCGGTGGTAGGGCCAACAGTGACACCGTTGAGGAGACCACCCTTGCCGTCAGTGACGCCACTGAGGATGGTGCCAGCAACCGGGACGCCGTTCAGGTTGTCAAGAAGCGCCGCACGCTTTCCGTTGTTCAGGATGCTGCTGCCGAGGGGCTTTAGGTTGAAGCTGTTGCCGCTGGCAGCAGAGTTGCCGTTACCAGCCTCGTTGTTGTTGCCGTTGCCATTGCCAGCAGTGTTTCCGTTGCCGTTGTTCTGGCCGTTGCTGTTGCCGTTGCCCTGGATGAGGTTGTCGTTGCCGGCACCGGGGTTGGTGACAGAGCCGAGGGTGCTGGTGACGGAACCAAGAAGATTGTTGACGCCAGCAACCTGAGGAGTAGGGGCTGCGAGGACCGAGGTGGAGAGAGCAATGATGCTAACGGCGATGGAGGAACGCATGTTGGCGGTTGGAGTTTTGTTGGTGAGTTGGTGGGTTGGTGGATATTAAGAGGGATAAGTATTATTAGTCTATAGCGAACTGAGCGATTGGCAAAGAACTGAAAGAGTGTGGTAGGTGAGCTGGATGATGATTGTAGGTGGACTGCAGTATGGTTTATATGCCCTCACAGCACCCAGGTACTTTCTGATACACCGAGTCAGCACGTCTAGTCAATCGATACTCTCCTAGACGCTCAGGCCCAAGACAAGCCGCAATCGTCACCGGGGTGGAGAGATCCTACACCAAGCCATACCAGGATGAGAAGACTAGAGCTACAGCTTGCCTAGTCATGGCGCACGCATTGGCGATCTTCATGAAAGCATCGCCGATACTGCCGTTGCTGATGAGGCTCTTGCACTTAGACCGCTCTGAAGCTTGTTGGCCTAGCTGAGGAGTAAGATTTGATCCTCTGGGGTATGGCCCACGCATGCTAGAGGATAAGGGGACTAGACCCTCATTCTTAGCGTGTATCTCGAGGTAGATCCCGGCTTTCAAGCTTCCGGAACGCTACTCATGGGCTTGAGTAAGTCAGGTTGCGCAACAGATGTCAAAGACACGTCTTAGTTCTCGCGGGGGACTCGAAATTGGGGCGAGAATCTGTAGGCGATGGGATACTGCGGAAGTCAACGGTGATTGTGCTCAGATTGCCGTCTCATTAGGGACTCGCCTCATCCTGCTGGCCATCTGCGAGGTGGTGAGGCTCACGATGCATGTGTCTTGCCTCATCCAGTCTTCTGTGACCCTAGGCTTGCGTTGTATGGATGACTCCCCTGACGATCTGCACCTTTCATGACTTACATTCCAAGACGTCGATCTTGCGTTTTCGGAACATATGGTTCAGCGTCATCGGCAAGTTCTGTCTAGCGCGTCGAGGGCAGCCCAAAGCGGACGCGATGATCGACGCGGCTAACGGAACGAGGGAGATCAGCCCCACTCTTGATTGTCGTTCGAGCTGTAACGGCAGGTATCTCGATGGCGGGCAATAAGCTCGCCGATATCCCACTTTGCAGCTTTCTGGTCATCGATGCGAGCGCATTCCCATGCCATCCTAAGATAGCGGTAATGAACAATGGCCGTCTCGCCTCGTTGTTGGCACACTCTTGCCGCTTTGCGCCGGTCTCCCATCTCCTTCGTCGATGATCGTCAGCTATCCAAGCTCAGCCAGCGCAGGTACCTGACTGTCCAACATGAACACCTGATCATCAACAAACACTCCAAAACACCGGGTCAGGGGAGAAATGAGCTATCTTGCGCGGAATCCATGCTCCCGGGAGCTGCGCAACCAGGCCACACTGTGCTCGCCCTGCATTACCTTTCCTTGGGCCTTCTCTTGGGTCACTGCGACCCCTTAACAAATCATTAAAGTTGCGGAGTTTGCCATGATGAAGCTGAGGCTGCAGGTGTAAGTGTGTGATGAAACGATCCAGGCGTGGTTCTCGACGCAGGGAGGTCAATGCGTTCACGTGCCCACCTGTCCGCACCTTTCTCCGAAACTCTTGACACTCACCGGCATGAGAAAGAGAAACTCAATCTTCACAGAACAACATGGCAGGGAATGGATCAGGGTTCCAACTTGCCGCAACTTTACGGGAGATGATCCCGCATATTCTATAGTTTTTCGTATCGGAACTTTATGCCGTGCCTGTCTTTGCTTTTTATCATTGATCAGGGACCAAATGTACCAGGATATCAACAGCCTTGTCAAACTCAGATAACAGCTCATTCTACAGCCCTTGTCTTTAGATGATCTTCCCGTCTCTATCACTTGTTCCGCATCTCCTGCATGTTTTGACACAACACAATCTTCTTTACCACTTTGCACAGCAATCGTCCTCTCATGACGCCCAAGCTCGTGTGGAGAAACATCACATATATGGCTTTTCGATGCCGTCCTAGATTCCAGCCTCGCCAACACCGCGCGACCAGCTTTTACTGACGCTCCCTGGTCAGTAAGGGCTGACATCTTGAGCTGATCAAGGAGACGCTGCAACTCTTGCTACTTACCAGATATCCTACTACTCGGAACATTCTAGCCGCCATTACCATGTTGCCATACCCTATAGATGACGGAGTTTGAGTGTAGTTGGTGTTCGAGTTTAACGCCCGCTTTTGTGCGGTCGGATACCCTAAACTGTACCCGCTGGATGATCTGGAGCCTATTTGTGAAGCGCATGGTGAGATAGAAAAAGCCATACGCGCCTACAAACTGGATTTTCTACAGACATTTCGGGACAGATGTGGACGAAGTCATGTGCGATGCTGTTGGGGATTCGAAGAGCTTGCTCTGGGCCATGATGAAAGAGTCCCCTGGAACAGTGCCGTCAGAACCTGGAAGATAGAGCGCTCAATAAGAGACTGTGCAGCCGACGGAAGATCAAGCTCAAGACGCTGTAGCGATGACAGCCTGTATGAAGGAGGATGCTGAAGATCGAATAGCTATATCGATGACATTGTGTCGAATATACAAAGATCGCCCGCCCGAACTCCGGATGTGACTTTTACCCCCGCTGTAGCCATCAGAATATACATACAGATGCAAACATGAGAGACATTCAAACGTGAAGATTACTCAGAGTCGGTAACGCAGCCTTGGCTAGCGTCCTTGACAAATCGCGCGTACTTGAAAAGCGTACCCTTCTGGTACTTCAAGGCGGGCGCGGTCCACTTCTTCCGCCTCTCTGCTAGTTCTTGCTCGCTGACGCCAATGTTCAGCTCGTTGGACTCGGAGTCAATGGTGATCTCATCGCCATCTTGAACCAAGCCGATAGGGCCACCTTCCTGTGCCTCAGGCACAATGTGACCGATCAAGAAGCCGTGACTACCACCGCTAAAGCGGCCGTCTGTGATAAGTGCAACATCCTTGCCGAGACCAGCGCCCATGATGGCGGAGCTAGGCTTCAGCATCTCCGGCATACCGGGGCCGCCCTTGGGACCTTCGTAACGGATGACAACGACGGTCTTCTCGCCCTTCTTGATCTCACCACGCTCAAGAGCAGTGATGAAATCATCCTCAGCATCGTAGCACTTGGCCTTGCCGGTAAATTGGGTGCCCTCCTTGCCGGTGATCTTGCCTACGGAGCCTCCGGGGGCAAGGGATCCTCTCAAGATTTGCAAGTGACCAGAAGACTTTAGAGGCTCGCTGAGCGGTCGGATGATCTTCTGCTCGGCGGGGAAATCTCTGACGTTCTCCAAGTTCTCCTTGAGTGTCTTACCAGTCACAGTCATCTGGCTACCGTCAAGAAGACCCTCCTTAAGCAGGAATTTGAGAAGCGACGGGGTGCCACCGATATCGTGGACATCGGCCATGACGTACTTTCCGGAAGGCTTCAAATCCGCCAACAATGGAATGCGGTCGCTTACACTCTGGAAATCGTCAATGGTAAGCTTGAGACCAACAGAGTCAGCGATCGCGATCAAGTGAAGAACAGCGTTGGTTGAGCCACCAGTGATGCTGATGACGACCATGGCGTTCTCAAATGCCTCGCGGGTAAGAATGTCGCTCGGGCGGATGTCCTCCTGGAGCAATTTCTTGATGGCACCACCCGCTGCCAGGCACTCCAGCATCTTCGCCTTGGAGTTCGCCGGGTTCGACGAAGAGCCAGGTAGCGACATGCCCATTGTCTCGATTGCTGTAGCCATTGTGTTTGCTGTGTACATTCCTCCGCAAGCACCCTGCCCGTTGCAGGCGTGCCTGATGATGTCGAACCGCTGGTCTTCGGTGATTTCGCCCGTGATGAATTGGCCGTATGCTTGGAAAGCGGAAACGATGTCGATCTGCTGGTTCTCGAGAGTCTTTGCGCAACCGGGCTGGATGGTGCCGCCGTAAACCATGAGGGAGGGCCTGTTCACACGGCCCATAGCCATGATGACACCGGGCATGTTCTTGTCGCAGCCGGGGATGGAGATGTTCGCATCGTACCACTGGCCGCCCATGACTGTCTCGATAGAGTCTGCGATGATCTCACGCGACTGCAGCGAGTAGCGCATGCCCTTTGTGCCCATGGAGATGCCGTCGCTAACACCGATGGTGTTGAACTGCATGCCCAGCAGTCCTGCCCGCTCGACGCCCTCCTTGACCTTGTGGTTCAGGTCCATCAGGTGCATGTTGCACGGGTTGCCCGAGTACCAGACGGACGAGATGCCGACCTGGGCCTTGTTCATGTCCGTCTCGCTCATGCCGGTGGCGTACAGCATGGCCTGCGAGGCGCCCTGCGACTTGGGCTGGGTGATGTGCTTGCTGACCGAGTTGAGCTCATTGTCGGCTTTGGCGGTGCGGATGGCGGAGCTGGAAAGCGCACGTCTGCAAGCAATTAGACGGGCGAGTCGGACGTGTGGTGTACTTGGGGACATACGCTGCGTGCCATTGCGGCCGCGGGGAGCACTTTGCGCGCGCGAGAGCACCTCCAAAGCGTGCGAGAGACATGGTGGCGGGCTGGCTGCTCCTTCCGTGGCGGCTGGCTGTTCCTGATAATTTATCGATGCGAGCTCGGAGGCCGCGGGGACGGACGCTTCTCCGACTCCAGGACGTTGCATCATCTCGTTCCTCATTGGTCGCTCTCTTCTCCCCACAACAGCGGCCATCTCTTCTCCCCCACTATTATGATTTCTATCAATGACTCCGTATAAGCCTTCTTAGCTCTTGGCCTTGCATGGCGAGACGATCGTTCCCGATCTAGTCTATCTGAACTTGCAGTCGAAGGTGCATTCAGATCAGCGACGATAAATTATTTACGCCTACCCATTCACTCGTCAGAACTCTGGTGTCTATTTACTCGTCTATATGTGTAGAAGCACGATCTTCCGTGTGAATAATGGTGAATACGTATTGTTCAACGATGTCCTATTGTCACAGTCTGGAGCCCATCACATCGCTCAAGCTAACATTATGGACATTCAAGTCTCAGTCGTACCTACTATATGGATTTCCTCTGGCACTCTCATCCTCTGTTTCTATGCAATATACTGTCTGAATCCCCTTTGAGAAGACATGCATCACGAAATGAAGCTATTCCTTCTTTACTGTCTCTTACTTCCTTACCTTGCGCAGGCCGCAAGTCAGGTCTATACAGGCTTCAACTACGGTGCTTTCTGGGGTGCGGAGGAAAATGCCAAACTGAAAGCAGACTTCCTCGATGGTTTCAACCTGGCCAAGAACCTGACTACCGACATACCCTTCGACAGTGCCCGGCTGTTTACCTGCAGAGCAGCGAAAACCCTCGACGAGCCGACCGAAGCTTTTGATGCTGCTGTTGTCTCCAAGACCAACCTGCTACTGGGTTTCTGGATAACGCCAGCGCAGAAGGGTGGTTCGCCTGATGAGAACGTCAAAAACGAGATGGCCGCACTCGAGAAAGGGTTTAAGAAGCACGGCCAAGCTCTTTCCGATCTTATCATTGGACTCTCTGTAGGCAACGAGGATGTATACCGTGCCGAGGCGACTCAAGAAGTTGGTGTTACCGCAGCGGTCGTTGCGCAGACAATAGCTCAGGTGAAGAATAGCATCGCTTCCTCGTCATTCGCCCAGTACATGAAAGATAAACCAATCGGCCACGTCGATACCGCGCAATATGCCGTGGTGGATAATGCAGACTTCATCGGCATGACTGCGTACCCATACTGGAACAAAGACAGTATCGGAACAGCAAGTACAAGCTTCCAAGGCTCTCTCGAGGGAGTCAAGCAGCGCGCAGGCAACAGACCGGTTTGGATCGCGGAAATGGGCTGGCCTTTTACTGACTCTGAACAACACGGCGCTGCGGTTGCCGGTATAGACGAACTTCAGAAGTTTTGGAGTGAGGTTGGCTGTGCTGTGTTTGGGAAATACACTACTTTCTGGTTCGAGTTACTCAAAGACACTACATCGGATCAAAAGGCCGATTGGAGTGTTATTGATCCAAGCTCTCGGCAATCAAGAATCAAGAATATGAGCTGCGGAAACCCTCAGCCAAAGCCACCCGCTGGAGCCCCAGCTAGCTCACAAGCATCGTCCAAGTCTATTGCAACAACACCGCCGGATACGGTCAGCTCTGGGTCGCCAATCATTCCGAGTGCCACGCCTACATCATCACCTCCTGTATCGTCGGCAATTGAATCAAACACAGTACACGTAACGGTGACCGGAACGACTTCTGTAACTCCACAGCCTATCACACCATCGGTAGTAGCTCCCGGCGGGCCATCTCTCGTGACTGTGATAGTTACCTTGACGAGCATCACCACTGTAACAGCACAGCCTTCAATGATCACAATAGCAAGCGCGAGCCGATCAACAGCCCAAGATAATGCCGTCAGCTTCCTCGGTATGTCTTAATCCAACGCAAGTCTAACCAAAGCTAAAGTTCCCCAGCACAAGACCAGCCAGCAACAGGCCGCAGCACAGTCACCGTGAAGACCACAGCAACAACTGTTGTCTTTGCCAAAACCACAGCGATTGCTGCTCTGAACAACATATCCGCCGACGTCAACTGGTGCATCACAGTCGCGGACATAAACCGAGATGGAAGCCCTATCCCCGTCGCAGGTGGGCCTGCAGGGGCAGGGGGAGAATGCGTCCCCCCTCCAACTTTCCAAGGATACCCGTACGCAGCAGCAGGAGAAGTCGCGACGCCATCAGGGATACCGAGTGGGACAGGTTGGTGCGTTGTCATGGCTGATATCGATAAAAATGGTCGTCCTGTACCTGTTGATGCCGGGCCCGCTGGAGTGAACGGCAAGTGTACTGTTCCGCCCATGTACAGTGGACTGTCCGCGACAGCTACGTTGATTGGCCACTTCAAGACATCTGAGCCGGCGAAGGTGTCTCTGAAGCCTACCTCTTTGACAGTAGAGTTCTCCTTGCTCTCAAGCATCAATTTACCGGCTACTTCTGGTACTCCATTACCCAGTAAGTCACTTGACCAGGTTGACTTCTTGACTCCCTCTGACGACATCTACAGCTTCAGCAGTAAAGTCAGGATACGAACGCCGCCAGCGTCGATCTGTAGTATCATCCACAACAGACACCACAGCATTTACCTCAGTATCTACCACAATCACAGAATCAGCATCACCTCTACCGAATTCTACTCATTCCATCACTTCAGTCAGCCTACCCTCAGGTCCATCCGGCGCAACTCTTTCAGAGTTTAATTGGCCTACGCCGACGGCTCGTATAGAAGCCAAGATGAGCATCAAAGGTAGAGATGAGGTGTTACTTACGCGACGTGGCTGGAACTCCTTTTGGGGGAAAATCACTTCTGGGCTCAAGAAAATTGGAAACAAGATTAAGAATGCATTCCACCACTAAGGTGGTTTTTCTTGGTCATATATTATGGGAGATTGTTCAAAGCTGGTATGGAAGGTATGCAAGATGTTAGATAATTTCCTATGTACTCCATCCCTATGTCTTAAGGGGCTTAGAATACAACAGTAATACGTCAAATGCGCCGCTCATGAATTCCTTGTTATGTGGCGCACATTAGTACATCATAGTTTGTATCAAGACATGGAAAGTCGCATCACGATTGCCCTTGCCCATCGCCTTCTGGACAATCCTTGGGTGTCTTGCGAGGGTGCAGCTCGCAATCACGAGTAAAGAAACACAGCACTCTCCGAGTAAAAAGGTCATTCATCAACCGTCGTATTGACGGCAGGTTTGTTTGTTTGTTCATTCATGTGATATCTCATCTCTCGTGCCAGCTAACATAAGTTTTCCGTAACCGTAAAGAACCCGAGATAGTCCACCATATTACACCTGACAGACTCCGAATTCGCACTTTTGCGGATAACCCGATAACCTAAAACGACTAAGATGCTGAAGGCGCTTGCCCATATCTTTCTATCAAGGTAAATGGTAGATGTCGATGGGCCAGAAACTTCGATACACAAATCCACAGCGCAATGCCATGTCTGACGCGACTTGCTGAGGGTGACGCGCGTCTAAGCAGCAGCCGCTACCTAGGCGGCGGGAGTAGAGGTGGCAACGGGGGTAGAGGTGGCGGGAGGGTTCTCAACGACCTTGTCGGTCTCGTTGGCAGCAGCGGTCTCGGTGAGGGGAGCCTCGCCATCGGCGGCCGCGTCGGGAGCGTCGTCCTCCTTGCCGGGGGAGTCGATCGCGACCTTAACTGCGATCTCACGACCCTCAATCTCCTTGCCGTTCATCTCGGAGCAAGCCTTTTGCTGGAGCTCCTCAGAGCCGAGGGTAACGAAACCGAAACCACGGCCCTTGCGGGGCTCACCGCGGGCCTGGAGCTTCTTGACCATGAAGCGGGGGATGGGGCGGAGGGCGATCTTGGCCTGGGTAGGGGAGTAGTCCTTGAAGATCTCAAGAAGCTGATTCACCAGTTAGCATGGGCTTTGAGAAGGGCATGTGCAAACTCACCCTGTCCTCCTTCAGGTCGTACGGCAGGTTTGCAACCATGACCTTGGTCTTGGAGGGAACACCGTCCTCGGGAGGACCGCGCTGCTTGCGTTCACGGGGCCCCTGGGGAGCAGACTTGTCGGCGCCCTTCTTTGCGGTAAGCGCTTCGTTCGTAGTTTCGGTTAGGGGAGCAACTTGGCCGGGTACATTTGTAGGGGTGGAGTCGGCAGGAGCCTCGTTGGAGAGCTCGACCTGCTCGGCGCCTTCAGCATCAGCCTGGTGCAGAACTTGATTAGCTTGTGAAGACAGGCGGTGGGGTGCGGAGGTACTTACAGCGCGTCCGCCGCGTCCAGCACGGCCGCCACGGCCACGACCGCGACCGCGTCCACGGGTGGAAGTACGGCGGCGGGCCTCGCCAGTGTTGCCCTCGGCTCCGCTGCCGGCGCCCTCAGCGTGGGCCTCGGGAGTGCGGGCGAGCTGGATGGAGACCTTGCGGTCCAGGATGGCCTTGCCGTTGAGCTCGGCGATGGCACGCTCAGCCTCGGACGGGGTCGAGAGGGCAACGAAGGCGTAGCCGACGGGGCGCGAGGTGCGTGGGTTGGTGGGGATGGTCGTGGACTCGCTGCACCACGTGTTAGCTTGGACGAGTTGCGTCATGCGGAGAAACAGGGTCCACCTACACCAGGTAGTCCTTGAAGAATTCCTTCAACTCCCCCTCGGTGGTCGCGTACGCGAGGTTTCCAATGTAAAGTCGCCTGCCCTCAGCGGCGCTCGCACGCACAGCCTCGTCCTCGGCTGCGGTGGGCTGTTGAGCGCCAGTGCTCTCCGTGGCGGTGGGAGCGTTGTTGTCGTTGAGGGAGGTGGTGGCCATCTGGGCGGTGACACTGTCGACAGGTGCGGACATGATTGCTGAAGTTTGGGTGGTTGACGAACACGAGTGATAGACCGGGCGTGTAAGAGGTTGACGAAACTTGGAGTCCTAGT
The DNA here is from genome assembly GCF_023758085.1 of Alternaria hordeiaustralica. NCBI lineage: Eukaryota > Fungi > Ascomycota > Dothideomycetes > Pleosporales > Pleosporaceae > Alternaria > Alternaria hordeiaustralica. The sequence goes on along the minus strand of NW_026056776.1, from coordinate 371,870 downwards.
AGACCGGTAAAGGTAACCTTGAACAGTAGTGGTGGTTGGTGGGTGATGGGATTGCCGAACCGCCTGCTGGTGGAACTGTTGACGAGGGGGGTGTGGAGTGGGTAGCTACGAGCCCGGGGAAGGTTGAGAGAGGATTGGGTTGATGGGGTGCGTGGTTGGTCTCTGTTGTTGACTTGATGGGGGAGAGAGAGGGCAGGCCTCGACCAGGCAGATTATTTTGAAGAGCGCAGCCATGGGGCTTGGCCGCATCCGGTAACGGAAGCGGCCCCTGCGCACAGTCGAGGGCCCACTTGCCTGAGAGCAGCGACCAGGAGTGCATGGATAGGGGAAACGGCGACTAGGCGGCCGCTGAGCGCATGGACGGGTTCGCCGCAGCACAAGCAGCGAGGACAGTCACTCTCTCTCACCCATTGCACGCACATGTGTGCATGCTCTGGTGCGACTGCAGTGCCTGCACGCGACGCCCACCACTGCTTAGCTAAGCGCGACGCCACAGCTCGCCCTAGCGCCACAGTAGACCTCGACCTTGGCTGCATGGCGCTCCAGCTTCACCTCCGCCCCACCGCCCACTGCCGCTAGAAGCATGAAAAAGACCCGCCTGCCGTTGACGTGTCCGCTAGTGCACCGCTTCTTCATGCACTGGATCCGGGGGCCCTGCCATTCAATTTTCCCATTCCTCGAGTCCTGTCCCGGCTAGCCTGCCTCACCGCAATCTGATTGCTGATTTACCGCCATGGCAGGTGCACTGCAAGCGCGCCGCGCACTGGTCGTCTACGGCTCGGAAACAGGGAACGCGCAGGATGTGGCTGAGGAGATGGGAAGGGTCGCTGAGCGACTGAGGTTCCACACGGAAGTCGCTGAGCTCAACACCATCACTCTTGTATGTCAGTGGCGGTGTCGCGTGCAAGGAGCGATGGTTGACTGTCGGTAGAGACAACTGCTGCAACACGATGTCGTTCTCATCGCCATTTCCACTACGGGCCAGGGTGACCTGCCACCCAATAGCCAGAAGTTTTGGAAAGCCATCCGAAGTGCTCGGCTGCGACCAGGGTGCTTGCAGCAGATGAGATTTGCATCCTTTGGTCTTGGTGATACGTCCTATCCAAAGTACAACTGGGCGCATCGCAAGCTCTACAATCGGCTCATCCAGCTAGGAGCGCAGCCAGTCTGCGATCGCGGAGAGTCGGACGAGCAACATCCAGAGGGGTATGTCAACACGATCATTGCGTCTGCAGATTTCTTTTTCCATTTCCTGATGCATCGTCTCATGTTGCCTGTCAAACTGCGTATGCAGCAAAACTTGTGCCATCATTGCAATTACGGCGCATATCTGACTATTCCAAAGTATCGACGGATCTTTCCTACCATGGTCGACGAAACTGCGCCAACATCTCCTTGACTCTTACCCTCTCGCTGATGGTGTCGAGCCGATACCGGACGATGTCCTGCTAGACCCGAAATGGTTGCTTGCGCCTGCCGTCGATGATACAACATCTTCATCGAACGCCAATGCTGTACCTGCATTGAATGGCGATGCGACGGATGTTCCCCCACCAGATCTCCTGAACATAAGTGGTGGACTGGTTGCGAAGATTACGAGCAATGAGAGAGTCACTCCAACAAATCATTGGCAGGATGTACGGCATATCAAGTTCGAGATACCAGAGACACATGCCTACGGTCCAGGCGATGTACTCACAATATACCCCAAGAACTTCCCGTCGGATGTATCGCAGTTCATTGAGTGTATGGGCTGGACTTCCGAGGCTGATATACCACTTCGCTTCGTACCTTCGTCGCCTTCAACGCCCCCAGACACCACCCTGCCGGTCCGAAATCTGGAGCCAGGTAGTCTAATAACCCTACGGCAGCTGTTGACTAACCATCTCGACATCATCGCCATACCACGAAGGTCGTTTTTCGCCCAGCTCGCGCACTACACGAACGACGAGTTTCACAAGGCAAGATTACTTGAGTTTACCGACCCCCAGTATCTTGACGAGCTCTACGACTACACTACACGCCCGCGCCGCAGCATATTAGAGGTATTACAGGAGTTTGAGTCTGTCAAAATACCCTGGCAGCGCGTTTGCAGCATCATCCCTGCATTGCGTGGTCGCCAGTTCAGCATCGCAAGCGCAATGAATCCTGACGCAGAGGCGGAGAATAGCACAAAGATTGAGCTCTTGATCGCGATTGTAAAGTACAAGACTGTCATTAAAAGAATCAGGCAGGGTGTTGCTACGCGATATATTGCTTCACTCACTCCAGGACAGGAGATCACAGTCACTCTTTCGCGAGGCGGACTGGGTGTAGGAAGAGAGGAAATTGATAGACCGGTCGTGATGATTGGACCGGGCACAGGTGTAGCTCCCATGCGTTCTCTGATATACCAACGTATACTATGGCGCGAGGAGCATAAGAAGCTACAAAACGGCCACGCGCAGCAAGATGACGGAAGTATAAAGGATCTTCTCTTTTTCGGCTGTCGTAACGCTGAATCAGACTACTTCTTCAAGGACGAGTGGGCGCAGCTTCAATCCTCTGGAGTGCCCCTAGAAGTCTTTGCGGCGTTCTCCCGAGACCAGGTAAGTGCCCAGCTCCACCCTCTTTAAGTCTACGCTAACGATCCGACAGCGTCAAAAGGTTTATGTGCAAGATCTCATTCGGCAGCAATCCTCCCTCGTTTTCTCTCAACTCTTCCATAAATCCGGCATCCTATATATTTGCGGGTCATCGGGCAAGATGCCCCAGGCAGTGCGCGAAGCGCTCATCGAAGCTTTTCAAGAACATGGGAACATGGACAGGGAGGGCGCAGAGAATTATCTCGTGAGTATGGAAAAGAGTGGTACATATCGCCAAGAGACGTGGTAGACATGTGGATGACGTTGTACATATATTTTCGATCTCCTGCTCTCCACTTAGCCTATCACTCAATCTATGGCCCGTATCTCGACTATGCCAAGTGTCGATCTTATTTCAATAGAACGCTAATCGTACTGGCGCGATTGGACGCATCGCCAGTTGACTTATGATTGACGATGGAGCAGATTACATCTTCAGGCATGGTAGGCTTATGCGGGGCGAACGCTTACGGTGCCACAAGCATTCTGCGTGGCGAGATTACGACACATCATTCGTACTATATGCCGGTGAGACATCGATATTATGGGCATTGCGGTCACCGATCAGATTTAAAACAGGTCGACCTTGGCGAAAAAGAGATGCGAAGGTTTGACGGGGATGTCGAAGAGGTTAGGCAAGCTATCTAGATGAATACATGTACTGAACTGACGGTTCCGGCTCTATCACCTCTCTACTCATAGATATAGCAAAAAGGCCCAGCAAGCGTACTGGAGGCCTCTCTTATCCTCATGTTAGGAAAGCCCAAATAGTCGCCGAATGTCATAACATCATCCAACGTCGCATTCCTCGTCGGCGGGGTATTCAGAAACGTGAGCGTTCCAGCAATAGTAAACCGCCTATCTTCCAAATCCTGGTTCTGCCAGATCCACCAAGTTCGGTCAATCTGGACGTGATGATGCCAGAAGTATGGGTCGGAAGGAGAGTTGTAGAAGTCTGAGCCCGCGTCACCGGCGATTGTCTGATGGCCACCAAGGTGAACGCGAAGTTTTCCAGGAGAAGGGTTTTGGAGCGTGTCTTGGAAGGCGGAGATGTTGGCGCTGGCTGTGATTAGTTCGGCGACATCAGCGTCGGTTGTTTCCGAGGATGAGCGTGTATTGATGTCGCGTCTGATGCATCTAGGGTTGTAGCCTAGACCATCCGGAGATGGGTTTGGCGGTACGGTGGTGTCGAGAGAGGATACTGGTCCGATGTGCATCTTCCAGCTAGATTGCCATCAGTATTGCGGACATGATAGAGACATTTAAGAATGACTACTCACTCTTTGAAGGGCCCTGAGGCAACACAACCACCTCCATTGCCGGGTGGAACTTCCACAAAGCATCGGTTTGGGTTAGGTACACAGCTGGCATTACGACCGGGAACATATACCCCATCTCCAGAGATACTCGTGTCGCTTCCATCGAGGAGAGGGGATGCGGCGGGGTTATCAGCCCACAACGCCCAGTTGTAATATGGAAGATAGCCCTTGTACCCGCACTCATTACGCAGAGTCTGCTCCCATGCCCACATAAAGTAACGGTGCCACGACAGAAAGTTTCCCTTGACAATGTCAGTCATTCTGATGAGGCGTCTTAGGGGTTGACGAAGAATACGTTTCCGTGCGTGTGCTGTGTCAGCAGGATATGGGTGACCACAAAGTCATCGTAACGACTTATCGCTCCAGAGGCAACAGCAGCTGGAGTTCTCGCCTTCGTCTTTCCCGTACAGTGAACAGCTTCGATGTAGTTCAGCTTCTCCGAACGCTTCAGCTTAGACCTGTGGGGTGTGAGTGGCATCCTCCTTGAGGTTTGCATGAACATACCATTCACGGCGCCGAGCGACTGTACTTGAGGTACAGTTACTGGTGTAGCTATCGGGGTGTTTGGCCACATCAAGCCATAGTTGATCAAGTCCGTGTTTGGCTAACGCATCGGTTCGAGGAGCTTGTGCTACGGTGCTTCCAACCGAGAGCAGACATGCAAATATAAACCTCATGGCGAGGTTAAAGCTTGGCTGAAATTAAGTCAGTACCTCGTAGACGGCAATTGCGAGATGCCATGACTCTTTATACTTAGCATGCGGTTACACCAAAACATGGGAGCCCGGCATAAGTGCACTTGTTCATGCGGGCGCATAGTTAGTGTAGAACACGCTTGCAGCCACAGGCTTTCATCATTAATATCGCATATCCAGACTCTATCAGGGTTGTTCAGAGCAGCATTTGATAAGTAGTTTGCATGCCAGAGGCTTCCAGCTTGCGTATGCATAATGCATGCATCTGAGGGTGGCGAAGGACCACACGTTATAGGAAGGTGCGGGAACTGTATAGCAAATGCGTTGAGACGAAGATGGTGCCAAACGGGCTGTACTTGAGAACAAAAATTTCGTGAGGTTCTGCCCGTCTGGAGGATCCAGCCGATGGAAGAGTCTGTATGGACGGGTGATAGATGTTGTTCATCCAAAGATCCGGGCAATGAAGTGCATCGGGCTCAGGCATTGAGAGCTTACCTAGGTACGGTGAGATGCTGCAAAGGTAATAGTTTGTACGACATGGGCGTATGTACGCCTTGCTTGGCACTGAGATCGATGCGTAAAGTCGCCATGTGGCCCGTCTCCGGGAAATGAAGGGTCCCGAGGTCGCCCTGGTGAAGTCGAAGCTGGCCACCATCTACGTGTGCGTGTATGTTCCCAGTGCTTTTGAAGAGCTCGCCAGGAGGCGGCCAGCTGCTTACCAGTGCGTTGTGAAGGAGCATTGAAGCTTTGGATGCCTAGGCAGCGTGACCTCGGGACCCCTGCAGATCGAGCAGCTGTCCGCGGAACCGGAGGGGAGGCGGCTCGTGCGCGCCATCTCAGCGCCACCGTCCCGCTGTCATCTACCTAGGTACCTCCCATCGTCTTAGCAGCGATTTCGCATGCATACTACGCTGGCGGTAACATGCAAACCTGTCTAGACCTTCGCCCAACGGATCTGCCATACATATCGCAACGATGGACCTTCCTGCACTAGCACCGCGCCTGAATTTGGGCGCACCTGCACTTCCCGACGAATTGATCCTTCTCATCCTAGATGAGCTGGATGCAGATGATTACTTGACATTACGCGCTCTGAATGCGACGAGCTGGCGATTTCATCGCCTCACACTAGACCGGCTATATCGAAGATTTCCAGGTTGCGCCCCGGAGCAATTCCTGCGTACCATAACGCTGTCTCATTCAGCCCACTGTCATGAACTCACAAACTATGTCAAAGAGGTGGTGTGGTATCAGGACTATTGGAGCCGACCATGCAGACGCCGCTGTCTGCCTTTAGGCGACAGGCATGCCGTTGCCAACAAACTCAGAAGCTCTGGGGCCATCTTGGACACCACGGATATCTCTACCGACCTACCAACCCGCTTCATAGGCTTTTCTTCTGATCACGAAGTACATTGGTGGTACCTGGAGTTCTTCTTGTTCTTCACGCCTAAAGTTGAAAAGATCACCGTACACGATGTGTGGCAGTGGGATGACCACTGTTACTGGTTCAAGACTTTGGCTGCCAATCCAGCTCACTTCGGAAATATTCGATCAATCACTCTGCTGGGTCCTCTACGCCTAGAGAGTATTGTACCCCTTCTGACTTTGCCGTCCATACAAACCTTGGAGCTTACTCAGGTCGTCGATATGCGTCGAGAGCCTGGCAGGACTTTCCCCTGGGACGATGCCGGCGAAGCCCACGTTGATCGGTGGCTGGCTAATGGCTCATCTCTCGACTGCTTCATTATAAGAGAATCAGACTTTCACTTCCCTTCGGTAGTGATCACTCTCGAAAAGCTTAACAAACTCAAGACTTTTACCTACGAGCACGTCACCCATGAAATGAAATGGCGTCCTGGGATACCGCCAGCTATTTTCTCATGGATCGGAAATATCGGATGGGGTCCAAATATCTTTCTCGAGAACCTACGTCTACGAGTGGATTCGGTGGTGACGGAAACGGAGCTGTCATCGCTATATTATCATGTTACCGGGCCTACACTCCCGAGACTCCGTACTCTGGATATTGGTCCTTGCAATGTTGAAACATTCAGTCAATCGGAGTCCCCACACTCTGAAGACCTACATCCTATAGCGAGAAAGATTGTCAAAACATTTCCAGACACTCTCGAGTCTCTGCGGCTTCAGTGGACTTATGAGCTAGGCCAAGAACCTAAGCTACAATTCCTCATCGGCATCTTGTCACGTTTGGTCGAAGCCGCTGCTTCTTCGACATCCAGACTGAAACAGATCTATATCACCTGGCCTGCACTGGCAGGCTGGTTTCCCCTCCCGGACGAGCTTAAGGTTCTGAAGCGGGTATATGAACGTTCAGGAATGCAATTCGATGTAGTCTACGAAGATATCGAGGGACAGGAGCCGCTGGCTATCAAAGAAGACGTAGAGTCTGATTGGCTCTGGGTACACAAAACAGACGCTTTTGCGGCTCATTGCCTTTAGTGACTCCAACCCACCCACAACAGCATGAAGATCGGCAAAACTGCATCCTTGTACAACTGCTGCAGGCAGCTAGCATACTTCTAAGAGCTTTGTGGAGTCTGAGTCGCTTGTATGTCGGTGTAATGTTAGTAGATGATTCGCCGTTATTGTCAACACGTGCTTGACCGGTCTAACAGCCGCTAAGGCACCTGGGCATTAGCGTCCCAACGCGGGGAAGCTCGTGTGCTCTGCCAACATATCTAACGACCGTCCTACTTTTAAAATTGAGTGAATATAACTCTTGCATGATGCATCTCAAGTCTAAGCCGCTTGTATAACCCATCTGCGGCAGTGCCCGTCCACGCATGCTACCTTCCAGCCATCCGCCCAGATGATTCGACAGCCACCATGTCGATCACTGCACCATCTTCATGCCCCTTCAATGCTCTGCCCAACGAGTTGGTTATGGGTATCATCGAGCGCATTCCAAATGAGAACGCTAAGGACATATGTCGCCTTAGTCTGACCAGCCGGCGGATGTACACGCTTTCGCTCGATCATTTGTACAGAAACCTTTTTATACGACGTCCTTGGCCACTGTTACGTACGCTATGTGCAAATCCAGAGCTTGGGAATCGAGTGCGAAACCTCACGTGGAAGCACGATTTCGACGATCATGACGATAGCGCGGAGAATCAAGCAGTCTTCCTCATATGCATTAGGATTCTAGAGCTGCCAGAAAAGGACAGATTGATGTCTAATGCTACTGGCACACGACGCGATGACGAATTTCTCGAGATACTTCTGATGTTCACCCCGAATGTCGATACACTTGTCGTCGCAGACAAAGCCTTCTGGCCAGACGACAAATACTGGTTCACGACTATAGCGAACCATTCAGATCGTTTTATACACCTGAAGAGCATCAACATACACGGTCCGCTCTCGTTAGAAGCTATAGCATACATTTTCCTCCTTCCTTCACTCCACGATTTTACCGCTTCGGACCTAGTGCTCCTCGATCAGAACGACAAACGCCCGGCTTGGGACCAAGACATTCCGATTCAGACTGTGCTAGATCCCGCATCCTCTCAAGTCCAGGAGATCACGCTGAAACGATCCGTTGTGGAGGTGCCGACGCTGAGGTACTTCACCGAAGCTTGCAGGAATTTGAAGAGTTTCTCCTACGAACAGGACATCAATAATGGTAATAACAGAACTGTACGAACTCCATGTAAGCCATACGCTGACTTCGCATCTTCTCCTTGGCAGATCAACGCGGCATATACTCTCCAAGCCTCTTGACCAAGTTTAGCGAGCTTGCGGGAGCGTTCATACACAATCGCGCCACGATTGAGCGTCTCTCCATCCGGGGCGACCAACAGATGCTTTGTCAGGGGCACGTGCTGCAGATAGCACGCCTGGCTTCGAATATGACAAGTCTTCGCTCGTTGGATATGGGCTTGATAACACACGACGACGAGCCGATTAATTGTACTTCCGATTTCGTTGCGAAACTAGTCCATCATCTTCCACCATCGCTGGAAGAGGTGAGCTTTGAGATTGACTGGCAAGAACACTGGGGTTCAAAGGGGTGGGAGGGCCCGACAGAGATGCTGCGCCATCTCGCTGAGATGGCTTCTCCGAAGCTGTCTCTGAAGAGAGTTGCTGTAGTAGACTGGCCACCTTTCTTGGGTCACTTTCCACCAGATTTTGCGAAGCTACACCAGTGCTTTTCCGAGCGCAACATAGACTTCGTATCAATTCCCGCTCATATTGAGGGGCCGGATCCACTGCAATTGCTGGACTACGTAGAGCCAGGGTGGGTGTTTGTGCAGGTAGCTGATGCGGAGTATGCGTAATCTAATTTGTGTGCGCGACGCTGCGAAAACAAAGGCGCTTTAGCTTAGTCCTCATGTCCTGGTCGTGATTTCTGGTGATTGACGCGTGAAATTCGTTTAAGGGATTGGTGGGTGGTGAAGGGCTGAACGCGCTGGTGAGGGATTAGCGTGTTGGGCGCCCGATGACTCGCGTATAAGGCTGCGATGTACGTCATGTTCAACCTACAACGCGCCCCTCCGAATCTTCTGCTCACGATCGCATACCACCTACCACACTTGACCAACACTCTCGACAATTTACAATGGCCCAAAAAGGAGACCATCTATTGCAGCGCCCTCTCTATGGTAAGATACCTGCTCCCCTAGTCCACACGGAACTAACATCCGCAGTGTTTGATCTTCCCGAAGAGCTATTGGCCACACTCACTCTCAAGGACCAGCCTGAGCAGCCATTAGAAGAGATACCGATCCCAACACTTGTGGAGGCGAACGACTCTCCCGATACCGCCGAAGACGAGAGCAGCAGCCCGGCAAAGGCCACCTCGTGCAACCTCTGTGGCCTCAGCTTCGCATCCCTTGCAGACCAGCGCGCTCATGTCCGATCCGACCTCCATGGATACAACCTGAAGCAAAAGATAAAAGGCGCAAAGCCTGTAGGCGAGGCCGAGTTTGAGAAGCTCATCGGAGATCTGGACGAGAGCATATCAGGGTCTGAGTCATCGGAATCCGACGACGATGAAGATGAAGAAGGGGCGAAGACAAAGGACTCGACATTAAGCGCACTCTTGAAGAAGCAGGCCAAGATTTCGGATCCGGAATTCGAGGATTTTGCCTCAAGGAAGAAGCAGAGAGGTTCCGGCAAGCCTCCGCTAGTATGGTTCTCGTCACCCTCGATACCCGAAAATATGTCGCTGGGCGTCTATCGCGCGATCTTCTCGAATGCGGAGCAGGAGGACGAGTCACATATCCTGGACACTATACGCGCAAAGCAGCTATCCCCAAAGCAGCCTCCCAAGATCAAGGCGAATGAGGGTGGTGTCCCACTACCAGGCACATACATTGGGCCACATTTTTTTCTCTGTATGATAGGCGGTGGTCATTTCGCTGCAATGATAGTGGCGCTGGCACCAAAGACAGGGAAGAACCACACAGGATTCGATGAGCGTTCGGCAACTGTAATTGCGCATAAGACCTTCCACAGATACACTACACGACGGAAACAGGGAGGCTCGCAATCAGCGAACGATAACGCAAAAGGCAACGCACACTCGGCCGGTTCATCAATTCGTCGCTATAACGAGACCGCACTCATCGCCGAAGTCCGCGAGCTACTCTCTAGCTGGAAAAGTTTGATCGATACTGCAGAATTGATCTTTGTTCGCGCGACCGGCGCGACGAACCGGAGAACTCTGTTTGGTCCGTATGAAGGACAGATTCTCAGTCACAATGACCCACGCAACCGAGGCTTTCCCTTCAGTACACGGCGAGCGACTCAGAAAGAGCTGATGCGTGCATTTGTAGAGCTTACTCGAGTAAAGCAGAGTACTATTGATGAAGCAGCGCTTGCTGCTCTTAATAATCCTCAGAAGGAAGCTGCGGCTACCGCACCCGCTCCAGCAAAACCTAAGCCCAAGAAGCTGACGAAGGAAGAAGAGGCTGCGACATTACACACGTCCCAAGTTATACCGATGATCAAGCGTTCGAAAGTTCCTGCGCTTCTCAACTACCTCAAGACGAATGAAGTTTCACCAAACTTCCAGTTTCTCCCGACCAACCATCACACACCGACACCATTACATCTTGCTGCATCCCTGAATTCTGCTCCTATCATCCTCGCGCTCATCACGAAGGCCGGGGCCGATCCGACTGTGATGAACGATGAAGCGCGAACTCCTTTCACGCTGACTGGTGACCGTGCAGCTCGTGACGCATTTCGCGTCGCACGCTCAGAGCTCGGAGAGTCTGCCTGGGATTGGGAGAAGGCCGGTATACCTGCAGCCATCACCAAAGCCGAGGCCGACAAGCGAGACGCTCAAGAGAAGACCGAGAAGGCTGCAGAGAGTAAGGCTGAAGCTGATCGACGGAAGGCTGAGACCGAACGTGTGCGGAAAGAGAGTGAGGCCGAGGAAATCAGGAAAAAGGAGCAGAGGTTGGGCAAGGGCAAGTCGTTGGGTGCACTACCTGTCAAGACTGGAGCAGACTTGAGAGAGGAAGAGATGAGGGGGCTAACGCCAGAAGCAAGAGCTAGGATGGAAAGAGAACGGCGTGCTAGGGCTGCTGAAGAAAGACTGAAGCGGATGCAACGTTGAGATCGTTTCCAACAATGTCACCTGATCTTCTGCCATTCGATGTCAGCACGAGAATAGTAGCATTTGACTGGGGAGGATCACGCGTAGAAAGGCTCCAAAGGGCTTCAGCAATGCGACAAGGACACCCCACATGTGAGAGCGAGGAAGAAGGAAGACGTTCAACAAGGGTATTCTAATGAATAGCCTGGAAACAGCGGACCGTGCGGAGGGACAGAAGGGGGCAAATGATATCATGAGCAGTAGTGAAGGGAAACGAGAAACTCATGGCCCGAACACATGACGCTATCAGGGCCCATGGACTATTTCAGTCTTGATATGTATAGTTCTTCGGTAGCTGTAACAACACCTGGCCCTGTACCCATCACCCATTCTTCATTATGTCAACCAGCGCTCAAGCCCTCCCTGGCGTACCAACGCCCCTCTACCTAGCCATACGCGTTATAACCGATGCGGCTTATCAGCCTGTAATCAATCTATGCGCTATCACCTACGCCGACGAGCCATCAGGGTGGGAACGAGAAGACGACATCCAGCCGGAACCGCTCTTTGACCAAAACGGCAACCAAATGCAAAGACATAAGTGGATCTACGCCTCTGCTCTTTTCGCGCTAGCTCCCTATACTCGCCATATGAAGATCACCGTACGCTGCTGGGACGACCCCGACTCAGATATACGACTAAATATCATCGCAGCCGATGAGCACAAGCACCTGGCCGAAAAGATTGTGCAAGAGGATATCGACCACTTTATTGACACGGAAATACACAAACCAGACGGTCAAAAGCCGCGCCTGGTACACGAGATGACCGGTGTGGCCTTCCGTGCTGCAATCCTAGATCCAGTGACTGGACGGAGGTTCGCGTGGTCTTTACTGGAGTTGAATACGTCTAACCACAGCGCTCACCCGGTGGGTAGGCGCACTCTGCAGGAAGAACAGGAGCTAGAGAGAGAGAGGCTACAGGACGTGGAGGAGGAGGAATTCGGGCGTGTGGAGGAAGGCAAGAGGGAGAGACTGGAGCTTCATGGCGGGTTGGACTTGGTCGAGGTAGACATGGGGCTGAAGGAAGAGGAGGTGCATATAAAGGCGGAACCGAGGGTCAAAACTGAAAAAGTGAAGATGGAAGCGAAGATGAAGGAAGTCAAGATGGAGAAACCTGAGTAGGAGACGGGCGTGAGAGGAAGACACGATAATATGGTACCGAGATTGAAGTCTATTAGCGAGTGGTCTCAGATCTTAGGATGCTCATGCAAGAGCCAAGTAACCTACATGAACGAGTTTTACAAAATTACGTTGTTGTCCAAATCACCATGTCCTAAGATCTACGGCTTCGATCTTAATGCCCAATGACGTCATCGCTCTTTGCAAACTTCCTTCCCAAACGCCATCTCAAACTACAACCGCCGCCATCACCAATCGCAACCCGCCCCAAAATGTCCTCCCCAGACGCCCACGAACAGGAAATAGATGCGCGATCCCGCTCCGCACTCGCCTCAACACGGCGCAATCTACGCTACCTCTACGACCCCAAGACCGCGCCCAACGCCGTATCCTCACGCCGCACGCGCGCACTCCTCCGCGTCCTCCGTTCCGGCGTCATATTCGCGTTCTGGAAACTCGTCCGATATGCGAAATACGTTGCGATCGGGTCACTGGTTGCGACGATAGGTGCTGGAGCTTTCGGCACAGTGGTTAGTGGGGCGGGGTTCGTGTTGGCGCCGACGGGCATTGCGGGCACGATTTTCGCGGCGACGGTTTGGGGTATTGGGAGGTTTGCTGTTAAGAAGGTTAAGAAGAGGTGGGGTGTTGGACAGGAATTGGAGGACGAGGAGGCAGAGACTTGGGAGGATAGGAGGTATGCGGCGCAAAGGGTGGATTTCGGAGCGGAGGCTATGCCTTGGTGAGGAAGACGATTGACTTCGTGCGAGAAGGGAGGACGTCGCGTTGGACTTGCGAATATAAGGACAAGAAAAAGAGAGCGCAGGCATTGGCCTTGGATTGCTACGCCTGAGCACGAGTTCTCTCCACACCCCGGGTCTTGACAACCACTTCGACTTCTTGCCCACATAACACTTTACGAGCTTTCACGTCTCTGTATTCGCTACCAAGATTGCCACGGCCTCACTTCTTCATCCGTATCGACACAATCGCTACAAAAGACCATACAGCCCGGGCTCCTTTGGATCGTCGATGGACCTCAACCCGCATCATGAATATCGCTAGCACAACTCACCCATCGCGCTATAACGCCGCACTATCCTCACAGATGACGGCCAAATACAGCATTCCCAACACATACATCTTCGCCCTCGAAACGATTTGTGTCCTTGGTGTAACTACGTCCATCTCATACAGCACCTTCTAGAACTTGCTTGCTACGACTGAACGATATGTCATAGCAAAAGCTGGGTAGAAAGGAGAGCAGTGTATCAAGACTATATTGAACAAGAGAAACACTTGCTTGTAAAGTCTCGAGACGGCCACTTGTGAATTACAGGAGGGCGAGGTGGGTGTATGGAATGAGGCGGGGTGGGGCCGACGAGCCTGAGAGGGTCAAGAACAGGGTGGTTGGTGCAAAGGCGGGGCAGCGGGTGCAGGAGCATGGCGATGGTGATATGGAGGCTACATGAGCATTTTAAATCAAGCGCATGCCAGACTAGAACCCGACTATCAAGTGCATAGGATGTGGTGTGATCAAGATTTGGTATCATTCCAGAACGGTACATAAAACTAATTCGACAACATCGCTCTAAAACAAGTAAGATAGCTTGGTGCGAAACCAGCCTGTGTGGAACGCCACAATATGCAACCCATGTCCTTCTCCTTCTAATGGCCGTGTGAGTGTGCGTGTCCTATTTGCGTGATAAGCGGGAGTAGCATGCCAATCATGACGATACTTATGTCACCCTTGGACATGTTGCTGTTACCAGGATATGCGTCCATGTAACCGTTCGCGGTGGGGTCTTCGTGCGGGTGTTGAGAGGCTGTGGCTTCAGACATGGAGTGCATGGCGACATACCTGCGTCAGGTTAGTAAATCGGGAAGCGGTAGAGCTAGGATTAGTGGACTTACAAGAATGTTCCACCAGAGAAGCACAATACCCAACCAGTCGCCCATGTTAAGCCTTCATCACCACCCAGGTGGTTGCGTCCGAACATGTGTACGATGGTCCAAGTAGCCAAGGCGCCTGCTGGTGCTGCTAAACTGAAGAAAGCGAGATGTGTTCGCGCCTTTCGTTTTGATAGCCCTTGTTTGAGAAGAACAGAAGTGAGACCAAACGCTGCAGGGGCCTTGTGCAGCATGATTGCGAAGAAGATGACGAGCGACAGAGATGTGGACTCGGCTGTGGAGGAGGCACCTAGCGCAATTCCGTCGGCGCATGCGTGAACAATGAGACCGATTGTGGCTGCTGGTGTCTTTTTTGTAGGTGGGGGAGGCAGACCAGGCGTTGCGAGAGGTGTCACTGCAGCGCTCTGCATGCCCATGCCGTTAAGACTCAATGAAGATGAGTTGTGCGGTCCGCGTGCCAGGTTCGATAAGGAAATGTGCATTGGCTGGTACTTTGGTTTCGCGGAAGCCAGGGCTTCTGGCAGATGTTCGACCAGGAACATGAGAATGTAACCTAGTATCAGTGCAACGCCGATGTATGCATGTGGGCTGGGCCCGTCTTCGTGGCCAGCTTCAGCATGCCCATGGGCTGGTTCGTCGTCTTCCGGTGCGTGCACGCGAGTGTGTCCCTCTTTGTGGCCTTCGGTCGAGTCGTCGTCTCCACCTTTTTGCGGGTGAGCATCCTCCGCAGGCTTCTCCTTCTCCTTGCTGTCCTTGATCTTCTTCAACTGCATATCGATGGCAGCTTTGTCGCTAGTCATGTCGACGGCGCCCGGCGCCTTGACCGCTCCTCCAGTGAGCGAGTTCGTGGCGACATCATCTGCTCTCTTCCAAGTCGGGAACTTGGGTGGGTGAGGTATCTCTTTTTGCAGGCTCACGACCGAGGGGATGGTAGGTTGAACACTCCGCGCACTGTGCGCATGCGCCTTGCTTCCAGCGCTGTACATGGTCTCGATGCCTTCGGGTATGATAACAATCAGGGAGGTGCCTACTAGCACACCAGTGCCGAGGAGGGTGATGATGCGCAATTGGCGGGTGGAGAGGTTAAAGGAGAGCGGGAGGATGCCGGCCAGGAAGGAGCTGTGCATGTTAGAATTCGCTCCTGTACATTGTAGAGACCAGAGACGCACGCAATACCCATAACCGTGCTCAAGGCGAGCAGCATAAACAGGCCGTCCCACATGATTGCAGCGTGTGTAGAGTCGTCCCCTAAGCGGATTTACGAAGAAAAGATGCGCCCGGTACACAGAAAAGGGAAAAGGGTGGTAAGACGTTCAATCGACGCTGTCCATGCCGCGAGGAGTCGGCCGTCGCAGGGTAGTCGGGGTGGTGGTGGTGTTGGCGGTGAGGGCTGGCGTGTTGTGAGGCTGATGTGGACAAGTTGGTCGTATAGCGCAACTTTCTTGAGGCTTGGGAGCAGGGGCGGGAGCGACGACGTAGGGCTGCGCTAAAACGCGTCTCCCGTCGCGCTAGCTGCTCCCTTCACTTTGCGCGCTGCTCGTCCATCATCTAGTTGCTACACGCGACTGCCACCGCCCCACCCACGTCGCGAAGATACTCCGCGTCAGTCAAGCGCACATTCCATATTACACGGTACTGCACAAACGCCGTCGTCATGGAGCTCGATCTGGATGATTGTAAGTTGCGCCATGGGAGCTGCGCGAAGGTGTAGCAAGAGCAGCGTCGGCGTATACGTTGCTAACATCGTGTAGGGGTCACCAACTCGAATGATTGCTTCCACATCAACCTCTACCGCACGTCCAACGCCGACGGCCCCGAACGCATCTACGACGACTCCTTCCATCCCAGCTACACATACACTGTCATCGAAGAGAACGAGACCATCGCGGGGTACAAGAACCCCAGCATCGAGCTCGACTTCCGCGCAAACGACCTTAAGCCGAATCTGAAGATCTCATTCGACCAGGAACTCGACCTCAAGAAAATCTCCCCAGACCTGAATCAGATCGATCTATCACCAGAGCTGTTTCGCGAGTTCCTCCCCGAGTCGATCGACGATGCTGCCGGTGCCGCGTCTTCAGACTGGAAACCACCGGGTGAATGTATGAAGACCTTCAGCCTATACGGCAAACAGTACGAGATATGGAAGGCCTCCATGACGGATCCCGATGCTAGGCGCATCTGGTTGAATATGAGAATCCTGACACTGCTGTTCATCGAGGGCGCGACTATAGACGGTTTGGATGACGAAGAGACGCTCGACCGCTGGACGCTGTACCTTCTATACGACGTGACGCCGTTGTCAGATTCACACCTTTCTCCTTACACATTCGCCGGCTTCTCCACGTCATATCGCGCCTGGGTCTTTCCTACTTTCGAGATCGCTCGTGCCACGAAGCAACTGCCATCACCCGCCGATAGCAACGACGGCACTGCGGGCAAATATACGCCACCTCGTTTGACGCAAGACCCCGAGACGTTCCTCTTCACCAATAAGCTCGACCTCCTCGAGACGCCATCAAGGGAGCGCATCTCCCAGTTTCTCATTATCCCTCCATACCAAGGTCAATCGCTCGGAAGCCGCTTGTACGACACCATCTTCCAGGAGTTGGTGAGCAAGCCCTTCATCTTCGAGATACCAGTTGAAGATCCGAGCGAAGCTTTCGATGCCATGCGGGATTACAGCGACATCACCTATCTTCGCACACTGCCTGCCTTCCAGGAACTGTCAATTGCTTCCAATCTTCCTCCTGAATCCCTAAGGAAGGACTCACCAATTCCGCGGGACCAGATCCTTGGCAACGGTAAAGACCTTGAAGCACTTCGGGTGGAAACCAAGATTGTGAGCAGACAATTTTACAGGATGATCGAGCTCCACTTGTTGTCGACCATCCCACCAAACAATCGAAACCGGGCGCGAATCACAAGAAAAGCAAAGTCCAGCAACGAAAACGATCGGAGATACTACTTCTGGCGGTTGGCGCTGAAGCACCGTATCTACAGTCAGAATGCAGACGCGCTAGAGCAAATGGAAGATGTCGCTGAACGTGTAGAGAAGCTGGAGTCTGCAGTCGACTCACAGCAGGAGGAGTTTGAAGAGCGTCTTGAAGAGCTGGAGAAGCGCCAGAGTCGCGTGGCCGATGAAGCGTCCATGCCCGCAGTCGGCGCGAGAAGCAAGCGGAAGAGAGCAGTTGTCGTTGATGACGACGAGGATGACGAGTGGGAAGACATGGATGAAGTATCAGTGGCCAGCTCAAAGAGGATGCGGTCGTGAAGGGGATAGCTCTTTTCGTGGTAGGGTGTTTGAGTAAGCGCAGGAGCGATCGGGGATGATTAGCGCGTCTCTATTGTAGGCTGCCCTGAAGCCTGTCCAAAGGTCTGGTTCATAATCATAGTTTAGGTAGTATACCCAATAGCACGTCCATTCTCACTAGACCGGCGATTGCAACCTAATCTCCGCGCGGGGCAGAACTACCCCACGCCCAAATTTTGGAATCCAAACCTTGAGCTGGATCGCATCGACGCAGCGCAGTGATATCCCTACTGAATCCTCGCGTTCAGTTTTCGATTCGCTCAAATACAGGATGCCGGACCGCCAATACAACCTCACCGTCCTGATCTCAGGCAACGGGTCAAACCTCCAAGCCCTCATCGACGCATGCGCGTCCGGCGCTCTACCCAACACGCGCATAACTCACGTTATATCCAAGTACTTCCGCCTCGAAATCTGCCTTGTTGTACAATCAAACTAACGAACTACACCAGCCGCATAAAAGCCTACGGTCTCGAACGCGCCGCCAAAGCCTCAATCCCAACAACCTACCACAACCTCAAGTCCTACAAAGACAAGCATCCCGACGCACTCGACACCGCCCGCCAAGAATACGACGCAGAACTAGCGAAAATCATTCTCGAAAGCCAACACCCGCGTCCCGATCTCATCGTCTGCGCCGGCTGGATGCACATCGTCACCCCGTCCTTCCTCTCGCCCATCGCGGCCGCCGGTATCAAGATAATAAACCTACACCCGGCTCTACCGGGCGAGTTTGCGGGTGCGCATGCGATTGATCGCGCGTGGAAGGCGGGTCAAGAGGAAGGGCTCAAGCGGACGGGCGTTATGATACATGAGGTTATTGCCGAGGTGGATGCTGGGGATGCGATTGTTACTCAAGAGGTGGAGTTGAGGGAAGGAGAGAGTCTGGAAGCGTTGGAGGAGAGGATTCATGCGGTTGAGCATGGGTTGATTGTTGAGGGGGCTAGGAGGGTGCTTGAGGGGTTGGGTAAGAAGTGAGGGGGGAGGAGAGATAGGATGACATGATACCCAGAATGAATGATGTAAGCACATGTTTGTATGTTTTTGGCACGTCTCGTGGCGACTGGCGGGTGAGTGGCTTGCCAACATCACTTGAATCATCGTCGTGATGCTTTACTAACGCGACAGGGGACATGATGCAAATACAGCAAAGAGCCACTGTCTTTCCAGTGGTATTGCAAGAACTCTATTGTTATCTCAAGTAGTGAAATACAAATGTTGAGAGAGCTCATTAGCCCTTGACCAACCTCAAGACAGAAGTAGCAAAGAACGGATTTATTGACAAAGAAACAGATGTTTGGTATAGTATAATTGAACTCGAGACAGTCTAATCGCCTCCAAACTCGAAATTGCTATGCTGTCTTCTTCAACTTCCTCGATGCCCCTCGTCGCACACAGCAAGACGTAGCCTCTCCACCCCCTAACGTGATATAATGCGCAAGTCAAATAACCGACAACATGTAGCAGCGATTGTCAGCGACCTTGCTGCATGCTGACCATAATGCCTATACGTATGAACCTCGCCACCAAAGTACGTCTCAGACGAACTCAGACCATACCTCTTGCTTACATGCTTCTTTCTTCCTATCTTAGTTTGGCGATGTGGACGACTGATAGAGGCTGGATGAGGTACTACGACGAAGGTTGGTGATGTGTATCGTGACTCTGGAAGGAGTGGTGATGGGTGATGCAATGAACAGTAGGGCGAAAGTGAGTTTGATGGTCAGTATCAGAGCGCGGTAGAGTGGAGCGCACTGGAGAGAGAGCAGATGTAGTATTCGTCCGTAGAGATAACGTCCATTCTACAGATTCAGATCGTATGAAATAACCGACGGTGTATAACTGAACGTTCCAAAGCAGGTTTCGTGTCGTACTGTTCGATCGCGAGAAGTACGCTTGACACGATATGCACGCCGTGAGACCTTGTCGTAGTATACCACTGCATACGTATCGAGATGCTACGGTGTGCACGTTAAGGTTTAATCATCCTTTTTGAGATAGTTGACCAGGTCAACCATTTCGGCCTGCGACATGGCTGAGCTCATAGCTTTGTATGCCTCGTATAAGATCCAGAGTGGAAAGACGACCCACAGACCGTTGAAGAAAGCGAGGTAAAGCCAGCTGATACGTGTTAGTCAGAGCCTAGTTCTGCTCGACGTAGACCGTATGGGAAAACCTGAATGAACGGAAGAAAGATAATACAGCCGGCTTGTTGAGGCATACTGGTGGCGTGGTTCGTGCGGATATCGCGTTGTGGTCGAGAGATGAGAAGTGGGTCCGCGGGAGCGGCGCATCCGCCCGACAGCGCATATGCAGGACCAGCACATCACCTCCGTACGCCAGGAACGAAACATGAACGCGTGTGAAAGCCCATACTTTGTGTGCAGAGTCGAGGAAGGGTTACACAAGGAAGATGAAGTGGACGTTCGCAGCCATGTAGCGGACCAGACATGCGAGCCAGGCCTCATCCAACTGTCGAAGAAAACATAGTCAGGTAGACTGAGAAACGCAACATGAATCTGAAACATCACTTACAGGTACATCCAGTTGCTGGTGTCGAGATTGGGGCTTCCGGTCAGCCACTCAGGCGCGAAAGTCATCCAGCCTAATGTAGCGGTGAACCACGTGTCAGCCACATACTCGCAACAACGCAGTGTTGTTTCGTCTCAACAATCCTCGGGCCGGGCCCACAGCTCGCCTCACCAATTATGATGGCTTCCACAATTTGCACATGCTCTGTATCCACAGGAACGTGGTAATGAAAGTGTTGTGACTCACCTCCGTATATCTCCCCTGTGGCCAGGACTATCATCCAAAACCACTTCCTCAACGCACCCTTCTTCTCGTCTTTGGTGAGGAGATAGCATATCCAGCATGCCAAAGGCCCAGCCACGAACACAGTCAGAATCTCGAGAGCCACGACCGTTAGATCCGTACCACCCCATCGCTTATCTGCCTTCGCATACTCCTGCCACAGTCGACTGAATGGACCGGTCCCGTAGTTCGCCCCGTACAGAAGATCCTGCCTGCCCAGCCAATACACATCCGGGGGAGTAAAGAGAGTGATATGGGGGTGATTGCGTGATGCAGCGGAAAAAGAGGTGGGCAACGAATATGT
Organism: Alternaria hordeiaustralica; assembly: GCF_023758085.1. Lineage (NCBI taxonomy): Eukaryota > Fungi > Ascomycota > Dothideomycetes > Pleosporales > Pleosporaceae > Alternaria > Alternaria hordeiaustralica. The sequence continues at coordinate 351,141 of NW_026056776.1, read as the reverse complement.
GACGAAGAAGCAGTTGTAAAGAAAGGAGCCTTCAAAGACGAAGTGGATCAGAGCATCGAAGAGATGCCAGATGAAAAGTACGCGTGTTTTGAGGACGGTAGTCTTGGGTAGGACTTTTATCGATGCACCGTAAGCGCCACCGAGGAGAGCGAGTACAGCCAAGAGCGATATCACCGTCGTCGCGTCGATTTCGGGACCGGAGCGCGGGACAGGCGGAGGTACAACGGGAGGCGGCGGAGGCACCTTTTTGCTACCGAAGAAAGACATTGTGCCACGTAAAAGGCGGAGGACACGGGACCACGAAGTGGCTCGGTTAGGGCACAACTTAGTTGTGTCGTGGATGAATACGCGCTCGGCTGCAGTTGTGGAAGATAATTCGGGATTCCAGGAACGCTAGCGAGCTTAGACCATGGTCACATGGCTGGGGAAGTCACGATCCAGAACCAATAGCTTCACAATTTCGCGGTACGGACCATGCTCACGGGGTACATCAAGGTGGATACATCGTGAAATCGCGGTAAGTGTTTTATGCCATGTTTTTGCATTTACTGGTATTTAGGCTGGCTGGCCCACAGCTTCCGACAACCTCCAACCCGCGACTTCCCAACCAAAAAAAAAAAACGATCAGATTCCCAAGCGCCGCATACGAACGGATACTACAACGCACAAGTGATGATACAGTCGACACAATTTAGACAACGACGTTTTCGCATTCTCTGCCTCCCCTACCGCCTATATACGAGGATCGGATCAACGAGTCCTAATGATACTGGAAAAAGCGCTCCAAAATGCAAAACAAACACAAGCTTTTGCGAACCCACAGATCAGGAGCGACCGTCAACAAACGCCGAAACCAGAGTGGGGACGCTCATAGAGCATTACAACCAATCTATGGTATGAGAAAGGATGAGGAAAGGATAAAGATGTCCGAGGAACTCCATAGTGAGACCCAATGTGCGCCGGTATAAAAGACATGCAAGAGAGCCGACAGGAAGATGCTGCAAAGGAGCCGTCCGGATTATGCTGAATACGACGATCGTCTCTAACAAGAGATCGTGAGGAACGCCAATCGCTGGCCCACAACAACGTTTCGTACCGTAGTGAAGAAGATTCGTGAGCGCTCAGTAACCGGCGGACCAGGAACGTCCGCTCCACTCGTCCGATCAATCAGGTCGTAAGCGTGATTCGTGTCCAAAGAGATTCGTTACGCGGAAAAGCAAAAGCCCCGCAAGTTCAGGTAGCGTAATGGCACCTTAAACGCAAGCCTGAGGAGTTTGGCTGCGCTCGTTGAAGGCACCACTTGGCATGCCGTAGCCATACTGATACTGAGGGGTGTATTGATCCTCGGGTGAGTATCCGGTAAGGGGACCGGGCGAGGTTTGATGAGAGATGAAGGGTGATGATCTTCGAGAAGGGACAAGGTCGTTCGCACCATCGACCATAAGCGGCATGGCAGGCGAGGGAGGACTACTTGTTGCCGAAGACTGATTACTTCCAGTAGTTTGGTTGAGCACGTAATCCAGAGCTCCGTCTCCATGGGCGGTCTTCGTAGAAGGCGTTGTGACATTCGGAGAAGTTTTGCCAGTGGGAGTGCCAAACTGGATGCGAGTCAGTTTCCGTCTAGGCCATGCTACCAGGGTGCTGAGGTGGAGGTTGAGAACGTACAAAGCAGAATTTCTGGATCAACTCGTTGTACTCGGCAGACTGAAGATCGGGCTTCTCCAGTGTCAAAGAGTCAGGTCGAGTACCGGGAACCGGAGCAGTAGTGGCAGGCGCCTGGATGGTAGGAGCCGGGCGGTCGAAGTAACCATTGTTCATCTTGCCCTGGGTGTTCACCTTGAGTCCGCTGCGATCACCGAGCGCCGTTTGGGCGGTGGAAAGAGCAGCCGTCAATGAGGCACCGAAGTCGTAGCGAGATGCGAAAGCCTGGGCAACTTGCGGCCGGGTGGAGGCCTGCGCGGTGTGCAGGCTGACACGCTTGCTCCTGGGCTTGAGCTTGATGGAGGAGTTTGGGGATTCGGCAATGATGGCACGACCGCTGCCAAACTGAAACCTGATCTCGTTATCGTGGCCAAAGTCGTCGTCGAAGGAGGCAGCAGGCATAGACCGTGGGCGAGGTGCCAATGGTGAATGACGGCTGCGAGGCACAGCGCCTAGACTGGCAGTCGGGCGCTTGCTCTCGCGCTGCTTGACCTTCTTGGAGAAGTCGACCTGGTAGTTCATTGAGTTGTTGTTGTCCCAGTACTCCTGGCCGTTAACCTGGTACCGAACACACAGCAGCAGAGTCTTGGACTCGAGGTTCGCCTGATCAGCCAACTTGATGTTGAAGTTGAATCGGTCGTAGCCATCCTCCTTTTGCTTCTTGCGAACATCCTGGTTGAACTCTGCAACCACTTCAGACGTTGTCTTCCAGTAGTCGAGTGTGAATCGGGCCACAACGAACTTGTGGAAAGACAGGTTAGCCACGGCGATGTTGCCCACCAAGGTTTGGTGGTCAGACGCCAGGAAGATTCGCTCCACGCGAACAGGTGCTGTTTGCCTCTCGTGTGTCTCTTGCGAAGGGAAGTTCATCAGCTTGATATCCCACTCCGGTGTCTTGGATCGCGAGTCCTCTCCGAAGGGGTACTCGCTCTCACTGTCGTATGTCTCGACAGGCGAAGAGCCAGCGCTGACAGCGATGGGACGATCGACCTGAAGGAAGTGCCTGACTTGCTCTATGTCCTCGTTGAAGTGGACGGCTTTAGAGTAAGTGGGAGTACCAGGCATGCTTGAAGGGCGACGACGGGACGGGGGGCGAAGGGCAGGCTTGACCAGCTCGCCAGACTTCTTGCGAAGTAGCGGCGGTTTTATCCGCAGCTCCTCGTCCTCGGCATCGCTGCCATCTGATGAGCTGACGATTGTGTCTGTGTTGATGGGGTGGATCATGTGCTGGGACAGCATGATCTCACTGGAGGATCGCGAGTGGGCAATCTTGCGTGCTTCCGCGGACAGCGTGCGCGCCAGGGTGACGGGAGGCTGCGGCCGTTGCTGCTTTACATTCTCGGTTATCTCGCGAGTGGGCGAAGGTATCCGCTTTTGGTCGATGTGTTGCAGTGCCTGTTGGAGTTCGCGGAGGTCGCCGATGTTGCGGCCACGGTCTTCATCGTCCGAGGAATCAGGAGGAGTCGTGATCGCACCTGAGGGAATCAGAAGATCGTTCACAGGAGGAGGAGACGGGCGGAGGCTACCGTTAGCTGAAGGGCCCTGGCGGCTGGCGTCAGACCTGATGTCTACGCTGCCGTTTCCTTGTTGGCCATTGGCAGCGGTATTGTCGTCCGTTACCGTTGACGGCGAGCGGCGGGACTTGGCCAGGTATGAGGTGGATGAGACGGAGCGGGGCAGCGACGGCCGTTGCGATGTTGCTGGCGAGCGGGGAGGCTGGTCGACGTAGGAGTGGTTCCGGCTCAAGGTGGGACTGTTAGTCTTTGATGAGGCCGGCGACCGCTGGGAGGGAGGTGTGTAAGGCATTCGGTCGGCTCCGTGGGGTTGAGGCGGCGGGTCGAACGGGTGGTGGTGGAGGGCCGTTCACAGTGTCGGGAGCATTAAAAGAATTATATAGCGGGCAGTCTGCACCGGAGGCGTCAGCGAGTGTACGGCCACGGGGAGGAGCGACGATCTCGTGAGGCACCGGGTGATGGGGGCCACGAGAGGCTGTCGAGTGGGCCGACTTACAGATATAGGTGAAAGAACGGCTTGCAAAGCTCGCTCTGGGCGGAAGCGGGTAGGGAAGGGTGCGACGCGGGCGTTGACAGCTAGCAAAAGCTGCAATGACGTCGAATTGGCAGAGATGCTCGATCTGGGGAGGCTCTCGAGAAGTGCGAGGCTTTCGAAGGACCGAAAGGATGCAGTATGATGCGAGGCCGGGGCTTCCGTATAAGCAGCAGCGGCGCTCGTACGATGCAGCGCTGGGGAAGGGACCGTGGGCGAGGCGGCGGTGGAGTGAGGAGACGGTAGGGCCGTGTGTCAAACCAAGAAGCACCTGTTGGCTGCAGCAGTCCTATTAAAAGGGTCTCGTAGCTGCGATGGGCCCGGAAGTGCTGAGGAGGAGGGATGGAGAAGAGTGTTGAGGGCGGTAGCGCTGAAGACGTGCAGGGCCGCGACTATTGGGGAATCGTTGAACCAGGATGCAAGCGAAATCGAGGCCTGGCGCTCGGACGCCCGCAGGGATGCGACAGGGAGCTGCACCACCAATGCACAGGTGGGTCAAGGCCTTTTAGCTCCACCCCAACAGACCGGGGCACCACCAAGGATTTTCACACGCAGCCAAGCGGCAGCAACCGGTTCTGACTACTGCGGCGAGAGGCCAACGGGAGCGGAGGCCAGCGCTGAGAGCTGCTGAGGGGCGAAGACACGCCGTTGCTGCGTGGCCGACGGCGGCGAGGCGAACGAGGTACTTGGGGCTACAAGCTGCCACCCATAGCTACACTATCGTGGTGGCGCTGGGCGGGATTAGCTGATGCCTTCTCTGCGTTATCTCCCGACCGACACCAAGCGAACACGGCCTTGCCTGGCACGGCCACAGGTCGAAACGGTGGACCAGCAGCCGGCTCTATTGCACACTGTCTGTCGCAGCTATATCGCACACAGCCGCTGTTCGCTCGGAGACGCACGCCGCGCGCTGTCTGCTATCCATCCAGCTCAACAGACATGGCCTGACACCAACAAGACCGAGCAAGCAGCCGTGGGGGGCGCGTCGTATCCAGCGCCTGCCAAATCTACCCCCATCACTCGATCTGAGGCCAGACGACGTCGGCTCGGATGGTTCGCAATTTGCCAGCCGTTGCCAGGCAGTTGCTGGTCTCAGAAGCAAGCAAGCAACGCTCAAGCCACGCGAACAGGGCCCTCAGCGACGTGCTCGGGCACGTGCCATGTTCAAGCGAGGCCGGGCTGATGTCATTGCTATCGCAACGAACCCATGGACTGTTTGCGTGCGAACGGCCGTGTTTCCCACCCCATCTACACGTCGCAACATGGCGATGCTCCAAACTGCGGCGCGTGAAGTTGTGCGGTACCTGAGCGATCGGAGCGATAAGGGTACGGCTTTGCAATCCGCCCGCCCTCCCATGAAAATTTCCCCTCCGCGATGCTCAACTCAGCGAGATCGCCGGTGCCGCTTGCCGTTTGAGAAAGGGCGGTCGGGCCAATGCCAATCACATTTCGTAGGAGAAGGGGAAGCCTAGTGGCCATCCCGGTCGCAGTTCTCTGGCCCCTGCGGCGAGTGGCTGCTCGCGGCCACCTCTCACGACATCTTCGCAGTCATTGTTGTGATTACTGCTTCGCCGTCTGACCGTGCTCTGCTGCAGCCCGCGGGACTACTGTACCCCAAGTTCGTCAACGTGAGAATGGCGGGGCCTGCGCGCACGTCTTGCACTTGTCGCGCGACAAACTGAAACCACGTCGCTGCGGTGTCGCTGACAGATCGGTCCAGCATGGCCGCCATTTCGAAACGCATTCCATTGGCCATGGAGAACACCGGCTTCACAGCTTCCCCGCATTATCACCACCAGCCCAGACGAGCCTCGTATGCAGCTAAGCCATTCGCAAAAGCATGTACGTGTCGTGGATGAGCTGATCTCCTGGAGCATTGTTCCGCGCAAAGGGTTCCCTGATCTGGCGCGCCTACGCGTCGCCGTTGGACCTCTACTGCGCTCGTGGGCTGAGTACAGGCGGCCTCGTCTCAAACCCGGCGCTGTAGTCCAGTGGCTGAGCGCCTAATTTGTTTTTGCAGCCCTCAGATGAGCAGACCCATTGAGCCTCGCCCCACGGCCTCTCTTACAATTTGAACCACGGTTCTTATCTTGCTGGAGATTGCTGTCTATTGAAAGCTAACACTGGCTAAACCTTGGCTGCAAATGGACGTGGGCAAGGCGGAACACGGATCGCGGCACAATCACGCACATGTGTAGTACTAAATCAGGCTTTCGCCAGGCCCTTTGTCGGAGATCAGGATTTCGATGCTGCTCGCGAGCTTATTTCGATAATTTCCATCCTGCCCAGCTTGAAACGTTGCTTTCGGGAGGTCGCGACGTCGCGAAGCTGGCCAGACCGAGGCCCACTGGGCACGCTAGCCCCCATGCCCACTGGTCGCCTGCAGTGACCCACATGGAGTCATGTCAGAATGTGGCAGAATGCAGTCATCGCTGCCACTCAAAGCCCGCGGAGGAGCCGCCTTCTGTCACCGCCCGACAGGGCCCCCGCCATGTTATCATCGATTTCCTCCAGTTTGTCGATCTCCGCACGCTCATCGAGCGGGGCTTGGACCAGTTCCGCCTCGAACTAACCCGCTTTCCGCTGCCCTCCGCGACACAGCAATCGCGACAATGCGACGGAGTTTGAGCAGCGCATGGCTGGGCACGGCTGTGCCTGTATCATGTCCAGCAAGTATCAAGGTATTAAACGCGAGCGGCCCAGCAAAGGATACGCGGCTCGTTGCTGTCGCTTTCGTCTCGCCCGTCAAGATGATGTCTAGCCTGCCCCGCGCAGCGTCGGATGGATGCAGTCCCGCAAGCCGCACACTGGCCTACCAACTCCTGGAAAATGCACTGTCACCGTCACGCTGACCCAGGCGGGTCCCAAGTTTGGCCGGTTTCGCTGGCATGTCAAGCGAGACGTCAATCTATCGCAGGACCACCTTGATGGGATCTTAACCGTGGTACGCGACAGATGTCCACAAAGAACCCGAGTGGAATTCCCCGATACTTTACTACGTACTCGATAGAGGAGCTTCTCTCGCGAAGATCCACTAGCAAACGCTCTGTGCGAAAACGGGGCTGCCTGCGTTGGGCGCGTAACGCCAGACTGCGATGTTGCCAACTTTCATCACCGCTACCCAAAGCCGGATACAGTGATGCGATTGAGTTCCAGTGCCCACTTGTCAATGTGTCACTCACGACGGCAGCCATTCAGGAGTAATGCCACGTACCACCGGGCATGTCACGGACTGCAAAGACTAACAATTGCATCCCCACTCAGACGGCATTTTGCTCCCACTTCTAACTCATAAGCAAGATCACGATGCGTGACGTCAACATCGACCCTCCGATGACTCTCGTGAAGCGAAAAATTGGGCTTCCCACTCCTTCCGCGTACTGCGCGCAGGATCACCCTGCCTTTCGATACAGCCTAGAACCTCGATGCTTGTCAGCGCTTGTTCTTGCAAGACCTTCACCGCTACTTCTCCCTCTATTTTCATCAATTCGTCTTTTACATCCACTCAAAATCCGCTCATTACTGGGTATTGTTCCAGATACGGACACAACCATAGTCTGATGACTTGAAGTCGAGCCAGGGAGAGAGCCGTCGCATCCGTGCAGTGGGAAGTGGGAGACGTCTCCCCGTCCGTGCCCCACCCCACGATCTCTTAACTCACGGGCCGAAAGACAAAGCTGTCCTCCGACAAAACTGCCAGCAAAGGCCCGATGATGATCGTGATCGTCAACTTTGTTCGTACTTCGCAGGGACTCCATACAAATGCTGATGCCGAGTCAAGCTGGCGTAGCAGATCGAGAGATGGAGGGCATGATCGCATTCAACAGTTTGACAAGTGAGAAATTCGCCGATGACTGTAGTGCTAGCCTCAGGTCCTAGTGCGCTGTCAACTGCCTTGTGCTAGAGCTGCGAACGTCGTGCACGTGGCCGGAGGATACCTAGGCACCTGAACGATTATGGTAGTGGGAGCTATGTCTTGTACCGAACATCACCACAGAATTGTCGCATCATTAACACGCTGTATCTGCAGAGCAAGCGTCTCGATCGGTCGCGTTGTCATTTTAAAGATCCAGGATCCGAAGACGCAGGGCAAAAAGGCGACATCATTTGTGCAGGACGTACCGTAGTCTCCCACTCTCATACTACAAGCTTGAAGATCTTAAGCATGCTCACATCATCGTTCCACTAATAGTACAACGACATCAGATTATATCATCTGAAGTTCGGGACGATGACCTTGAGAGTCCGCCAATGGATAAGTCGGCTTAGGCATACATTCCGACGTCCGGGTGGCTTATGCTGTGTAACCATGTCTATCTGAGAGGTGTGTTTGCGAGCAGATAAAGTAGGCCGCAACGCATTGCGCGACACCTCTGCGATGGAACCAACTCCATCAGAGTTTCAGATCATAAGGCAAACCTTAGACGCATATTGAAACGATACCCAAGTGGTCCTACCCAAGCATGAACTGACCTAATTAGGGCGTCCGAGATGATGCGAAAACTTGAAAACGGACTCGCCGGTGTCCTCATCTTTCGATAACGGTTATCTCGGCATCGTTACATTACGCGAAGTATGTAAGATTGTTCTAGCCGTCCTCATCTGACATTGCACAGATTATCCTATCAGTGCAGCCTCCACCTCTGTATTCACACCCCCGACAAGATGCGCTACTACCTGTCTCCAAGCTCACCTGACACGTTCCTGTACGCGACCTCATCTCCACCGCCCCGTCTCCTCACCTGCCGTACGCAGACATGTGATTGCTGATAACGCTTCCAAGGCCAACCCCATAGGCGTAGGGCAGTTTCGCCCGTTGCCTGTCACCTCTTGCATGAACACAACGCGCCTAGATGTTACACCTGCATGATCTATGCATGCCTTCCCCTCACTCCCAACAAAAGCACTCCGCCCCAGTCGGCTGTCCTCCATACATTCGAGGCATGTGTGTACTATACAGCGGGTTGCCTCATCTGACCAAAACTACACAAACAGCGTAATGGCTGGGAAAGAGGCGCTTCTATGGGGCCATCTCTTCTGTCTCATGTATTGTGTGAGGGTGTGAGGATGGTCGGCGATAGGCCGACCGGTAGAGCGTGATGCGGGGTCGCACTTTCTGTATTCGACCTCTGTGGTGCTAGATAACGCAGCAATGCGGCTTGTGGGTACATTTTGGGACCGACATGACAAGTGAGCTGCCCTGACCGTTCTAGCGAAGGTCGTCGAGTGCTTTGAGCATCTTTGCCCAACTCCCGCGAACATGCAATCTAGAGTGTGCAGGCGCAATCATCATGTGTACATGTAGTCGGTCAGCCACAGTACTGTTTGATCCGGAAGGTAAGTCACATGTCTATCATGATATAAACGATTCTAGACGCTGTCGCATCGGCAAGCCCTGTCAATACAGGCTGCTCGGCATTTTAGAGCACTGTTTGTGACCCAGTTCGTGCCACACCACTGGATACGAGCGGCCTGCGAACTGTGGCGAATGCAGCGGGAAGGATTCGCTCAACGAACAAGGAATGCGTAGGCGCTTACGACTTATCTGAGCGTGGCGTAAGGCATGCAATGTATGATATCATTCTTGAAAATCTTCGCAACCTCAGAAGCAGTCCAAGACTGAATGGGACGATATAGTGTTGTGACCTTTGCCATACCAGCCGTATAGCTGTGTGGAGAACAAAGTTCAATGCTGCGCCGTAGCGATCAGCAAAGTTGGCTGTGGCTGACGACATCCTTGTCAGTCTCCAAGCGAGCATGAGGGGCAGAGTTTTTGAGTCAAGAGATGACGGAGCTAGAGCATAAGGATGCTAGCGCGCAAGGCTGCGATATTCTTAGCAACTCGCATGAATCCTTTTTCCATCATCAATTCGCATCATCAAAACCTACGATAATACACTGCAACCACATGCTGCAGTTCTCTCAGTATTATCAATCACCTCCGACGTCGGAAGGAGCACGAAAGCTGACACATCAGATCTGTACGATATCAGTCGAATGAGAATCTCACCGTTGTTGAGCCGCAACGGTGTGCTTGTGGCTTGCCCTATCATCGTCGCATCCTTGTCTTGGCTACGACATCTTCGGTGCGGCAAATTCCCAACAGACACACCACTGCGCTTATCTACCCACCACCGTTGTCACATCTATGAGCATACGCACCACGTTGGCCACCATCCGGTCAGAACGAGCGTCTAGCAGCAGATTAACGTTAGTCAGTAGCATGGGCGGCTGTAGGTAATCTAGGCAGGGTCCACGGAGCCTCCCTTTACCCTGTCGCCTTGAAAGCAGGGTCTAGGTGTTTTATGGAGTATACTCCGGATCTTGTGGCGTTCTGAATGGGGTCGAGGTAGGCGCGATATGGTGTGTTGAGAGATTGCGTGCTACGCGATGCTAGATGGCGGATGAGCTTATTCTGCGGACCGTTGGGATGCTACTGTAGGAGCTCATGTGGGGAGAGGAGGGTTGGGATCGATTCTCCGTGGAGCAAAGGTTGGAGGATGGTGTGAACGGTGGGCGTCACATGCAGCTCTGGCGAGAATCTGTGCGCCTGGGGCAAGAGATGCGGAGATTGTCGATTGCGGGGAGCGAGCGGTGAAGGATCCACGGTACACAGCGATGGCTCCGACCGTTTGACGGTGACTATGGGCGTTGATCGTCAAGAGCACGGAGTAAGATGTTTGCGGATCCTCAATTGATGGGCGATAAACAGCAACCTCGACCGTATTCCAAGCCAGTCTCGCGTTCTCCGCGGTCCGAAAACATCTCGAAAGTCCGAAGGCCGCCATCATACGTCCGTACCACGGTTCCTCGTGTATTACAGCATTACTGACCCTGCGGCTCAGCTCTATCCGAAAAAATCAAGGGTCCAATCTCCGTCCTTGGAACCCCAGGGTCCGATCAACGCCTAGGCTTTGACATATGCAAACTTCTCACCCACTCGACCTCCCGCATACTCAAATACCCGAGACGACGACATGTGAAGTCCATCGGACGTTTCCGGCCATGACATCAAACCCTTGATCGTTGGCCCACTACACGCACTACCGTATGACTTACTCCATTCTCCACCGTGGCTCTCCACACGACAACTGCGTTGAGCACAGGACATTCAGTTGACAGTTGGGCTCTGCACTCCAGTCTCCACACTTGTAGCGAGAAAGCCGACGAAACTCATTTTCCTGCGTGGGTGAGCGAGCCCCGCATTGGGCCGTGGACTAGGTCTTTAGCACAATTGCTGCAAACTCGAACTGTTGAGAGTGGGTCTCCCATCCCATCACGTCCACCCCTTACTTACCCTATCCCACCATCTCTCTTCTCTTACAAGCCACGCGTTGAGTGTTCCATATTTCCTGATCCGACTTCTCGCTTGTGCACCAATAGATGGCGGATGTGTAGCGCGACGTAGTGAAGCGCCTCGCTCAGCCCCGCGGAAAATCACATTGACCCCCCGGCTATAGTTATGGCCGATGATTCATTCAGTTCGACGTCGGACGCAAAATAGGTGGGCGCTGTGGAGACGATGGATGGGGAGTCACTCGGCGGAAGCTAAGGCTGCGTGAGGAAGCCTTCCGATGCTCGCGGGACGGAGATGATAGTTGTAGAGGCGCGATGGGCGCGATGCAACGGGTGGATATTGGTCGGGAGGTTTCACGGTGGTGAAGATCGTGTCGCAACTGTTGAATACAGTATACTAGCGATGAGTAACAGTGGGACATGGGAGAGGAGCAATTTGCACGTTGGGATCCTAGAGGGCTCTAGAGGTAAGCGGAGTATGTTGCATCTGGATGGTACGTATTTCTGTATCGGAGAGTATCATTTCTAAGCGCACAATCTTGCCAAAGCTTCTCTCCCAGCGTGTAAGGTCTTCCCGCCTCGCCCTACGCAAATTCATTCTCCTTCTTCAACAAAGACACCGTAGGCAGTGTCACGTTCGCAGTTGGTATGACTGGTAGAGTGAAGTTGGCAATTGGCGAACCGGTGAGGGTAGGAAAGTTTGTCACGACTGGTGGATTGGGACCCAATTCACATGGGTGAGGTCCAGGACGAGGCGTAGGTTGGAAGAGGTTGCTGCACTGCGAGGTGTTAGTATAGCGCCTTCATCTCAGGGAGAACGTGAGTCACTTACTATGCGTGTTGGTGTTGGACATCCACCCACGGCTTGCATGTAACAGCCGTACGAGAAGTTCTCTTCGAAATGGCAGCTCTGGTGCTTGTGTTAGACCAACCATAATATGCTGAATCCATCGTCTCATGTAAGTCAACCTACCTGTAGTGCATCAGTTGCCCAGCATGGGTACCTAGCTGTCGCTAATTGACACTGGCATTTCTTCGTAAAGATTGGGATTGGCTCCCAATGAGGTGGCCTTTTCGACGAACTCAACTCTGGGTCTTCATCGTCGTCGTCGTCTGAGCTGGGGTCACTCGTCGGGAAAGCTGTGACTGGGATGTTCAGCGAAGTGGAATCTGGCGTGGCAGTAGTCGATGTCGGTAGGATTGCTGAGAGTGAAATGAGAGTTGCTCCTGGAGCGATCGAAATGTCTGTAGCTTGGGGATATGGAACTGCTAAAGCCAGTGCTGCCAGAGCACTGATCAAAACGAAGGTGCGCATTCTGGTAACTTGTTGCTGGTTTTTGGTCAATCGCAGAAGTGACTGGTGAATGGCAAGGCTGTGAAGTCTTGGTTGTATCATTGAGCCTCTTCATTCTATGTAACCGTTACCGCTTCACGGGGCCTCTCAGAACCATATTGTTTTACGATGCTCTTTAGATTGCGATTGTCAAGGTTCGCCTCGCAGTGGTATGCTATTGCTCAGATCAAGTCTTCTTCCATCAACTTGCGACAAAAGTTGCAGTCGCGTCCGTTGTGAAGCTATACATAGCAGCAAAATCTGCGCCTGTATTTACCAGCGCGTATTCCATGGTGTGGCTACTTTACCGTGATTGTGAAGTGCCGAAGGCCGCGCGGCTGATTGGCTCCTTCTATGCGTCTTAATCTGAACTCGATATACCCTTACATCGGGATAAATGGCCTAAATTGGAGGATTCATGGCAGCCAAAACCGAACATGGACGTTGGACGGCACACCCTCTACCAGACATTCCGACCATAGGACCTCCACGGATATGCAGCCGCCTTATCAAGGTGATCGTCAATAATTGATGTCGTAGTGGGAAGACCCGAAGAATCCATAACGCGTCATGTGGCTGCAGTATGATCTCTTCTCATGCCTCAGAGGCGCCCAAGGATTTGATATGACGAAAGACGAGGCCGTTCCTTGAATCGGTTGAACGAATCCTTTGACAAGCGGGAAGGCTCAGCCCATGTATGTGGCGTACACCTCATGCAAAGCTTGGCTCGAAGCAGCCTCCTGGCGTGCGACGACCCGTTTAGGACGTCCTGATGGAGTGTTGGTGCTCCCACCCTGTCCTCAACATGTGGAAGCATGCGTCGCAAGCTGCACTTCGCTGATCAGGGTCCGAACGGTCTCGGCCGCTTGTGTCTTGGAAATGAGGGGTCCAGGTCCGTCGTTTGGATGTTGTTTCCCTAAAACCCATGTAAGCTTGTGAAGTGTGGCCTGGTGTGCTGAGGTGCCGTGATATGCACTCCGCCATCAGCATGGAGCGGAGACGAACTGTGGAGACACATCCACCGTTCAATGTTGTGAATATGCCTGGTGGAGTGATGTGCGAATTTGCAAACCTTGGACGTTGCGCTTTGCTAATAGAATTTGTTATCGGTGCGAACCAAAGATTGGCGATACAAGAGGTACATGGAGGTACTTCGAGATACTTGATGGGTCGGCATCCCTCATGCCAGCCTGCCCCAGCACACCTGGGCATCTTGTGCAACACAGGCTACGCGCGGGTTAGCCTCTGATAACATATATTGCCACTTGGTGTTGAGATCGAGAAAATTCAGCGGTGGACAACGCGAAGCTGACTGGATATTTTGCAAATCAGTCAGTGAAATTGAAGGTTGTGCAATCGTGGGCACAGCAGCATCAGCATCTGAGTGCAACTTAGTAATCGAGGCATGTGATTTGGCGGCAGACGCTCGGGCCTATGACGAAGTTCGCGATGCCGAACTTCACGAACTGCCAAACGTCGGTCAGGTCGTCGCGTCAACCATTGCACAAAATCTTGTAAGCATGTTACTCGCGTAGCACACCAATAACACGACACATCAGAGGTAATAGCTGACATCGTTTCATAGCCCCTCATACCGCAACAATGGCACCATCCAGAGCCATTCTTCTTCGCCGCATAGCCTCCGCAGCCACAGCGCCATGCTTACGACCGACTTCGCGTCTCCTCACAACGTCTACCTCTGCACTATGTAGAACACAACAGTCGTCAGTCTTGCGATCGAGCCTATCGCGACAGTCACATCTGCCCACGCTATGCACGCGATCATATTCGCAGTCAGCCAGCGCGGCACCTGAAGCACCGGATTACCTCAACGAGGCAGAATTACACGTCTTCAACAAGATCAAAGCGGAATTGGAGCCCGTGAAGCTGGAGGTATGTAATGCTTCCCCGCTTTCTCGCTTGGAGATGCGTATGTGCGGAGTCAGGAGCGCTATGCGTTGACCACACCGATCGCACGACCGACTACTGCACCGCGAGCATGCACGTCATATCAGTATTGCGGGGTATATTGCAAGTCTGGACGCACATCAGATGTCGAAGGATTAGCAACACGTCTGCAGAATATGAGTGTGCTTCAGTTAATTTCTGAACGATTGCTGACATGTATGGCACAGGTTCAAGATATCAGCGGCGGCTGCGGGTCCATGTATGCCATCCAGATCGAGTCCCCCAAGTTCAAAGGCTTGACGGTCATCAAGCAACACAAGATGGTCAACGAAGTGCTGAAAGACGAAATTAAGAGCTGGCATGGGGTACAGCTTAGGACGAAGGCTGCTTGATCGCGGCTCGAATACGGAATGTATATATGTTGTACGACTAATGTATACTTGATAGTCATGAGACAGAGCTTCATGAATAATGTGTCGGTTGCGTTGGCTTTGGCTCGTTAGTCACTTGATAGTCTATCGCAGCTGCTTTGCTTCGCATGCTGCGCTCCAAGCCGAAGTGACCGACTACTTTGGGAACCGAGGGCACGTTAAATTACAGTCCTGAACACCAAAAGCTAAGACGAATGAGGGAGTAGCCATGCTTGTCGAGCTAGGGGCTCAGCGAAGGCAGGTATAGCAGAGGAAAATACCGTAGCTCCTAAGCTCTTATTGTAGGTCATGATATCAGACAAATGCGCAAATAACGTTCGACTCTGATTGAACCTACATACCAAGTACAATCAAAGCCTGAAAACCATACGCACTGTCCTCTTTTTCCTGGAAACTATTCATCGTCGTCGGTATCATAGCTATTGCTGAGCTCTAATACGTCTCCATCTACTCAAAGATCAGAATATTGGCTAGATTAGTGGTACGCAGTAGCGTCCGTCCATGAACTTACAAGTCTCAAGCTCTCCCGACCAATTGCACATGACCAGCCGGCAACCAGCGTAGTCTGACACCTCAGCGTCAGGAAATCTCGCTCTAAGTTGGCCTGGTACATCGACACTGTGATTGGGGTAGTTCACACGATTATTACTCGCATCCACCCCTTCATCATGTCTCTCAAATCCAAACAGCCGGATGGTTCTCAAATCTGGGCAAGCCTCAGAGTCGAGTAACTCAGGAAGCACTATTTTGACAAATCGATCGTAAGAAGGGCCATTGGCACATTCTCTCATATACGACTGCGGAGGTAGATGTATAGAATCAGTGTATGTTTCACATGCTTCAATACGTTACAAACTTACCTTGTTATCGTTGCTGTCCCCTGTGTTCTCTTCTGCGACGGGGCGTTGATCCAGGATAAGGTGTTGCAGCGTCTTTCGTGTCGCTCTAAACAGAGCGCTCCACTCCCTAAGAATTCGCTCGTCGGAGGGCGTAGAATAGTACATCATTCTTTGCTCGTACTCGGTACCAACTCCAGGCTTGCAAAGATGTAGTGTCTTGAGACTTACCAGTCTCGATATGCTTTCAGGAACCAGGCATGCAAGAGCACGAGCGGTAACATATTCTGGCCACCATAAGTCCACCTCTACGACTTTCGTACACCCTCCTTCCGTCATCTCTTCTACATAATCAAATATCTGATCCTCTGGTATAGCATTCTCGGAATCCGGCCAGCCTATTGGACGATCCAAGACGGCCAAATGAAGTTCCTCGATCCGATCAGGTTCCGTGAGAAGCCATCTGACAAATTCCTCGGGGAAATAACCACGCAATTTGAGCGTCTTCAAATTTCGCAATCCTGGCAGCTGTACCTTGGATTCATCCAGGCCGGAATTTGGTTTCCAATAACACGAAATCTCTAGATGCTCCAAATTCACAAAATGTGCAAAGCTTCGGGCCATGCTATTGGGTGCGGCGAAATGCGTCGGCAAACAGAGCCACCGCACCAACGCGCCTAGTTCTTTCTTCCTCTCTTCGACCAGTTTTCCCACTGGTGTTTCACCACTCGAGAATACATTGAGAAGCTTCTCGCCTTGGACGAGCGCCTTCTGAGCTGACTGGTATTGCGTGTTGCTTCGAGGGCCGGTAATATAAGGCGGCGTCATGCGACTTGTAGCTTCTTCCATTTGGAGCGCTTTATGTGCGGTTTGCGTATGGAAGCCCGGGCGATGCATCTCAATGATGGTCCAGAGAAGGGGTTGTACAGCAGAGCGGTAGGCTTTGGAGACGCGGACCATTGCACATAGATCTCTGCTACAGAGATGTTCCGTTATACATGCGAAGACATCGGTCGATACTTGTTCCATTGGGAAGGGCATTCTTGCGTGGTAGCAGTGAGGGGCCTTAGAAGTCAAGGGATATCACCCAGCTGCCCAGCTCGGTAATAGGAATAGGAAGCAAACAAGGGTGGTTCAAGGGAGGCAAAGAAGTCAATGTCTTAGAGTAAAGTACGACAACACTACACCAGTGGGAAGCTTTGTGCGGTAGAGATTACTGTGAAGCTACCTAGGTACCACGCCACATTTACTACCACGCCGCATCAACGTCAACATGAGCGTCACTCAGAGTGCATACAGGGACTAGTGCTTATGCCGAGCCATGTATAGGATCTCGTTCCTGCCCAGCACAATACGCTGGGCCAAATGTGGTGTAGACCTGGTTGTCTGGGTTGTTGAGTCGGCATTGCGGTCAACACATCAACGGAGGAGATGCTGATTGAGAACCGGATATTGAATACACAGAAGTGCTCATAAGTTCATGATGTAAGACGCAAGAAAATGGCCGTAGTGTTCGTACTGATCTGGTGTTCCTCGCGCGTACGATCCGCTGTAACATTGACAGTATATTCTTTTCAACTTCAAAAGCTTGTACATACAACTATAGAATCTTAAGAGCAAGGCTTTCTGTTTGCTTAGCTATATTTAAGTAAGATACTAGCAGATTAGTACTTAGGTAGGTAAGCTGCCTACTATTTTAAGCTACTATTTAAAATAGTAGGCAGTAGAACTATATAGTCTCTTTAGTAGCTAGAAGTAGGCGCTAGATTTAAGGTCTATATAGTAAGGTTAAAGTAAAGATAGTAAATAGTAATATAGCTAGGTAGTAGTAGTACTTTACTACTAGTAATTAAAGTGCTTCTTCTTAGCTCTAGACGTATATTAGTAGTAGTAGTAGTAATACTCTAAACTTCTACTAGTAATTAAGGCGCTTCTTCTAAAGTTCTTAGCTCTAGATATATATTAGTTATAGTTATAGCTCTTATTAGCCTTAGACTTAGATATAGCCTTACGTAGTATTAGAGTCTTCTTAGAAGTAACTTTAGCGTTATCTAAGTAGTACTATTATTAGTCTTAGTTTTATACTTACGTAGTATTAAAGTCTTTTTAAGAGTAATCTTAGTATTAGTGCTATTAGTAGTTTTAGCCTTATACTTATATAGTGTAGCTAGTATTATTAGTATTAGACTTAGGTGTAGCTTTAGCCTTACGCTTATAAGCTATAGCTAGTATTATTAGTCTTAGACTTAGGTATAAGCGTAGACGTAGGCGTAGTTCTTATTAGTCTTTATACTTACTTTTTTATTAATATTAGTATTATTACTAGTTACTTAATACTACTACTTCTCTATACTTTTCTAATAGTGTCTTTTATATTAATATCTTTATCTTCTTTAGAAGTATTATTTTATTTTTATTATTATATTTATATAAAGACTAGTAAGAATACTTAAGTAGCTACTTATTATCTTACTTCTATTATTATATCTATATAGAAACTAGTAAGAATACTTAAGTAGCTATCTATTATAATCTTTATAAAGGTATTATATATAGTAAGTAACTAAAGTAACTAGCGCTAGCCTTAGCCTTACGCTTATAAGTATAGTAGATATCTACTATTATTAGTCTTAGACTTAGGCGTAGCCTTATATAGTGTTAAAGTCTTCTTAGAGATAACTAGCGTTTACTATTATTAGTCTTAGCCTTACGCTTATAAGTATAGTAGATATCTACTATTATTAGCTTTAGACTTAGGTATAGTTTTAGTCTTACGCTTATAAGGTATAACTAGCTTCTTAGTATAATCTTAGTGTTTTTACTTTTTTTCTTAACTTTTTTCTTAACTTTTTTTTTAACTTTCTTCTTAATAGTAGACGTAATATTATAGTAGTAAAGTAATATTATAGTAGTAAGATAATATTAGACTAGCTAGTAAAAAGATAGATTAGAGCTATAAGTAGTAGTATATAGAAGATAAGATAGAAGAGAATTAAACTTAGACTCTTAGTTAGCTTTAATAATAATAATAATAGTAAAAAAATAAAATATACGTATAGAGGCCTTAGCTAATATTTATCTTCTTACTAGCTTTCTACTTTAGAGGTTAATTAATAGTTAATAGTTATTACTAGCTACTACACTATACTATCTCTTAATAGAAAATAGCCTAGAATATATAGATTATATAGCTAAGATATACTAGATCTACTTTCTTATATTAAGATAGATAACTATAGATATATTACTAGTAGAGTAATATTATAGGCTATAAAGAGAAAGCGCTAGATAATATAAACTATATACGCTATATTTATATAGTAAAATTATATATTAGAGTTATATACTATCTTTATATAGTAGAATTATATAATAGAATAGTAAAGCTATTTTTATAATAGCTATATTTAAAGTCTATAGTTAGTAAGCTATAAAAATATATAAGCTCTACTTACGCGTATAGCTATAGCTAATATAGACTTAAAGCTATAAATATAATATTAGTTTATAATTATCTAAAGAATACTATAGTTTTGTTATCTTATCTTATAGTAGTATACTTACTAACTTAAGTATTAAGTAATCTTCTAGTTTATCTTAGAGATATAAACTACTTTAGATAGTATATTATTTATTAAGAAAGCTAATATCTAGTAGAGAATAGCTTAGTATAGATTAAGAGAAAGTAGAGCTATCTCTAGAAGTAAAGAAGAATATATAGATAGAAACTTAGAGATATAAAAGAGTAGATTAGAAGTAATTAAAATTCTAAATAAATAATTTATATTTTAGTTTATCTAGACTATTCTTATATTTATTAGTATCTAGATTTAGATCTAGAATAGGCTCTAGCTCTACTAGGTTATTTATAGTAGTAGACGCTAACCTAAAACTTATAATTAAGTTTATAGTATTAAAGGCTACTATCTATAGTAATTAGTTATATATAAGTTAATTATAGTCTTCTAGATTACTAAGAGAGTATTTATACGTTTCTAGTAAAGCCTTCTTAATTAAAGAATAGATACTATTATTATTACTAACTTCTCTATTATTATTACTATCTATATTAGTCTTAGAACTCTAAAGCGCTTCTAGCTTATATATAGTATTCTTCTTAGTAGTGCACTAATATAATACTTTTACCTTTTACTTTTTTTATATTAGCTTTTAATCTAACTAGTAATAGCTTAGACTACTTTTATCTACCTTACTACTCTACTATTATATTATTATACCTTTTTTTTATTATAGTATCTATTACTATTTTAGATAGCTAGAGTATTATAATACTTTAGACGCTTTATTTATATACTTATAGTAGTTCTTAGATTATTATTTCTATATAAAGAAGCGTATTATTTATAGAGGTATAATATAGTTAGGTTTAATATATAAGATTCTATGTATAGGTCTATATACAAAAGTAAGTAAATACTTAATATTTCTTACTTAATTAGCGCTAGGCCTAATTAGGTAGAAGTTATAGATTTAATCTACTACACTACCTTCTCTCTTAAAAAAGAGTAAGTTCTAATACTTATAGTATTCTTTTTACTCTATATAACGTACGTATTAGTATAATTATAATATAAATATAGTACTTATATTACAAAAGCTACGTAAGCTAAATAGTTTACGCTTTATCTATTATTCTAAGTCTAACTCTTAGTATTCTTATATATATCTCTATTACGCGTATACTTATTTTATTTAATTAGTTATATATTATAAAAGAACGTAATAGTCTATAGTAATATATAAGAATAGGTATATTATTATAATTAGGTAGTGTTACTACTACTATTATTAGCGTTTAATAAGTTAGTAAGTAGGTAAACTAGAAGGCTAGCTAGTAAGACTTTTACGTCTATTCTAGTAGAATTATTAAAGTCTTAGAATTATAGCCTTCTAAAGGTAAAACTAGTTATTCTTTATTAATAATAACCTCTATTTAGGTAGCTTAGATAATAGTAGTCTACTTTATAATTACTCTAGAAGTAAATAATCTTCTCTTAGCCTTAAATCTAGAAGGCTATTATAGTACGTAATAAGATATAACTATAGAGGCGCTCTTTCTAGCTATAAGTTAATAAGTATAACTAGAGTATTACGTAAGCGCTTGTAATAAGCTATTAGTAAAGTAAGTAGCTAATAGAAGTTAGACTAAGTATTAGCATTATTAGCTCTTATTAGCTTACTAACGTCTTAAACTTAATATATATAAGTAGCTTTATAGAGTAAGTCTAGTAGTAGTTAGTAACTAGATCTACGCTACTAGTAAGATTTATATAAAGTTTTTATAAAGAGTTATTAGAACCTAATAGGTATTCTATTTATTAAACTAAGTATTAGAGAAGACCTCTACTACGTAGCTTCTTAGCTAGGTCTATAAGCTTATTATTAATATAATAGTCTTTAATAGCTTCTATAGTGTAATTCTTATTATTTTCTATATTAGAGTATATCTCTACTAGTTATTCTTTATTAAATATTTACCTAGATAGTAGATTATTCTAATAGAGGTAGAGTAGCTATAGGTAGAAGATATTATGTATCTTTTCTATACTTAGAGAAAGAGCTAGTTTATAAGCTATATTATTAATAATATAAGCTACTATAAATAGTTCTCTATTTTTAAAGTTAAGAGATTAGTTAGATTAGATAGTTTATATATTATATATATCTAGTATAACCTAATCTCTAACACTAAAAGATAGAGTAGAGAGCTAATTATTATTAGCGTAGTTAGCTTACTTAGCCTATATCTATTTTATAAAGTGTTAGAGCTCTTAGCGTAGCTTATTAAGTTTCTAAGTAAGTTAGTCTACCTATAACTTATCTATGTAAGTTAGTGTAGAGTTTATAGAGGTAATAGTAATAGTAGACTTAAAATCTAAGTGTAGCTTATAGTCTTTAGTAGTAAAAAAAGGTATAATACTAGTTATTATACTTATAGTTAAGTTTACTTTAAATTCTACTATAGAAAGATAGAGAGCCTAGTTATTCTATTTATAATTAATATAAGCTCTTAAGTATTACTTTAAGTATATATTTATATTTTCTATCTACTTATTAGTTTATAAATAAAATAACGTTAAGTATTTTAGATATATTTCTAGTCTCTAGTAGAGTTACTTCTAGAAGTAACTAGTAAATTAACTACCTCTATTAGAGATAATCTCTTTAGAGTATTCTTTCTTTTACTATATATATTTAATAAAAGCTTATACTAAGGTATTAATAGTAAGAGTAGCTATAGAAATAAATTTCTTCTTCTTAGTTAAGTAATTAACTATAACTAGTATATTTATAAATATCTACCTATTATATTAATAGAGAGGTAGATATATAATAAAGTCTATAGAGATATAAGACTAATAGTAATAAGATATTAGAAGAGAATAGAGAAAACTATACTTACTATTATAATAGCTCTTTATATGCTTATAGATAAGATAGTTATAAAGATATTATAAGATATTAGAGGTTATCTTAGACTAATAATACTATTAGAAAAGGTAAGAGTAAAACTTATACTTACTACTATTATACTAGTGCATAAGGTGTTCTTATATAAATTAGATCTTTAATAACCTAAGAATTATCTAGAGAAAAAACGTTTTTTAATAAGAGCTCTTTAGAATTATAGAATTATCTAACTATTTTATCTTTTACTTATACTTTTTAGTATTAGACTTTTATATAATACTTTAGATAATAGAATCTCTTTATAATAGAACTCTTTTTTACTAAACTAACGTCTATATACTTTCTTACTTATACTAACTACTTTACGTTCTTATAGTAATATATTTTTATACTCTCTAATATCTATATAAATAGTAAAGCCTATAGAGATGTATTCTACTATATAGTATAAGAAGTAGTTAGTATACGTTAATATAACGTATATAGTAATAATAACTACTATAAATATAATAAGTATAAACTTAGCTCTTTTCTTTAAATTAGCTAGAACTATAATAGTAGTTATATTTAGGCTAACTACGTTCTTACTACTAAGTAACATTAGATAAGATAATTACGTAGATAAGGTAACTACTTAGAAACACTAGAAAATATTAATTTAACTAATATCTAGAATAGTAATATTAGAAGTATAATAAAATGCTAAGCTAGCTAGGTTAATATAACACTATAATAGTATATTTAGAATATATACTAGTATAGAACTATAGTTTAATAAAACTAATAACCTAATAAAGTATTATAGTAAGTAAAACACTAAGCTATACTAACTATAAAGGTATTTAGAAAGTATTCTCTACTATTAGATAAAAAGTATTAAACACTATTAAGCATTTAAGACTTATCTTTTAATTATATAATCTTTATAGTATAATATCTATTTAGTATTTAAGCTATTAAGTAAAAAAGTATTAGCTTTTTTATAAGTTATTTAAAACTATAATAACTACTAAAGAAATAGAAGAAGTGTAAAGCGTTAAGAGATCTAGTAATTCTCTCTTCTAAGTATTTATCTACTACTTCTTTAACTACTTTAATACTAAAGATACTAACTTTTAGAACTATCTTTAAAGTAAAGAGTATATTATTATTTATAATAGTAACTAATAGTATAGTTTTTATAGTTTACTCTAAACACGCTACTCTAGTCTTTACTAGTAATAATATTACTAAGTTTCTTAAAAACTATAACTAATAAGCTAATAATAGAGGCTTCTCTAATAAGATAAAAGTCTCTATTCTTCTAGATTATATTAGTAATAAGAATTACTCTATTACTTATATTATTAAGCTTTTTACTAGTTATAAAAAGAAAAACTAGACTAAGCTTAAAGTAAATATAAAGAAATACTAAGTAGATAAAAATACTACTATTAAGATAGGTAAGCGCTTATACTTATAAGCTTTTATTTATAAGTATATAAATAATCTACCTAGTCTTACTAAGTATTATACTTACTTCTATATAATAGTAAAAGTCTACGTTACTAATAAGTAAGTTTTATAGAAAAAACTTAGCTTTCTTTTCTACTATAGACTTCTAAAGTATAATAAGTAGATAGTTACTTTTATAATACTTAACACTTCTAAAGGTAATAATTAGACTAAGTATTATATAGATAAGATCTATACCTTTCTTAAGAAATATTATAAAAAGAATAGCGCTATTAATAATATATATACCTAGAAACGTAGTAGTATAGATATAAAGATAAGATATATTATACTTACTAATAAGTGCGCTATCTTTAATCTAGAGAAAGTAAAGAGTATTATTACTAATCTTAAGAAGTAATAGAAGAAGTAAGAATCTCTACTTTCTTCTAATATAGATTTTAAGGTAGAATAACTTATAACTTTACTAAATAAACTAAGGCTTAATATAGATATAGTTTATTTCTTTATAGTTTACTTATTAGTTACTCTAATCTTTAAGAACTTTTATAATACTCTATACTTTATAAACTATATAACTAAGAAAGAGCTCTTTATTAAAAAGAATAATAGTTCTTTTATTACTAAAGTATCTAGAAATATAGCTTCTAAAAGAAAAACTATTTAGTATAAGAAGGCTAAGTATACTAATACTTACTATATATATAATAAGAAGAGTTATAAGATTACTAATTATAAACTCTATAATAACTTTTATAACCTAGATTAGATTAGTTACTATTAGAATAATAAGCGTAAGTAAGAAACGTACTATTTTAGCCTACTCTATAATTACCTTAACTAAATCTTTAGTACTTCTCTATTAACTTATAAGCTTAAATAGCTTAGGTCTAAGATTAAAAAGTATTTTAATATTACTAATAATATAATAGAATAGCCTATATCTAGTATTCTTTCTAAGAAGTTTAAGAGAGACTCTTACTCTAAGTATATTCTTAAGTAATTAAACTTAGCTAATATAATTACTTACTTAGACTATTACGTTAGTTATAAGAACGCTTAATAGTAGTTTATCTAGTTTTAGAAAGGTATTAAGTACTCTAAGAAAGTCTAGCTACTTAATAATATTAATTTTAATAGTATTATTATTAGTAGTAAGAATACTACGTTTCTTTACAGCGCTAAAGATAATACTATTAGATACTTAAATAAGAGTATTCTTAGTAACTCTAATTAAGTCTATAATAGCTATATTAAGAAAAAAGATAAACTCTTTAAATAATTACAAAGCTCTTAGCTATTACCTAAGAAGAATATAATTAGATAAGTTCTAGACTTATAGGTATTAAACACTACTATAATACTAGAGAATAGTTAGTTAGAATAGCTATTTCTTCTATAAGCTTTTAATATACTATTTATAGTTATACATCTATCTACTAATATCTATATTAATAATAGTATATTAGCTAATTCTAGATATTTATTATAAGGCTATAAGAAGAAAGTAGTTAAGTTCTTAGACGCTCTTTCTAATCTAGAACTTAAGAAGCTTATTAAAGAATAACCTAATTATATTATAATAGCGCTTCTAAGTTAGAAAGTATAAGAAGTAATAGTTTCTAACCTAATTAGTTAGAATAATATTACTAATTAATTACGTAATCTTCTAAAAAAGAATAGTATTAGTATAGATAGTATTAGAATAGTAAATAGCTTTAAGGCTAGCTACGCTATAGATTTTAGGTAGACTCTATTTTTATGTAAAATCTATACACTCTTCTACGCGTTTACGCTCTACTATCTTACCTTTTATAAATACTTATTATAACTTTTACTAACTATATAGTTATATTAATATAATACTAACATCTTTTATAATACTATTAATATATACTACTTAAATATATAAACTTAATATAAAGTTACTAGTTATAGTAACTTATAAAGTAATACTCTTAACTATATATCTACTAAGGTAGTATATAGAGTATAGAGACGCGCTAGATACACGTTTATCTAGATAGACCTACTAGAGGCCTAGATTTATATTTATAGTA
Source organism: Alternaria hordeiaustralica (assembly GCF_023758085.1). NCBI lineage: Eukaryota > Fungi > Ascomycota > Dothideomycetes > Pleosporales > Pleosporaceae > Alternaria > Alternaria hordeiaustralica. Next base: position 325,643 of record NW_026056776.1, on the reverse strand, counting down.
ATTCTATTAAATACTTTATTAATATAAGCGCGTAGATAAATATTCTTTACTTTAGCGTAGTGCGCGCGCTAAAGATACTATATAAATACTAGATATAAAAGCTTAGTAATCTACTATAAGAAGTTACCTCTACTAATAGTAGCTATAAGCTATTTATTAGTACTATATTTAACGTTTCTATGCGCATTAGCACTATAGTTATTTATACTACTTTCTATATTATTATAAATCTTATACGCTTAGCTATACTTAGAGAACTATAGTATATAGTATTATATATTAGAATATAATATAACGCGTTTAGTAGAGTATAATATTAGATTTAGTTAGAAGATAGAACTAAGTTAGTTTTCTTTATTACCTTAGACTCTAAGCCTATATATCTATTCTCTACTATAGATTATAAGTAAAAGAATAAGAATAATAATACTATAGAATACGTATAAGTTAGTACTATAACTAACTCTACTTTAGAGCTACCTTAAGGTTCTTCTATAGTTTAGTATTTATACTAGAAAGTATAGTATAATCTAACGTATAGTTTTAGGTAATATAATATACTATTTCTAGTAAGTATTTAATAAATATAGAGAAAATAGATATACTTTCTCTTTAATAATAGTGTAAAAGTACCTTAGGTTAATAAGAACACTAAGCTAATTATTTAGTATAAATAGAAGCTTACTAAGTATACTATTATATATAAGATTAACTATAAGAAGATACTAGATTACGCGCGTAGAACTTATTAGTAACTAGAGGTTACTACCTTATATAAAACTATAGATAAAAAGGTTTAACTTATTAATATTCTTTAAGTAGATAAGCTAATAGAGTTTAGATAGAAAGACTAGAAGAAATAAGCTATTTAGTAGTAATAACTTTATCTATCTATTTATAAACTAGATCTAGAACTATATAATAATATTTTTAAACTATAATACACTATATTTCTATAAGAAACTTACTTTATATCTAAGAGACTAGCTAATCTTTATATTAGATTATAAGTTATATAAAAAGAAAGAAATTTTTTTATCTAGATACTCTATAATAGAGAAGTAGCTTTATTATAGAAATTTACTAAATCTAGTAGAATATACTCTAATATATACCTACTATATAAGATCTATATAGTTAAATATAAAGTTTAGTAAGTATAAGACTTTACTATTTCTAAGAAGCTTAAATAGGTTATAGTAGATATAGCTAATACTTATCTTAATAAAGGTACTTAGAAACGTTATAATAGTTAGTATTATAACCTATAGTACCTAGTTTCTAAGAAGAATAGAGAAGCTTAATAAATCTCTAATATATAAAAGATTAATACTATTAGTATATATAATGTAAACTTACTACTAATAGTAGATAAGTTCTCTAAATACTTTACTAGATATCTTATTAACTTTCTTATAAATCTCTATTCTAGTTATAATTAGATTACTCTTTATACTATAAGCTAGAATATAATAGCTTTTTAGATACTAGTTAGTTTTTTTTATTTATATACTATAGTTATAGAAATAACTAACTTAGTTATAGTATTCTAGCACGTTATAATAAAGATTCTTAAGAACTATTAGCTAAATACTATAGTATTTATTAATAATATTACTTATAGAGGTTCTAAGTTAAACTATAGTAAAGAAATAGCTATATCTAGTGTTTATTACTACATCTATAAATGTATTCTCTAACTTAACTACGTTCTTATAGATATTAAGTGTATAGAAGAAATAGTCTCTAGTAAGAAGTACTACTTTCTTATAGAACGCCTAGAGATTATTAGCTATAAAATTAGCTCTAAAGAATACTATTCTAATAGTAAAAAGGTTTAAAAGCTATTAGACTAGCTACCTTACTATAACGTATATAATATTTACTTATTTCTTAGACTATATATCTACTACTATATCTAGGTAAAAGAATTTACTACTATTACTAAGCCTCTTTTTTATCTTCTTTATAGAGATATAAAGTATAAGTAGAGCCTAGATTAGAATTAAGTAATATACATACTTAAGTATACTATATACTTAGCACTAGCGCTAGTAAGCCTAGACTACTCTAATATATTAAAGTATAAGGTCTTTCTTATAATTAATACTAGTTAAGATAGAGAAGAAGCCTATTTTAAATAGCTATAAGCTAATAGTAGACGCTATTCTATTTAATTTAAAAGTACACTCTAGTTAGTAAGAGAATATCTTTAGTATTCTACTAAGTTAGAATATAAGATAGTGCTTTAGACTTTAAAGAAGTTTTATATATATCTATATAGTATATATTTTACTATTAAAACTAATGCTGTAATACTTATTACCTAGCTTAATTACTCTTTTACTAATAACCTAGAATTAGTTATAAATTAGTAGACCTCTACTATTCTTTTTTAGAACTTTAATATTATCTATATTTCTAGAAAGAAGAATATTATTATAAACACTCTCTCTTACTACTCTAAACCTAATAATTAGGTTCTACTAAAAGAGCCTAAGAATAATCTTAAGAAGTTTATTAACTATATAATTAAAAGTATAGAAGAAGAGCTATTACTTATTAGAGCGCTCTAGATACTTAAGTATAAGTATACTAAGTAATCTAAGTAGATTATCTAGTTTTTTATTAATCTTAAGATTTCTAAGAGTATAATACTAAAAGAGCTTTATATATAGAAGAAGAAAGCTTTAAACTTCTTTATGCGTAATTATATACTCTTTTATAAGATTTTAAGAAATATTACTATATACTACGTTATTAATAATACTAATATCTACTTATAAACTATATAGTTAATATATAAGACTATTAGCTATTATAGAACTAACACTATATACTCTATACTATTCTAATATTACTAGTAGCCTAATATATATAAAGACGTTTAAGAAAGAATTTAGCGTTATTCTAAGTACTAGCTTTACTTCTCTAAAAGAAAAGTTAATATATTAACTAATACGTATAGCTTTATAATCTAGAAGTTAGTTATAATTAATATAGTCTATATACCTTACTACTAAGGTAAAAAGTATTTTATTATTACTAGAGAATACTTAAGTAGATAGCTAGAGGCTAGAGCGCTTTCTAATAATAAGTCTAGCACTATTACTAAGTTTATTTATAAGAATATTATCTATTAATAAAGTATAATATATAAGCTCTTAGTTAATAGTAGACTAGACTTTACTAAAGTAGTAAAGTATTTTATAGCTAACTATAAGATTAAATATATTTAGTTATTCTTATATAATCTATAAGCTATAGATAAAATTAAAAGTAAATATAAGCTTATTATTAATGCTCTTACTAAGCTATTAGACTTATAGGTAAATAACTTACCTACTATTTTTCTTACTAACTATATTTCTACTTAGTCTTAGATAAGCTATTTACTATACTAGTTAATTACTAGTTAAAATCTAGTTCTTCTATTAGAATTAGAGCTTCTAATATAGTAGACTCTTCTATTCTAGAAAGTAAAGAATTACGTATAACTTCTAGTAATATATATAATATAACTAGACCTCTAGAACTAGTTTACTAAAGATACTATTACTTACACTAATTAACTACGTTAAGCTAAGAAGAATTATTAGAATAATACTAAAAAGATATACTATAAAAAGCTTTAACTTAGTAATCTAGTTCTTCTATAAAACTTTATATAGAAGATTAATATATCTAGAGATAAAAAGCTTAACACTAGATAGATAGGCCTTTATTATATTTAATAGCTATAGCTAGAGTAAAGTACTTATTAGATTAAGAATCTTAATAGAATACTACTTCTATATACTATTTCTAGTAAGAGACTAAAGCTCTTTTACTAATAAATACTAGAAGATATTACTAAGTAATATTATAGCTAGATAAAGCTCTATAATCTAAATAACTAGAAGAACACTAACGTCTCTACTAACGTACTAGCTAGCTCTATTAATAATAATAAGAAAAATAGCTAGAGTACTTTTTTCTAACTATAACTTAAGAAAGAGAAAGTAAGTAACGCTCTAAAACTTATTAGCTAGCTAAGTATTTTTTTAAAGCTTATTAGTTAGCTAAGTGTAGTTATTACTAAGCGTCTTATAGAAGAAGAATAGAAAGTATTTAGACTAGACTTTATTTCTTTTTCTAATTCTAATATATTATTAGCGTTAGATAGAAAAAGAGCTTAGGCTATAGAATAGTCTTTACTTAAGAAAAAGAAAAGAAAGTTTATTATAAGCTCTCTTGTCTAAAAGCCTCTTTAATAATATATAGTCTACTATTACTAAGTATTTAAAGTATACTTCTTTAGTTTTTTTTTATTTCTTTCTTTTCTATTATATTAACTATACTATAAAGAATCTTAATATTATAAATATATATAGACTATATTAGTCTTATAGAGAAGTATTTTATAAGTTCTACTAAAACTAAAGAGATAGCGCTCTTTTTACTTTTAACCTTAATTTATTCTATCTTCTTTTTTACTATACTTATACCTTAATAATAATAATAAGTCTCTACTTATTATACTTTCTTTCTAGCTTCTATTAACTCTTACTACTACTAGTAAAAAAAGCGTCTAACTTCTCTATAGTCTTAAACTACACTAAATAAATATATTATAAACTATAAAATAAGTAGTAATAAAAATAGTGTAGTGCTTATAGTAGCGTTTAGCTAGAAGCTACTACTAGAGCCTAAGGCAAACGCTACTCTAAGTACTTTCTACTACTTTTAGCTCTTCTACTATTTTTTTTTTTTTTTTTTTATTTAGAGTCTGTTAGTTTTTGCTAATAAGAGTATGTTTCTATTCTGTATTACTTTAGTTATAATAGCTGTAATTAAGACTTTACTCTGTCTCTTTAATTAATAACAAAGTAGTATTTATATATTTTATATTTTTTGTATTACAAAGCTTACAGCTAAATTCTCTGCACTCGCAGTATTAAAATAGTGTGCAGAACGCTTCTGTAGCCCTTAAAATAGCTAAGTTAGCTCTATACAGGCGATAATAGCGATAAGAAAATGTAGCTAGTAACTATAGCTTATAACTATAGCTTGTAACTATAGCTTATAACTATAGCTTGTAACTATAGCTATAGTTTAAGCTGCATTTATAAGGCTGCTATGTAAAGTATAGTAGCGAAATAGTATACAAAATCTTCTCTTGCACGCAGAATTTCTCCTTGCCTTCTGCATAATATTATTCTGCTAACTATTATCTTATAAATCTTATTAAGACAACCCTCTATTAAAAAGAACTATTCTAACTAACAATCTAACATGCCGCATTCTACTGCTAGTTATATTCTAGCACTAGCTAACCTCGCGCGCCTCTCTAAGACGCCTATTACATTTCTCTTGCTTAGCAAGAAGAAGGCTTTAAGAGAGATTGCTCTGTTTGCTATTACTATATACATCTACAGAAGCTCTTCTACTATAATATTAATACTAGATAATATAGATAAAGAGTTTACTATATATAGTAATACTCTTTTTTATAAGTACTAGATAGTATATATTTAGATACTCTTAGTAGAGTATAAGTACTATAAATCTTAAGATAAAGTAAAGAAGATAGCTACTACTATTCTTACTATCTTACTATATTCTATCTTATATTAAATTCTTTACTACTAGTTTACTAGACTATAAAGTTGTATAACTACTAAGGCGTTACCTCTATCTAGTAATAACTACTTAGACTTAGTTAATTTACTATTCTAAGCTTCTTAAGCTACTTAAATTAGAGCTTAAAATAGTAATTTCTAGTAGTATTAGTCTACCTATAGTTAGGTCTCTAGAAAGTAACTACTACTAGGTAAATAAGAATATATCTATTCTACTACTATCTTAATATACTTAAAACGTCTAAAGAATATAGTAGCTATAATTCTATATATAATAACTAGCTATAACTTTACGCGTAACTACTTAGAAACTACTATAATAACTATAACTATCTTATCTTTAGTAGCTAATTCTCTATTACTTCTATACGCTTTTAAAGGTAATAAAAAAGAGAGCTATAAGTATTATAGCTCTCTTATAACTTTAATATTAGAAATACTAGTACTAATTATAATAAGTATTATTTTTTTAACTATTCTATCTAGCTTTAAACTCTCTTTAAACTATATTTATATAGCTATTATAGTTCTTTAGCTATAATTCTAATAATTATAGACTATAATAGTTCTAATATATAGATTTTAGGTAGATTAGAATTTTACCTAAAATCTAGTTATTACTACTATAATAATATAACGCTATCTATTTACTAATACTACTATACACGTAAGAACACTACTAAGTATAATAGCTAATTACGTAATTAATTACTTTACCTTTACTATAATTTTATCTTCTAACTTTACCTATTAATATTATAATATTATAATACTATAATAGATAGAAGTCTCTTAATTATATATATATATATACCTCTTCTTAGCTATTACTTCTTTTTTTTTTTTCTAACCTTCTTAATCTTTTCTCTCTACTTCTATATACTATAGTTACCTCTTAGAAGTAGGCTATATCTTCTTTCTCTCTTTATTAATCTAACCTTTCTTATTTTCTACCTTAGTAATTATAACTATAACTATAATTATAACTACTACGCTTAGTGTAAAGAAGTATAATAAGCCTATAGGCTACCTAAACCTTTTCTATAACTTTTAGTTACTATTAACCTTATATATAAAAGCGCGCGCTTAGCTTACTATATCTATAACTAATTTTATAAATAAGCGTATAAGCGTAACTATATATATATATATATAAGCTTAGTACTATTAGTTCTATACTCTAAGCTAGTCTAGTAAGAGTTTCTTTATAAAAGCTAGTCTTAGATTACTAAAGAAAGACACTTACGCTACTAGAGACTTAGTAGAAAATAGCTAGTAATAAGAATAAAAGTAAAAGTAAAGCTATAAATACTAGAAAGTTAACTTTCTTTTATAGCTAAAGCTTTTCTTTATAAAAAACTTCTCTCTAGAAAGATCTACCTTTTAAGCTTTATATACCTAGTCTAACTAAGAATTTTACTACTCTAGGTATTTATAGTTAAGTCTCTAAAAGTAACGCTAGCTTTTTCTTTACTACTCTATTTAGTTTATATTTAAAAAAAGATACTCTTATAATTATTTAGGCTCTATATACTAAAGCTAAGAACTAAGTTCTTATTTTAGCTTAGAGCTAAAATCTCTAGAATCTAAATATTAATAGTAAGGTAATAGAGTTTATTACTAGTCTTAAATAGTAGTCTTCTAAGTAATAGAAGGTTATTCTTAATACATTTATAACTAACGTAACCTTTCTATTTAACTAAATTACTAACTTTATTTTTAAAGTATCTAATATAGTTAAAATACTACTAGAGCTTATAGATAAGTATAGTAGTATTAAAGTATTTAATAGCTAGTATTAAGTCTTAAGCTAAGCTAAAAATACTAAGAATAAGTATATTATAGAGCTAACTACTACTACTAAGAGTGTTAACGTATTAGAGCCTAGTCTTATAAGCTATATCTCTTACTTTTTAAGTAAAGTTTTATATAACTACTAGGCTATATCTAATATATAGTTCTATCTTAAACGTTTAGATATTAGTAATATAGCTCTTTTCTTAGTCTAAGTAGTAGCTATTTATATCTACACTCTATATAAAAGTACTAAGACTAATATTATTATATAAAACTAAGCTATCTTAAAAGATTCTATTAAAGTAACTATTTAGTTTACTAAGAAAAATCTACTTTTTAAGATACTATCTCTTTTAAAGTATTCTATTAAAGTATTAAAAAAAAACTATAAGAAGTATAGTATAACGCTAGATATACTTAGTCTTACTACTAGAAATATTATAGTTTCTTTTACTTATAAGTATAAGAAAGATAGTACTTATAATAGTTAATATAAGTTTTAGTAATATATCTTTCTATATATAGCTAATAAGTATTCTAATAAGAACTACTAGATTACATACACTCTTTATAGTAGTAATAATATAATAATTACTAACACTATAGCTAGATACTAGATAAAGCTTTACTCTACTTATTAATTAGCTATCTCTATTATAATAGAACTTAGATTATCTTTATATAAGTTAAGAGTAATTAATAAAAGTAGTAATTATATTAAAGTAGAGCTAAAGAAGATTAGAGTAAAATAACTAGGTAGAGCTAAATTAGTTACTTCTTCTATAAACCTAAAGAAGTAAGTACACTAAGAGCGCTAGGCTAGTCTTAAAGTAGTTAAGAAAAGAGTAGTAGTAGCTAAGTTATAGAAATTAAGGCTTTATAGTATATAAACTAGTCTTCTACTACTACTACTACTATCTAGCACTAGCGCTCTAAAATCTACTTTAGCTTACTAATCTTTATCTAAGAAAATAGATACTACGCTTAATAAAGATAATTTAGAAGATAAAGACTAGAATTCTAATAAGCTTAAAGCTTTAACTATAGCTAAGAACTATAAATATCTAAATAGAACTTCTAATTTTCTTTAACTAATTCTTAATAGCTACTCTAAGTATACTAAACTTAATAACTATAAACGTATTAAAGTTATCTAAGCGTAGTATTAAGAAGTCTATATTAGTTACTACTCTAATAGCTTATTAATTAATAGTACTTATATCTATTAGACTTATATATAAGTAATAGCTACCTATATAGATCTCTTTAAGTAAGCTATAAATATAAAAGCTATAAATAATATTCTTCTTCTTTTATATCTTTTCTAAGATAAGTAGTATAAACTCTAAACCTATCTAATTATATCTATTCTCTTTATTAAGTAGCATAAGCTTAGTAAATAAAACTCTAATCTTTTTAGCTATTACTTTTGTTTTTAAATAGCTTATAATCTATACTTAATTTCTTTCTAAAAAAAAGTTAGTAAAAAGATAGATTAGAGTAAGCTAGTAGAAGACTTTAAGTAGAAGAGTAATATTACTATAGAGAACTTTAAGTAGCTATTCTTTAATAATAAAGAACTTAAGAAGATTATTAAAGAATTCTTTAAGATATACTATTACTATCTCTAATGTATTAATAGTAATAAAAACCTTAGCTAGCTTTATATTATATACTATTCTTTTATTTAATAAGCTATCTATACTAACCTTTATTACTAGATACTCTACTTAGTACTTTATAAAGAATATACTATAGTTTTCTACTCTTACTACGCTAAGTATACTATACTAAGTAATAAGACGTTCTTCTACTATATTAATCTTAATTTATTATCTACCTATACTTAAGGTTAAGATATAAATATAATCTAAGAATTAGTTTTAATTAATAATAAGAACTCTTAGAACTATATAGAGGTTTTAGAAGGCTTCTATTAATATATAAAGCTATACTTATAATAGCGTAAGACTACTAAGAAAAATTCTACTAGCTTTATTAAAGAATAGTATAATAATATTAATTAAACGTAAGAAGTATAAGTAATAGCGCTAGGCGTAAAGTAGAAGAAGTCTATTTATAGAGAAGAAAATGTTTATATTATTTACCTTATAATACTTTATAGCTTTATAGAACTAGTAACTAAGATTTATTAAATAATTCTTTTATAGTATATTATAGTACACTAGAGTATTATAGAGATTCTAGCTATAGAAATGTATAATAAGATCTTAAAAGCTTATTATAATCTTATAGTACCTTTTATAATACTATCTAGATATTATAATAAGTATAGTAGTATTAAGTAAGTATTTCTAGTAGATATATATATTAACTTCTTCTTCTAGATCTAGAAAGCTATTCTTATATAAGTCTTCTAGAATAACCTTCTTATATATAAGAAGATTTATAAACTTCTTAGTAAAAATAAGAATAGTATTCTAAAGTATATCTAGAAAGAGCGTAAGTATATTATTAAAGAGATTAAGATACTATAGCTAGTAGTTAAAAAGCTTAAAAAGGCTACCTTTACTAAAAGCGCTAATAGTAAATATCTAAATATTTTCTTCTTTACTAATAAGAGTATATCTTCTTCTTATAAAAGATAGTAGTATATTTAGAATTATAATTATAGTATAGAAGATACTATTAGACGTTTTATTAATAAGATTAATATAGAACTAGATATTTATTACTACTTCTATAACGCTACTAATCTTAATACTATATCTACTTCTTTCTCTCTATTTAAAACTTCTTAGGCTTATACTAGTAGTCTAGTATCTACTCTATTATTACTCTCTAGCTTCTTACACTCTCTAATAATATTACTACTACTAGTTCTACTACTTTCTTTTTAGTTTAAGATACTAATACTAGCTCTATTAGCTTCTACTACTAGCTTATCTAAGCTACGTTATAGTAAATAAAATATAAAGTAGACTAGACATACTAGTAATATTACTAGTACTTAGATTTTAGGTAAGCTTCTTATTTTACCTAAAATCTAGCTACTAACTACACTATAGTAGTATATTACTAATATCTCTACTTAATTATTTATTTTACTTTATACTTTCTTTTCTATATTTTTTCTTTATCTTTTCTTTATACTATAAGTAAGTAATATATTCTAGATAGTATAATAGAACTATACTACTAAGAAGAGAAAGTTTATACTAGTGTATAAGGTATTCTTATATAAATTAAATTTTTAATAACCTAAGAATTACCTAAAGAGAGAATATCTTTTAATAAAAGCTCTTTAAAATTATAGAATTATCTAACTATTTTATCTTTTACTTATACTTTTTAGTATTAGACTCTTATATAATACTTTAGATAATAGAATCTCTTTATAATAGAACTCTTTTCTACTAAACTAACGTTTATATACTTTCTTACTTATACTAACTACCTTACGTTCTTATAGTAATATATCTTTATACTTTCTAATATCTATATACTATATTCTTTATAAAAAGTATAATAAAATTACTCTATTACTTTTATTTAGAAGTAATCTATATTAGAGATAAAGATTCTATTATTAACGTATAGAAAGTTATTCTTAATCTTATAATTAGCTAACTTAATTTAAACGTAGTAGCTACTATAGATAAAGTTATATAGAATCTAGTATAGTCTCTTAAGCTTAGCCTTTATAAGCTTTTTAAGAACACTATCTTTATTTTTAGCATAGCTATAATAGATAGCTATTAGTAAGTCTTCTTAAGTAATTACTAAGTTATAAGTATTATTATTAACGTTAATAGATATAGTGTATAGCGTTACTATTATAAGTATAGACTTAGCGTATAACTTACTAATATTATTCTTTTTACTAAGTTAATATATAGCCTAGGCTAGTTTAATAGAGAACTTAGTAACTTATCTAGAGAAGTAGTAGGTAAGATATATAGTATATTAGCTACTACTATTCTTCTTAAAGTGTATAAAGGTAACGTAAATATTCTTATTAACCTAGTCTAGTTTAATAAAAACCTATACTTAATACTTACGCCTTTTATTATTATAATTAGTAGAAAGATTATCTAAACGTCTAGTAAGTGTATTAGATTTAGTGCCTTATCTACTAGAATAATATTTAATCTTAAAGTTAAACTCTATAAGAAATTTAGTCTAATAAGCTTATTAATAGTTTAGTCTCTTATTCTTTATAAAAGTCTATAAGGCTTAATAATTAGAGAGAACTTTAACTAAGTTCTTAGTTTTTATAAGCTTAAATCTCTACTCTTTAAAGGCTTATATAATAGCTAGAAGCTTTTTATTATAGATTTTATAGTTATACTTAGTAGAGATTATCTTATAAGATAAGAATATAATAGAATAAAGTATATTATTCTTTTCTTTCTATAATAATATAGTAGCTGTTATAAAATTAAAAGCGTCTATTTCTAGCTAAGATTTAAGATTAGAATTAAAATAAGCTAGAACTTTTATCTTAGTAAACGCTTATTTAAGCTAATAAAAAACTTTATATACGTTAGATAATTTAAAGAGAGAAAAGAGCTTATAAGTGTCTAAGTTCTTTCTAGTAAGTATAGTAAAGGCTTTAGCTAAGTAGAAGAAGCTTTTAATAAACTAGTAATAGAAGTTAGCAAATTCTAGAAAAGACTAAACGTTCTTAACTATATAGAGAATAGACTAATTTAGAACTATAGAGACTTTCTTTAGATCTATTTTAACTTCTTTAGTAGTAAGTATAAGTTCTAAATACTTAACTTATTTAACTTTAAATTAATACTTCTTTACGTCTAGGTATATACTAGCTTCTTAAAGCTTTATTAATACCTTTAAAATATATTTCTTATAATTCTTTTTACATTTACTATAGATAAGAATATTATCTAGATAGACGCTATAGAAGTTATCTAAGTACTCTTTTAAAGTCTTATTAATAAACGTCTAAAATATCTCTAGAGTATTATATAGTCTAAAGAGTATAATAAAGTATTTATAGAGGCTATAACGTATCTAGAAAGTAGTTTTCTTTTTATTACTATTCTTTATACAAATAGAGTTAAATATAGTAATAATATCTATAATACTTATAATATAGACTTTGCATATATAGGCTAAGGTCTCTTTAATAAAGAAAGATATATTATAGTTCTTTTTAGTTATGCTATTAAAACTATAATAATTAACGTAAATCTATAATCTACTCTCTAGCTTCTTAATAACAAGAATAGGTAATATATACAAAGAAATACTAGAGTAAATAAAGCTCTTTTCTATTATCTTATTAATATATATCTTTACTACTTTAGTTTCTTATTATATAAGTCTATAAATATATAGTTAAGATAGTTTATTATCTTCTACGTTAATTATATAGTTAATATCTAGGCGTTATAGAGGTAGATTATTAGCTAGATAGACACTAAAGATATTCTTTATTTTAGTGTAGAGCTAGTCTAGTACTATCTTCTTAAGCTTCTTATTAGATAAAGTAGATTTATTATACTTCTCTATATACTTATTAAAGTTTTTTTATAATATAGCTACGCACTAAGCTATATTATTATAGAAGAAGAAGAAGCTATTCTTATTTAAAGGCTCTTTTAGTCTCTTCTAGTAACGTAGTTCTATCTAGATTACTTTGCTAGAACGTTATTATACTATAAGATAGACTACCTAGGCGCTAATTATTATAATTAAAGCGTTTCTACTAGATTAATAAGTTTTACTATTAGTAGGCTACTTATTATAGTAGATAGTATTAGTAATACTATTATATAAATAATTAAGGTAATAATAAGTTTTATTAAACGTTATAGCGTAGTTATGCCTAAAGGTAAGTGTAGAACTATAGTAGTCTAGCTAGTCTATATCTAGAATAATATTATATTATCTAATATTTACTATATAGTATATAATAGAACTATAATAGAAGCTATATTATATAAGTAACTCTATAGCTTTAGTAATAGACTTAATAATAGCTCTATTAGTAAGTGTAAGTTTAATAAGTAAAGTATAAATAATATTAAGTTAGTTATTCTTAGTCTATTTATAACTAATAAAGTATATACTAGCTCTTATATTAATTAAGCTTATATTAGATTTCTAGCCTTAAGGCGTTTAGAGCTAATAAGTAAAGTATATTTAAGTAGTAGAATAAAGACTCTAGATAGATATTTTATTATTCTAGAAAGAGAGCGTAGCTTTAGAAACGTAAACTAGTTATAATAGTGTAATATTTTCTAAGCCTAAGACCTTTATTATAGCTACCTCTAAACGTTTATAGTATCTAGTAGTAAGATAGATCTTATCTAGTAATTTACTCTACTTTAGCTTCTAGTTATAATTTTATCTAGAAGCGTCTAAAAATAAGCCTTAAAGAAGTAATTAATAAGGTATTCTTTATTATCTATATACTTATCTTTATCTTCTATATAAGTCTAGTAATTACTATTATAATCTTAGTAGGTAGCGTTATTATTAGCTATATTAGTAATATTATTAAAGTTAGCTTCTATAGTGTTTAGTAATAAGCTATAAATCTAGTTAAAAGAAATAGCTTAGATCTTTATATAATTATTACTATAATATATCTTATTACTATACTTAAAGTAGGCCTTATTCTTAAATAGTATATTACGTTATTTATCTATTCTACTAAAACTAGCTAAGCGCTTTATAGTCTAAGCAGACCTACACTTTTACTCTAGAGAGTAGTCTCTAGAGGCGTAGTAATATAACTTATAAGCGTTTTAGTTATTAGAGCGCTTAGTAGTAGCTAAAGTAGTAGAAATAGATTAATAATTAATCTTCTTAGTATTAAGGTCTTAGTTATAAGCTTAATTTAGAAAAGTTACTAAAGTTTCTTTTTACTAGAAGCTAGTAAAGGTTATAGTAGTAAGTATAGAGTAAAGAAACTACTAAGTAAGAGTAATTATTTTCTAGTTAGACTTCTTAAGAATAGCGTATATCTTTATAAACTACTACTTCTAAGAGGTAAAAGTCTCTCTATTCTTTTATATAAGAGTATTATCTTATAGTATAAACTTAGCTTTTATTTTCTTCTTATAGAATTTAGTAGTAAAGTATATATCTAGTACTTCTAAAAAGTTAAGAAAATACTTTACACTCTTAATATTATATTAGATTAAGTTCTACGCGTTATCTTATATATAAAACTCTAGATAGACTATACTAGTGTAGTTATCTATATAGATCTTATACTTATAAATAGTAGTTTAGCGCTACTTCTTATAGTCTTTCTTATTATCTTTCTTACTATAGAAGATAGTAATATTAAGTAGCCTAAAGGTAACTCTACTACTAGTACTATCTACTAAAGTTACTACTTATATATAGATACTAGTAGTAGAGGTCTACCTACGCGTAGCTTAATTAGTATTATCTTAGTAAGTATAGTTTAGGCAGCGCTTAGGTCTATTACGTTAGAGTATACTACTATACTTACTTTAAGTCTCTATAGTGTCTTTTTATTAAGTGCGCTTAGTAGCTTTATTATAATAGTTAAGATTATCTATATTATTATAATAGATATAGTTAGTAAAATTATTATAGTAGGCGTAATTAGTATTATTATAATAGCGCTACTTATAAATATTAAAGCGCTACTTATAAGTATTAGAGTAGTATTCTTTATAATTAATTTAATTAGTGTAGTTATAATAGAGAATAGTAAATAGATAATAGTTAGGCTTATAGACCTAGAGCCTAGTAATAGTAATATTATATTTACGCTAGAGGCTATTAAGATTATACTTAACATCTTTACACTTTTTCTATAGATTTTAATAATTTATATCTTTATTAGAGTAATTAATAAAGTACTAAGTTACTTTCTTTTTCTCTATAGTAATAGAGTTATATTAAGTAGTAGTAAGAGCCTTCTAATTCTTTAGCTATTACTAATATTAGTCTACTTTTTATTTCTAGAACTTAAAGGCGTCTTATAGCTTCTTAACTTTATTATAAACTTTATCTAATTTATCTTTATTATTAAGGTTACGTTCTTTAAAGTAATTAATTAACTTAGACTAGTTATTAATAGTCTTAGTGTAGAACTTATTAGTAGTGCGTAGCTTATTATAGTCTACTATAATAGCTTTAAGCTTTATAGTAAAGCTCTTAAAGTTATATAATAGCCTATTCTAACTATCTATTTTCTTATTCTTAGCTTAGTAGAGGTTACACTTAAGGTTATAAATATAGTTAAGCTTTTTATTATAGAGGTTATAGAGTATAGTGTTAAGTAGAAGCTTAGCTTAACGCTTAAGTACGTTATAGTTCTTAACTAGAACGCTAATAGTAGTTATAATATAAATAATAGTAGCGTAGAACTACTAAGAGTATTCTTTAATAGCTTTCTTAAGGTAGTCTATAGTATTAAGAGTAAGCTAAGAGAAGTTAGTAGAGTCTTAGCCTTTCTTAAGGTCTTAGCCTATTATAATAATAAAGCCTAGGTTATTTTCTTTAGTCTAGAGATATAAAGTATATAGTTCTATCTATTATCTATTTTCTAGAGAGACGCGTATAATATTAGAGGTATTAGAGCTAACTACTTTAACGTAATCTTTTTAGATATCTAGATTAATATAGATTTTAGCTTTATTATAAGTTATAAACTTTTCTAGCTTAGAGCTAGTTACTTTATCTACTTTAGAAGATAGAGAGTATAGCTCTAGAAAGCTGCTCTAGTAGTAGCTAGATTGCTAGATCTTATCTAGAGTAAAGTTCTAGGCTATAGTTTATTAGGTATTCTATAATAGACTCTAGAATAGAGAGTTATTATAACTAGTTATAGTTAATAGTGTAATAGCTAGTTATAGTACGCTAGTTATAATATTACTCTTTAGAGAGAGTATAATAGTTAATAGAGAAATATATAGAGTAGTAACACTATTCTAGACTATTCTCTTACTTACTTTATAAGTTTATTATACGTTTTAGTATTTAATATATAATATATAGATTTACTATTAACTACTTACTCTAGATAAAGTAAGCTAATTCTCTTTCTATTATATTATAATACTTTTAGTAAAGTAGCTAAGTACTCTAATAAAGAGTATCTAATAGTATATATTAGTTACTCTACTTGTATATTCTGTAGTGCGTAGGTAGCGTTATAATTAACGTAATTATCTCTTAGTAGTAGATTTACTACTTAATTTAGATAGCGTTAGTAAAACTATAGGCGCTTAGTTTAATAGTTTATAATATTATATAATATTTCTTAATATTACGCTTTACGCTATTAGTAGTAGTAGGTATCTATACCTTAAGTATATATAGGTAACGTAGAATAGTGTAGAGGTATAATATAGTTAGGTTTAATATATAAGATTCTGCGTATAGGTCTATATATAGAAGTAAGTAAATACTTAATATTTCTTACTTAATTAGCGCTAGGCCTAATTAGGTAGAGATTATAGATTTAATCTACTATATTATTAATTTTTATAAATTAAAGTATATATAATAGCTACTTTACTTAGAAAGTAGAGTTTATTAGAACTATAGTACGCTAATTTCTCTAGACCTTATTCTAGTTATTACTCTTACTATATACTATAAGTCTAGTAGTCTAACTTAGATAGAGTAGATAGTTATTAAAGATTTTATAATAACCTATATACTTATAGACTACTATTCTATTATATTTAAACTCTATTAAGATATCTATACTTTTATTTATAAACGTATATATAAAGTAGAATATACTAAAAAGATTATTCTACTTAACTTTAATAAGTGTATACTAGTAGTATATATAATAAGTAAGTTCTTATAAGTAGTTTCTTAAAAGTAGAGATAATAAGATAATATTAAGTAGCTAGAGTATATAGTTTAAATAGAGTAAAGCTATATAGAGTAGATATTTTCTATATTATAAAACTTTATAAATCTACTAGTAATATAGCTACTATAGTCTTCTCTAGGCTTAAGAGATAAAGCCTACAGCGTACTTTTTTTTAAAATTAAGTAATTACGTAATTATATAATTACGTAATAACGCGTTACTATATTAGACTCTAAAAGTAAACTTAAAAAATCTCTAACGTAAGCTAGATTTATAACTTATAATACTTATACCTATACTACTTCTACTACTAATATAATAGTTACTATACATAATTATAATAGGCTAACTACTTTACATTTATTATATATTACTAATAGCTATCTAAACTATTAACTAGCACTAGCACTAGCCTTATATAATTGCGTACTTCTAAAAGATAATCTAGTAAGTCTACTACTAGTATAAAGCTCTAAACTAACTAAAGATACCTATATAATACCTATATAATTACTAGCAATCTATATTCTATACGTAATTATTTATAAGCCTAGCTATATTAGTAGCTATATTACGTAACTACTACTTACTATCTATATTTACTCTTACCTACCTACCTACCTACTTATTCTCTATCTATACTAATAAGTCTCTAGCTCTTACTATAGCTTTCTATACTTTGTAATAATACTTAGATTACTTTAGAGTACCTATAACTACTATTTCTTAGCTTACTAGTCTATTTACTACTATACTTATACTAGTAGCTTATTTCTCTTTCTCTAGATAATTCTAAGCATCTCTAACTTCTAGAGTAAACTTTAGAGATAAAGTTCTTTACGTTATATATACTTTTACACTACTATAGGCACTAGCACTATTATAGTATAAGTATATATACTATTTACTATTCTCTAACACTTAAATTTCTTCTAGATAAAGGCTTTATTTTTCTTCTTTTTTATAGTATAGTATATAAATAGCGTATTTATCTAGAATAGCTTAATAACAAAAGGCACGTTTATATAAAAATAATTATATAGTACTAGATTCTCTAAGTTAAACTCTACTAGAAGAATAATATTATAAAAAATTACTACTATATTACCTAAGTTACTATTATATATTTACGCTCTAAGACGTAAGATATTAAAGATTATATTAGTATTAGTAATACTAACTTTACAAGAGACTAAGCCTATTAGTAGTATTAGATAACTATTACCTAGGCTAGGTACTATAGAGTTAGAAGTACCTACCTAAGTAGTAGGTATAAAGAAGAAGAAAGAGTTTAACATCTTTAAGGTAATATTAGTATTAGTATTAAGCTTAGAAGTTATACCTAGGTATTTAGCTAGGTATTTAGCTAGGTATTTAGATTTCTTAGAAATATAAGAAGTTTTTTAAGATAGAAAGTTATAGAATAAAAAAAAAAAAAAAAGAGAAGTATTCTCTATATATAAAGCTTTTTATAATTCTCTCTAGGCTACTATTCTTTATACTATAGTTTACCTACGCAAATATTATTTATATTTTATAGTAGTATAGTACTATAATTTAATATTACTCTAGACCTAGAGTTTACCTACGTAGCGCCTCTACCTACCTAGCTCTATAGCTAAGAGAAAGACTATATTATACTACGCTCTAACTTCTACTCTAACTTCTACTCTTTCTACTAAGGTCTCTACTAAGAGCTTTCTCTTAGAAAGCTTCTACGTTAGAATTAAGAATATTTTAATATTTCTATAGCCTAATAGCTCTATAGCTTACTTATTACTACCTCTAAGTCTATCTCTAAGTATACTAGAGAAGCCTCTATTACTATTACCCTCTATAAGTACGTTATTATTATTATTATTATTAAAGTACTATATCTATAGTAAATATTAGAGAGAGAGTTTTATTAAATTCTATAGTTATATATAGTAAGTATAAGGTATTTAGAAAATATACCTATAATAAGATTACTATATAGAGTTACTAACTACGTTTTATTACTCTACTCTATATTAACACTTTACTATAATAATAGCTACTATAGTAATTAATAATAAAAAGATACTATTCTTAAGGCGCTTTTAGTACTATATAACTCTTAAATACTTACTTAAATTCTCTCTAGACCTAAGAGATAAAGTTTATAGCGTACTTTTTTAGAAATTAAATAATTATATAATTACGTAATTACGTAATTATATAATTACGTAATAACGCGTTACTATATTAGACCTAATAGTAAACTTAAAAATCTCTAACGTAAGCCTAGATTTATAACTTATAATACTTCTATCTATACTATCTTTATAATAATTAATACGTATATAATTATAATAGACTAACTACTTTATATTTATTATATATTACTAATAGCTATCTAGACTATTAACTAGTACTAGTACTAGCTTTATATAATTACGTAGTACTAAAAAGAAACTAAGTAAGTCTATTACTAGTATAAAGCCTCTAAAATAATCTAAGATACTTATATAACGCCTATATAATACTTATATAAATACTAGTAACTTATATTCTATACGTAATTATTTATAAGCCTAGCTATATTAGCTATATTACGCTATTCTCTAGTATACTAACTATTTATTCTACCTATTATTACGCATCTATTAGTATAGCTTAATACTATACTATATATATACTATCTTCTATAGCTAGTAAAGCGCTACCTCTTTTTAGCTAAGAAAAATAGTACTTTTTATAAGCTTAATAAAGTTAAGCTTATCTTAGATTACTAGTATATTTACTAACTTAGCTAGCTTTTTATTTAACGTACTAAGTTAGTTAAACTATTTCTTTATAATTACTAGAATATTAAAAAAAAAGTTTATTTAGAAGAGATAGTATATATTTATAATATATAAAGCTATAAGGCGTTTTCTATTACTAGTAATTACCTCTATCTATCTTATACTATTCTAATAAAAGCTCTTTTCTAGCTTTATTCTTATAGCTATATTTTATAGATTTTTTATTAAAAACTCTCTAAAATAGACTAAAAAGTTAAATACACTACGTATATAACTAGTAAAAACTACTAAAGTAGTACTTTCTATTATACTAAGTATTATTATTATTATTATTATAAGAACTAAAGCCTTTGTTATAAGTATAGAAGTAGAGTTTAGTATAGAAAGTTCTTTATATTTAGTAGATATATTAGTAAGTTTTTTAAATATATATAGAAGTATTAAAAAAAATATAGAATAAAGAAAAGTATTTTTTATATATAAGGTTTTATATAATCTCTTCTAGGCTACTATTCTCTAAACTATAGTATTAACCTCTATAATAGTATTATAACTATAGTTATCTACCTAGCTCTATAGCTAATAAAGAGGCTTCTATTTAATACTATACTACTTTCTAACTTCTAGCTCTTCTACTAATAAAAGCTACCTACTATTACTATTAGTATCTACCTAGCTTTAAAAGCTTATCTAGACGTATATTTCTTAAATTTTAATATTTCTATAGTCTATAGCTCTATAGCTTACTTATTACTACCTCTAAGTTTACTCTTAAGTTCTCTAGAGAAGCCTCTATTACTATTACTCTTTATAAGTATATTATTATTATTATTAAAGTACTATATCTATAGTAAATATTATAAAAAGAGTTTTTTTAATTTCTATAGTTATATATAGTAAGTATAAAGTGTTTAGAAAATATATTTATAATAAGATTACTATATAGAGTTACTAACTACGTTTTATTACTTTACTCTATATTAACACTTTACTATAATACTTACTTAAGCTAGATAACTTCTAAGTTATTATTTATTAGACTTAAAAGTAAGTTAGTAAAGAAGATCTAGTATTTTTAAGTACTTAGGTTCTCTATCTAGCGCGTCTAAAGCCTATATTATTCTTTATAGATTAAAGATAGTAGTAGTAATATTATACTCTAGTATATTACTTCTAATTTATAGATACTTATATATTATAGATAATATTCTATATATAATTTAGAAGTAGTCTTATTAAGTAATATAAAAAAAAAAAAATTAAAAGAGTATTTTATAAGAGTACTAATATAGTAGATATAGAGTTTTATATTATAGAACTAGATAGACTAAATATAAAAAGATTTACTAAGAAAGTTAAGTTAATAGTAATAGCTACTAGTCTTAAGTATAAATCTAAAATAGATAATAGAAGTAGTAATAGGCTATTATAATATTATAAAAAAGGCTAAAGTTAGATTAGATAGATAGCTACTACTAAAACTTAGCTAGTGTAGTAATACAAATCTATACTAGATCTAAATAAGCTACTCTATACGCAGTCTTACGCTTTATCTACCTTTTACTCTTTACTACTATTACTTTTATATTACTCTACTACGTAGTTTTAGCGTGCTATTTCTCTTTCTAAATTACTATTTTATAATACTTACTTTCTACTATAGCTACTTATTATAACTTTATATTAGAGAAAAACGTATCTAAAGATAGCTATAAGCTACTACTAAGTAGCTACTCTAAACTTTCTAAAATATACTTACTATTACTTAAAACGCGTTTAGATCTAGAGTATAATAGTAACTTATTAACTAGTAGTATCTACTAAGTATATAAGCTAAGAGTAAGTAAGAAGCTATTCTCTTAACTATATATCTACTATAGCTATATACTACTTTTATAGCGTAAGCGTTCTAGAAGTAATAAAATCTACTAGTCTACTAGTTTACTATAGACGCTTAGTCTATAGATAGAGAATAAAAAAAGTATTATAATATTAAAGCTAAGTAAGAAAATATTAGAAACTAGAAAGAGAAAAAAAAGTTCTACTACTAAGTCTAAAAAGAATAATAGTAAGAATAGTAATAGAGAGTATAGTATAAAGGTAGTCTACGTAAGTAACTATAAGAAGAAGATAAATTAAAAGATACTAGAACTAGAAAGTTAAGATAAGACTAGTAGTTTACTTAATAATAGTAAGACTATAGACGCAGCGTTAGAGCGTCTAGAACTAGTTATAATAGACTAGTCTCTAACTAATATTACTCTAAGTTAGCTATATAAAAGAAACGCTATAAGTTACTTTCTATATTCTTACTCTTTTAACTAATATATTTATCTAGAATACTAATCTTACTACTTAGCTTCTCTATAGCTATATACACTAGTTTATTAAGTTAATTACTTCTAAACTCTACCTACATATTAAGCGCCTTAAGAATATTAGCTATATTATCTTTCTAGTAACTTTTAATACTAAAATATATAAAAAGCTAGTTTCTTTTATTTTTTTTAAATTCTAGAATAACTTATCTATAAGCTAGATTATTAAGAATATAACTAACTAAGTTTACTAGAGTACGTTAGAGTAAAAGTGTAGATTAGTTAAGGCTATATAAGTATATATTTATTCTTTAGTATTTCTTCTTCTACTAATAATCTATAGAAATATATATAAAGTCTTATTAAAAATAAGTCTAAGTACACTATACTTACTACTATTACTAGTAAAGCTACTTAGGCTCTTCTTACGCGTAGCTACTTAGTTACTAACTTCTATACTATTTTTATATTTATAGTAAACTATATTAACGTTAAGAAGTTAAGTATCTATATTACTTAGTATTATAAGAGTTGTCGCGTCTAGAAGCATAGAAATAAATAGAAGATAAATTATTATATTATAAGCTTACTTAGAAAGCTCTCTTAAGTAGTAAAGCTTCTAAGAGCTTTTCTTAATCTATACTAGTATAATTACGTGCTGTGCTCTTAAGAAGTATACAGAGGTACGTTCTATAACACACTCTCTAAGCAGCCTATAAGAGTAGGCTGTGTAGTTATAATAAGCTCTTCTTATTATAGTAAAGAACGCTAATTACGTACTTATTAGAGCGTGCGTAGTGCTAAGAGCTTGCTTAGCGTACGCGCGCTAATTATAATATTACTAAAAATTATTTAATTAGCTAAACGCTCTCTATCTCTTACCTAAAACAAGAGTAAGTATCTCTAATTTTTATTAGTACGCTTACTAACTCTAGCAGCATACTCTATTATACTAATTAAACTAAGTATACCTCTCTACATCTGTCTCTAAGCTCTCTAGTATTATATTAAATAAGAATAAGTATAAGCATAAGAATAGCTATTCTTCTAAGAATAAGTAGTCTAGTTCTAGCTCTATAAGCGCCTCTAAAGTAACTTCTTTAAGCTCTAGTTATATAAGCGCGTTAAAGGCTAAGTTATTAAGCTCTAACACCTCTAACTTATCTAAGCACCTAGCTACTCTCTCTAAGAAGAAGAACTATAAGTACTTAAATAAGCTACTTAGTTAATCTAGTAGCTTATCTAAGCGTAGCTCTTCTAAGTATAGCTCTTCTAAGTATAGCTCTTCTAGAAAGAAGTAGAGCTCTACCTCTATTAGTGCTTCTACTCTTACTTATAACCTGTTTATTACTTCTACTTATACTTCTAGTAAGACTAATCTATTTACTATTTAAGAGTATCTAGATAATATTATACGTTATAATAAGTAGTAGGTCTAGAAGTACGCTAAGAAGTAAGAAGCTTATAATTTTAAGGCTAAGAACAAAGTAGAGTATAAGTACTATAAGAAGATTACCTAAAAGCGCTATATTACTAGTTAAGCTACTAAAGAGGAGTAGTGTCTACGTTGTAAGCGTAATAAGTAGGTTAAGCGCAACTTAGAGCGTAGTAATAAGAATTCTAAAGCTAAGGTAATTACTAAAACTAAGCGCGTTAAGTCTAAGAACAAGCGTTTTATTAACAAGTATTATACTAAGTAAGAGCGCCTTAAGATTCTACTTCTAAAAGCTATTAAGCTCTATTAAGAGATAATTCTAGAGTTAGTAATTTGCTAAGCGCAGTAGTCTGCTAATCTTATTAGCGTAATAGAAAAGTATAATAATAAGTAGGCTAGTAAGACTACCTAGAAAGAGTATACTAACTATAATTCTAATATTACTACGCTCTCTTAGAAGCTTTCTAGTAATTTCTATAAGTAGCCTGCTAAGATTACTATTATAGTTTCTAGTTCTTTAGCTACTAGTAATACTTATTCTAACGTTTCTTTTCTAGATTCTTCTAGTTCTAAGAGCTCTACTTCTAAGAATTCTGCTACTGTCTCTTCTAACGCTTCTAAGCTTTCTACTAAAGCCTTAGGTAAGCTCTCTATTTCTTAAGAGAGTAGCACTATTTATAACGCTCTCTTTTTCTTTAGTTCTAGTCTTAAGAAGAAGTAGCGTTCTTTTATTATTATAAGTAGTATAGAGAGCTCTCTCTTTAATCTAGAGCTCTCTATCTAGTCTAATAGTTTAGATAGTGCTAATTCTTCTAATAAGTATAATAATAAGAAGTATAATAATAAGAAGTATACGCTTAATAATAATTCTAATAATAAAGATAATAGAGCTTTAGTAACTAAGTCTACGCGTAAGCGCGCCTCTAAGAAACCTACTTTTATTACTACTAGTAAGCTTTACAAGATAGTATGCCTCTAATACTTTTAATCTATAAGTACTAGAAAGGCTACTAACTCTCTCTACAAAAACTACGTAAGTATTAACAAGAGCAAGAAGTCTAAGTGCTACCTTACTAGTACTATTAGTAATTATAGCTATAATAACGTGTACGTATACTCTTTTCTAAGCTTAAGAAGCTTTACTAACTCTTTTTTAGACCTAAGTATATAGAGAAAGTTACTAAGCGTATAGTTAATTAGTTTAGAACTATAGAGTAGGACTTAAGAACTAGACGCCTGCGTAATATTAAGAACTCTTATTTTTGTAAGCTTATCTATAATTATAACGCTGCCTTTAAGTAGTGCTATAAGTATAGCTACATAATCTAGAGTTATAGTAAGAAATAGAGCTTTAATACTATAAAAGTAAAGCGTAATACTAATAAGTCTAAGTATACTTCTAGTATAAAGCGCTCTTAATCTAACCTTAATAATAAAGCTAATAGCGCTTCTACTTCTAAGTAGCGCTTCTTTAGTAAGTTTTATTCTAGTACTCTTACTTCTTAGTGCTAATAAGCTTTATAGAACTTTGTTCTGTAGTTAAGTAGATTAACTATAATAAGATAGCTAATAATAGTACAGCGCTCTCTAACAATAATAATAGAAGCTTATCTTCTAAGACTATTACTAATAATGCTATTATAGTTGCCTATAAGAGTATTACTAATAAGCTTAGTTGCGCATTTACGTCTGCAGAGAAGATTATACTCTCTTAGTTCTTTGCCTTAGAGTTTAAGTATCTTTAAGCTTACGCAGATACTACTAATAACTAGTAGTACTTTCTTAACTTTACGCTTAGATATCTAAAGAAGCTTTACTCTAATTATAGTTCTAGGTATATACTTTCTTATTTTACTGCGCTCTTTAGAGCGTGTACTTTAATAAAAGTCTTTTCTAATAAGTAGTTTTCTGTAGGCCTGTAAGAGAGGCTACGCTTAAAATATACTTTCTACTACTCTCTAAGAAAAGTAGCTAAAACTCTTTTATACCTTATAAGCTTTGTAATACTACTAATAATTTAATATTCTTTATATTTAACTACTTCTTAAAGTAGGTAAATTATTAAACTAATAGATTTTTAGTAAGCCTATTAGCAGGCATGCTCTTAGTCTCTAGATACTTAACTCTAAAAGACTCTTTAGTATGCTCTTGCCTTAGCTATATATTTTAGATATTAATATATCTAAGGCGTATTATTATACGCTTATTAGCGCTAACTACTAAGCGTATAGTCTACTAGTTATTATAGAAAATTATCTACGCTGCTTCTAAGGTAAGCGTAAGCTTCTAAAACAGCCTCTTAAGAGCTATTACTTCTTTACTAATATACTTAAGAGTAAGAAGCTTTACTTTTATAGTTAAAGTTATTATAGTTACTTATTATACTACTTTCTAAATAATAGTACTTCTAAAGAGTATAATAAGGTAGCTCTATAAAGAGCGCCTAGTCTCTAGATTATCTATAAAAGAAGCGTTGCTGCAAATTATAAGCTTTACTCTAGAGTACGCTCTATAGTAGATAGCCTAATAGTAAGTCTTATATAAGTATATAATTGCTTAGTTAACTACTTTAATATACTCTTTACTTAGATTTATAAAGAAGTGTAAAAGCTTTAAAGTAGCGTACGCTATATTAGGCTATAGTATAATAGCTATGTAGAGTAGTAATCTAATACGCTCTTAGTAGTCTTTAACTACTTTCTTATCTACTTTGCCTATTAACTTTATAAGCTCTTAGCTTAGAAGTAGTGTAGTAAAACTTAAAGAAGTGCTCTCTAAGTTAAACTTCTTAGTAAGCTTATCTAAATACTTATTATATATAAGCGTTATAGTACAAGTAGCGCAATTGCGCAATACTCTTACTTCTAGAAACTATTTAACTAGGCCTTTCTTTTCTAGGTTATATACTACTTTTATTATATTAGTAACTTGCAAAGCTTCTTAATAAGTAGTGTAGTAATATATAAGTAGTATATTATTAACGTAAAAGAGTAGAAGAATCTTTCTTTATTTATTAAAGAAGAGATAAAGCTCTTCTTTAGAAGTAATAAAACCTGCTTTCTTTACTATACGTAAGAGCTCTTTATACTAGAGTAGTAGAGAGTTCTTTAGTCTATAGAGAGTACGCTTAAGCTTTATATACTTACTAGGCTTCTTAAAGCTATCTAGTATATTATATACTATAACTAGCTAGTGCTTATAGTACGCATAAAGAAATACTTCTATAATATTAAACTAGAGAATCTTTAGGTTAAACTTAGCTACTATTACTATTGCTATTCTAAAAGAGCGCAAGGTAAGCGTTGCTACATACGTAGAGTATATAAAGTTAATTACTTATAAATCTTCTCTTACTACTACGTAAGCTTTGCACTTAATAAAGTAGCTATTCTAATTAACTTTATATATAAATACCTACTTTAGTAGAAGTAGGCGCTCTTATACTAAGAAGCGCTTAATCTTCTTCTAGGTACCTACTCTATAAAGTATATTAATCTCTTTCTTATAGGCTTTGTAGAAGAGCTTACTATATAGATAATTACTAAGATTCTTATACTTCTTTAGAAGTAGTAGTAGTTAATTATAGTATACGCGTTTAGATAGCTTATACTTCTATAAGAGTATATTACCTAAGATTATAGCTACTATAATTAAGTAAATAGTTATAAGCTCTTTCTAGTCTTTTTCTACTCTATATAAGTATTAGAGAAGACTATTTAGAAGATTATTATCTTATATGCTATTCTATAGATTATACAGCGTATATACTTCTAGTTCTTCTACTTCTAGGTCTTTGCGTTACTCTCTAATTTTAGTGCTTAATTACGTTAGTTCTCTATAATTACGCCTCTAGCGTATTAGTCTAGAAGCAAGTAGTAGTTCTATTTTACCTTATTCTAGAGAAGTTCTAAACGTAGAGCGTACGTAGAAATATAGTATACTTAGAGGTACTCTATTCTAATAAGCACTATATACTTTATTCTAATAAAAGCTCTCTATATTAGAAAGCTGTTTATTACTTAGTACTAGTAGGCGCTCTTCTCTAGTTTAGTGCACTTTCTAAGCGCTGCTATTATACTTCTAACTAGACCTTATAGTCTAGTACGCTCTAGGCTCTAGTATTTACTCTAGAGTTAATAGGCCTATATACTTTTAAGAGTCTGTATAGATTTCTAGTAGTTAGCTAGCTAAGCTTTCTACTTATATAGAAGATGTATTATGTACTACTTATTAATTAGGCTAGCTAGCCTATTTAATAGTAAGCTATAATACACTACTCTCTAGCTTCTAGATAGAGTCTTTAGAAGTATATTAGTCTTGCGCTTTACCTACTACAGCGTAGAGCTAGTTAAAGATATTTTTATACGCTTCTTCTATATTATATAGCTTATTCTTATGTAGAAGGTTAATAATATACATAAGCTCTTCTACTAAGTACTTCTAGCTATCTTTAGCGCTGCTCTTATAGAAAAGCTTCTTGTTAAAGCTTACGTTTCTTATTATAATTACTTAATTAAGCTTTAGAACCTATATTCTGTAAATATTAGACGCTCTATATTCTACTAAGTATCTAATATAGCCTCTTAGTATAACTTTAAAGTTACGCTTATCTCTTCTAGCTACTTACTCTCTATTAAGTAGGTAAGCTCTATAGCTATAGGCGTAGATAGTACTCTAATCTAGGTAAAGGTTAGCTATAATAGTATAGACCTTCTTACTATACTCTATACACTATGCGTTAAGTATAGTGTTAGGTACTAAGAGATTATAAGCATGTAATAGGCTTATGTTATATAGCTAGGTTGCTGCTTCTATAATATCTAGCTAGAGCTTTTTAGAGAGATTTGCACTAACTCTTATCTTAATAGACTTAGTAATTATCTTCTAGTCTACTCTCTCTGCTCCTCTATTTAGTTTATAGGTATAGATAGAGGTGCGCTCTATAATAATACTCTGCTCTTTAGCCTATATCTTAAAGCGTAATTTACCTCTCTAAGATAGCGTTGTAATATTATTATCTTAGATAATAACGTAGATATTAAGCTTATACTAAGCTATAAGAAAGCTTATAAAGTTATAAAAGACTCTTATAATCTTAATAAGTGTTTTAGCTTAGAGAGTATATTAATAGATCTTGCTACTATAATTATCTTTTAGTACTATAATCTAGAGCTCTCTATTATAACTAGTAAGAAAATTAAAAAGATTCTATAAGATTCTCTAATAAGGTCTTAGAGCTTTCTTATATAGTTATCTAGAGATACGCTGCCTTACATAAGTAATAGCGTAATACTTATACTTGCTCTAGCTTATTCTCTTAATACGCATATTGCGCGTATTCTTAATAAGAGCTTAGAGCGCTTCTAGACCTAGGTAGCCTACTCTTACGTGCTAAAGCTCCTCTAAATTAGACTAAGAAAGGCTTCTCTAGAATTACTATAAGCGCTAGTTATTAGTTACGCTTATTATAGTTAGGTAAAACTTTAAAGAATTATATTTAATAAACGTAAGCTTGTGCTCTCTCTTAAGCTTTACTAGTATAAAGTTATTAGTAAGCGTTTCTATACAAAGCGTTAAGTCTAACTCTAGATACTATAGTCTAGCTTTATTAAGAGCTACTTCTAAGATAATATTAATATAGAAACTCTCTATAAGCGCTACGCTTATTAGAATAAGGTTCTCTGTATACAGTCTTCTTTTTCTAGTTAAAGCGTTTCTAATTCTTTATGTACTATATCTAAGTACCTAGAAGAAAAAGCTTTCTACTTCTATAGTGTAGAATTTATGTACTCTTATAAAGGTCTTTAGCTTAAGTAGAGACATATTATTAATAAAATATACTACTACTCTATTATCTAAGATAGTGCTTATAGAGAGCAGGTAGACGTTAAAGTCTATAGTAGAGTATACACTACTAATGCTTAGCTAACTTATAATAAGAGTAGAGTTAATAAGTATTGCCTAAATTAACTCTAGATAGATAGAGCTTAGGCTCTCTATCTGTGCTTACTATAGACTAGTCTACCTCTTTTTATTAAGAGCTCTCTATAGGCTGTTGTACTTTAAGTCTCTAAGCTTAGTAGTAATCTTAGCCTTAGCTTTATCTAAAAGCTTTAGAGGTTTGCCTATAAGCGCTATTTCTAAACGCTTATATATAGTAGTAGACTACTTATAATACTATCTATATAGGTAATTCTTCTTAGACTTCTAGAATAAGTTATTATTATTAGAAGCTTGTTGCAGTGCTTCTATAACAGTAAACACACTGCCTCTACTATTAGAGTAAGTAGTATACTCTTAGATTAGCGTAGTAAAAATCTTTAACGCTTATTTAAGAGTAATCTAAGTTCTACTAATAGTAAGAGCTTTAATAAGATTCTGTTATATAGAGCGCCTCTATTTTAGAGTAAGTCTAACGCTAATTACTTCTAAATAGTTCTAGATAGTAAGCGTATTATTAACTTTAGTAAGTTTATACACTTTAGCTTAGGCTAAAACATGTAGGTATTTCTATTGCTAGCGCTTAGCGTTAACACGTCTCTATTGCGCTTTCTAGAGGTATACTCTATACTATAAGCGTATAAGATTCTTAGTGTAGTTCTCTTCTAGAGAAAGCGTAGACTTAAGGTATTTAATAAGTGCTTATAATATAGCCTCTTTCTCTATAAAGATAGAGAGTATAGTAGAAGCTAGAAGCTTTAGGCTAATAGTCTAATTAACTTAGTTCTAAAGATACCTAATGCAAGTGCTCTTTAACTACTATTCTATTACTTATACTTTATACTTTGTAATAGATAGATTATACTTATTAGCGTAGAGCTTATTAACTAAAGTGTTCTCTATAAGCGCTGCTAGCTCTAGAGCTGTTAGAACGCTTGTCTAGATAGAAGTAGCTATTTCTGCGTTAGAGTTAACGTTAGCCTAAATTTCTCTACTTAGAGCATAGAATTTAAACTAGGTAAACTACTTAGGCTAATGCGCTAAGTCTATAAGCGTAAAAGCTCTCTTAGAGATTGTTGTAGAGTTACTTATTATAAGTAATAGAGAAGTACTTTTGTAGAAGCGTAAAGATTAGTAATAGAATTAGTATTACTATACTCTGTTAAACGCCTTGCGTCTTAAGTATATAAATATAGAACTATATTATCTTCTTAAAGCGCTAGGCTTATAACTATTGCGTCTAGAAGTATAGAAATAAATAGAAGATAAATTATTATATTACAAGCTTACTTAGAAAGCTCTCTTAAGTAGTAAAGCTTCTAAGAGCTTTTCTTAATCTATACTAGTATAATTACGTGCTGTGCTCTTAAGAAGTATATAGAGGTGCGTTCTACAACAAGAGTATATTAATAGTAGTATAGACTTAGTATTAATATTCTAACTAATAGAGTTAGCTCTATTTATAAACTTTGTCTAGTATACTATAATAGTTCTTACACTAGAGGCTAGCAAGATTCTTTATAATAAAAGATAGACCTATACTTTTCTACTTAATTACTTCTCTAAACTTCTATATAAAAAGAAAATTCTAGCTAACTAACTTTATTTTATATAATACTACTTATACTACTTATTTATAAGTATAAGGCTATAGCTAGACTTTAATAAGAATACCTTTTTAGTAGATAGATCTTACTAAAAGTTACTAGTATTTAGCTTTCTAGTTAAAACTTCTAAATCTTTATATTTTTTCTACTTTATTAGTTTAACACTCTAGATATCTATTTCTTTATTTACTATATAGTATTATAGCGCGCGCTTTAACCTAAAAGTATAGTATAGATATAAGTATAATATAGTATCTTTTAATTCTAGTACGTTACTTTATATATATCTTTAATATTAACTAGTTATTTACTAACTACCTTATCTATTTACTACTATAAGAAATTCTCTTTATTATTACAGGTACTTTAATAGCTAGCTATAGAATATCTTCTTAGCTTAAAACCTTACTATAAATATATAGAGTAGCTTTATAATATATAATATATCTTTACTACCTTAACCTTACTACGTAGAGAAGCTTCTTTTACTACTTATATTCTATCTACTATATATAGTCTTCTCTCTAGAATTAATAGGCTACTAGAATACTATTTTATTTCTAATATAGTTAGTAATATAGAAGAAGTAAGCGTAGCTTTATTTATATTATAATAAGAATTACTATATAAGCGTTATAGTAGAGCTAATATATAAATATAGCGTAGCTTAGCCTAAGAGTATTTACTTAATATAGACTTAATATTTTATAAAATCTAGATATATATATATAGGTACTATCTTATTAGTATCTATTTAACTTTATTACTTTCTTAGTTCTATATAGAAATTATATCTCTTTTAGTTATAATATTTAGCTATATTCTCTAATATATAAAATAGTATTAAGTATACTCTATTCTAGAAGTAGTATAGTAATTCTACTCTAAACTCTTTTCTGCGCTATAGTAGCTAGTATTATTACTATCTTTTTTTCTTTACGTTCTGTACTCTTAGTAAGATAGCTAACTTAGTAGTACTTATAGTAGCTATTAGATTATTAATACTAATATAAAACATCTTAATAGTATTTTCTATCTACTTCTAGTAGTAGAGTAATATATTAATAAAGATATTACTACTTATAACTTAAACTACGTAAGTTTTAAGATCTAGATATTTATAGATAATCTTATAGATTAATAGAAAGTATAAAAAGTTATTAATTTTCTAAAGCTTTATTTCTAGGTTTCTAAAGCTAATTTATATATAGTTAACGTCTTTAGGTATAGAAATATAAGTTGCACTACTAGTATCTAGCTTAATTAACTCTAGTATATATAGTGTAAATCTATTCTAGAGTATAAGTATATTAATCTTTATATATTATAGTTAAAAAGCTCTACTAAAACTAAAGCCTTTTTAGCCTAAGCTCTAATACTACGTAGCTTTAAGTAGTAGATTTTTAATCTTATTACTATTAGAAGTTAACTAAAGCTTATATTTACAAATCTACTCTAGCTAGCTCTAGATAAAGTTATAAACTATTATATCTTACTAGAACTTAGAGATATTAGAGAGGCTCTCTATAGTATTAGAATTAAAGAGATAATTATAGTACTATTAGTAAAGTAATACTTTTACGTAGTTAATACTAATCTTATCTTTTATATTTAGAAGCTTTAACTAGAGAATTCTAGTAGTAGTACTTTTTTAGTAGTAAAGATATTCTCTATATATTAGATTTAGTTCTTATATATATATCTTCTTAGTATATACTAGACGCTGTCTTTTGCCTACTAGTCTACTAGTATAAGATACTTTATTTAGTAGTAGGTAGCTAGCACGTAGCTTCTAGTAGAATAGGTTCTAAATATTATTAGTAAGTAAAAAAGCTAGAAAGCTTATAGTTCTAATATAGGTTAATAATAGAGAAGTGTAATTTAAGTAAAGTCTAGATAGAATAGTAACTTCTAGCTTATAAAAAGGTAGATTCTTAACTTTATTACTAATATATATTATAGCTTAGAGTAATTTACGTTATAGTAGTATATTAGGTAGATTATATATATTACTAGAGAACATTATATAAAGTATATTATAGTAGAAGTATATACTAAGAGTTAATATTAGTATAAAAATAGAATAATATTAGAACTTAGTAAGTAAGTAACTTAAGATTAGCTATATAATATAAGCCTATTTATATAAAGTAATAAGCGCTTTCTCTTAGCTATTATCTACTCTTTATTATATTCTTATTCTTAAACTTATATATTACTCTTAACTTCTAAGAATATATCTCTCTATTCTATATACTATATAACTTTAGAAATAGAATAACTTCTTATAATTAATATAGCCTTACTACTTAATAATCTATCTCTTAACGTAGCTAAACACTATAATATAAAAATCTTTCTTTAGTATCTAGTACTAAGAATATAGTATACTAATAATAAGATAGATAAGAACCTTTTTTAGAGATATAGAATTCTAGATAAATTTACTTAATACTCTACTATAATATATAGTAATAGTAGAAGTCTTAAGCTTATATCTATTACTATATTCTAAGAGTATAACCTAAAACTTAAAGATAAAAACTATATTATAAGAATAATTAAAAGGTGTACACTAGAAGAAGAGCGTCTATTAATAGCTACTATTATACTATAGTATAATAATATTAAGTAATACTAATAGATAAATAATAAAGTTTACTACTAAAGCGTATTTAATATTATAAGTATCTTATATTAGTTACTTAAAGAGAATAGTGTTCTAGCTAAAGCTTTATAATCTTAGAGTATAAGCGCTATAGAAAAAGCTAAAAAGTTTATAACTTATATTATAGTAGACTAATTAATATACTTTTATAAAGAGATAAGTATTTCTATCTAGAAGAATATCTTATTATAAACTAATAGCTAATATATAGCCTTTCTTAAAGCTAAAAAAAGTACTACTAATTAGATTTAACTTCTAAGAAATATATTTATCTACTAGTAGTTATAAAGTACCTAACGCGCCTAGTAGATAAAGATTAGTTACCTATATTCTATCTACCTTTACGCTATATCTAGAATATAATAATAGCTTTATAATAATACTACCTCTAGATATATCTATTATTAGAATCTATATATTTCTTTTTAGTATATTAAATAGAGATTCTAACGCTAAAGAGATAGTACTATAGATATAGTATAATAATAAGCTTAGACTACTAATC
Organism: Alternaria hordeiaustralica; assembly: GCF_023758085.1. NCBI lineage: Eukaryota > Fungi > Ascomycota > Dothideomycetes > Pleosporales > Pleosporaceae > Alternaria > Alternaria hordeiaustralica. The sequence goes on along the minus strand of NW_026056776.1, from coordinate 291,179 downwards.
TAGAAAATATTCTATAACTTTTTAGTACTATATATTAGAGACGTAATATTACTACTACCTATACTACTAGAATAGAAGTACTTAAATATATCTATAAGTAAGATAGATATAAATCTAAACTATACTAATAATAAAAGCTTTCTAGCTTTTTATATTATTACTAACTTCTAGTATATTACCTACTATCTTATACTAGGCTAAGAAAATATATCTACTATTCTACTTATTACTAACTATAAATAAATAAAGTATAGTTTAGTAGTTTTTAATACTAAAAAGAAAAAGTAGTTTACTTTCTTATTACTAATTACCTAACGCGTTTAGATACTTAGTAGAAAAGTAGTAGATAGATAAGAACTAGATAGTGTTAATATATATATTAATCTTAATTACTTTATAATAAAACACTAGAACTTTAAGCTTACTCTATATACTAATATAAACTATATAGTTAATAATATCTTAAGCTATAGAGCCTATTATAAATATACTAAGCTCTATAAGTATAGCTTAACCTTATACTAGCGTTATAAGAGGTAGGTTAACTATACTATTAACTTAAAATACTTTAAGGTAGTATATATTAACTCTAGTTATATAGTATTATAGCTAAAGCTATAACTATCTATAAAATAAAAATCTATAAAAAGTTTATTAAAGCTACTTACCTACTCTAAGAGTTAAATATTTATAATAAACGCTAAAGGCTAGTTATTAGATACTTCTAGAAGAGTAAGTATCTTATTTAAGATTACTCTTAATAACTATAAGAATTAAGATATTATATTTTATAGCGTATTTAAATATAAAAGTACTACTAACCTAGTTAAAATATATACTACTATTACTAGGCAAAGTATAAGTAAAGAGATAATATATACTACTACTTCTATTAGTAAGGCATATAAGTCTATCTTACTATAACTACTAGAAATACTAAAGAAGATATAAATCTAACTTTTATAAAATACTTAGTTTAATAAAAGCTACGCTCTAGTTCTAAAGTAAAGAAGTACACTATTAGATAATAAAGTACTTAGTTAAGTTATATATAGGCGTAATAACTTTACGTAAAAAAAAGAGAATGTCTATCTATAATATAAAGTTATTAATCTATACTAGCTATTTAGAGATTATAGTAACTAGAAAAGTACTAATATAGATATAAAGCTAAGAATAGTATAGAAATACTTAATAAATAAAAAGAATATAAAGTAGAAGTAGTATAATATATTATAGAACGCTGTTACTACTATAGATCTTATAGTCTATCTACTAGAGTATATAAGCTCTATCTAGTAATATAGATATAGAGTTATATATATATATATAGTTCTTTAAGTAGCTATATTATAATTAAAATATTATCTTCTACCTAATATATTTACTAATACTTTTTCTAGTTAGATAGAGAGATAAAGATTTTCTTATATAACGCGTACTCTCTAATATATCTAGAGATAAAAGGTATTATTAAAGTTAGAGAGTAGTTGTAATTAACTAATTATAGATATATAATTGCTTAGCTCTTAGGTATATAGCTAGAGATTTTACTCTAACTTTCTTTTATAGTAGATTAATTATAATATACTTAATTATCTTTAATTATTAATTATCTCTAGCTCTAATAGTTATAAGCCTAGCTACTTAATTATAGAACTAATTTCTACTACATATTAAAGCTTACTAGAAAATAGATTAGTTAATCTTATTTCTACTCTATCTTCTCTAAATATTCTACAATTAGAACCTCTTCTACGCAATTACTTACTTACTATCTACCTCTTTATATCTTTATATTAATTCTACGCTCTAACTCTATAGATATAAGTAATTATAATATAGCTATTATAGCTATAGGTATACTTCTTAAGAAGTAATCTAACTAGAATACCTAGTTTGCGCTTCTTAAGCAATACTATAATAAGAAGAGTATTTAGAAAAAAATTAATTCTAATCTTCTAGATATTAAATATATAGATACTTAGAAGTCTAAGTTCTCTAACCTTCTAGTTCTAGAGTCTATAGCTTTAGCTTCTCTTCTTATAAAGCTAACTAAGAATTAAAAAGATAAGTATAATAAAGCTATCTATAAGTATAATACTTTCTTATAAGATTATAATTATAAGACTAAGAATAGTACTATACTTATAGCCTACTAGAACTATAAGTCTAAGTAGTAGTTAAGAAAGAGTAAGAAGATTAATAATATTAAAACTTAGATTATACATACTATTACGTCTAATTACTTATTACTTATAACTATAAGTAATAATAAGAGAATAGTTTAGTCTTTTATAAAGACTCTTAAGACTATACTTACTTCTACTAATTAGACTACGTAATATATAGTTTGTATAAAGTATTATACTTATCTTAAGAAGATCTAAAGAGAAACTACTAAGAAGTAGTTTAATAACTAGTTAATACTCTACTAGAAAGTAAAGATCTTTAAGCTTTTAGAGGTTAAAGAACCTCTTATAATTACTAACTTTCTTACTATAGTTAAGAAGTTTAACTCTAAGTAGGCCTACTAGTAGTAATATAATTAATTATTTACTATAGCTCTTAGAAAGAACACATTAAGCCTTAGTAATCTTAGTAAAGTATTTAGCGTTATTCTCTAGAAGATATTAATTACTACTAGAAAGAGAAAAGCTAATATAATCTTTAACACTATTATAGGTTAACCTTTTACTTCTACTAAGTTAGATAAAAAGTAGTTAAGCTTACTATCTAAGCCTTACTTCTATAAACCTAACGTAAAGTATAAGTAGAAGCCTATTTTATATTACTAATTATAAACTATAATTACTAGATCTAGACTACTAGGTATTCTACTAATAGAACTCTTAGCTTAAGATAAGTAAAAGATCTAGAAGCGCTATTATAAAAAGAAGTAGAGTAGCCTACGTAAAGAGGTTAAGTAATCTAGCTAGAAGATAAGCGCTCTAGCTTCTAAGTACCTAGGTAATATAGTCTTAATAATTATTTACTCTAAGAAGCTAATTACTAAGTTTAGGCCTTTTATTTTTAGTATAGACTTTAAGTCTTATACGCTCTTAGCTAGTATAATTCTTAATAGTAGAGCTATAGTCTACTTAGTTAATAATAAAGCTTTAATTAAGTCTAATTTCTTTATTAAGACTAATAGAGAAATAGTTAAGATAGGTAGCTAGATTCTTCTAGTAATTAGTATTAGTAATTACGTACTTTATCTTATTCTTAGTACTTCTAAAGAATCTAGAAAGGCTAATTTTACGCTTACTAGCGTTAAGATTATCTCTAGTTTCTATACTAATATTATCTTAGAAGAGCTTCTTAGAAATAGTAGTATATAGTATATAGGCTATAATTATATAATTAGAATAGATACGCTAGAAGTGTTTATTATTCTTATAACTCTTAAGTGTAGATTTAACCTCTTATTTATTAAATATAACTCTTCTATCTATTCTTCTAATTCTATTATTATAAATACTATTATCTACTTATAAGTTCTATAATTACGTACTAGTAACACTAATCTTTAGTATTAAAGATCTAGCTACTTAGATAAGTAAGCTCTTAAGGCTCTTATAAAAGCTATCTAGAATATAGAGATTATAGGTATATATTATAGTAAATATAATAATTACGCTACTACTTATATATTTTAAAGAATCTCTTATTATTCTTATAAGCTATTACTATGTCTCTTCTTTAGAGTATTATAGAATCTATTTAACTTCTCTATAAGCTATACGCTTAATAAATAGGCTTTAATTATTAAAAAGAATTATTTAGATAAGCTATATAATTATAACCTAAAGAACAAAACGCTAGACTCTGTAATAGAAGTTATTATAAGCTTTATAGCTATAGTTAAGCACTACTATTAGTAGAAAATTATAGAAATCTATTAGAATAATAATACTATAATACTATCTTAGAGAAAGTACTTAAGATATAAGAAATAGGCTAAAGAGAAGAGAATTATAATTATAACGCCTTTACTATATATCTATAAGCCTAATAGCTTAGCAGAGAGAGCTAGCTAAGAGCTTATTACTAAGTTAATTAAGATACGTATAAGCGCTAATCTTCTAGCTAGGCTCTAGCTAGTAATTATAAACGTAGTAGCTTAACTTTATAAAATAAGTCTATTATAGCTTTATAGCTATTAATCTCTAGATTAGATATTACATAAATAGTTTAGAAAGTATTTCTAATATTATTAGCTACCTAAGATTAGACACTAAGCTACTAATCTTTACCTAGATTAGAGTAGAATCTATACTTATAGCTATTAAGCGTATCTACTTAATAGTAATTACGTAGCTAGAAAGCACTATTAAGACTTTAAAGTTAAGCCTTATAGCTATATAGAATATCTTATTAGCTATTAAGCTTCTAATATCTATTATATATAAGTACTAGTAATTAATTAGATAATTATAACTTATAATATTATCTTTAATAAGTAGAAGTTCTATTAAGGTAAGCGTAAAGAGAAGCTAACTAGAGATTAAGCACTTAAGTAGATTAAAATACTTAATAATAGTAAGCTTATTAATTCTATAAAGAAGTTTAATATTCTTTCTATTAATTAAATAGTAAGTATAGTAGAGCTATTAACTACTAAGTAAGATCTTAGAGGTAATATAGACTATAATTAAAATAATAAAGTTAGCCTATCTATTAAATATAATTAAGGCTCTATTAATTTAATAGAAATAAAGTATAAGGCTAGTGTTCTATTAGAAATTTCTAATAATTAGTAGCTTTCTACTAGGCTTACTACTCTAGAATCTACGTCTAAGCGTAAGATTTTAGAGATAGGTAATTAAAGTAATTATAAAGTTTCTAATAGTTAAAGAGTAGTATATATGTCTAAGAGAGCTAATCTATTAGAGTCTAAAGGTAGAGAGCCTTCTATATATAGATTAGAAGATCTAACTCTATCTATTAAGCTTATTATAATAGACTCTAGTTCTATAGAAATAGATAAGAAATCTACTTAACTAGAGTAAGCGCTAAAGAGACTAAGAGGTAGGCTATCTAAATTTATAACCTTTTCTTAATAATTAATATAGCTATAAAATTAGCTAATAGCTAAATTCTCTAGAATATACTATAGTAGAAGAGTTATAGGTAAAAAGTCTAAGCGCTTTCTTTCTATAAATATCTATTAACTATTAAGACGCCTAAAAGATAAGAGTAAATAGCCTACTTAGCCTAGTAATTAACTAAAGAGTAATAGCGTAAGTAGCGTAAATATAGTAATTATAGGCTTAGTTAATAAGTAAGCCTAGATTAACTTTTATAAAACTTATCTCTCTAGTTTTTAAAAAGACTAGAATAATTAAGCTAGCTATAAGACTATAAACTCTATTATTATAGCTACTACGCTTAGTAAGTATAAGCTAAAGGCTACTTACTAATACTATAATAATCTTTAAGAGCTGCCTAGATTATAGAAATAACTAATCTAGTATCTAATGCGTACGCTCTTTAAAGATACCTCTAAGAGAGAAATTAATTAGCTAAGTAAGAAAAGAACCTAGATAGAAATCTATAGGTTAAAAGCCTAAGATTAGCTACTTTTATTAAAATAGATATAAACTTATAAGTATAATTAGAATAGCTATCTTCTTAAATATAAAGCTTAAATTATAGTTTATAGTAATCTCTAGAAGAAGAACTTAATTAATATAACTTATATAGTAATACTTACTATAAAGTTCTTCTACGTCTTAATAGTAATTACTATCTAGAGTAATCTAGAGATTAAATAGTTTAATATTATAGAAGCGTTTCTTAACGCAAAGATTATAGTAGAGAATCTAGTAATCTATAAAATACTAGATAGCTTTAGAAAGCTAGAATTATATATATAGCTTAACTACGCGCTCTATAGATTATAAAACTCTCTACTATTATAGTATAAAGAGTTCTTAGAAACGCTAAAAGCTATTAGTATAATAGCTTCTTAAAAAGAGCTTTATCTTTTCTTTAATTAAGAATATAAGATTCTTATTCTCTTCTATATTAATAATATTCTATTACTCTATTATAAAAGTATAGAGTAACGCGTAATAGCTATATAGGCTAAGATCTCTAATAAGTATAAGATCTAAGATTAGAGAGATATAAAGTAGTTTCTTAGTATTTATATAATTAGAGACTAATATCTAAAGATAATTATACTTATTTATAATATATATATAGATAAGATACTTAAGAAGTTTAAGCTTAGAGATAGATTTTTCTTTTTAACGCCTCTACTATTAGAGAAGCTAATTAAGAATACTAAAAAAGTAACTAAGCCTAAGATTAAGAGATACTAGAAAATAGTTAGCTCTATACTTTATATAGTAATTATACTCTAACTAGATATAGTGTATTCTACTTTAAAGCTCTTACACTTTCTTATAAATCTAAGTAATAAGTATAAGAAGGCTATAGAGTAAGTAATTATATATCTCTACTATACCTACTTTAATATAATTTAGTATAGTAACTATAATAGGTCTAATCTTATAATTACTAGAGACGTATTCTTTACTAATAACTTAGAGACTTACTAATTATTTTATAGATATATTACTATATTATATAAAGGCGTAATCTTCTAGAAAGCTATAAAGTAGAGTATAGTTACTACCTCTACTATAGAAGTAGAGCTACTTACTTTTAAGTATACTACTAAGAAAGCTATAGCGCTTAGGCGCTTTTTTAAAGAGCTAGCACTTAATCTTAAAGAACTTTAGATAGTTTAGTATAATAATTAGTAAATAATTAGACTAGTTATTAGAAAGAATAAGTATATTAACACTTAGCTTAGGTATGTTAATATCTAGAATATATAGCTGTAGTAGAAATATACTAAAGAATTATTTAAGATTAAGTATTTAGAGACTATAATTATACCTATAGATAGATTAACTAAATTACTTATCTAATAATAGTTTAAGAAGTTTAAATAGCTACTTAACTTATAAGATTTATAATATTTAATTCTTAAGAAATAGATAGAGTAGAGAGATCTTTATTTAGGCTACTACTATAAAGATTAATTATACCTAAGCTAGATCTTAGTTACTTTAACTAGTGTCTAGTTATAGAGAAGTAATTACTAATAATTAACATAAGTATAAAGTAGATAAATTACTAAACTTTTTTACTAGACTAACTTATATAGCTACTAACTTACTAACTACTATAGCGCTAATCTTTCTAATTATAACTTTTATAGTTACTCTTATTAAAGGTAGGCTTACTATTTTAGCTATTCTTAAAGTTCTTAACCTAAGCTTATAGATAAGTAGTCTTAGTAGCTTAAGTCTATATATAAATCTTAAGCTATATCTAATTATACTTAGTATATAGCAGCGCTTCTACGTGCTTAGCCTTAGCTAGCTAACACTAAGTATAGTAATAGAACTTATTACTTATAACGCTAGATATAGAGCTATTAGACTAGTAACTATATAGCTAGAGATTATAATAATAAAAATAATTATTACGTAGCTAAGACTAATAATTACACTACTAAGACTAGTAGTTACGCTACTAAGACTAATAATAACTATACTAATTCTACTACTAATTTTATAGTAGCTAATTTCTAAATTAAGAAGCTTATAGCTAAAAAGTTAGTAGTAGTAGCTACTAGAATAAGCTCTAATAATAGTATTCTAAGTATTATAGTATTAGATTAAAAGCTATAGGTAAACAACTCTAAGTAGAAAGCGTAGGTAGAGCTATCTAGCTACTACCTATATTAATCTCTCTTATTCTCTTACTTAGTATTATAGACTTACTATAAGTACTATATTAATTAGAGTCTTAGAAAGTTATAGGCGTAGTACTTTTTAAGCTCTTCTTATCTAAAAACTTAGAAGTTCTATCTAATAATTTAGCTAGAGTCTTAGAACTACTCTTAGCTTCTTCTTTCTACTTCTTATAAGTATAGAGATCTTAGTAGAGCTACTTATAATACTTAATAGTGTTCTTAGAGCTTTAGCGCTATTATTAAGTTAGTAAAGAATTAAAAAAACTAAAGAGAAAAGAATTATAAACTTACTTTAGAACTATAGTAATCTACTAGACTTATAAAGTAATTATATAGATCTTAATTAGTAGTATAGTAGTTATAAAAGTTATAGAATAAATAACGCGTAACTTAATAAAGTTACTTAAAATAATTAGCTTTCTAAATATTATTAAGAAGCTACTAATAAATATAACACTTATACTTAGAAATTAAAGAAGTATTATAGTTAAGTAATACTCTAACTTACTTATACTAATAACTAGTGTACGTTAGATATAGATAATCTAGAAGAGTTTTAAGCGTAGAAGCCTTACTCTTAGACTTTTTATAAGAGTAACTATAACTATAACTATTACTTAGAGACGCTTACTTCTTTTAATCTTAAGCGCTTTAGTTTTTAATATAGTTAGATTACTAAAGACCTAAATTCTAAGTCTAGAAAGTATTATTAGTAATAAAGATACTACTCTTAGAAATAGACTTAATAGTCTCTTAGACGTTTTAGTTATTAAGGTTATTAAACTAAGAAGCTTTATAATCTAAGTAGGTACGCTTAGCGTATAACTCTAATTACTTATAATTCTTATAAAAGTTATTATTACTAAAGCTACTAGTTACTTTAAAGCTCTAATCTAGTTAATTATTAGAATTTATAAAGCTCTAAGATAGTTAAGTATTAGAAGTCTAATTACCTTAAGTAAAGCTACTAGAGAATAAGCTATTAGCTACTATTATTCTAAAAGAGAGAAGTAGAATTTAAGTAGTAGTATTTTTAAGTTAAGCGTAGTAGAGAGATTAAGCGCTTAACTATAGAGTACTATTAAGTAGAGCACTATTACGCTAAGCGCTATTACACTAAGTACTAGCTTACGTATTATAATTACTACTACTAGAGGTATTATAATTAGAGCGTAGAACGCTATTATAGTAGAAGTATAAGAGTTAAGTTTAAGTAATAAGTAAGATTCTGCGTATAGGTCTATCTAGGTACGTAAGTAAACATTTAATGTTTCTTACTTAATTAGAGCTAGGCCTAATTAGGTAGAGGTTGTAGGTTTAATCTATAACACTACCTCTCTCTAAAAAGAGAGTAAGTTCTAATACTTAAACTACTTTTTTGCTTTATATAATATATAAGTTAGTATAATTATAAATATAAATATAATATACCTGTGTTGCGAAAGCTACATAGGCTAAATAGGTTTCGCAGTATTTATATTCTTCTATCTTTTAGTATTCTTTTATTATACCTATTATAATATATATAAGTTAGTTAGCAGACAGCGTAGTGTTATTAGTAGGCTTAGCAATTAATATAATAATATAGTAAGGTAGTATAGTAGATAAGTAGGCAAGAATACTAGTAGCAGCCTTATTTAATTATTAGTAAGTAGGTAGTTACTTTTTTAGTAGCTAAGGCGTTCTAGCTATTATAGTAGAATTATATATTTCTATATAGAGTAGCCTTCTAGAGGCTAGACTACTTATTATAGTAGAGCGCGCAACCTCTACTTAGGTAAGACTCTATTAGTACTATTATAGTAATTACTCTAAGGTAATAATCTTCTCTTAGTTATTATCTAGAAGGCTATTACAAAGTAGAGTAAAATATAACTATAGAGGCACTCTTCTCTTTTACAGAAACTAGTGTAATTAAAGTATTATATAAGTGCTTATAATAAGCTATTAGTAATATAATAAGCTAATAGAAGTCTATCTAAGTGTTAGCATTATTAGATTTTATTAGCTTACTAATATCTTAAACTTAGTATATATAGCTAGCTTTATAAGATAATAGTAATAGAAGTTATAGATAAAGTTCTTGCTGCCTAGTAGGTTTATGTAGAGTTTCTAGAATAGGTTATTAGGTCTCTCTAGATAACTAGCCTATTATACATAGTACTACAAGAGGCTCTTTCTTTATAGCGCTAAGTTCTTTAGTGTCTTATTAACGCGATAGTCTTCTATTACTTTAATAATATAGTTCTTATTATCTATAACGTCTAGATAGATAGTTATAGGCTCTTTAGAGTTAATAGTCTATTCTAGTAGAGAATTAGAAGATATAAGGTAGAGAAGCTATAGGTAGAATATATTATAGACTCTACCTATTTTCTTAGAAAGCTCTAGTTTATAAGCTAAATTATTAATTATATAGACTATCTTAAAGAGTTCTTAGTTCTTAAAGTTAAGTAACTAATTTAGGCGTATAGTGCGTATATTACGTGTATCTAGTATAACTATATTGCTTACCTTAAATAATAGAGTAGAAAAGCAATCTATATTTACGTACTCTACTTGCTTAGCTTAAGCCTACTATATTAATATTTATAGTTTCTAGCGTAGGCTATTAAGCTTCTAAGCTAATTAATTAGCTTAGAACTTATCTATTCTTATAGAAGCTAGTGTAGTAGCGTTATTTAGCGTGTTAGGTAGAGGTAGCTTAAGCTCTAATTATAGTTTATATTTCTTTATAGTATAGAATAGAGAAACACCTATTAAGGTACTAACTATAGCGTTTACTTTAAACTTAGTAATAGAAAGATATAGCGCCTAGTTATTCTACTTATAATTAATATATGCGCGTAAGTATTACTTAAGATAGGCGTTAGTGTTTTTAGTTTATCTATTAGTCTATAGGTAGAAGAAAGAGAAGTATTTAGAGTAGGTACTAAGTCTTTAGTATAGACACTTCTAGAAGTGTATAGTAAATTAACTTTCTCTATTAGATATAATCTCTTCTAGATAGCTCTCTTTATACTATATATACTTAATAAAGGCTTATACTAGCGCGTTAATAGTAAGAGAGCTTATTAGAATAAACTTCTTCTTCTTAGTAAGCCTATTAATAATAATAAGAATATTAGTAAACGCTTAGCTATTATAATAACAAAGAGGCAAGTGTGTAATAAAGTCTATTAATATACACAACTAATATTAGGTTAGTATTAGTAATAGATATAATAACCTATATTTTCTATTTTAATAGCTTTTTATCTATTTGTAAGTTAAGTAATTGTGTACGTATTATATAATATCTATAGTTATCTTAGACTAGTAATACTATCTAGATAACTAAGAATATAACTTATACTTTCTACTATATTCTTTGTAAAAGGCTTAATAAGACTGTTTAATTACTCTAGTATAGAGATTATTAATAAGAGAAATGTAAACTTATTTATTTATATATAGTAGTCTATTAATAAGTTTATAGTTTTCTAGTTTAATATATATCTTATAGCTACTATAAATTAAGTTATAAGGTATATAGCAAGCTCTATTAGTCTTTACTTTAATAAGCTTCTTAAGTATACTATTTTTCTCTTTATTATAACCTAGCTTAATAGTAGGCTAAAGGTCTTCTTGCGTTAGTAAAGAGCGTTTAACAGCGTTAGAGTTATTAGTAATAGCTAGTAACGCTATTATTAGTAAAGTCTTAGTATAGAATTTGCTAACGTTGTTCTACTTACTAAGTTAGTATATTAGCTACGCAGCTTGCATAGAGTCTTTAGTAATATATTCTAAGAAGTATTTAGTAAAGTAGATAGCGTAGGTACTATCTTTATTCTTTTTAAAAGACAGCACTACAACTTAGAGCTTAGAATTAACCTAATTAGGCTTAATAACTATTTAGACTTAATACTTACGTTACTTATCTTTGTAGTTCTCTAGTAAGTTACCTAAACGTTTTGTTAAGGCGTTAGGTTTTATTCTCTATTTGCTAGGTTAGTATTTAATATAGAAGTTAAACTTAGTAAGAAACTCTGCCTAGTAGGCTTACTATTAGTTTAGACGTTTACTTTCTATAAATATCTAGAGTACTTAGTAATTAGATAGAACTTTAATAGAATCTTAAGTGCTAGCTAGTTTAAATCTCTATTCTTTAAAGGCTTATATAATAGTAAGAAGCTTCTTATTATAGATCTTATAGTTATATTCTATAGGTATTATTTTTCTAGATAGAAATGTAATAGAATAAAAGACTTCTTTAGAGCTTATCTAGAATAGTATAGTAGCTATAATAAAGTCTAACGCGTCTATTTTAAGCTAGAATTCTAGTTCTAGATTAAAGTAAGCAAGAACGCTAGCTTTACTAAAGGCTTTCTTAATACTATAGAATACTTTGTATATAGCTAAGCTTTTAGCTAATAGAAAGGTCTTTCTAGAGTCTATATTCTTTATTATTAAAGTAGTAAGAGCTTTTACTAAATACAAAAAACTCTTAATAAAGCATTAGTAGAAGTTAGTAAAGCCTAGAAATAACTATATGTTCTTTACTATTTATAGAAGAGACTAATTTAGAATAGTGTCTACCTTCTTTAGGTCTATCTTAATTCTATTAGTAGTAAGAATAAGACTAAGATACTTTACTTACTTAACTTTAAACTAGTATTTCTTAGCGTCTAAGTATATACCTACTTCTTATAGCTTAGTTAAGACCTTTAGTACGTATTTCTTATAGTTCTCTTTACGTTTACTATAGATAAGAATGTTGTTAAAGTATACGCTGTAGAAGTTATTAAGGTACTCTCTTAACGTCTTATTAATAAACGTTTAGAATATGCTAGGTATATTATATAAGCTAAAGAGTATAACTAAGTATTTATATAATCTATAGTAAGTTTAGAAAGCTATCTTCTTTTTATTACTATCTTTAATATAAATAGAGTTAAATATAGTAATAATATCTATAATACTTATAATTCTAACCTTAGATATCTATATAAGCGTCTCTTTAATAGAGAAAAGTATATTATAGTTTTTTTTAGTAATACTATTTAAACCTCTATAGTTAACGCAAATTTGTAATCTACTTTCTAGTTTTTTAATAACAAGAATAGGTAATATATAAGGCAAGACACTAGGTTATATAAAGCCTTTTTCTATTATCTTATTAATATATACTTTTATAGCTTCTGTTTTCTAGTATATAAGCCTATAAATGTATAGTCTTAGTAGTTTGTTATTCTTAACGTTAATAGCATAATCTACGCTAAAGTAGTAAGGCAGTAGGTTATTAGCAAGGCGAATACTAAAGATATTCTTTATCTTATTATATAACTAGCTAGAGATAAGCTTCTTAAGTTCTTTGTTAGAGATATTAGGTTTATTATACTTTTCTATATACTTGTTAAAGTCCTCTTATATTATTACTATACAGCAGGTAATATTATTATAGAAGAACTTAAAGGCGTCTTAGTTAGAAGGCCTCTTTAACTTATTCTAATAATATAGTTCTATTTATATAATCTTATCTAGGTAACGTTTAGTGTTTAGGTAGGCTGCGCAGGCACTAATAAGTATAACTAGAGTCTAGCTCTTCTTTAATCTAGTTTTACTATCTAGTAATTAGTTATTATTATACACTATTTTAGTAACTTTATATTCTAAATAGTTAAAGTAATAATAGTGCAAGTTAAATATTATAGAATAGTTCTTACTAAAGCTTAGAAAAGGCTAGTAAGTATCTAACTAGTTTATTCTAAGAATAAGTTTGTACTAGCCTATGTTAGCTACGTAGTAAGTAATGTAGCTACTATAGGCGCTATATATTACTAGCAATTTAATAGCTTCTATTAGTAACTTAATAATAGATCTATCTATAAGTAATAGCTAGATAGAAGAGGTCTTAATAGTTATTATATAATTGTCTTTAACCTAGCGTTAACTAATAAAGTAAGCGCTTACTCTAGTATTAATAAGGCCTATAGTAGACTTTAAGCTTTTAGGCGTTATAAGGTAATATTTAAAGTTAAGCTACTTTATTAGATAGAGACTACTTTTAGACTTATTTTAAATAACAGCAGTAGAGACGTACACTTATTACTAGAATAGATACCTAGTTCTAAGTATCTTTATAGCTGCTACCTTAAGCTAGTTATAGTACTCTACTATACAACGTATTTTATCTAAAGATTTACTCTACTTTAGCTTCTAATTATAATTTTGTCTAGAAGCGTCTAAAAATTCTTACTAAGGTCTTTGTTAATAAGATATTTCTTATTGTTAACTATGCCTTTATCTTTAATATAGGCTTAGTAGATACTCTTATTATTATTCTTAGTAATAGAATCTTTATTGTCTATAAAGTTAGTATTAATAGCGTTTAATAATAATCTCTTAATCTAGTTAAAGAGTATAGTATAAGTCTTGCTATAGTCTATACTCTAGTAACTCTTATTACTACACTTAAAGTATGCTTTATTCTTAAACAAAATATTGCGCTATGCGTTAGTGCGTCTAAAGCTAGTAAAGCGCTTAGTAGTGTAGTTAGAGTTACGCTTTTACTCTAGTAAATAGTTAGTAGATAATTATTAATAGGCCTTGCAAGTGTTCTAGTTATAGAAGAAAGTTTTCTTAGTAGTAGAGGTTATAGAGTTATAGCTATTAATCTTCTTCTAATTAAGGTCTTACTTACAGGCATAGTTAAGAAAGGTTATTAAGATTTCTCTCTAAACTAAACTAGTAGTAGTAGTAGTAGTAAGTTCTAGTTATAGAAACTAGCGTGCGTATTCTATTATTTTATAGTTATTCTTATTAAAGATAGAGTATATCTTTAGAAAACGTTACTTCTAGGTAATAAAGGCTTTACTATTCTTTTACATTAGAGAGTTATCTTAGAAAGTAGCTTCTACTTCTATTTTCTTTTTATAGGTCTCTAAGCTAAAGTAAATATCTAAGGCTTTAAGAATGTCTAAGAAGTCTTTAGTAGAAGTAATATTATATTTAATTAAGTCTTAAGTATTGCCTTTAATATAGTCTTTAAGATAGATAAGAGTAGCGTAGTTATTAATATATATCTAACACTTATTAATAGCAGAGCAGCGCTACTTTTTATAGTCTTTATTTATATCTTTACCTTTCTTACTTTTAAACACTAAGATATTAGATAGTTAGAAAGTAATACCTTTACTTAGGCTACCTACTAAAGATATAGCTTTATTGTGTAAGCTAGGTATTCTTTAGTAGATACGTTACTTAAGAGTAGTAAATAGAGAGAACTATTACTTATTACGTTAAAGACGTAAGGTTAGGTTAAGGTTATTATAATAGTAATTGCTAGTGTTACGCTACTTATAGTTATTAGCGTTGCGCTAGAATTAGTTAACGCTATCTTAGTAGTTATAGTTTTTATTATCTTAACGCGCGTAGTTAGTAATAGTAAACCTAGCGTAAGATATATACTAAGCTTTCTTAGCTAGAGTATTGCGCTTATAGTAGTTATTAGAGTTAGTCTATTTACGCTAAAGAATAGTAAAAAGCTTATAGTTAGGCTTATGCGCTAATAGCTTCTTAAGAATAATATTATACTTACGCTACTATTACTTAGCGCTAGTCTAGATCTTATTATATTTTTATAGAAGGTTCTTGTAATTAGTGTTATAGTTAGTATAGTTAATATAGTACTAATTAGTTTTCTTCTTTTCTTTAGTAGCGCGTTAATGTTTAGTAGTAGTAATATTGCGTTTATCTTTCTAATTCTAGTAGAAGTAGTTAGCTTCTTTCTTCTTATACTACTAGTCTAAGGTAACCTTAGTAAGCTCTACCTTATAAGCTGCAACTAAGTAATCTTGTTTATTCTTATTCTAGTCTTAGGTATTCTCTAGCCTACTAATAGTGTTTTAGTACGTTTCTCTAGCGTTATAGAGCTTAGTAACTTTAGCAAGAAAAGAGATATAAGAAGAATACTTAGTAATATTATTCTTAGAAGCGACGCTTTTACCTTTATTCTTAAGCTAGCCTTTAAGGTTATAAATATAGTTTAGCTTCTTATTATAGAGCGTATAGAGTATAGTTATAGAAAGAGTACGCTACGTAACGTTAAGAACTAAGTAAGCTAAGGCTAGAGTTCTGCCTACTATTATAATATAGACAAGTGCAGCGTAGAACTACTAAGAATATTATTTAATAGCGCTAGCTAGGTATTAGTTATTCTTAATAGTTATATAGAGCAAGTTATTATTATTAGAGATCTTAGTGCTCTTTAGAGGGTCTTAGCCTATTATAATTATAAAAGTATTTTTATTCTTAGTCTAAAGTTTAAGCTACTATCTAGATTCTAATAAGATTTAAATAATCTTAGAGTCTTCTTAGATACTAACTTCTAGATAGTCTTAATAGACTTTAACTTAGTAGTACTTTGTATTATAAGTTATAGGCTCTTCTAGCTTAGAGCTAGTTCTCTCTTCTAGAATAGAGGGCAGAGAGTATAGATCTAGAAAGCTACTCTAGTAGTAGCTATCTTTCTAAACTCTACTTAGTGTAGAGTCTTAGACTATAGTGTTCTAGATATCTTAGGTCTTGCTATTGTAGAACTATATTTGTAAATAACTAAGTTATTATAGAGTAGCTATGTTAGATAATAATAATAGTATAGTAGTAGAGATAAATAATAAATAAGTTATCTTATTAACTATTATAGAGATATAAAGTTTGTTTATTTAATTATTTATAGGTTATTACGCGTCTTAGTATTTAATATATAATATATAGATTTGTCTTCTTAATAGGCTTACTCTAGTTAAGGTAAGCTAATTCTCTTTCTATTACGTTATAACTTTAGTAATAAAGCGCAATATTCTATAATAGTTGCCTTCTAGCAGCTAAGTGCTCTAATAAAAGGCGTCTAGTAGTATCTATTAGTTACTCTACTTCTATTATTCTTATATTTTAGGTTACGTAGGTAGCGTTGCTAATTGTTACTTTAAGTGTTAGAGTTACTTCTAAGTTAGAGATAGTGTTAGTAATACTGCAGGCTTGCTTGTTTAACAAGCTAATAGCTTAGGTAGTTAGTAATAGTTTATAATTATCTATCTTATAGTTTACAACTATCGCTATTATAATAGAAGAGATATAGGTGTCTATATTCTAGGTATAGAGCAACGTAGAATAGTGTAAGAGTTAAGTTTAAGTAATAAGTAAGATTCTGCGTATAGGTCTATCTAGGTGCGTAGGCAAACATTTAATGTTTCTTGCTTAATTAGAGCTAGGCCTAATTAGGTAGAGATTATAGGTTTAATCTATAACAAGAAGCTAAAGTACTAGCACTTATAGCTAGAGTTAGAGTTAGAAGTTAAATTATTAGACTAAATTATAATAGTTAGCTATTAATTTAGGTATAAAAGTAAGAACTTACTATAGTAATAAAGAGAATAGAGAAGTAAGTAGAGTAGTATATTAAGTAGAGTAGAGAATTAAGCGTAGAGCTTAAGAGCGCTAAGGCTTAAAAGCTAAGAATCTTAAGTAAAAGAGTTAATTAGATAGGTAGCTTATTAGCTAGTTAGCTTAAGCGTTTTAATAATATAGAAGTAAATAATTATAGTAGAGAAAAGAAGAATTAGAGAACTTATTATTATAAAGTCTCTAATTCTAGCCTAAGCGCGTATCTATATAGAAAGCTAGCGTAGCTTACTAAGCTATTAATTATACTATAAATCTTACCTAAAAAAGATTAGAAGTCTAGATCTTACTATTAGAATTATCTCTTACTAGTTAGATACCTAGATTCTTATAGCTATTAGCTATATTCTAGGCTATTATAAAGTAATTTCTAAACTAATAGAGTTAATTTCTAAGCTATTAGGCCTTATTTAAATAAGTAAGAGCTTACTACTATTAGTATTAAGTATAATTAAATGCTTAGTTAGGCTATAACCTACTACTACACTCTAGATTCTTAAGCCTAGACTCTACTAGAGTATACTAATTATAGTAGATTTAATAGAATTAATTTTAGTAGAGTAGATTAATACTCTTACTACTTTAGAGAGTGTATTAAAGTTAGAGAGTAGTTATAATTAACTAATTATAGACACGTAATTACTTAGCTCTTAAGTATATAGCTAGAGATTTTACTCTAACTTTCTTTTATAGTAGATTAATTATTACTTTATTAAATATACTAGTGTAGAAATGTAGGCATAACGCGGTTAAGTAATACAGTATATAATTATAATATAGGTATATTTTCTAAACACCTTATTTTATAGTATATAGTAGTATATATTCTTTTAAAGGTTCTAGAAATAGTAGATTAATTATAATATACTTAATTATCTCTAATTGTTAATTATCTCTAGCTCTAATAGGTATTAATCTTATTATCTCTCTATAGCTACTATCTATATAATAGTATATTAAATAGAAGTTTAATATTATATTCTAGTAAATAGCTACACTATAAGCTCTATAGCTTAGAAACTTAGATAACCTTTTATAATAGCTACTATTAATATTCTATCTAGTAGAAGTCTCTAGATTTATTCTAACTTACTATAATAGATACTAGAGCTCTACTATATAGACTTTTATACGTTTATACTTTCTATAAAATACTAAACTAGCTTCTATAACTATATACTTCTAAAGATCTTTTTATTTTTTACTTTAGGTACTTTATTCTTCTTTAAAAAGTATATTTATTAGTAGTATTTACTTAACTATTTTATTTCTAACGCGTAAGCTTATAATAGTACTTCTTTCTATACTATTTTTATACTAGTATATATATTACGCGTTATTTAGATAGTACTTTATTTTACGCTCTAAGACTAGAATATTATTAATATTCTAGTAGAAAATTAAAAAGGTTAGAGAAAGCTAAACTAGTCTATCTACTTCTATTAATTTTACATAATTTATAAGTTTACCTAGAATCTAAGTAGATCTAGAAGGCCTATACTCTAAGAGAAACTCTACTATAGTAAAGATATAGACAAGAAGAGCTTTCTATAGCCTAAGTTTAATAAAATTTAAAATACTTTTTACTCTAATCTACTATTACTTTAGTAATAAGAAAGTTTACTATTTTAGTAAGAAGTAGTGTAGGTCTAGTTAGAAATTATAAATAAGAGTATTAATATTCTTTTAGATAGCTCTATTACCTTTCTCTAATACTTATATATTATAAGCTTTTCTATTATATATATACTTTATAGTAAAAATATAAGTCTTTAAGAGATTCTTATCTTTACACTTAAATATAGTATCTATAAAATTATTATCTTATAATAGTAAATTCTCTTTATAATAATAGTTCTTAGAATACTTTTTACTACTATATTATATTATATAAGAGTCTATTCTAGTCTTTACTTCTTCTATGTTTATTATTAGTAGATTTTAACTCTTATTAATAAGTATATTTCTAAGTTTATACCTTATTTTATAATTTTATTAAAGTTATATTATATCTTTAACTAGATATATTACTACTCTATTAATCTACTACTAAGTTTATTTTAGTATTTTTAAAAGGCTAATATAAAAGTCTATATATAGCTACTCTTTAGGTAGACTATATAAGTATTAAGTAAAGAATGCATCTAGTAGAAGTAACTTAGTGTCTCTTTTTCTCTTTCTACTAACTATTCTTACTTATAAGTAGTATATATTAAAGATAGGTTCTAATATAAAGTAAGTAATATAGAGGTAAAGTTTATTAGAAAAGAGTAATATAAAGAATTTACTTAAGCCTATATTATATTATAAAAGGTATAATTAGCTAGAATAAATATTATAAGTATTATAGTATAGATTAGTATAAGTATAGTAAAACTTTATTATCTTATATACTATAGTTACTATAAATACGCTATTATAATATATCTTAGAAACTAAGATATATATTAGCTTCTTTCTACTTTGCGCATTTATACCTACTATTACCTCTAGCTACTTATTCTTATCTAAGATTTAGACTACTTTTTATTCTTCTATACTACTAAAGACTTAGTAGTATTAGTTTATAAGCGCTTTAGGTTAGTATCTAAAGAACTACTCTCTTAGTTCTTACACTTATAGTCTAATAGCTCTCTAGCTCTCTCTAGTCTATTACTATTATAATACTTTTCTCTAACTATACTCTTCTTCTACTAATCTCTAACTTTATATATCTACTATAATCTTTTAATTATATTATAGTAATTTTCTAAATCTATATATACTTCTTATTAGATATTTCTTTACTATTAAGCTTACCTCTCTTATTCTTAATCTCTTTCTATCTTACTCTATATCTCTATTACTTACGCTAAAGCCTTTTTTTATTTTTATTAAAGAAATAATTATTAGATATCTACTACTACTTAGCTAAGCTATTAGTTATAGATAACACTAACACTACTTATAACGTTTACTTATAGTAGTATTACTAACTTATTTTAGTAATATATTCTTATAACACTTCTTAATCTTTAACTTAAGTTTATAATATAGAAATAGTTTAATTATATTATTTTTCTCTTATCTTAATATAGACAGCGCTATATCTAGAGTATAGTTATTTATAATAGTAAAATAGTTAACTCTATTATTAGAATTTTAGTATTAGATATAATATTTATCTAATAGCTACTTTTATAGTTATAGCTACTACTTCTTTATTACCTCTAGTAGTAGATTATAACTTACTATAGATAAAGAAATATCTTTCTATAAAATAAGCTTATAGAATTCTTTAGAAATAATTTTAAGTATACTTATTACGTAGAGTAGTAAGTTTGCACTAATAAAACTAATAAAGTTATCTATACTTTTAATTTCTAGATTAAGTAGAACTATAATTCTTAGATACTAGAACTAGAACTAGCTATTCTATTTTTAGTGTTTCTTATTATCTTTCTATCTCTAGTAGAAGTTATTAATAGGTATAATAAAATTAGACTTATTATTATTTATATAGTTATTATAATACTTAGTATAATTAATAAATAATTAAGCTATATTCTAGATAAACTTATAAATTATCTTTATCTTCTAGTATTCTAGAATTAGAGAGTCTAGTTTAGTAGAACTTTATAAGTAATTATCTTTATATAAAGTACTATAAATCTTATATAGATTTTATTTTACCTTAAGTATTCTTTTACTTTTTTTCTATAAACTATTATAAAGTAGAAGTAGTTAGATTATATCTATAAGGCTATAAAAATTACTAGATATTAGGTAAAAACCTTATATAAAGTTCTCTTAACTATAAAACACTTTCTTTATATTAGTATTAGCTAATTTTCTACTCTTATACTAGAGAGTATCTAGTTTAAAATAATCTACTTATAGCTTATAGTAAGCTAGATTCTATATATTAACTATATATAATTTCTTAATTCTTACTATATTATTAATATTATATAATCTTATTCTAGAGAAGTAGAGACTAGAGAAGAGTTATATAGTAACTATAGATAGCTTATTCTAAATTCTAATATACTTTAATAAGTATTAGGTTAGCATTTTAATACTAAGTATAGCTTAACTATAGATTATCTAGATATTTTAAAATATAATAAATTAGATACTATAAAGATATAAGTTTAGAGTAAAGCGCTATAAAGGTAGTAAAGAAGCTATTTAGTCTAAAAGTAAAGATAATTAGTTAGATATTAAGATAGTTTTAGCTATTATAAGTTTACTTAGATAATAGCTTACTATAACTAAGTTTTCTTTACTAGACTATCTAATATTAGCGCTACTATAATTTTCTACTTTTTAGATACACTAACTATCTAAGTTATTATAGCGTCTAGTAGACGTAGAATAGTAGCTATTTTATATAAGATACTTTTTAGTAAAGTAGAGTATTTACTAAATAGCTTAGAGTACTAGGTTACTAATCTAGTACGTAAGTTACTTTATTAAAAGTACTTAAGCTATATAAATATACTCTAAGCTTTATATTAGAGAACGCATAGACGTATAGTGTAATAGATATTTAGTAAAGTAGCTAAGTAGATAGTAGAGAATTAGCTATTATCTACTAGTGCTTAAAAAGTAGTATTTTAATACTAAGATCTTATAGAAAGAATAAAGAACTATATCTACTTTAGTGTATATTATATTATTACTAGATTTTATAGTAGTAACTTAATAAAAAGTAGAGCCTATAAGAATTTACTAAGCTCTAGAAAGGTTTAGATACTAAGATAAGTTTAGTATATTTAATAATAAGCGTAAGCTATAGAATAATATCTAATATAAAGTAATTATTTACTAATACTTAATTAATTCTAGTTCTTTACTATAAAATATAAGTAAATAAGAAATAGTAATAAATCTAGTAAAGGTAAACATCTATATAAGCTTTAGATAAAAGAATATAATATATTAAGCGTAGTAGCTATAAGAGTAGTAGAGAAAGTATAGAGTACGTATCTATATATAGATCTGCTATAGCTAATAAGAGCTAATTATTATAGATTACTACTAACTTATATAAGCTAGTCTAGTAGAAGACTAAGAAAAATAGATACCTACTTTATACTAGCTACCTTAAGCTCTAAGCTTATCTTTATTTAGACTAAAACTAATACTTCTTAAGAGATCTAATACTATATTATCTAATATAAGCTATAATACTCTAGAAAATATAGTATCTACTAGAATAAAAAGTTATAACTATATATTTATACTTAGGTTACTATCTATACTAACTACCTCTAGCTATATTATATAATATATTAATAAGCTAAGACTAGACTATAAAGAGCTCTAAATACCTATATCTTATTAGTTACCTCTATCTAGTAATAGTAAGAGTTTAGTTATAAAAAGCTTTCTAATAGACTAAAGGCTACTAGACTAAAATCTACTAGTATTATCTCTAAACTAAAGCTATTTAAGTAGCTCTTAGCTAGATCTTACCTAACGTAACTTATAACTAGTATCTTTTATAGTCTAAATAGTAGTCTAAATAATACTAAAGATTAGTTAGGCTACTTTATTAAACCTACGTAACTTAATATATATAATATAGTTATTAGTAATAGTAAAAACTAATAAAGTAGTTACTTATAGTAAGTTATAGTTAGCTAGTTTAAATCTACTACTATATAGTTAGAAAGAGCCTTATAACTATATAAGAGTAAAGTTAGTATTTTTATTAGTTAAGATCTTAGAAGTACGTAGAATAGTTATAGCTATATATCTAACTATCTAGATATCTATATACTACTATATATATTCTATTAATAATATAGATATAGAGAATAACTCTAAAAATAGCACTAACTATTAAGAAGCTTAAAAGGTACTAGTTCTTTATCTTTTCTTTAGCTAACTCTTAATTATTATAGAAAATAGTATAATAAATATATAAAGAGTATATAAAAAGAAATAGGCGTTAAGAGTAAGTATTATTAGGTAGTAATTATAAAGGTTAAGTAATTAAAGAGAGAGCTAAAGTAATATATATTATTATATATAACACTATCTCTAGTTATATATATATAACTAAGAATAGTCTCTCTTAACCTAGTATTTTATATAAATTCTTTATTAGTAGTAATATATTCTTTAAACGTACTCTACCTTAGTCTAAATAGTATATTTAATATTTACCTCTTTTTACTAAGTCTAATAGCCTTCTTTATAAACTATTTCTTATTAGATAGCTAGAAGAAGTAATATTAACTCTTACTAGATAATAATATTCTTATTACTAATCTAAGCTTATCTATTAGATTATATACTAGCTTAAAAAATATATACTTATAGAATATTAATAGATTTATATTAAGAGAAATAGCTACTAGAAGTATAGCTATAATAGTAAGTAGGTAAGCTATAATATTCTTATTAGAACTATTAAGGTTAATAACTATATTATTCTTAATAGCTTACTTAAACTTAGAAGTATATATTTTTTTACTATAATAAAGAGGTAGCTACTATACTTTATAGTCTTTAAACTCTTACGTATACTATAAGATCTTTATAATAATAACTATAGAGAACTTTTCTCTTATTACTACTAATATAATCTAATAATTTATTTTAAAAGTAATTATTCTATTATAGAATACTACTATTAAAAGTATTATAAATTATAGCTATAATATCTACGCAGATCTAGTAATAATCTTATAAAGTTAGAGATATATACTATAGCTAGGCTAGAACTTATATATTTATATATAGTCTAAGTATAAATTAATATTATAGTAGCTTCTATTTATAGGTAAGATTATATTAGAATTATATATAGTATACTAATTCTAGAAATTAGCGTTATTAACGTATAGTAAGATTTTTAGAAATATAGTAATTATTTAATATAAGTAAAGAACGCGTTTAATAGTATTCTACTTTTTAGGTATCTTAGATAAGACTAGTATATAAATATAGTAGTTAAGCTTATTTTTAGCTATAATAAAAGTATTACCTTCTTTAGCTCTATATATAATACTTTTATTATAGAAGTCTAAGTTTATAAAAGTAGAGAAGTAATTCTTAAAATCTATCTAGAGGTTAATTACCTTAGCGCGTCTATTATTAAGTAATAGCTAGTACACTAACTTCTAAAACCTATATAATACTAATAATATAAAAATAACTATATTCTTACTATTTTTAATAGTTAGGTAGATCTATAAAAGTACGTTAGTAATTAACACTAATTCTAATCTAAGTAGTCTACTATAGTATTTCTACTATATATATAACTATAGGTACTACTACTAAGTTTAAGTAACTAGAAAGTATAAGATAAAATTTATTATATTCTTTTAGTTTTTATAGTTAACAAAGAGAACTTAAATAGGCTTCTCTATCTAAAGTAGATCTAAATTATCTATTTATAGTTCTAGAATATTAATAATATACTATATAAGAACGCGTTTCTTAAATATATTCTTTATTACTATATTACTAGTAGTCTTATTAATAACTAAAAGTTCTATTTTAATATTATATATAGCTAGAAGATTATTAAGCGTAGTAAAAATAATAACTAGATAGTTCTAAGTAGATATATTATTATTATAGTAGCTCTAAATTTTATATCTATTAGCTATAATATATATACTATAAGCTAGATACGTATACGCCTTATCTAGAGAGCCTAGAATAGTAATATATATAGCTTTTACTATTAATAGATTAAAGATAAGATAGAAAAAGTCTAGATAGGTAAGAATATCTTTATAACTAGCGTATAAGATAAGAGTTAAGTCTAATATAAGCGTCTAAAAGTAGACTAATAAATCTACTTTATATAAGTAGTAAATTAGAATACTCTTCTTAAAAGTATATCTAGTATCTAGTAGATTACCTTTTTTATAGTATAAGTACTTTATAAGTTCTTTCTACTTAAAGGTAATATCTATAACTATATAATTTATAATCTAGTAGTACTATATTAACTAAAGTATAATTTTAGTTTTTTACGCCTTCTATTTATATTTAAGAAGACTAACTATAGTATTCTATAGTATAGTAGCCTCTTAAGCTAGTATTATAGTATTCTAGATACTAATACTATTTATAACTCTAGTAACTAAAATACTTACTACTAAATTCTATATAGCTTCTAAGTAGATAGAGAAGTAGTTTACTACTAGTAGCTAATTACTATTTAATAAAGGTAGCGCTACAGCGTTTATAATAGACTCTAGAGGTATTATTTATATAAGAAACTAGTATATAGTCTAAATCTAATTATTTAATATAGTTAGAGCGCTAATTACTAATAGCTATATAGGTAGAGGCGCTTAAAGTACTACTATAGGCGTAGTAATAGCTTCTACTAGTACTTATAGCTTATTTAGAAGTAGACGTTATATAATCTTTAGCTATAAAGTAGTTATATTAAATTAGTATTTACTAACTAGCGCTATAATAAGTATACTACTATTATAAATTCTTACGTTCTAGAACTAACCTAAGTATAGTAGTATTATCTTTTTCTTATTAGAGTTATAGCTAATTAGTAGTGTCTATAGCTAATTATATATTAACTTAAAACTATAAGAGTTATAGAGCTTTAAAAAGTTTATAAAGTACTTAGTATATTATAGCTTTAGAGCAAAACTATAGCTATTCTATATAGAGTTATAGCTAATAATAAGTAATATATAATATAATTTAGTTTTACTTTTATCTTTTTATATTATAGGTTACTTAGAGAGTAGTAGAGCTCTAGTAGCTATAGAGAGTATAAAGATAGAGTCTTAAAAGTAAGTAATAAGTAAAGTAGAGATAAAAGCTACTTATAGAAAGTCTAGGTAGATATTATATTATAGTGTAGCTAAGAGTAAAATCTAATAATTATAGTAAAATTAAGATAACTTTTTAAAGATACCTAAAAATAGACTATTAGTAAAGATATAAAGTTACGCTATCTACTAAAGTATTATAAAGACGTAGGTAATATTTCTATATTAGCGCGTATAGCTAAAAATATTAGTAGTATAGAGTATTACGCACTATACTTTTACGTTTATAATTATAAACACTAAGATAAGTTTACTATTAATAATTAGTAATTAGTAACTTTAAAATAACGTATAGACTACTTATTACACTTACTAGTTATTAACTATAATAGCTATAAAGATAGACTACCTATAAATAATACCTATAATAATATTAACGTAATTATACGCTTAACTAAAAGCTATAGTTATAATTCTTTTTAGCTATAATAGCTAATATAGACTAGAATAAGGCGCTTTATATTATAACTAATATTAACTCTAAAATTATTAGTTAGAACTATATTAAGTATTTACTAAATATTCTAGTTTAACTAGATTTTATAGTAGATTAATCTATATAGCTTAGAAAGACTTAGAATAAGCTAGATAATATTCTAGGTCTAGACAAAATATACTATAAGAATATTAAGGTTATACTTAATAGGCTTTATATACTTAGTATTATTACTAGAGTAGATATTAATAAGAATAAATAAATTAAATTAGATATTAATAGTATTATTACTTAGCTATAGAGCTTAGACTCTTAGAAAATAATAGTAAAAGAGCTTTATAAACTAGTAATTAAGTCTATTAGTAGTAGTATCTATACTACTATTACTTACTATATTTTTAACGTATAGTTCTACT
Source organism: Alternaria hordeiaustralica (assembly GCF_023758085.1). Classification (NCBI taxonomy): domain Eukaryota; kingdom Fungi; phylum Ascomycota; class Dothideomycetes; order Pleosporales; family Pleosporaceae; genus Alternaria; species Alternaria hordeiaustralica. The sequence goes on along the minus strand of NW_026056776.1, from coordinate 264,296 downwards.
TAAATACTTTTCTAAATAATAATAATATTAAGTAAGTAGTTATCTTATATATTACTAATTACTATAAGAAAGAGTTAAAGATACTAAAAGTATCTTATATATAGAGTAAGTTAAGTAACTATATAAAGAAAAAGAAGTAATAACATAAGTAAATATTATATAGTACTAATACTATTAATAGTTAACTAGCCTCTAAGAAGCTAAAGATAATAGAGCTAAAGACTAATATATAATATATAATAATTACTATAACTTTCTCTAATACTATTAATAGTTAACTAGCCTTTAAGAAGCTAAGTACTATAAAGCTAAAGACTAATATATATAATATAATAATTACTATAGCTCTTACTAATACTTTTAATATTTAATATATATCTAAGAAGCTAAAGATTATAAAGCTACTAACTAATATATATAATATAATAATTACTATAACTCTCTCTAATACTATTAATAGTTAACCTCTCTCTAAGAAGCTAAAGATTATAAAGCTACTAAAAAATACGTATAATATAGCGCTTACTACTCTACTTACCTAATCTAATATATACTTCTAGCTAGCTCTAATTAGACTTCTAACTAATACTATATTTATTAGTCTTAAAAATAGAATTAAGATAGACTTAATTAGTCTAGTAGTAAGTAAAGATGCTATATAGAATAGTAGCAGCCTACCTCTATTAATATATCTTTTAAGTATTACTTTACTTTATTATATTAGAATAACTAGTATAAGTAATATAAGTAAGAATATAATACTCTAGCTACTTAGCTCTAACGTTACCTAGAAACTAAAGCTAGAGTTTATTATCTTACTCTTACTAGATAGAGAGATTATTAACTTACTAGATAATAATATTAAATAACTATACTAGAGTCTCTTAGAGACTTATAGAAGAAATAGTATAATATTTAAAATAAAGATTATTATAAGACTAGACGCTGTTAATATATAGAATTTTATTACGTTACTAGTTAATATTATTATTAGTTCTCTCTAAACTATAAATAGAATTCTATCTATTAAGAATACTTACTACTTTATATATAATAATTATAAGTTTAATAATAAGCTTATAAGCTTTCTTAACTAGATATTTAATAGTAAAAATTAAAATAAGATTATACTACTACCTTCTCTTACCTTAGTAGAAGATATAAATACTATATATATCTAATTTATAAAAGATAAATATAACTAAGTATAGGTAGTATTTAATCTTCTATATATTAGGTAGTTTAAAGTAGAGTTAATTTAGATACTATAGATTTAGTAGATATTATAGTTCTATTAACTAATCTAGATTATATAAAGTATAAATAAGTTTAAAAATCTATCTACGTACTAGCTTATAAATAAGTAAAAGCTAAGAAAGACTATAAAAGAAATAGTAATACTCTAGATATATAATATTATACTTTTAATAGATAGATTAATTAATAAATAGCGCTATAACTCTAAAAAAGCGCACTATAGCTATTATATACTAGATACACTAACTAGTATAAAGTATCTATCTTAAAGTTTCTAGTCTATTAAGTGTAAGTATAAGCTAGAGTTACTAATAAGAAACTAAAAGTCTACTAATAAGTCTTTACTTATTATTTATATAGTTAAGTCTACTATTAGTAACTAGGCTAAAAAGATTATAATGTTTAGTGCTAAAAATACTTCTTTTACTTTTCTTTCTATTATTTACTATAAAATAAAAAAGAGCTTTAGTAGAGAAACTACTATACTTAATAGTAATAGTTACTTAAAGATTTTCTATAATAATACTATTAAAGTAGCTAATTTAATCTATAGCAAAAATAAGTAATATATAAAGATAGTTTATAACTACATTCTAATTATCTTATAGTAGAGTATTAGTAGCTATATTTTAAAGCTACTAGAAATAATAAATAAAAATAGAAAAGTAACTAAGTAGCTACTAGATTTCTAAATTAGCTTAGTTAATAAGAGTTACTAAACTACTAGAGTAGAATCTAGATTTACTAAAACTTTAAAGCTCTTAGTATTATTAGCTAAGTCTATTAAGTTAGTTAAGTTAGATTATAATAGTAAAGTTCTACTAGAGAATTATCTAGTTAAGTTTATCTTTATAAGTAGTATAATATTTATAAATATAGTAAACTTAGCCTCTTTTTAAGTACTTATCTAAAGCCTAGTATAATTTATCTAAGTAGTATAGAAGTATAAAAAGAATATAGCTAAACTAGACTAAGTAAAAAAGAAATATATAAGAATTCTAGACTATAATATTACTACTATAAAAGTTATATATACTAAACTAGCTAAGAGCTTAGGTAAATAGAGTAAAGTAGAAATAAACTCTAATATTAGTAAGATCTTAGTAGATATTTTAATATATAGATAGTAAAATATAAGAATTTCTAAATAGTAGCTATTTAATATACTATTAGTCTTATTACTTATAATATATAACTTAGTTAAGAATATCTTATACTTACTAGAAGTTCTTAAAACTTATAATAACTAACTAGTTAAGCTATCTAAGAAGATTCTTAAAGATAGAGAAGCTAAGTTTATAAAGACCTTAATAGCTAAGTAAGAGCTAGTTAAGTAAAGCTATACTATATAAATATTAGCTAGTCTACTATTACTATATAATATAATACTAAACTTTAATAGTTAGAATTAGAGTTTAATATAGGTAAATATAAACTTAAAGCTTAATAGAATTAAGTACCTTACTATATCTCTAGATAATAACTCTTTATATAAAAAAGTTTAAAATATATATAGTAATAACCTAAAAATAAGAACTTTTTATAGCTTAATTAGAGCTATTCTTACTATAAATAGAGCTTATTTATAAGATATTTAAGCTAGCTAATAAAAGAATCTAGAATTATTCTCTAGTATAGTAGTAGATTATCTAAAAAAGATTATTATTATAGCGTAGAATACGTTTACTACTATATCTATATATAATATTTTATAAAAAGCTTTTTCTTATATTAATATTACTTTATATTACTTAGTATTAAGTAATATAGCTAAAGAAGTAATTATTAAAAGCTTTATAAATAAAAAAAATACTTAAAACTAATTTAAGTAAACCTTTTACTTATATATCTTAGTAGTAGTATAGTTTTTAATATTTACTAAACTTACTCTATAATATATAAATATTATTATTACTTTAGAACTATATTTAAGTTTTACTTAAAAATTATAAATAAAGTATAGAGTATTATAAATAAAATAACTACTAAAGTACTATATTTACTACTTCTATATTAAGAAACTTAAGTTTAAAGAAGTAGTTACTAACTATAAAATATATAAAAAAATATTAAAAAAAGCTACGTACTTAGTAGAAATATTAATAAAGAATAAATATACTAAAAAATAAGCTACGTTATATCTAAGCGCGTCTCTAGCTACGTATCTATATATGTTACAGAACGCACCTCTATATACTTCTTAAGAGCACAGCACGTAATTATACTAGTATAGATTAAGAAAAGCTCTTAGAAGCTTTACTACTTAAGAGAGCTTTCTAAGTAAGCTTATAATATAATAATTTATCTTTTATTTATTTCTATGCTTCTAGACGCAATAGTTATAAGCCTAGCGCTTTAAGAAGATAATATAGTTCTGTATTTATATACTTAAGACGTAAGGCGTTTAACAAAGTATAGTAATACTAATTTTATTACTAATCTTTGCGCTTCTATAAAAGCACTTCTCTATTACTTATAATAAGCGACTCTATAATAATCTCTAAGAGAGCTTTTATACTTACAGACTTAGCGTATTAGCCTAAGTAGTTTACTTAGTTTAAATTCTATACTCTAAGTAGAGAAATTTAGGCTAACGTTAACTTTAATGTAGAAACAGCTGCTTCTATCTAAATAAGCGTTCTAATAGCTCTAGAGCTAGCAGCGCTTATAGAGAATACTTTAGTTAATAAGCTCTACGCTAATAAGTATAACCTATCTATTATAAAGTATAAGGTATAAGCAACAGAATAGTAGTTAAAGAGCACTTATATTAGGTATCTTTAGAACTAGATTAATTAGACTATTAGTCTAAAGCTTCTAGCTTCTGCTATACTCTCTATCTTTATAGAGAAAGAGGCTACGTTGTAAGTACTTATTAAATACCTTAAGTCTGCGCTTTCTCTAGAGAAGAACTATACTAAGAATCTTATACACTTATAGTATAGAGTATACCTCTAGAAAGTGTAATAGAGACGTGTTAACGCTAAGCGCTAGTAATAGAAATACTTATATATTCTAGCCTAAGCTAAAGCGTATAAACTTACTAAAGTTAATAATACGCTTGCTGTCTAGAACTATTTAGAAGTAATTAGCGTTAGACTTACTCTAGAATAGAGGCGCTCTATATAATAGAACTTTATTAAAGCTCTTACTATTAGTAGAACTTAGGTTACTCTTAAATAAGTGTTAAAGATTTTTACTACGCTAATCTAAGAGTATGCTACTTACTTTAATAGTAGAGGTAGTGTGTTTGCTATTATAGAAGCACTGTAATAAGCTTCTAATAATAATAACTTATTCTAGAAGCCTAAGAAGAATTACCTATATAGATAGTATTATAAGTAGTCTGCTACTATATATAAGCGTTTAGAAATAGCGCTTATAGGCAAACCTCTAAAGCTTTTAGATAAAGCTAAGGCTAAGATTACTACTAAGCTTAAAGACTTAAAGTATAATAGCCTATAGAGAGCTCTTAATAAAAAGAGGTAGACTAGTCTATAGTAAGTATAGATAGAGAGCCTAAGCTCTATCTATCTAGAGTTAATTTAGGTAATACTTATTAACTCTACTCTTATTATAAGTTAGCTAAGCATTAGTAGTGTGTACTCTACTATAGACTTTAACGTCTACTTGCTCTCTGTAAGTACTATCTTAGATAATAGAGTAGTAGTATATCTTATTAACAACATGTCTTTACTTAAGCTAAAGACCTTTATAAGAGTATATAAATTCTGCACTATAGAAGTAGAAAGCTTCTTCTTCTAGGTACTTAGACATAGCATATAAAGAATTAGAAATGCTTTAACTAGAAAAAGAGGACTATATATAGAGGACCTTATTCTAATAAGCGTAGCGCTTGTAGAGGGTTTCTATATTAATATTATCTTAGAAGTAGCTCTTAATAAAGCTAGACTATAGTATCTAAAGTTAGACTTAACGCTTTGTATAGAAATACTTGCTAATAACTTTGTACTAGCAAAGCTTAAGAGAGAGTATAAGCTTACGTTTATTAAATACAATTCTTTAAAGTTTTACCTAACTATAATAAGCGTAACTAATAACTAGCGCTTACAGTAATTCTAGAAAAGCCTTTCTTAGTCTAATTTAGAGGAGCTTTAGTACGTAAGAGTAGGCTATCTAGGTCTAGAAGCGCTCTAAGCTCTTATTAAGAATACGTATAATATGCGTATTAAGAGAATAAGCTAGAGTAAGTGTAAGCATTGCGCTATTACTTATATAAGGCAGCGTATCTCTAGGCAACTACGTAAGAAAGCTCTAAGACCTTATTAGAGAATCTTATAGAATCTTTTTAATTTTTCTACTAGTTATAATAGAGAGCTCTAGATTATAGTACTAAAAGATAATTATAGTAGTAAGATCTATTAATATACTCTCTAAGCTAAAACGCTTATTAAGATTATAAGAGTCTTTTATAACTTTATAAACTTTCTTATAGCTTAGTATAAGCTTAATATCTATGTTATTATCTAAGATAATAATATTGCAACGCTACCTTAGAGAGGCAAATTACGCTTTAAGATATAGGCTAAAGAGTAGAGTATTATTATAAAGCGTACCTCTATCTATACCTATAAACTAAATAGAGAAGTAGAGAGAGTAGGCTAGAAGATAATTACTAAGTCTATTAAGATAAGAGTTAGTGCAAATCTCTCTAAAAAGCTCTAGCTAGATATTATAGAAGCAGCGACCTAGCTATATAATATAAGCCTGTTATATGCTTATAATCTCTTAGTATCTAATACTATACTTAACGTATAGTGTATAGAGCATAGTAAGAAGGTCTGTGCTATTATAGCTAATCTTTACCTAGATTAGAGCACTATCTACGCCTATAGCTGTAGAGCTTACTTACTTAATAGAAAGTAAGTAGCTAGAAGAGATAAGCGTAACTTTAAAGTTATACTAAGAGGCTATATTAGATACCTAGTAGAATATAAGGCGTCTAATATTTATAGAATATAGGTTCTAAAGCTTAATTAAGTAATTATAATAAGAAACGTAAGCTTTAATAAGAAGCTTTTCTACAAGAGTAGCGCTAAAGATAGCTAGAAGTACTTAGTAGAAGAGCTTACGTATATTGTTAACTTTCTATATAAGAATAAGCTATATAATGTAGAAGAAGCGTATAAAAATATCTTTAACTAGCTCTGCGCTATAGTAGATAAAGCGCAAGACTAATATACTTCTAAAGACTCTATCTAGAAGCTAGAAAGTAGTGTATTACAGCTTACTATTAAATAGGCTAGCTAGCCTAATTAATAAGTAGTACATAATACATCTTCTACATAGGTAGAAAGCTTAGCTAGCTAACTACTAGAAATCTATGTAGACTCTTAAGAGTATATAGGCCTATTAACTCTAGAGTAAATACTAGAGTCTAGAGTATACTAGACTGTAAGGTCTAGTTAGAAGTATAATAGCAGCGCCTAGAAAGTACACTAAACTAGAAAAGAGCGTCTACTAGTACTAAGTAATAAATAGCTTTCTAATATAGAGAGCTTTTATTAGAATAAGGTATATAGTGCTTATTAGAATAGAGTACCTCTAAGCATACTATATTTCTACGTATGCTCTACGTTTAGGACTTCTCTAGAATAAGGCAAAATAGAACTACTACCTACTTCTAGACTAATACGCTAGAGGCGTAATTATAGAGAACTAACGTAATTAAGTACTAGAATTAGAGAGTAACGTAAAGGCCTAGAAGTAGAAGAACTAGAAGTATATACGCTGTATAATCTATAGAATAGTATATAAGATAATAATCTTCTAAATAGTCTTCTCTAATGCTTATATAGAGTAGAAGAAGACTAAAAAAAGCTTATAACTATTTACTTAATTATAGTAGCTATAATCTTAGGTAATATACTTCTATAGAAGTATAAGCTATCTAAACGCGTATACTATAATTAACTACTACTGCTTCTAAAGAAGTATAAGAATCTTAGTAATTATCTATATAGTAAGCTCTTCTACAAAGCCTATAAGAAAGAGATTAATATACTTTATAGAGTAGGTACTTAGAAGAAGATTAAGTGCTTCTTAGTATAAGAGCGCCTACTTCTACTAAAGTAGGTATTTATATATAAGGTTAATTAGAATAGCTACTTTATTAAGTGTAAAGCTTGCGTAGTAGTAAGAGAAGATCTATAAGTAATTAACTCTATATACTCTACGTATGTAGTAATACTTACCTTGCGCTCTTTTAGAATAGTAATAGTAATAGTAGCTAAGTTTAATCTAGAGATTCTCTAGTTTAACGTTATAGAAGTATTTCTTTATACGCACTATAAGCACTAGCTAGTTATAGTATATAATATACTAAATAGCTTTAAGAAGTCTAGTAAGTGTATAAAGCTTAAGCGTACTCTCTATAGACTAAAAAACTCTCTACTACTCTAGTACAAAGAGCTCTTACGTATAGTAAAGAAAGTAGGTCTTATTACTTCTAAAGAAGAGCCTTGTCTCTTCTTTAATAAATAAAGAAAGATCTTTCTACTCTTCTACGTTAACAATATACTACTTATATATTACTGCACTACTTATTAAGAAGCTTTATAAGTTGCTAATATAATAAAAGTAGTATATAACCTAGAAGAGAAAGGCCTAGTTAAATAGTTTCTAGAAGTAAGAGTATTGCGCAATTACGCTGCTTATACTATAACGCTTATATATAATAAGTATTTAGATAAGCTTACTAAGAAGTTTAACTTAGAGAGTACTTCTTTAAGTCTTACTACACTACTTCTAAGCTAAGAGCTTATAAAGTTAATAGGCAAAGTAGATAAGAAGATAGTTAAAGACTACTAAGAGCGTGTTAGATTACTACTCTATACAGCTATTATACTATAGCCTAATATAGCGTACGCTGCTTTAAAGCTTTTACACTTTCTTATAAATCTAAGTAAAGAGTATATTAAAGTAGTTAACTAAGTAATTATGTACTTATATAAGACTTGCTATTAGGCTATCTACTATAAAGCGTACTCTAGAGTAGAGCTTATAATTTACAGCAACGCTTCTTTTATAGATAACCTAGAGACTAGGCGCTCTTTATAGAGCTACCTTATTATACTCTTTAGAGGTGCTATTATTTAGAAAGTAGTATAATAAGTAACTATAATAACTTTAACTATAGAAGTAGAGCTTCTTACTCTTAAGTATATTAGTAAAGAAGTAATAGCTCTTAAGAGGCTATTTTAGAAGCTTATACTTACCTTAGAAGTAGTATAGATAATTTTCTGTAATAACTAGTAGACTATACGCTTAGTAGTTAGCGCTAATAAGTATATAATAATACGCTTTAGATATATTAATATCTAAAATATATAGCTAAGGTAAGAGCATGCTAAAGAGTCTTTTAGAGTTAAGTACCTAGAGACTAAAAGCATACCTACTAATAGGCTTACTAAAAATCTATTAGTTTAACAATTTACCTACTTTAAGAAGTAGTTAAATATAAAGAATATTAAATTATTAGTAGTATTATAAAGCTTATAAGGTATAAAAGAGTTTTAGCTACTCTTCTTAGAGAGTAGTAGAAAGTGTATTTTAAGCGTAGCCTCTCTTATAGGCCTATAGAAAACTACTTATTAGAAAAGACTTTTATTAAAGTATACACTCTAAAGAGCGTAGTAAGATAAGAAAGTATATACCTAGAACTATAATTAGAGTAAAGCTTCTTTAGATATCTAAGCGTAAAGTTAGAGAAGTACTACTAGTTATTAGTAGTATCTACGTAAGCTTAAAAATACTTAAACTTTAAGGTAAAGAACTAAGAGAGTATAATCTTCTCTATAGACGTAAATACGCAACTAAGCTTATTAGTAATACTCTTATAGGCAACTATAACAGTATTATTAGTAATAGTCTTAGAAGATAAGCTTTTATTATTATTATTAGAGAGCGCTATACTATTATTAGCTATCTTATTATAGTTAATCTACTTAACTATAGAACAAAGTTCTATAAAGCTTATTAGTACTAAGAAGTAAGAGTACTAGAATAAAACTTACTAGAGAAGTGCTGCTTAGAAGTAAGAGCGCTGTTAGCTTTATTATTAAGGTTAGATTAAGAGCGCTTTATACTAGAAGTATGCTTAGACTTATTAGTGTTACGCTCTGCCTTTATAGTATTAAAGCTCTATTTCTTACTATAACTCTAGATTATATAGCTATGCTTATAGTACTACTTAAAGGCAGCGTTGTAATTATAGATAAGCTTATAAAAATAAGAGTTCTTAATATTATGTAGACGTCTAGTTCTTAGATTCTACTCTATAGTTCTAAACTAATTAACTATACGCTTAGTAACTTTCTTTATATACTTAGGTCTAAAAAAGAGTTAGTAAAGCTTCTTAAGCTTAGAAAAGAGTATACGTATACGTTATTATAGCTATAATTACTAATAGCACTAGTAAGGTAGCGCTTAGACTTCTTACTCTTATTAATACTTATATAGTTTTTGTAGAGAGAGTTAGTAGCCTTTCTAGTACTTATAAATTAGAAGTATTAGAGGTACACTATCTTATAGAGCTTGCTAGTAGTAATAAAAGTAGGTTTCTTAGAGGCGCGCTTACGCGTAGACTTAGTTACTAAAGCTCTATTATTCTTATTATTAGAATTATTATTAAGCGTATACTTCTTGTTATTATGCTTCTTATTATTATACTTGTTAGAAGAATTAGCACTATCTAAACTATTAGACTAGATAGAGAGCTCTAGATTAAAGAGAGAGCTCTTTATACTACTTATAATAATAAAAGAATACTACTTCTTTTTAAGACTAAGACTAGAGAAAAGAAGAGTGTTATAAATAGTGCTGCTCTCTTAAGAAATAGAGAGCTTATCTAAGGCTTTAGTAGAAAGCTTAGAAGCGTTAGAAGAGACAGTAGTAGAATTCTTAGAAGTAGAGCTCTTAGAACTAAAAGAATCTAAGAAAGAAATGTTAGAATAAGTATTACTAGTAGCTAAAGAACTAGAAACTATAATAGTAACCTTAGTAGGCTACTTACAGAAATTACTAGAAAGCTTCTAAGAGAGCGCAGCAACGTTAGAATTATAGTTAGTATACTCTTTCTAGGTAGTCTTACTAGCCTACTTATTATTATACTTTTCTATTGCGCTAATAGAATTAGTAGACTACTGCGCTTAGTAAATTACTAACTCTAGAATTATCTCTTAACAGAGCTTAATAGCCTTTAGAAGTAGAATCTTAAGGCGCTCTTACTTAGTATAATACTTATTAATAAAACGCTTGTTCTTAGACTTAACGCGCTTAGTTTTAGTAATTACTTTAGCTTTAGAATTCTTATTACTACGCTCTAAGTTACGCTTAATCTACTTATTACGCTTATAATGCAGACGCTGCTTCTCTTTAGTAGCTTAACTAGTAATATAGCGCTCTTAGGTAATCTTCTTATAGTACTTACGCTCTACTTTGTTCTTAGCCTTAAAATTATAAGCTTTCTACTTCTTAGCGTACTTCTAGACTTACTACTTATTATAACATGTAATGTTATCTAGATACTCTTAAATAGTAAATAGATTAGTCTTACTAAGAGTATAAGTAAGAGTAATAAATAGATTATAAGTAAGAGTAGAAGTACTAATAGAGGCAGAGCTCTGCTTCTTTCTAGAAGAGCTATACTTAGAAGAGCTATGCTTAGAAGAGCTACGCTTAGATAAGCTACTAGATTAACTAAGTAGCCTATTTAAGCGCTTATAGTTCTTCTTCTTAGAGAAAGTAGCTAGGTACTTAGATAAGTTAGAGGTATTAGAGCTTAATAGCTTAGCCTTTAACGCGCTTACGTAACTAGAGCTTAAAGAAGTTACTTTAAAGGCGCTTGCAGAGCTAGAACTAGACTACTTATTCTTAGAAGAATAGCTATTCTTATACTTATACTTATTCTTATTTAATATAATACTAGAGAGCTTAAAGATAGATATAGAAAGGTATGCTTAGTTTAATTAGTATAATAGAGTATACTGCTAGAGTTAGTAAGCGTACTAATAAAAATTAGAGATACTTACCTTTGTTTTAGGTAAGAGGTAGAAAGTATTTAGCTAATTAAATAATTTTTAGTAATATTATAATTAGCGCGTGTACGCTAAGTAAGCTCTTAGTACTGCGCACGCTTTAATAAGTACGTAATTAGCGTTCTTTACTATAATAAGAAGAGCTTATTACAACTACGCAGCCTACTCTTGTAGGCTACTTAGAGAGTGTATTATAGAACGTACTTTTATATGCTCTTTAAGAGCATAGTACGTAATTATACTAGTATAAATTAAAAAAAGCTCTTAGAAGCTTTGCTACTTAAGAGAGCTTTCTAAGTAAGCTTATAATACAATAATTTATCTTCTATTTATTCCTATGCTTCTAGACGCGATAATACATTGTTACTCTTGCTAAATCTCTGCTGTTGTATGTTTTTAAAGTTTTTAAAGCCTTTTTTGCATGTAGAGCGGACGGCGCATGCATGTTTCTGACCTTTCTTCCCCGCCTCTTTGCTCGTCTTTTTGACTGGCTAACTGTTGTTAGTCTAATCTTATCGTGCCTAGATAGAGATGAAGTGCTCACTCATGTGACATATGCTAGACAAATATAAGGTCTTGGTACCCGGAAGTGTTACCTTTTGCTCGCAGTACTGCCTTACCATCTATTAACCCATCCACGTAGCTGTCGGCAACGAACTGTCACTCTTTGAGATTTTGAATGCTTTGGTCGAGCTCTTGAGCATAGAGCCTGAGCATCAAAGGAGCGTTTCTTGTAGAAATACTTTTGAACCTTGCTTATCCTCTCCTCGGTTCGCGTTTATCCCTTCCAATTTAATTAAGCTTGAATAGCTGGCCATTGCCATGTCGAATATCGACGACTTCGCACTGGACACGGAGGGCGACCGATATTTTGGGCATCTGTCAGTCACTGGAGCCTGACGGGAACAGCTTGAACCCACCGTGATGAATCTAAGCAACAGCAAGAAACGGTAGGGCAGGCGATATCAGGGGAACGATCTGACTGAATCCCATTGACGTGTCAATTTCAAAGGCACATCGCGTGATGAGCCAGCCGGCACCGGAAAGCGTTCCCGAGCTGTTGTGCTGCAAGGTTGATGTAAATGGAGAGGTGACACGTTCTTAGCGCGTTCGGCAGCGCGCGCTGAGCGTGCTCCGCGAACCGGTTCGTCGGGCTTACTTGGCCCCTGATTCCCCCGACCCATCACAACTGCATTTCTCCAGGCATAGTAATCACCGACTCATGTTGCTGTTCAAGGTGTAATGCGCAATGTAATGGCATTTTTAATGACGATAAAGTGTGTGTATATATCTACAAGAATTCAAGCCGTAAGGCTTTTTGACCCCCCTACTTTGCAAGCGCAATTCTTCAAGCGCTCTCAACGGTGATGCTAGCAGATCCGGAGCTCTGGTAGCCCTCAGTAGCGAGGATCATGTAGTAGTGCGTACCAAGCTTCTGTCCGTACTTGGCCCAGGCATCGAAGTGGTTCTTGACAGTGATGGTACCACCGACGCGCTTGCTAGTCCTGACAGACCAGTACTGCTGGAAAGTAGCAGTGCCGTCAATGGAAGGCTGGTTGGTGCGGGTGGTCTGGAGGATGTCGTATGTGCCACCGTCAGAGGTAACGGAACCCTTCTTCTGAGCAGCAGAAGAGGGGTTGTAAGAGCCGTAGGTCTCGACGATGTAGTACTCGACGAGCGGGTTGCGAGTCCATCCGTAAAGGGAGACGTAGGAGTTTACGTTGGCAGCGTTCCAGGTACCAGAGTACTTGACCACCTTGTCAGGCGAGCCGGGGTTCCTAACGAAGAGAGTTAACAGAGTGGAGAGCGTGGGTTCTGAGGGTGCCTTACCATCCCTTGCCAGCAACGAAGTTACCAACGTTGGACCACTGGACATCGTACTTTCCGGCAGCGCCGTTGTTGTAGGTGACCTGGCCTTGGTTGTCGGTCCAGAATGAGTAGAAGTAGCCGTTGTTGGTGCCTTCGCCTGGCTGGGTGGCGCGAGCAGTCAAGTTGGCAGACTCTTCCTGAGCACGAGCATCGAGGATGAGGCCGAGGGGCGAGGCGAGAGCCGCAGTGGCGCTACCGAGAGCGAGAATGATAGAAGAGAAGGCAACCATTGTGTTGATTCAAGTTGGAGATGCTTGGTGTCCTTCTTTCGAGGACAGTTGGGACTCTTATATACCAGTGGATGCGTTGTACCGTGCTGATCATTACCAGGGACCGCCGGTGAACTGCGGCTGCGGATCGAGGGAGCCTTACAAATTGGAGGGCACCTGCCGGGCAGGCGCACCTGGCGTATACCAGCCGTAGTAACTGTGGAGTGCATGGGAGCATGTCTACGTCCCGTCGCCGTGCGTGGAGCCGTGTCCTAAAAACAAGATCGAACCACCGGGTATTCAGGGTCTGAACGTAATGGTTGGACAGCTGTAGAGGCGTAGTTTTGAAACTCGAAACATTCATTTCCGCTGGAGATGCGTTCTGTGTGGACCTGTCATGCTATAGGCCCGATATACTGTGGTGCGACAAGAGTGGAGCGGAAAACGTCTTGGCCAGTCGAGAAACATGTTGACCCGCTGCGTTCTGGATTGATCCTCCGTATCTTCGAAAACCATCTTATCGTCGCATTGCTGTACCTGAACGTGTGCATGTTGATTTGCACAAGCTTTTGCATCCTGATTAAGCTCAGTCAAGCACCGCGCCAACATGCAGTCAAGCCACTTTATTTCCGCATCATCAACTTATTTGCATTTTATCCAGCTGGGCATGCGACATGCTCAGATGACCATAGGTGATATATTCACCGATGGTGTTGGCAAAAGCATTTGGTCTGGGACCAAGCATTTAGCCGGTCACTTAGCATTGTCAGCGCATTTGTAGCGAAGATCGTCGTGCTTGACTGTCTCAGCCCGGTTGCTTCGTCATGGATACATTGCGCCAAGATCTTTCCAAGATTCTTGGAAGCCGGAGATTAACATTTTGAAAGTACGGTGACATGATGCCAAGAAGTGAGGCAACGATGTAGTACGATTGATATTAATCTGGTGCCGGGACCGATATTCATTGATGGGTATGCCGGCTGACAGATGGGACTACACAATGTGCTCCCTTGGGTATCTCGGAATGAAGAAAGTATGACGAAGGAAGATGCCGGCTGTTGAGGTCCGCATCCAGATCAACGTCGGTCGTTCCACAGTCGATCGATAACCTGGAAAACCGCCGTGATCAACTTCATAGTCTCGGAGTCAATATGCTGTCCAAATCGCTGCTGCATCTTGTCGGGATGCCAGCGCACGCGCTCCGCCTTCAGTAGTGACGCAGGGTCCTCCTTCCACGTCTTTGTAGTCCGGAAAAAGCGCTCTATTTCCTCCTTGGAGACGTGATTCGCTCTGCCAGACACTACGGGCCATGGGATCATATCGCGGACCTTCGCATCTGTCTCCTTATCCAGACCTTGGGCATTCTTCAGGCTGTCCCATTTGGCCGTGTAACTTTCCCATGCAGCCTCTGCCTCCTTCGCTTTCTTCCGCTCCTCGCCCCGACGCAGGCTCTCTTCCATGCGGCGACGCATGCTCTCTCTTTCTGCTTCCTCCCGCTCGAGTTCCTCATCAAGCTGACTGCGTTGCGCTTTTCGTTTTTGACGCGCCCGTTCTTTCGCCTCGCGTTCTTCCACAATGTGCTGGTGGCTCTTCTCCCACATCTTCGTACGCACAAAGTCCGCATACTCCTCTTCCGTCATACGCTCCAGCTTTCCATCGGGGCCGGGTTTTGTGTCGGGATATATGTGTACGGGCTGGCCATATACACCTTCCCAGTACGCCGCACCTTCATCGTCGGCAAGCGCATCGAACAGCGACTCGCGGAAAGCGTCATCGGGAGCTGGGCCTGGAGAGCCTGTACCTAGATCCTCTAAGTTGTCGTATAATGATTCGCGGTGACGGTAATCAGGGTCGTAGTAGGCGCCGTCTCGTGTGGATGTCGGGTGACGATCTTGGTCGGAAGAGCGATGTTTGTGCTTATGTTTGCGCCTCGAGTCGCGGTGGCTGCGCCGTTCTTCGCTGGTCCGATCCGACCTGTGTCTCTTGGAAGTATGGTCATCGGTATCTTCGTCCTTGCTTTCGCTTTTGTGACGCTTTGAGCGATGTTTGGACCCAGACTTGAAGTGAAATCGTGACGCTTTGGCCGTGGTGTAGAGGCTCTCCGCCGGTGGATCGCTAGCCTGCTCCTCCATGATGAGGACTGTGGTGGTTTAATCGACATTCATGCATGAGTGATATTTGTACAAAGGTTCGCGGGTTGGCGTGTCTGCAGTCATTGCGAACCAAGGGACGTGAATTGCGGAGAAGGCGCGGAGGTGTCGATGATTTCACTGGTCGCGCGCGCCTTGGCATGCGACAGCCCAATTCGCGGTCGCGACTCTGACACCATCCCAACTCAACATCAACATGTCATTCAAATTCGGACTCAATGTGAGGAACAAGGGCGCGAATCCACTCGCGAAATCGGCCGCCAAGCCTTCTCTGGGGAAGAAGAAGAAGCCGCTGTTCGACGAAGAGGAGGAAGATGCGAAAGGCAAATCCAAAGCGGCGGACGGCGCCCAGGAAATCGGCGAGCTGAACTTCGAAGACACTCTGGCCGCTACCTCATCAGAACCCTCGAAACCAGCGCCCTCAAAACCAAAGAAAGGCCAGCCTCCAGCTCCTCCGTCCAAGAAACCTAAGCCGAAAGAAGATGATCCCACCGCCATCGCGTACTCCGCCAGCGCTGCAGAAGCCGAGAAACGCGCACAGGAAGCTTTAGAAGCCGACGCCACCATATACGACTATGATGCTGCATACGACGCGCTCCACGCGGTCAGCGCCGCCAAAAAAGCCGCTGAACGCGACAGCGCCGCGGAACGGAAACCCAAGTACATGGATGCGCTCTTCGAATCCGCCGAACAACGTAAGAAGGACCAACTACGGGCACGTGACAAACTACTCCAACGCGAACGTGAAGCCGAAGGCGACGAGTTTGCGGACAAGGAGAAGTTTGTGACCGGCGCATACAAAGCCCAACAAGAAGAGACGCGAAAGGCCGAAGAACAAGAGAAGAAGAGGCAAGAAGAGGAGGAAGAGAAAAAGAAGAAGTTTGGTATGCAGGGCTTCCACAAACAGATGCTCGCAGAACAGGAACGACGACACCAGGAGGCTATGGAAGCAGCGGCGCAAGCACTGAAGGATGGTGTGAAACCCGTTGTTGAGGAGGGAGAGAAGGAAAAGACAGACGCTGAGATTGTCGAAGAGCTACGTAAACAGGGCAAGAACGTCATTCTCAACGAGGATGGGCAGATCGCGGACAAACGCCAGCTCCTATCAGCAGGCCTCAACATCATCGCGAAACCCAAGCCCGCTTCCTCTGCGTCTGCAACTGCATCTGCTGCAAACCAAACGCAATCAGCATGGACGAAACCTAAACCCGGCAAGAATGCACAACGCGAACGCCAGACCCAGATGGTAGCCGAGCAGATTGAAGCGGCGAACAAGCGGAAAGCAGATGAAGAAGCTGAGGAACAGGCGAAACTGGAGCATGCACGGAAGAGTCAGAAGACAGAGAAGGATATCAGTAGTGCCAAGGAGAGGTATCTGCAGAGGAAGAGAGAGAAGGAGGCTGCTGCTAAGGCTGCGGCTGGGAAGTGAAGTAGCGTTGTGATACCCAATATACATTCTTATGTGATTCTAAACAAGTGGTCTGAAGTGATCACACCCTCCTGAAACCCTACACCAGTACCACGCAGTAGCAAGGAGGCCGGGAACGCACCATACAATGGATTGAATACCAAAGCAACACTGAATCACTCCGCACCCCATCATCCATCTCATGCATCTCCACTATGGCACTCCAAAAAACCAAATCCCATCGGCTCTAATCCACAAGCCTCCATCATCCCGTGAGCCTCTATGTCCGTTCGATAACACGCGGCTCTCGGCGAACTGCACCAGAAACGGTTCGATGGGTTCGACCAGGTCAGAGACTCACATCATTCGGCCATCCTGCAGTCAATGAAATAGGAAAGTATCAGTCCTTTTCACGGCTTCAAGCATGCGAAGAGCCATCATAATGGCGGTGAAGTTGACCTGCTCAATTCAGGAAGTGTTGGCGAATTCCGTTAGAGATTCGTCCACAACGGGGATGTCGCTTGTTAAATCTACAAGCTGGAAGCAAGGTACCATTATTCGCTGACGCGTCGAGTCTTAAACCTGGCGCATGTGACCGAGAGTGACGGTAGGACTGCGGCGATCGGCGAGGACCACCAATACTATAGTATAGTCCAAAAATACAGCGTAGGCTTAGGTACCGAGGATATTGAGATGAGCACGAAAAGAAGGTGTAAGGAGGACGTAACGGACGAAGTGCGAATACTTCATCATTCGGCTCACCAGATAGAGCAGCAGAAGAGGAATCTGAATCTGTGACTGTATGGCAGCGCTGTCGGCTCCGAGAAGCCAAATAAATCATATTCTACTTATGGCTTATTCCCCTGGAAAGATAAGTATGCCCCACAATATTACCAGCCGTATCGATTGCCTGCTTCTCTCTTGTTGCGAGCACCGGCAGCAAAGTGGTCCTCTAATGCATCTTTCTGAGTCGTCGCGACATTGACCAGGCTTCGAAGACTATTCTTTCCAGTTCCAGATATAGATTTGAGCGGGTTATGCTGCACTGATTCGCCCTGTTGTCGCAGCTTTTCATTGTGCGCATACTCCATATCTGTGTTGAAATCCTGGATTTTGGCACCAGAGAAGTCCGGACCACCGCGTCCTTTCTTGCCGAATAATTGCCGGCGCTCTGCTTCTGACAAGTTTAACTCGGATGCGATATTGGTGAGGTTGTTCGGATCCTGTCCACCGGTCGAGGGAGGAGGGTATTGTGTATACTGATTTGCTGGGGGCATGTCATAGACGGCCTCTGTCATGGCGACTTCCCCTCCCTCTTCTGCACCATAGAGTAGTGGCTGATAGTTCCCATCAGCCGTCTCTTTAGGAGCGCTTTCTGCTTCGTTGGAGACGCTAAAGAGAGAGACCTTGGGTTTGCGCGGCTTGGTTTCAGGAGGTGGTTGTTGCGATTGCGGCGTAGATGTTCTTGTGTTCGTCGCGGTGCTCGTCTCGTTCGTTGTGGCTGCTGGTCGAGGTGCTGTGGGTTTCTTCTTCTTTCCCTTGCCGACAGACATAGGTACAAAGCGTGGCGTCGCTGGCTTAGATGCCTGCTGTGGCTCAGTTTCCACCTTCATCTCATGTTCCGTTATCTGAGGCTTGGTTTCTGTCTTTGTCTCGGATTTGGGTGTTGGCAAGTTGAGCATTGCGCGAAAGTCTTCCCTCTTCATAGGTTCCTTCTTTATCGGGTTGCCAGTTTCGTCATACTCCTCAGCCTCCACTTTTGACTCCCTCTTGAACGCAGGCTCCGCGCCAGTCTTTAGATTTATTCCAGATGCGAGTCCTTTCCCCAGCCCTCTGCTTCCCGTCTTTGAACCCTCGGATGCTGTGATGGCGTTTACATTTGGTTTCTTTGGCGCGGGTAGCATTGCGTTGAAGCCACCAAATGACGAGCCCCCGCCCAGGCGCGGCTTCTTCGACGGTGGCGCATCATCTTGGATATCGTCTTTCTCCGATCGCGACTGCGACGCGCCCGGGAGGTTGACCTTGATCCGTCCTGGGTTGGAGCGATCGACGACTTTTTGGAAGGCGGGTTTCGCACTCGGTTTCGCGACTATTTTCGGCGCGGACGGCGCTTCGCCATCGGATTCTGAATCGGAATAGCCGGCGAGTAGATTCATCGTGGCTGGGGCGCGGTCGTCAAGAGGTTTGTGTTGGGCGCAAGAAGTCGCAAAGTTGACAATGATCTCACTGCACGCGCGCCTGGACAAGGGCCGATGCCAAGCCAGGGTCCAGGGCACGCATTCACATCCCCACATGCGTCACTGCGGCCTCGCTGCATGGCTTCATGATACCCTTTCAGCTGGTCTGAGCATACCCTTCTGTTACGAGACTATGATACCTTGACCTTCCCACCATGTCGCTCCTTCAGAACGAAGAGTAAGCCCACCTGCCCCCGTGGCGCACGCCGCAGCTAACTTGGGCAGCTTTGTGCTATATCAGCTTCGAACCGCGTACCTCTCCTCGATCAAAGACGGCGTAGGCGAACGATTGATCAATGTAGACTCGAGCGTCCTGAACAACCCCGCA
Organism: Alternaria hordeiaustralica; assembly: GCF_023758085.1. Taxonomy (NCBI): domain Eukaryota; kingdom Fungi; phylum Ascomycota; class Dothideomycetes; order Pleosporales; family Pleosporaceae; genus Alternaria; species Alternaria hordeiaustralica. The sequence continues at coordinate 244,780 of NW_026056776.1, read as the reverse complement.
TTTCGCGCCGCAGGCTGGGTTCCCAATGCCGCCGACATCAAGCGCACCTACTCCCCACCCATACCCACCGCGATCACTTCGGAATACTTCCAGGCCCCGCGGTCAGCTGGCCTGAAGTCGCCAGAGGGCTTTGGCGAAGATGACGACGAGGGTGGCATGGTCACTGGAGGGGCAAGCAATGACACAGTCGGGCCTACACTCAATGCGAAACGGAGGCGGAGAAAGGAACAGCTGGAAGAAGATGATAGCAGTGACTTGAGCGACGAGAGCGATGACGATGACGATGCGCAGAGGTAGCTGATCATCACGCGCTCCATGGACTGAACTGACGGATTGCTAGACCAGCCAACCAGATCAAGTTCACCAAGATGCCGCTACGGACGCGCTCAGGATCGTCGCCCATGCCTGGATCAGCCCTACGCAATGAGCTGGCAGAAGCTGGAGAAGGCCCTTCACTTATGATCACGTCTCCATCACGGCCGCCGGACGACGTATTGCGAAGAGGATCATTGGGCACCGTAGAGGTGGGCAAAACCCGACCAAGAAGGGACACCATAACTAGCAGTGAGATGTCTTCGGAGAACGAGTTTGACAATTCGTCATTCAGAAAGAGAAGAGTCAACCCGCGCAAAGCCGCAGGTGCGAGCCAAATGCTTTCCAAGCGCATCGAAGAAGACTCAGGAGAGGCTGGCGGCGCACGCGCACGCGCACGCCTGGAAGCTCTGGACGAAGGAGATGAATCAGATGACTCCCTCACATCCGAATTCTCTGGCTCCGACGATAGCGCGTCTCTCATCGGTGCAGGAGGTGATCCGCTGGACTCCTCTCCCGCAGGTGGCGACCTTCCCACCATGCCGGGCTTGACGCCTTTCCAAAACATGTCACCGAAGAAGAAGAAAGAGCCAATCGCACCAACATTACAAGCACTGCCACCGCCGCGACCCATCAGTTTCGTACTACCAGTGAGCGCGTTGACCCAAGCACTACGAGCCAAGGAGCAGAAGCCATCGAATCCGCTACAGCGCTTTGCCATGTGGAACGCTGCTAGCGAAGCTCAACAGAACCCTTTATACATCAAACTTTACTGTCCATTCTCTTCGAAACCTTCAAAGCCTGTCGAGCTGCTGATCCGGAAGTTCAGTGACAAAGGCGAGGGTCCTACTGTCGCAGAAGCAATCGGATATGCACTACATCGATATCAGGAAGAGAAGCTGGAACCGCCGCTATCGCCCGAACAGATGAATGTTAACCGCTGGGTCATGCGCATGTACGATGACGGTGAGGTTGACGACGAGTTTCCACCTTTGACCAGGAACAAGCCGTTGAAAGACTTCGCGTCGAACAACGCCCGTGGTATGCGACCTCGAGCACGAGATAAGCCATGGGACGAGTTTGCACTTGTTGAGGCATCTCAACGAGAGTTTGGCGAGAACGAGAAGCTCACCCCAATCTACAGTCAGGAAGCAGCTAGTGCAGTCGCGTCGCAAACCGATGGCCCCGACGAGAAAGAAGAGAAGAAGCCCCTCAAGCCTCTTCCAAGTCGCGCGAAGAGCTTCAGGAACCCCATCACCGGCCCTTCGTTTGCGCCCACTGCGACGCGCAAAGATACCAGTAATCTTGCCGACGTACCAAAAGTCCCACAAACACATGCTGCTAGCCGCACGGGAGCCCCCAAGACAGTCAATGTCCACTTTACCGACGAAAATTTTAACACCAAACACTTCAATATACCCTGCACCACTGACACTTACATTGCTGATATCTTCGATCAAGTATGCCACGACTTGCGCTTAGAGAAAGCTTTGTATATCCTCAAAGTTAGCGGCAGCACTACGGTAGCGCCACCTGACCGCACTGTAGAGGCTCTAGATACACGGATGGATCTAGATCTCGTCCGTCGCCGTTTCGTTGGCGACGGTGTGTACGGGCTTTCGGGATCGCCAGGGTCATCATCACCCAATGCACCACTCATCATCAGTACCGGTGGTGCGCCAAAGAAGACAAAGAAGGGCGACCGAACCAACGCCGCTGTCTCTGGACAAGGTCTCATCCATCCACTCGCCAGGAACGGCGACTCTGGTGCTCTGGCTCTCACAGCAACGAACTACTACCGCCGCTATGCGGTTCTTCGCAAACAGCCCATGTCCTTTGCCTCTTCTACATCTCGCATCATTGCTCTTGATAATGAGTACATTCATATTATGCCCGGTGAGTCCAAGACAGGAGCGCGAGGCGGCTTTGGTGTTGAAGGCCAGGGCAAGACGACCACTGTGCATTTCAGCAGTGTAGTCGGTAGCAAGGTCAGCAAGAAGCATCCCAAGATGTTCCGGGTCATCGTCTTCAAGGAGCGCGAGACGAAGCGATATGACTTTGAAGCCCAGAGTACCAATGAGGCAGTGGAGATTGTCAGGGAAATCAAGAACGGTGTTGAGAGATTCTCACAAGGCATCGTATGATTATGATGCCGTACAGCTGGACTACGATACGCATGGCTTTTGTCTTCTTGATATCAAATTTGGGATGGATGCGATGGTGTTCTCGCCGATATGGATTTTCAAGCGTAGGTGGTTTCAAAATGGCGTTTGATTTGCGATTGCAACTTTGGTCTGCTCAAGGGAAGATACCTCAAATACATAGATATCCTGCTGATGTACATATAAATTCAACCTCTCGTCTGCGGCAGATCTGACGATATTTGCAAAGCCATGCTCAAGACTACGCGTCACGTTGGAGACTCAAAATGGTGAGACCTCGTAGAACATATACGCACCAAGAAAAGCAAGTTTGTGTGAGAATTTGAGATTGAGAAAATGCTTGGAGACAATGAGCTTTCACAGGTTCTCTACAACGGACCATGACTATTGAAGTTTAGCCCTGCGATCATTCTTTCTCCTACGCACGCAAATGTTGTATCTTATACATCGAAAGAGTGACTTGTCAACTTGTCAACTTGTCCATTTCATTATATACATTTTCAAAAGGTTCAACTTCTACGACGTGGCCATCTCCAGTACCCTACATACCCCAACTAAACTCATCCGCACCATTCGCCCACATACCAAAGATCTGAATAGGGAATTTATCCGCAATGTATTGGTATCCAGCAGGGCCAGGATGAAGATAATCACCCGAGTCGTACAACGGGTTGAGCTGACTGGGGATGCTGGGGTCGGCAAGGAACTGGTCGAAATCCACAACGGCATCGAAAACGCCCGACGTGCGGATGAACGTGTTGATGCGCTGACGTGTCTTTTCGCGCTCGGGATCGGAGTAGGGTTGCTGGGTGAAATTGGCTGGCGCGCTGAAAGGTGTAATAGTGGCGCCGAAGACGGGGATGCCGTGGGCGTGGATGAGGGTCACCATTTGTTCGTATGCCTGAGTCAGGCCTTGGTAGACTTGTTCTTGTGCTTCAGGCGTTGTCGCTGCGGTTCCAATATCGTTTACTCCTTCGAAAATCATGGCGTATTTGACACCCGGATGGGCGAGGACGTCGCGGTCGATGCGACCGAAAGCGTTGGGACCGAGACCGTCGGCTAGAATGCGATTTCCGCCTGCAGCCAAGTTACCGGCTGAGATGTACTTGGTGGAGGGGTTCTTCTGGAGACGTGCGAGGAGGAGGTCGGGCCATCTGTTGTTCTGGTTGGTTGTAGATCCACGGCCGTCGGTGATCGAGTCGCCAACGATGAGGAGGGAGCCGACGCGTGGTTGTACCCAAGCTTCGATGGAGGAGAGAAAGTACCAATGCGCTACGGATTGTATAGTAGAGTTGCTGATGTCGAGACTAGCCGAGGAGACTGCGTTGCCAAACTGGAACCAACTGGTTGTTCTAGAGCCGGGGTGACTGGTGATGCTGTTCGTGGTTTGTCCGCTTGCAAGGTACATGGTCACTGTGACGATCTGCTGCGCCTTGATTTCGAAGTTGATGGGGTCGGACACTGCGAGTGCGCCATTTGGCACGCTGATACCATCCTTGCCTCCAAATGTTACTTTCTGGACGGTCTTGGGTTGAATCTGGTGGATGCCGGCGGTCTGGTTCAACGGGAGCGCGACTGTCACAGCGGTGATGGGAAGATTAGAACCGCCAAACACGTTGGAGAATTTGAGACGGATTTGCTTGGCCGAAGTGGTCATGTACAGAGTTTGTCGAACTGTAGAGTTCACGAAGACTGCGCCTGTCTGGTTCTATATGATGTTTTAGTACTAACAGCGTTATTGGGGTATCTCAGATTCAAAAAAAATCAAGTCTCGAACAGGTAACAGCCCTCTACCAGGTGTCTCAGAATAAGTCGTAATCGAAGTTTAACACGTACTCCATCTGAGGTGTGCGCGAGGGCGCGCCAAGCCTTCCTGGCTCGGCCGCCGACACCCCGGTTCTATATGATGTGTTAATACAGCATAAATGAAGACTTGATAGGTGGACGTACGAATGGAGCTGGAGGCAGGTTCGCAGGCTCGGTGAGCTGTGGCATTGATGCCCATGCATCGACCCAGTGGCCATTGGAAGGATTAGGCCGAGTGGTGTGCTTGCCGGAAACCCTCTTCTCAACCTCAATGGCATGGCCTTGAACGGACACTGCAATGCCCACAAGGAGCACTGCTAACCTGGAGAAAATCATGCTGGTTCAATTCTCAATCGAAGGTTCAGAGAACGACAATCCTGCAGAGGAAAAGCGCTGGGGCTCATGCATGATTAATACTACATCGTGTACGGGCCCCAAATTACGGAGGTAGGGAAAGAAGAGAGGCTAAGCAGGAACACGAGCATAGATCTGGTATGGCGCAGGAACCGATCTACAGGCTGTCCTGAAAGAGTATCTGGGGTGCCGTTAGCATGTGGGGATTTGCGGAGATGGTCGGGTAAATTGCGCGGGTGGAGGAAACCTGGTTGGTGGGCGCATTTCCTGCTTCGCCTTTTACCCATCGGCTGCAAAACCGCGTAAACTGCAATCGTGACGTTACTGCGCGCTATTCGGGCCGCGGGCACAATTGTTCCGTTAGCGACAGGAATGGGGGAAGAAGAAGCGAGTGGGAAGAATCATGCATCCGTATTCATTGGTATCGTGGCCCATGCAACAACAAAATAACGCCGCCCATGCAATGCCCGGGAGATAGTTAACGCCTGACAACCTGAAGGGTCGTCTTGATATGTCGTACCCGGCTGTGAAATGGAGTCAGCCAGACGTGCGACTGCAGAAAGAAAACTATAGCGCCCATCCACGAGAGACGGCAACCGTATATCTGATCATGGCTAGGTGGGTGCCAGAAGGCGGAAACCTGGCGACATGAGCTCCCCCTAATATCGAGAAAACGTCAAGGTCCGTCAATACCGGCGCGCTCAGATTCAAAAGTCATCATCGCTCTCTGCCTTCTTCTTTTTCCGGCTTGTCGCCTTCTTCTTCTTGCCATCCACGTCCATGTCGCCCTCACTCTTCTCGGGCGCGTCGGCGACCTTGGACACGATCTCGTTGAGGAAGTCGAAGCGGTCGGTCTTGGTGATGGCTTGCTTGAGGTGGATGGAGCCGACGCGCTTGGAGTTGCGCGCTTTGGCTTCGGCGGCGGCTTTGGTGACGAGGGAGATCATGAAGAGCTCGAGCGCTTTCGCTGTGGAGAGTTAGATATGCTGGAGAGTGTCGCGCGGGCAGTACGTACAAACGACGACGGGCGTGACCTGGGCGACCTTGCCGACATCGTCGTCGGCCTGCATGATGCGCTTTATGCGGGCGACGGGGAAGTGGTTCTTGATGGTGATGTTGTCCGTGTTGGGCGTGTCTGCCCCGCCTACGCCATTGCTCGCGTCTGGCATGGCGGGCACTGACGCGTCGGGCAAGTAGTCTGCATCCTGCATGCTCTCCTCCTTCTTGACGCCGCGAGGCATACGAGGCGGTGGCGCAGGGTCGCTCTGCAGCGGCGGATCGGTCGTGGGCGGTGGGAGGGCGGCGCGACGTTGTCGAGGGGGCCGCGGTGTCCTGGATGCTGGGGGTGAGTCGCTGTAGGCTGCTCGGCGTAGTACGAGCAAGATAAATCTGGCGACGGTGGAGCCCACCTGCCGTCCATAGGCTGGCGTGGGGCCCGTGCTCGTGGCGCCTCTGCGACAAAACCACACGCCTGTTCCAAGCTTCTCTCTCCAGCCTCGTCACGTCCATCGTCCCGTTCCAGGGCCGGTGGATGCGCGTCGCCAGCAGTGGGTGATGACACGAGCACGCCAGAGACCTCTCCGCCTTGTACAAACAGCATCGTGGTGCCTGCTCCGGTTCGCAACGACGAAACCCGCCCCCAGTCGCCTGAGGCCGTGGTTGATCGGCGCGCCGGCGGCAGGAGTCGCTGATGGTGTAATTACTTGATCTAATCTGACACTCTGCCGCGCTTCTTTGTTGACGAGGCGTCTTGACCTGACCACGCTTCGGCTGGTCTGTCGCGTCCCCTGGCTTCGCACGCCGATGCTGGGCGTCGCATATACACAATACACATACCATACACCTCACACGCCTCATGTGTCTTTTGTGATGCTGCCATCCCTTTTGTGCCCCTCTCTACCCGGGCCTTCTCTCAGCCATGTCTCTGCGAGGCCGTTCTTCGGGTCGTCTTCAGGGTAGCCTCGCTGCCGCCTGACGTCCAGAACCGCCTGCCGTATCCGCCGCGTGCACTCTTTGCGTATGCTGACAGCCTCGTCGGAATACTTCAGTGCGTCACTGACAACACCGACTTGCAGTTTTCCTCCCTTCTTCTCCTCGTTTGCACGCATCTGTTTCCAGCGTGCGCGCAAGTCGCCGAACACCTCCTCAGCATCCAGCTTCTCGCCAAACGTCACCCTGACGTTCTGGAACGGCCGTGGTATAAAGCGCGGGAAGGTGCGTGTCTCGTGCATGATATTGTCGAAGCCTTCAATGAAGATGGGGACGATGTCTGGCATCGGCTCACTCTCAAGTACCAATCGAGATACTCCCCACTTGAAGTAGCGCATGATCCTGTCTTCCGTCTGGTGTATCATGCCTTCAGGGAAGATGTGCACCCACGCATGCCGCCGATTCAGGTATGCCGAGGGCGCAGGAAACGTGTCTTGTCCGTTTGTAGAGAATGTGAGGTGGCCGTCGGTAAAAGGATCGATGAGGTCTGGGCTCTTGAGCGATGTGGTAGGCTTTTCTGGTGGTTCTTGCTCGTGGAACGGGCCGTGTGAGAGAAGACGGATCGCTTGCGTTACGGTGGGTTGGAATAGGCCGCCGAACTGGGAATGCGCCGAACGATGTGTGGGTAGAACCTGTCCAAAGGTAAAGAATGTCGAGAGTCCTCTGCTAGGGCGTCAGCCGAGCTTTCTGTGCATTTCAGAGGTGACATACTTGTTGGTGAAGCATAGATCATAACTGCCTAATCCCCAGCGCAGATTGTCTGGGGTGAATATGTAGGCGAGTGGTAGTATACCCCATAGTATGGGATCATCCATTCTGTATAGATTGTGTGAGCGCAGTCCATCCATGACGATTCGGAGATTATGGCAAACGTACGTACACGGAGATGTGGTTCGAGACTGCACGCTCGTCAGTACTGGGCATTTCCTGGATTCTTGATAGTACAAGCACTTACCAGTTATGAGGCCTCGTTGCCTACTCGCTGGATCCTCTCTTTCATCCAATAGCTTCAGGAAGCCCTCCATTCCGTGCGTCTCAACCTTGCTCAGGCCATTCAGGAATCCTTTGCACAAGAGCCCGACAGCGCCCATGGTGAAGGCCGACGCAGCGCGCCATGGCCCGCTGGGGGCCTCCGGCTGCTCCTCTGGTCGCATTGGTGTAGGCGTGGGGTTGAGGGCGACATGTGAAGATTTCGCGCTCAATAGCTGGATGCCGCGGCCCACCAACGTCACTGCCAGGGACCGGCATTTTGGCGACACCTGGGCAGTGACTAGCGCGATTGCGGCCTGCACGTGCGCCAAGTGGCTGGCTCTTCCGCTTCAACACGCCTTCTTCCATCACCACAGCAAGAACTCGACACTGTACAAGACTAAACTTGGACTTGCGGGTCTTGCGCATCATCTTCGGAGCTTGTTCACGGGATTTCATAGCTGCGCCTGGCACTGTTGCCCAGATTGACCTACCTACTGAGTCCATCACGAAAAGTCGCGTCTCGATTTGCGAATCTTGAATGCTGAACATAACCCAACATGCCGCCCCCAAAGACTATCTTCACGTCATACGAGCGGAATGCCCTCAAAGACCGATGGGGCTCGCAGGCTACACGTCTGACCCGTGACTCTTTTCTACCTTTTGGCTCCTGCCAACTATGTCTTCTTCCTTCAGTAGACCCAGTGTGCTGTTCACAAGGCGATCTGTTCTGTCGCGAGTGCGCCATGACCAATCTTCTGGCGCAACGAAAGGAAATGAAGCGACTAGAGAAGCTGAACGAGCGCCAGAAGTTGGAGGACGAGGATCAAAAGCTGCGAGAAGAGGAGGAAGCGCGGCTGCTGGCAGTTGAGGAATTCGAAGCTGTTCAGATGGGGCTTTCGGTCAAAGCAGGTGCATCAGCACGAGTCGTTGGAAGGCAAGGCAGCAAGATCATGGTCGAAGAAGAGCAGGATGCCAAGGCTGGAGAGGCCAGAGGCACGAAACGCAAGTTCGAAATTGACCAAGAGGAACTCAAGCGCATCGCACACGAAGAGCAGAGCAAAGCAAAACGCACATTCGACGCCGAGCGCAAAGCAGCCAAGGGTCATCTCCCCAGCTTTTGGGTTCCCGGCGAGACACCCGACCAACACCACAAAAGCGCAGAGAAGGCGAAACAAACGCCTGTATGCCCGTCAAGCCACCCAGACCAACCGCACAGCCTGTCGCTGAAGAGCTTGACGAGCGTCAACTTCCACGAAGAAAAGTCGTCCGAGACGGGAAAGTCCGCTCGCACATGTCCCAGCTGTCAAAAAGCGCTCTCAAACAGTACGAAAGCCATGCTCGCTATACCTTGTGGTCACGTCCTATGCAAACCATGCGTTGATAAGTTCCTCCGGCCAGAACATCGCCATCAGCGAGATGCACATGATCAAGGACCGGAGCCCGAGACTGTTCATTGCTATGTATGCGATGCGGATCTTACGACAGTTCCAGACGCCAAGGAAGGCAAGAAGAAGAAAAAGGACAACGAGAAGGAAAAGGCGCCCAAGCCTGGACTTGTGGAGATAAGGAGTGAAGGTACCGGGTTTGCAAGTGGTGGAAAGGCGATGGTCAAGAGAGAAGGAGTGGCATTTCAAGTATAACAAGTCTTTTCTGATCGACCGAACTACGGGCGCTATGACAAAAGGCCAGCCACCATAGACTGCCAGTGTTTGAATGGTAGACCTCGCGGTGTACACATACTTCCGATATCTCTGCTTTGTGAGACTCCTTGCTGGACAATGGCAATCACCTACTCCACGATTTGATTCGAAGGATTTCTTTTAGACGGCGGTGGGATTGCGAAACTCTGCAGTAAGAGCTCGGAAGACGGCACCGTATTGGACTTCGATCTGGCGTCATGTATTCAGCAGTCACCGTTCTCGAACGCGATGGCCATCTTCCGGGCAAAAAGTTACATGTTCATCACACCCAATACGCAAATTCGGAGTAGACACACAGCTAAGTGCAGCGTTTTCCAATCTCGCTGCCATTATATGAACGGAGCTTAGTGTACTCAGTTACCTGGGAGACTGGTAGGAAATTACCCAATTGTGCAAGGGCTAGAAAGCCACGCCGCTGTGCTGGGTCTCCATTATCGGTAATTTCCTTGCATCTCCCAACTCTGGGCATTATTGTTTCAAACGCGATCGATATGTTGTCAGGCAGTCTCGCCAATGATGCGCTGCTGCTGGTGTGTAGGTATGTTTGCGCCGTTTCACCGTGTGCGGGAAAGACCTCATCACCCACTCACAAGCCCCACTCTAGCGTGATTGCCAATACAGTCAGGGTCGATGTGCAGGATGAGCCGACTGTCCCCTATCAAGAACGACGGATCCTACGAGCTGAACGCGCGGCGTACGGGTGTGAACTGAGTGAAAGGTTTCCGTGGAATCTCTCGTTTGTGCGCTAAGAAAGTTTTGAGAAACTTGCTCACGACGGGTTTTGTATTTGAAATCTCTACGACAGCCGGACAAAATCTCTTCGCACGCGATTCTCTTCCCCACGATACGAACAGCATGTTCAAAATCGTGTTGTTCAGTATGCTTTATGCTTACTTCGAGGGGCTTTGCAAGCAGTACCGCGAAACTCTGTCGGTATGTTCTTTCCGCACGGTTGATACGACGCCGCTCGACACTCGACATTTAATATCAACTATACTCACATCTTATCAGGGCTTCAAACTCACCAGGCCGTTCTTCAAGCCATCCCTCGCTGTTCCGAATGAACAGTCCGTACCACCGATCCGGGAGAAGTGGTGTAAGGTTTCCCCTCCTCATGTTTAGTATACAGACAGCGTACTCATTCTCAATCCATAGACTATCCCGCCGACATCGCCAACGATCTCAAAGACGTCGACCTTCCACAGCGCATCAAGGAAGAAGTATATGCATGCGCATGGGAGTACGCACGTTGCGTGATTCCTCAATACACCAATTGGAATCGCTATGTGGCCTTCATGCGTGTTATCGTCATCGGTATCGTCGCGGAGTGCAAAGGCGATTTGGTGCAGGTGTCACTTGACGACAATCTTCTGGGTTACAACCTCACTGCTCTTCTGGACGAGCTCTTTCAGGGCACAACTGAACAGTAAGCTGACCTGTTCTCTTTTTGCTGTATCTCGAACCTCACAGACTGATACTGATGTCATCCTATCTAGATACAGTGCGGCCATGGCTCGCGAATTCCGCTGCTTCCTTCTCATAACAGCAGACAAAGCAAGCAAACGCCGTGAAGGCCTGTTGTTCAGACGTTACGTTACCGCCCTCGCCAAGTCGCCTCGACAATGGTTCCGCATGCGCGACACAGATGCTCTGATCCGCTTTACCATGGGCGCAGCTCTGGTCTGTAACGATCTCGATGACGTACATTATACCGAAGAACAGTTCGAGGCTTTGGATGAACTCGGCGCCACTCTCTACGACAGTGTAGCCTTCTACAAACACCGGTCCGAGGGCGAGACAGTGAGTGATATCTGATCAAACGTGATGCGATGGACACAGACTGACCTGGGACTTTTAGAACTCCACGTTCGCATACGCGCCTTCCGATATCCGTATCAAGGCTTTCCACCAGTCCCGTGAGTTGCTCTGGGCTCTCGATGTTGCTTGGGCGGGCAAGCGAGAACACATGGTTATCATCAATTTCTTACGATTCTTCGGTGGTCCTATACATATGAGTAGGTTAAAATTTCCCTTCCTAATGATTTACCGTCATTAACAAAGTTCTCTAGTGATGCGTCGCTACCGGTTCATCGAAGATGGAATGATGATTGGTCGACCTGAGACTACCGCCGTCATCACACAAGCACGCCAACAGTTCAAGCTCTGGAACCGCGTCGACATGCAGGATGGCGATGCCAAGGACGTTGAGCGCTACAACCACTTAATGGCGAGAAGTGATGAGCTCATGTTCAACGGCCTCCGTGAGTTCCTCGACGCGAGCAGCGAGGATACTTGTAAGGGCTGTCAGCATCGTGAGACACATGGTGGACATACTTCTTTCTCGTTTGGTGGAATAAAGCTATGCGACGGCTGCAAGGAGTCTTGGGGTGCGTACGTCGAGTCTTTCTCGGCTCGGTTCGCGGAAGTGTTTCCGGAGATCAAAAACGTGATGACAACTTAAGTCGAGTATTGAGTCGATCAGACACGTGAAGCGCGGAAACCGGCTTTCATCAATTGCGGGATGAGCTAAAACTCACAATGGTATTACCACGCTAACCTAGGGGAAAACTGAACAGCCTAGAGCGTACGTTGACTTTAGGTCACCTCCTTTGCAAGGTTTTAGGTTAATGTAGTCTGCAGACCTGTCCAGTTTTTCCCTTATATAAGGTGTTACTGTAACTGTCCATTGACTGTTCAATCAAAAACACTCCCACGACTCCATTTACTTGCCCTCCTGATCCTCTTGCCATATATGTAGAAAACGAAAGGCACTGGGATAAGCAGTGCCGCGAATCCACCAGTAATACTACTCGCGGGACCTACTCCAACGTTGTGATACAGCGGCGTCACTACCAATGGAAAAGCGCCCGCAAAGGCGCTTCGAAGAAAAGTGTTCGCTGCTACTGCACTCGCTGCATACAACGTAAATGTGTCGACCAGGTAATTCAGGGCAGCTTGGAAGATCGTAAAGAAACCGGTTCCCAGCAATACCAGCCCAATGACGGGAGCGATCCAATGGTATTGAGGGTCCGCTGTCCAGCCCAGGATGAACTGACCGGCGGAGAAGAGTACCGAGCCGAGCATCATTGGTGGCAGACGCGCTTCCGGAACGGCACGATTACCAGCTGCACGATAGACTTTGTTGTAAAGAAGTTGGTTATAGGCGTTGATGCTGCAGCCGATGATTGCGCCGACCAAGATACCCAGGAAAGGCAGCGTTGCGCTTACAGCTGGCCATCCCCTCATTTCGCCAAAGATTATGGGAATGCCTGAACGTGTCAGTACGTGTCTCACATTCAGTTTGTACAGCGATATCTCTTACCTCCCAGCATCATGTATAGAATTCCGTAGCAAAAGCTAGCGTAGAGTGCAACAAGAAAACAGATAGGTGTCATCAGGAGCTGCAGTGGCCGGAGAAGGAATTTCTTAGACAATTCTTTGATGCTGACATCCCACTCCTCGAACTTCGTGTGGAGGGCCCAATTGCCGGTTTCGTGCCGCAGGCGACGTGCTTTGTAGACGAGGAGTTTCGGTGGGTAGCATTCGTCGATGAAAATGATGTCGATGAACAGAATGGTTGCCTGAAGTATACCCGTGAAGTATTCGGTCCAACGCCAGCCAAGTGATGGATTGGCGACAAAAGCTGCTGAGACAATTGGCCCTAGACACGGTCCTCCGACGACCGCCATAGCGTAACCTGCCATGGCTAAGGCCCTCCATGCCGGACTATACAGATCTCCCAATACACCACCGGTATTCGTAACCGGAGCGCTAGCAAAGAAGGCACCGAAGAACCTTGTAATCATCAGTGTCTGAAAGTCCTTTGCTACAGCACTACCGAAGCTAAAGCAGATGGCAATGAACATGGGCGTTAAAACTGCCAAACGTCTCCCGTAGACTTCGGAGAGGGGAGCCCAGAGAAGCGGACCAAGTCCAAATCCAAACAGGAAGAGCGTAGTGCCCAACACCGCGACCTGGTTTCCTACGTCGAACTCGGCTGCTATCTGTCGCGTACCTGCAGAATATGCAGAAGAAGCCCATGTCGCGCTCATAGTCGTGAGGCCATACATCATGGTCGTTGTGATCTTCTTCTTTGTGGGCCAGTTCATGGGGCGATAAGGATCGTCTTCGCCCTCAAAATCTACTAGCACATCTGCAGTGGTCTGCTGGTGCGCCAGAGGATGGGAAAATGGCGCAACATTCGGTCGTGTACGTATTCGTGAAAGTGCGGTGTCGCGTCTAGATATTGTCCGGCTCAAAGGCTGATTCATACCACTCGCCGTGGCTGTCGCTCTTCTGTCTCTTGGTAGACTGCGTCTGCTGCGTGATCGCGAAATGCTTTCTTGAAGTTCTCTTCCCGATGGACGGTGGCCGTCATGATCGGCATCCTTCTCTTCCTCATATTCCGACGAAGAATCGGATGTTGATTCGCTCCGCTGTCTTGGTCTTGATCGCCTTCCACTCTCAAGATCTACGTCTGTGTGTGGTGTCGAAGTGGGATTCGTGTCTGATGATCGTTCGTCTTTAGAATCCATGATTCCAGTAGTTCATATCTTGTCGCTTTCCTCAACGGTTTATTCTGGGATGCTTAAATATAAACTACGATCCCTGTTCTTGGTGCAGCTCGAAGAATGAGAAAGATTGCCGGAAACGTGGCAAGTGCCGGACGCCTTTATGATGCTAAAGCCGTCAGCAACAATAGGGCGAGGAATTGATAGAACATCAGTAACGCTAAGTAATGACAGATGCCACAAAATTCGACTACCGTTGGGTATCTCCGGTCAATATGACGTAGATTTTGCGTACTAATGAGCTGCGCTAACCTCAAACGGTATAGTACATTCATTGCTCGGCCTTCTCGAGGTGTTATTCCCAGACCTCAGTTCGGATAAATCTCCGGCTGACAGATTTTCAACAAGTATCGCTCGCACGAAGACAATGTGTAACAGTCGAGAAAGACGCGTGCGCACCGTGAACGCCCCATTTCTGGTGACGCGACAACAATGACGTAACGACTTGCAGCAAAGACGTGCAACGTCCTTCCGCCAGCTCTTCATTACTTCTATAGTACGTAAGAAATATAAAACCTGGAATTGAGACATTCTGGGTACATGGCTAATATTACTGGTATTACTCGACAAATAGTTTTCATCTACCTATCCAGATAGGTCATTAAGTACCTAGGTTTTCTTACAAAGCTCCAGGGGTGTTCTTAATGGCCTGAGCAGCAGCCTCGCAGTCCTCGCCTAGCGGAACAACAGCGCCATATCCGACAGCCTGTCCACAGCCAGTGAAGCCATAAACTCCCTGGTAGAATCCGGAACCATCTGGACTGGCCTTTTGCAAGGTAGCAGAGAATACATTGGCACCCGCTGAAGGACCAAGGGTTACGTTGCCCGAGCGGTAAGTTGGCTGTGCGGTGGCGTTGTTAAAGAAGTAGACGTTGCGCTGGCACTTGGGTGAAAGGAGGCTTCCCACACTGCCGAGCAAGAAAGGCTGGTTGACCATGCTTTTCCACATGTCGAGGGAGTATTTGGGTGCTGCTTGGTTGGGTTCGCTGACGAACTTGAGATCGATCGCCTCGGAGTACAGGCCAGGACCGCTGACAGGGTTGGGTGCCTGTGCCCACTTCGAGTTGATGCCGAAAGATCCATCCCTGTATGATTGGAATGGTGCATTGAGTGGTAGAAATGCGCCGATTCTGGTTTGGATACCGCCTATAGTAGCTAAAAGATTGCGCGTTAGCTATAACCCACAGGCTGGACTCAGTTTGCGTCAGTTGCTTACCAACTAGAGATGGAACAAGGCCGGCAACGTAACCCTGGGTTACTTCGTCCACACCGGCAAGGTGCGACACGAGGGGCGCATTGAGTGGTGTCTTGGAGCTACCGACGCCGACATAGGGGATCATAGAGCTGGCGGTCATTAATCCTGTAGCAAGCTGGAGGCCGCCCTGGCGAATATCGGTGTTGGCTCCGGCGTTAACGATGACCGGGTGCATGCCCTCGGGAAATTTCAGCTCTTCGGGAAGAGATAGCAGATTTAGTCCGCCTAGGTTGACCAAGCTCGAGAACGACTCCTTGAGGGCCTTCATGACAGCATCCTTGGGCACCGGAACAAGGAACCAGTCTGCAGACTGTATCAGTACAAGATTTCCTTACTGTCCAGAGAATTCACACTTACTGCTGGTCGCACTCATAGTGCGATCTTGCTGATTGTAGATGGCAACCTCATTTGGGCACGTTGTGCTTTGGCCAGCGACGAGGCTCGCGGCAGCAAGCAGTATTTGGAAGAAGAAGCGTGCCATGGTGTAGCTGTTGGTTCAGGTGGATGGTTGAGAAGAGAGCGGTCTTACGGTGGCATAGGCCCGTTATATACAAAGATGCGTTCTCGTTTGGGATCGTCATCATACCCACGTAGACTAACATGGTGCTTTGCATCACAACAATGACTCTGTAGCTCTATCAGTGCCTTGCTTCCGAGCCTGACCGTAGCATCCGGAGCGATTGGGCGCTCTGGACATTGAGATCGACTGCCAGCATTCCCATGTGCTCATTCGGTGGGATGGACAGCACGGCTCCTGTTCTCTGCGCTAGCCATCAATTAGGTTTCAGTTCGCCCCATTTCGGTTTTTAATGAACCCACTTGTAAATCAGGCTAGCTACAAGTAATCGCTCGGCACAAGAAGATCAACGATCGTCGGTACCAGCGCTTCCGGTCCGCTCCAATCCTTTCCAGAAGGACTCTTACATTGCGCGGCTACGAAGCTCCCGAAGAACGGAACCTGTGTGATACGGGCTACCTGACTCAACTCATCTGTCTGAGCGTTTTGTTATACAACCAAACACAATGATGCTATTAAACGGTATGATACTTGTGTGATCACTCGAGACTTGATATTCTTGTATTTGAGATACCCCTATTACGATGTAATCACAAAACCATGCGGCCACTTCCAGGTATGCGTGAGAGCTTACTCAAATGAGTACACTCTAGCGCTTATGGTATGCTATGGGAGATGACGACGTGAAGCAATTTAGAGTTTTCTTGTTCAGGAACAGGAAACTTGAAAGAACGTAGAGCGATGCGGATGGCGCTAAGCTTTATCTTCCGATAAACGTCTTCCAACTGGTATCATGTGTTTTGATTTTGCACGGCTTCATGACGAACATGCGCAAATCGAATTATCAGCCTCATGACCCTCGAAGTTGACCGTGCAGATGTCTGCATGCTTTACCGGATCGTATTTTCCTTGAAGCGGTATTCAACTCTTCCAAGGTTGACCACCCTTTCACGATGATGACACGAAAAAACTTGGCAGGTAGCATTTCTGGTACCTGGGTAGATAGTCAGCGCGCTCACCACCTTGAATGCGATGTCTACGTAGACGGAGAGTTCGAAGGAAGGGACAGAATGCCATGATCGCTCGGTTAATGCAGCCCTCCCCACACGCGCCCAGGTGGCTTGCGGGACGTGTATGTATGCCAAGCCACTAGCACACGCCTCCAACGCGCGCGAACTTCCTTGAAGCGTGACGTTTGCGGTTCCTCAGCCTTGTCGCACCTTCTCATTCTCCCTTACTTATCATTCTTTTGGCCGCTTGTACAGGCGCATATGTTCAGCAGTTCTATGCGACTCTACTCCCGCTATTTTTATTACCATTGAGCACAGCACCCGGCCATGACAGATTACAGCAAACAGACAGTCGCGCAACTGCGGCAGGTGTTGAAGGACCGGAGTATACCCAGCACCGGCTTGACACGAAAGGCGCAAATTATCGAGAAGCTCCAGGAGGCCGACCTCGCTGCTGAGACTCCCAATGCGCCAGACGAGGGTACCGAAAGCGCAGACGCGCCGCCGGATGCGGTAGAGCAGGTGAATACCGAAGTTGGCGACGACACTGCCATCAAAGAGCAAGTCCCTGGACCAGCGCTCTCTGAGGCTGGAGGTATGCGCACTATGAGTACATCGCTGCCGCTAGATGCTGACCCGAGTCTAGAAGCAGAGCAGCCTACACACGAAGCCGAGCCAGAGCCTCGACCCGTACCCGCAGCGACTACCGATTCCCTTCCCGAGACAATTTCGCACATTGACAGCGATATTCCTCCACCAGACGAGATTAAAGCAATAGAGCGGCCTGCCGAGGACACAACCAATGCGGAGGAGCCCGGCTCAATACAACCGGCGGGAGTCTTCAATGCACCGCCCGCAGATGCCGACGATGTGGTTGGCCCAACCGTGACGGAGCCTACGGATGCGGAAGTTGGAGACGTAAAGAAGGTCGAAGTCGCAGAGGGCGAGCTGCCAGATGCTCCAGGACCGGCTGCTGAAGCTCTGCGGTTGGCGCAGCCAACGTCTGGACTCCCCGAAGATTTGCGAGACACGAGCATCGACGCGAAGACAGCTTCACCTGTGTCGAATGAGCAACAATCCGTTGAGAAGCCGGAATTGCTTACCGTTCCAGAGCCCTCGACGACGGAAACATCGAGGCTCAACACGGAAGAAGTAGAAACAGACTCGAAGAAGAGAAAGAGGAGGAGTGACACCCCCGAGATGGCGGACCAGGAAATCAAGGCAAAGAAGCACAGGCCCAGCCAGGAACCGGCGCCTGGCGTTCACTTGCAGGAAGACGAGGACACCGTCATGGAGCAAAGAAGATCGGAGGAAGAGACCGCACCTTTAGCAAATGGCAATCCAACCGAAACAAACGACACTCGCTCTATACCAGCCGGGGAGGATCCGCCAGTTGTGGAGACTGACACAAGACGCGAGAAAAAGGAAAAGGCCTCTCGGTACAAAGACCTCATGAAATCCAACGCAGACGACACACCCCAGGAAGCCTTGACTGATGACAGACCCACGGTACCCGCGCTCCACCCTGTGACATCTGCATTGTACATCCGCAATTTCATGCGCCCTCTGCGTCTGGAGCCACTACGAGCACACCTAATCTCTCTTGCCTCGCCGCCATCCACCTCACCGGACCCCACAATTGTGGAAACCCTTTTCCTGGACGTACTCAAGTCGCATGCGCTTGTACTCTTTAGCACTAAGACTGCTGCATCACGAGTGCGAGCATCTTTACACGGCTCCATCTGGCCACCGGAAGGTAACAGGAAAGAGCTCTGGGTCGACTTCGTCCCGGATGAGCACGTGAAGGATTGGATCAAAGAGGAAGAGGACGCTGCAGCTGCCGAGAAAGACGCTCGTGCAAACAAACGCTCACACAACCCCAAACGGTTTGAAGTCGTATATCCAGAGTCCAGTGATGGCTCTGTTGTAGCTGTATTCCAGGAAGTCGGTTCAGGCGCTCCTGCAAACGCACCACGAGGCCCACGCGCAAGCGCAGACGCACGGATGCCATCTATACAACAAGCACCAGCACCAGCACCATCGCTCCCAACAGCCTCATCGAAAGATACCCGACAGAACACTGAAGCTTCATTCAAAACACTCCACGATCTGTTCAGCTCCACAGAAGCGAAACCCCAACTCTTCTATCTCCCCGTTTCGGATGATATTTCCGATCTGAGGCTAAAGGAACTGGACGCCGAGACAAGCAGAGACTGGGCACCTGGCCAGACGAGGAAGGGGCGGGGCATCAAGACAGAGGTGAAGTACAAATACAGTTTTGACGACGATGACAGGGTTGTCGAAGTTGGTGAAGAGCGCCCTGACTACAGAGGTGGCAGAGGCGGTAGTGGCTACAGAGGGCGAGGGAGGGGTGGATATAGAGGGAGAGGGGCAGACATTTGGAGAGGATAATTTACCCGAAGGGATGCAATCTTTGTGTGAGAAATATCGAAAGTCGAAGAACCGGGCCAGGTGCTCTGCAACAAATGTTCTTGGCCAAATCCTCCTTCCCTATGTCAGGCCGCTGCTCGAAATTGCAGCAGGCAAGAACGACGGCTACGGTTTGCTGTAGCTTCTTCATTGCAATGTTCCTCCTGCACCGACCTTGTTGCGCATGGTAGGGTGGCTCCCTACGTAGTCGCATACTGATTTCCTCACTCAATTCGCACAACTGACGACAATGGCCGCCCGGTGTCCAGGCGATCAGCTCACGAGCGACCTCATCGCCGAACAGGCTTTGCCCTTTGGCCATAAAGATATCACCTTCCACCTGCTGACTCTAAATGTCTGCTGCACTCTGGCGTCATTGGCGATTGGGGTTTCCGTCTTCCACATCATGCAACACGCACTGCACTACCGACACCCACACGAACAAAAACATATTATACGTATCCTCTTCGTCATTCCGGTCTACGCGTGGACCACATTGCTCTCTTATGTGTTCTACAGAAGGGCTGTCTATTGTGAGCTTGTCCGCGAATGCTACTCCGCTTATGCTGTCGCGAGCTTTTTCACGCTTATGTGTCATTATATTGCACCTGATCTCCATGAGCAGAAAGAGTACTTTCGCCACGTCGAACCGAAGAATTGGGGTTGGCCGTTGAATTGGTTCCAGAAGCTGACCGGCGGCGAGCACAAAGGGTTGCTGAGGAGGCCGAGGAGCGGCATTACCTGGTTTAATGTAAGTGATGGCCTAGCCTGTATTCTTTGAGAGGTTACTGATCATCCGCAGATCAACTACATCGGGATATTTCAATACGTCGTTCTTCGTACCATCGTAACAACCGTAGCCGTCATCACGTCATCCCTCGGTCAATTCTGCAAAGGAAGTCATAACGTACGCTACGCTTCGCTATGGACTGCCATCTTTGATGCACTCTCTGTTCTTGTTGCGATGTATTGCCTACATCAGATCTACGGGCAGCTCAAAGAAGATCTCGCACCCAACAGGCCCGTCTTCAAGATGGTTTGCGTCAAGCTTATCGTCTTCTTTACTTATTGGCAAACATGGCTCATCTCGCTGCTCATTCAATACAGAGCACTGCGACCTACGCGCTTCATTGCTGAACTGGATCTTCATGTCGGAATTACCTGTCTGCTTACATGCACTGAGACTTTGGTTTTTGCTGTCCTGCATTACTGGGCGTTCCCATGGAGGCCCTACAAGATCGATCGGCTTCCGAAGTTCCCTGAACAAAGATACGAGTGTGGACCCAATGAAGCTTTGGTGGAGGTACTGAATCCTTGGGATTATTGCTGCGCCGCTGCTCGCGGCTTCCGTTGGCTATTCCATGGCATCCACTTTCGGAACGAGAGCGTAGCCTACAAGTCCGATTGCAAAACTTATGGTCCCAGGACTCGAGGCGGCACGCAGTCAGAGCCACTACACGATGGATCGAAGAACAGTTGGAGGTGCAAAGAGAAGGATCGCAAAACAGCTTGATAGGCTCGCGGACTGCGTACATGACCTTGAAAAGAAACAACCGGGAGGCGTCCAGGAAAGATTGAAAGGCTACACCAAGTATGCAGAATTAGGAATGGTCAAACTTGTATCTGGACAGCAATATAAAACAGGAATACTGAGAGAATTTCCTTCTTATCACAGCCCTTTGCAACGTTGTGAAGCTTTGGAATTATGAAGGCGTTAGGTCGCCGACGGGCGGCGTAGCGCTTACATAACACCAATGAAGCTCGGGACGATCTTCACCAGCACCACAGCTACGGCTCTCGTCCCTCAGACTTCGCAATCCCGTAAATCCCCAATGTGTCCAGGTTCCCCACAGCAAATCCTTCTGGTGCCCGTGAGACAGTTAGCGTCGCTGCTAACGTCTGCACGCGACTGCGGCTAGCTTCCGCGTGCCTGGTATTTGAGTCGGCCTGCCCGCATCGAGCGCGTTCCGTTCCTCGATGCGATCGCTTCGCACGCTCGCTCGCCCTCAGCCTGAGCACAGCACAACATGCCGTCTAAATCACGTGGACTGAGGACCTCGACAGGGTGGTAAGTTCACGCAGATCAAGCATGCATTAATTACTGTGAAAGCAGAAGCTCGAACCTCTCTATGCACAGCAGCATTGTAAGCGCAATGCTAACAAGTGGACAGCTTGACATGCCGCAAGCGCAAGGTCAAGTGCGACGAAAGCCATCCAAGTTGCAAAAACTGCGAGAGAGTCCAAAGAGAATGTGTATATGCTGAGAGGACCCCAACACCCCGACGCCCGCGAGCACTAAGTGCGCGTGACGTCGACGTGACCGCAGCTATTGGGGACTCAGCGCCATCAAACAATGAGACCGAGCCTGGGTCTGTAAGCATTCCAACGCTAGGTTCAGAGCCTGTGGAGCCTTTACAGTCGTGGCCCTCATTCCCCGCAGAACCGCCGGGGCTCACTGAAAGTATACTACCAAACGATGATTTCTTCCTTGACGACAGTCTTTTCACCTTCGGGGAAAGCTTGGCGCCTAATTTTGGACCTGTCGAATGGTAACATCGACCCGCTTATTGAGATTGACATTGGCTAAGATCTGATAGGTATGATCTACTGGCGGAAGACGCGATCAACAGTATGCAAGGGCAAACGAATAGCAATCGCTGGAATTTCGATATTGCAAGTTTGTCAAGAAGACAGTCCCCTCGGCAATCCGTCGCTCTAGCAGGCGATGATGACCCTTTTGGTAGCGTCAACGTTCACACAGTCGCGATAGCCGAGCAACCATGGAATACGGAAGCAAGGATTGAGTTGAAGCGGCAAGAGCTGACGTACTTTGAACATTATGTCAGTGATGTAGCACCGATCTTGGATCTTTTCGACCCTGCGAAACACTTTGCGAACGTTGTTCCCCACCTCGCCTTGCATAACGTAGGTCTGCTCAAGTCCTTGTTGGCAGTCGGTGCTTGTCATATGGCCCTATCCCAGGATCAGGATGTCGGCAATGAGGCTGCTTCTCAGGTTCAACCCGGTACGCCCGCTTCGTCTTCTAGCGCATCGTCCACTCCACGAAGGGCTGCCGAACAACTGTACTATGAGACACTGCAGTATCTGTCGCAGAATATATGGCATCAGTCATATACCAACTCTCGCGAAATATTGGTCACTGCTACAATGATCTCGACATATGGTAAGCAATATTTCCATGCAGATAACGTGTGCGAAAGGTACTAATTATATGTACCAATTCGTAGAAATGTTTGGTACAGCTGGTAATCCCGATCACAGCAATTGGGATCGTCATCTGAGGGGAGCTTTTTGGATACAAAAGAACGCAGGCGCAAGCGGCGAGTCTCCCGATAGTCTGCAACGTGCAGTTTGGTGGGCTTGGCTGCGGCAAGACATCTGGGCAGCTTTCCGTACTGGACGACCAGCACTGACAATACATCAGCCCAAGGTACCAATGGTGGAACTCACGTCGGAAGGACTGGCGACACGCATCATATATATCGCCGCAAAATGTGTCCAGTTCGCTGCAGCGCCGAAGCAAGGAGACATAGCTGGCTACATTGAAGCAGGAGAAACACTACTACGGATGCTAGATGCATGGAAAAGTCTCCTTCCATCAAGCTTCGAGCCCATACCTGTGGAGACTGGACCCACCGCATCTTCTCCAAGTTCGACCCTTGACGCGAAGCCGACGCCGATATGGATACACCCTCCTGCACATGCCGCTGCTATCCAGACCTACCACTTTGCGCGAATAATTATGATTCTCAACCAGCCAACGACAGGAGGTCTCAACACGTATCAAACTCGCTTCAAGCTCCTTCGCGAAAGCACGTCGACAATATGTGGGATTGCTTTGGCGCAGCAATCGCAAAACTCCCCTTCGGCCTTTGTCAGCTTCCAGGCTATCTATGCAGGTATCTATACCAGCTCTTCGTATATGTACAGATTACTGACTTGACATCAGCGGCACTCTGTATGGAGACACCAGATCGACAAGCGGAGATACTGGAGATTCTCAGATCCGTCTTGAGCATAAGCAAGTTTCCGTCGGTCTCGATACTAGATGAATTGGTCAATGTCTGGAGTGGGAAGTCACATTGATGATACTAGTCGGATGTCTTCACAATGCTACACGATTATCCATGCAATCACTCTAGGGCTTCTCGCTAGACGACGTATCCCATGCTGTACCAGAGAGGCACAGCTACAACTAGAGCAGCACATACGCGGAACCCTTGTCGCGCTTCAGACGTCACTCTGATCTTCGGAACATGACGCACAAGTCTGGGGCCTTGCCGACGAAGCTATATGGAGAATCGGCAGACCTGGTGGTCTCGCATCGAGCGCCAATCGGGTTTGGTTCTGGCCTGCATCGACTACGCTAGCGTATCGTACTGCCTTTTCGGGCCGTTTTGGCGGTGACCATCAACACCTTACGCAGAAAGGCTCGAATCGAGTACTAGACCGCATCACATCAAACCGGTAGGAACACTTGCTGTGGTCGTATTGCGATTTTTCCAAGTCAAGGGCCGCAAGCCTCTTACTATCACTAGGGTTCACGCAGCAAACCGATGAGAACGCTACATCAGCATTCCCGTCTCCATACCGCTTTGACAAGAGCTTGCTCAGCATGATAGCAATTGATCGTTCGAAACGCTGGCCTTCTCCTATCACCCCGATGTTCGAGAAACAGGTCAAGCAATGCCGATATGGTGGAATTGGGTTCACGGGTCTTCACTATCGGACCTCAACACTGCATCGGGGTTGCCCCTGACTTTTCAGTGACTGAGAAGTACTTCAATTTCAAGCTTTGATTAGTAGCTTTCTGTAATTGATATCCTTTCGTATAGTAGCAACAATACTTGACATCGATAGCGCACTCTTAACCCATTTCTGTCGAAGCTCTCGCTTCACATATTCTCTCATTTCGCCAAGCGCTAATACATACGAAGGATCAGATTTCTGGACGAATCCCGGATGGCAACAACTCTCCGAAATGCTGTCACATCTTTCCGGAGCAACCAGCCATGGTGACACGCACTCAACACATTCGTATTTCCTCACGTACAACAATCACTATAGGCTAAAGACTGACGTATCAGTTTACGGATATGGAAACCGTCACCTTATTGACGTCCCTTCATTCGTTGTGTTTCATGTTGCTGACGGACACGGCCGGTGCTGCACAGCGTCAGCACCTTAACAAGCGGCTGCATACCCTCCCTTTCCAGGTTTCCCCACACGGCTCCGTTTAACCTTATATTGACGGAACAACCTCATATGAACGCGATTAACTCTGCATATGCGCGATCAAAGGACATCGGCCTTGTACACCCCGGATATCCGCTCAGCGCAGCATGCAGCCGCGAACAGGAAGCAGTCAATTACACTTTGGGCGACTGCCGCCTGACTTCATCTCCCCTCACTTATACTCCTCCAGCCTTCATAAACGTCGAGCAACATCACCAGACTTCGCCTCGATATTGCGATCGCTATACTGGCATGGCATACCGCTGATTCTGCTTCTATAGCAATCTAAAATCATTCCCATGACGATGTGGGGTTAAGTGCTAATTGGACGTGCGGGTGATTACCGAAGTTGTTGTCTGTATGCCATGATGATAGCTTTACCCAGAGTACACGTCCTTATACAGACGCGAAAGATTACACTGACACATATAAAGTCTACCTGAAGGACTCGAGAGAACGAGCATCTCCTCACGAAACAACAGATTCAATCTCAACTAGTCATCTACCTGAGCTCTGCTTACCGCATTCACGATGAGGTATACGACCACTGCCACCACTCTTCTCAGCCTCGCGACCACCTTCGCGCACCCTTCGCCCTCCGTCGACCCCCTTCGTATTCTCCCACCCAACTGGTCGTTCACCATCTCCTCCATCCGCGGCCCAGGCTGTCCAGACTCCGGCAAAAACGGCACAGTCTCGCGCACCACGCGCCCAACCTTTGGCTCTAACACCGTCGATGGCAGCGAGATCTACTACTGGTACATCGCATACCCATGGATGCGTGTCGATCTCGAGGCCGGCCCCCGCCATACATGGTGCGAGACGACGCTGGCATACAAGGAGTACAAGGATTTCGATAAGACTGCTGAGGCAGAAGACTACAAGCTGAGGCTGCACAAGAACGGTACAAAGGGCATCATGACGTACGAGCTTGATGAGGGAGTGCAGGTCTACTGGGACTTTGCTTACTACGTGGGCGAAGGGGTTGGAAGAACGGAGGTACGTTGTCCATGATACTGAACCCTCCAGCAATCAGACCATGTCCTGACTCTTCCGACAGGTCGCCGATACCATTGACCTGACTGGTCCTGCTTCATCTGGCCCGTATGCTCAAGAGCACTACTCCAACATCAGTTACCCACCCGAGCTCATTCCTCAGCCTAATTGCGGAAGTGGTACGTTCACTTTCCGCACTGAGATGTGGGTACAAGGCAAGGAGGGTCAGAAGGGTGTTGTAGATAGTGAGCATTCGTACAGCGAGGTGCTTGGTGACCAATATTATGGCGCGCAGCAGGGGTTCAGTTATGATTGGGAGAAGTGCGCATAAGGGTTACAAGATGAGAGCTATGCTTGGAGATGAGAGGGGCAAGATTTACAATGGCCGCAGGGGAAAAGTTATTCGCGTTTTGGATGATCGATGTGTTCAAAGAATATCAGTCGTGTTTTCAGCATCCTTCCTGTTTTCAAACATGCTGATGTGAAGTTCACCATCAGTGAGTTTTCATCGTTGACCAGCGATCTCGGCGTGGCATTTATCACGATTACTTTGCATGATGCTATTGGGAATATCATGAGCTACACGCGTTCAGTATACAGCGCTAGAATACATTGGTCGTACATATCAATCATCGCTCTGCCAACATGTTCTTGATCTGCCGCCAGTAGCTGCCGTCTACCTCCTTCTGCAATTCGTCCTTGGCTAGCCACTTGAAGTCTTGAAGACCAAGCTTGTTCTCCTTGAGGTTGACCTGGCCGGCCATGATGCGCGCCTTCAGGAAGAAGGTCTTCGAGCCGTACTCCTTGAGATCGCCCGTGGGCTTGGGTTCGCGGTAGTCCACTTGGTGATGACCAATTGGCACGTGGCCGACCAGCCAAGTGTTCATGTTGATGCCACCGGTGTGTGTGATGATACGACTCGCTGCCTGGTAGTTGTTAGCGTCTCAGTAGATATCCGTAGGATGTGGTATTGCGTACGCCGTGCAGATTCTCCTCCTTCAAGCGATCCTGTGGGAACTGCCATTGCCCCTCCTTATTCTTAACAAGCAGATATAGCGTTCTCTGAAGCGCGCGATTCAAGCTCTTTGTGTCGTTTTTCTGATCCGCTTCTGTTATCCTCGGCATTGGCTTCTCTACGGGCTCGCGCTCCATCTTCTTTGCGCCAGTGGTGTCCGATGCGTCCTCCAGGCCAGATTGCTCAGCGTCCTCGATCAGCTTGCCAACCTGGTGTTCAAATTCGCTCTCTTGTGCTCCTACGAGGAGCTCGTCATTCCATGCTTCGTCTCCGTAGCCTTGGTATCGTCCGATGTCGCGGGCGGGGGTCAGCCGTTGCTTCATTTTCCGTTTCCATTCTAGGTCTGCAGGTGTTCGCTTCTTTACGTAGAAGTATCTTGTAAAGGGCAGCGCAAGTCGTTCGTTCAATCGTCGTTGGTACAGGAAAAAGGCCGCTTCGAAAGGGTGGAGGTCGCGTGTTATTTGCGGGGGGCGGGACAGGACGACACCTGCGTTGACGGCGTGGGATGTTGACGGCGATACCTGGGCAACGGGAGGAATGTGTTGGGCGACTTGGTCCTCGGTTTGGACGGCGGCGGCGGCAGCGGATGCATATGTGCGGGCGACGGTGTCTCTACATGAGCGACATATTGATTGACCTTCGTTCGTCAGCGCTCCAGTTGCCTCTAGCCCCAATTGCATCCCATACCGGCTCTTGAGGCCAATCGCCTCGTTGTCTGCTGTCCGGCGTTCATTTCTCCCAGTGCCCTCCGCGGTATCTCGATGCAGCCGCTGCCATCTCGAGATCTCAGAAAAGTTCGGGGAGCGGAGGTGCATTGGGTCTAGCGGCATTACCTAAGCAGATATTCCGAGTTAACTTTTCTTCGGCGCGAACACCATCTCTTCTTCTCTACGGCACCTATCCTTATCCCCAGCATACTCGCACTGTCATGAGATCCTGGTCATTTAACGGTGCCTAGAGGGAGTCGAGCAGTCTTTTTCGCTAGCGGTACCTTCACAAATCCTAAGGTGTACGGCTAGATAGATTTTGCTTACATTCTTACGCGCTCAAGGACCTTATACGCTTGCATGCTTATCTATGTGACGATGTTATGTTTAAAACGGCACAACAGTCAGCTTATCCGCTGGCTCATGCGTTGCATGCGTCTATGTATGCTTTCAAGCAGAGCGGTCTTAGGTGTACCGTAACTATCGGCAGAATAACGTTGGCGGCTGATAACTTCACGCGCCTTTGCCCCCGTTCCAACTCCCGAGAGGGCGCACGATTAAAGACCCAAGTGACGTAGCGTAGCTGTACACATCATCTCAATATATCACATCTGATACCTTACTCCCGGGACAGTTGAAGGTGCATTATCGGTGTTTCCTTCCCCCGATCTCCAAGTCTTGGCATCGAAATTTGGGACTGGACGCGTTCTCGCCGCGCAGAGCTTAGACGCAGGCACACCACCACAACCCTGATACCCCTCACACGCCGCCAACATGTCTCTCACGATACCCAACGCTCCTAACGCCGGCTTATTCAAGCAGGGTTACCAGAAGTATGGCCCTTTGCAACCCCGCAATCACAGTAAACAACCAGCTAACCACCCCGCAACAGCTACGACGCCGAAGATGGCGCTGTTATTCGCAACATCGACGCCTGCCGGACGATTGCCCAGACCGTTCAGACCTCTCTCGGGCCCTATGGACGCAACAAGATCGTCATAAACCACCTTCAGAAAATGATCCTTACCTCAGACGCGGCGACGATACTGCGAGAACTCGAGGTTGTACACCCTGCGGCGAAGCTTCTCGTCATGGCCAGCCAGCAACAAGAGGCAGAGATGGGTGATGCGACAAATCTGGTCATCGTCCTGGCCGGCGAGCTGCTGAAGAAGGCGGAGGAGTTAATACGGATGGGCCTGAAGACAAGTGACATTGTCTTGGGTTACGAGAAGGCACAGCTTGCGGCTCTGCAGACACTGGAGGGTATGTTACGCACGTGAAGTGGCAGCTGAATGGAGGCTAATCTATCGCAGAGCTGGTATGCGACAAAGTCGAAGACATCCGCTCGCAGCAAGAACTCAGCAAAGCTATCCGCACCGTAGTCGCAGCCAAGCAGTCGGGCAGCGAAGACTTCCTCGCTGACCTTGTCGCCGAAGCCGTCCTCGCCGTCCTCCCCAAGAACCCCGTCAACTTCAATGTCGACAACGTCCGCGTAGTAAAGATCATGGGTGGTGCCCTGGAGCAGAGCAAGGTCGTCAAGGGCATGGTCTTCGCAAGACAGCCAGACGGTACTGTCACAAAGGCGACAAAGGCCAAGGTCGGAGTCTTCTCATGTCCTATCGACATTTCCCAGACTGAGACCAAGGGCACGGTACTATTGCACAACGCAAAGGAGATGATGGACTTCACAAAGGGCGAGGAGCAGCAGGTGGAGCAGGTCATCAAGGAGCTCCACGACTCCGGTATGAGGGTCGTCGTTGCTGGCTCGACCATCGGAGAGCTGGCCCTCCACTACCTCAACCGCTACAACATCCTCGTCATCAAGGTTCTCTCCAAATTCGAGCTTCGACGGTTATGCAGGGTAGTCGGTGCTACGCCGCTCGCTCGTCTCGGTGCACCTATGCCAGATGAGATGGGTACTATCGACGTCGTCGAGACACTGGAAATTGGCGGTGACCGCGTCACAGTATTCAGACAGGAGAATGAGCAGACACGGACCGCGACTCTGGTTCTACGCGGCGCTACTCAGAACCACCTCGACGACGTTGAGCGGGCGATTGACGACGGTGTCAACGTGGTCAAGGCCATCACCCGTGATCCTCGACTGGTCCCAGGTGCTGGAGCAACAGAGATGCAGCTTGTTGAGAAGATCAAGGCCATTGCGGACAAGACATCCGGTCTGGCGCAATACTCTATCCGCAAGTACGCTGAAGCTTTCGAGGTCATTCCACGAACTCTCGCAGAGTCAGCCGGTCTGGACGCAACTGAGGTTCTCGCCAAGCTGTACGTCGCACACGCTGCACAGAAAGGCAGGAAAGACGACGAGTGGACTGTCGGTGTCGATATTGAGAACGACGACAACACCGGTACACTCGATGCCAAGGAAGAAGGCATTCTCGATCTCTGGGTCAGCAAGATGTGGGCCATTAAGCTCGCTACCGAGGCTGCGAGGACGGTTCTCAGTGTCGACCAGATCATTGTCGCAAGGCAAGCTGGTGGACCCAAGATGCCTGGAAAGGCGCAGCCGGGCAACTGGGACCAAGATGATTAAACTCCGTTGCCGGTATGAGGGGTAGTGTATAATGACATCGACTAGACGCTATTGAAGCACCAGACGAATGATATCTTCGTTCTACCTCACCGGGTTTCGGCTGTTCACGTGTCACGTATATCATGGTATGGAACTACCGAATGCTTCTGAGCGAACCCGACCAACTATGGAGCTGATGTGATCATTTGTCCGGCTTCTCGGGCACTCGTGGGGTTGTCTCTAACATGATGTCTCTTCGACCCAAGCTACCAAAACCCAGAGCTCGTGCCAGGATGTTGGTCCGTTGGCTTTCATTGGATTACGAACATGAGGTTTGTTTTTCTTCTTCAGCTCAGTTCTGAGCTCACATACGGTCCTTGTGTGGTCTTACTTTGATCCTGGTCTAGCTGGAAACTTGCAGTAGCAGTCCAATCAATCCTCGCCGCGGAAGCGGCCTTATCTACCCCTCGTTGATTCTGAACGCAATCCTTCAGCCAAGAGCATGCAGAGTTTATCGATTCTTGCTCTAGCATTACAGCTATGTCAACCCTTACTGCAGACTTGCCCAGGGCCTGGTTGGCATGAACAGCAGACGTTGCTACCCGAGATGCATGATGCATCGGCACCCAGCTCCCACTCCCGCTGCTTCCATAGATCACGCGGTCCGTGTTTCGCGCTTGGCCCGACAGAGGCATGATCCGCGACAATGATGCAGCAGGATGCTGGGTGAACGCGACAGATCGCTTTCCTCTTTGTTCTTCCAGTATTCTTCTATAAGCATAATTTCCACGGAAGTGCCGAATCGCTTGGCGTCTGGCGAAGTATAAAAAGCCGCCCCTTTCGCCTTGATCCACCGGTACGCCACATTTCTTGTGATTTTCCACATATCGCTCTTCACTTGATCAACCTACACGCGTCAATACCGAACACATCTACTGAGCATTTCGCTCAATGCGCAGGTCGTAAACTGTGATATGGTCTTCAAATCTAAGTAGCCCTGTTTTACTAACTGTTCGATAGTCGAGAACATCATCAACGCCATCTTGCCGAGCACAATATTCCATTCATCGCTCTACAATATCTCGCTGTGAGTTCCCTACCTACACCATCCCCCATCACCACATATCCACATATCTACATACCCCCATCTCCCATCTCCACACCACCACATCTCCCCAAAGCCGGTCTCAACCCCTACGCCTCACGGTGCAGGTCTTTTGGTGTTAAAAATTATTTGTCACTTATTGTTACTCCAATGGAACGACTATAATCTCAAGATTATCTAGACTTAGACATCATTCCGCTTGAACCTCCATTGAGGATCGCGATGAGAACGGCATACTTGTCGATCTGTCAGTCTAGGACGTTCAGCAGCCACTACGATGGGTCCAGTCGTCTCTGTGTTTATCGATCTGCATGCATAATGCATTGATTGGAACTTGAGATGAGAGGTACCAGTCGTGTCTTCTGCTGAACTCGTCGTTCACTCAATGTTATTTGATCTTTCAAAGATCTATCAATGACCTCGTCGATACATCGTTATCACGTTGTCGCCACATCAATGTTACATATCATTTGATAGTATTCTTTTTGAATATTATCATCTGCTCGTCACGAGGTGGTAGTATCTCGCTTGTTGACCGGCAGCGAGATATTATCATCTCTGGCAAACAAAGTCAGCACTCTTGAACGCCTTCAAGCGTATAGAGAAACCGACTGACCGATATAGATTGCCTGGTATGCAATCTCCAATCTCTTCTATGCGCTTAAAGCTAACATTCTATAGAAGCTCCCTCTTACGCATCCACAGAAATCACCATGCGATATTCCCTTCCGCAGCAAAATGCGGCCCTTGGTCCTAAGGGTTCAATCAGACTTCCGGCGACTAGAAGGAAGGCAATGAATTCGGTCACGCCCATTCGCAACGCCAGTGGGGTTCAGAAGGGTTGGAAAAGGTCCGCTTCAACCAGGACCCACCCCAGGTTCCCAGTGGATGGTGCTCTCGATAAATTCAACTTCTCCATGCAAGAGGACGATGGCGCTAGCGACCATGGCGAGGTAGGTATAGAGGGGGAGATCCGTGTGAGCTGCCCATTTCACAAGCATGATCCGAAGGCGCACCAGTTATCATCGTGCAAAGGGAAGGGATATCTTGAGCTTGCCAAGTTGAAGTATGTCTGCGTTCAAAATCAGCACTCTTCACCGGCTTGGGTTCTAACACACAGCAGAGATCATTTAAAACAGGTACACGGGTTATCGCTGGAACGCCTCAATGCCGATTTCAACTTTAAGAATGGAGAATACCGTAATCTGAGGACACTAGAGGAGAAGTGGAGATTGGTTTACCGCCGCTTATTTCCCGAAGAGGCCGAAGATTCCATACCTTTGCCTTACGCCAACGAAGATCGTGACCAGTATGATGGACTACTCTCCGAGCTTGTGAGCGTTGCGGGTCGCCGAACAATGGGAGAGAAAGCCTTTCGAGACGGGGTCCTCGATTTTGCGCGCAGGTTCGTACAGGAACGTCACTCTGCAAGATCGAAATCAGTCGATTCGGCAGTGGATACCATGACGAATCCTCCAACGAGCGCGACCATACACACACCCCTATCACCGCCCGTGTCCCACGAGTATTCCTTCCGAACGACCACGGATGACGAGGGCTACTGCGGTCAAAGCCCTAGGCTTGCCAACAAAATCAGCACAAATCTCGATGCGTACGCACCAGCGGCTGCAGACCCCTGGTCATTCGAACAAGTCTTCAACGCGGACCCATTTTCAACCAACAACAACCAGGAATGGAACATCAGATCACAGCCTTTGTCGACTATTTCTACAGATGGAGTCACGTCGCTGCAGGACGTTGCATGCTCTAGTCTACCACCCGCCCCGATTCTTCAGCCACACGCTGGTAGCGCTTATCACGGGTACGCTCCATCGAATGCGAATGTCAGTTCGTCTCCGACGTACAGCTACTCTCTCGGCGACCACGGCATCACTTCTTACCCTCGTGTTGAAACAAGAAACCCCGCTCAACGGACACCATACCTTTCAGATCCCGTTTTGAACTCGGGATTTAGTTTGGATGAAAGTTCGGAATCGCTATCCGCAATCCACCCCAGCTTCGAAGCGCAAAATCACACACAAACAGCCCTATCGCTTCCAAGCTTATGTCTCAACAACGCGTACGATTATCTCGATATGGAGAACATGGAACACAAATACGAACCCAACATCGACGAAGGTATCTTTGATCTGGAGGCACTGCACTCCGCATGATTCTGATGCTTGTGGAATCATTTGCACAGTCAACATGTTTATCGGCGTTGGTGCGTGGACAGGCGCATGGAGGGTTTATATCGTATCTATCTTATTACAGGAGTCGAAAGGGGCGTCCTGACAGGCGAACATGACAATCAAATTGCTTCCGGTGCCTGCAAACAGCGATATGCGTGATGTTTGTTGATCTCTGCTTGTGTTTGATGGGCCCTAATGACTGGTTGTTCGAAAGCACCTTACCACACAAAAGAAACGGAACAACGATTGCCTAAGACGTGAGACACCGGTGGTGCCTTCTTCACGTCGGTCGCAGTGGGCCATTGTTTCCATGCCGTTGCAATGGCCATGTAGGGAGGAAAGTGGCGCGCCACCACCGCGACTGCTCATGTCGCTAGCGTGGACCGATTGCACCCAGCCTTCGGTACCAACTCATTCCATACTCTTCTACGGATCAACGACGGATCGAACGTACTCCCACGACCCACTCATTCTCGCATTGTTATCGTGGCCCTTCATTGCGTGTTTGCACGTCACGTTTGCCATGGCACGCCATTCATAACAACAAACATACCCACCAGGCAACCGCAGAACTCAACACCGACTCCAGCCGTTTGGATCAGACTTGCCCCGACATGTCTAGACCCCTTCCTCGTCCATAACATCGTCACGTCGGAACTGCGACAGACTGCGACCCAATTACTTATTACCACCATCACAACACATATGTCCTATCTGTCGCGATGCGACGAACGACGTTAAGCTCTCCAAATGCGGCCACTATACCTGCAAGGAATGCTTCGATCGTCAACTGGAGGTAGCTTCATCCGACCTAAGCGACGATTACTTTCCCCTAGTATGTTGGCACGAAGACTGCGAACAACCACTAGCCATCGCAGACCTGCATAAATACGCTACCGGAACAATGGTTGATGCGTTGCTCAAGGCATCGTTAACTCATCATATCCGATACTTTTCAGATATCTATCGCAATTGTCGAGCGCCTGACTGCAAAGCAGTGTATCGGCGCGACGCATCTTGTAAGATCTTCACATGCCCTACATGTCTGACCCAGACGTGCACTCTATGCCATGCAGAGCCCCATGTCGGTTTGACTTGCGCAGAATCGCATGTCCCCAAGAACAAGCATAACGAGCAGCTTCTGGACGAGTACAAAGCGGGCGCTGGTACGAAAGAATGCCGAAAATGCGCCACACTTATCGAGAAAGCCGACGGATGCAACCACGTCGAGTGCAACGTCTGTCACGGACACATATGCTGGGTGTGTCTCGAGGTCTTCTCACAAATGGGGGCAGTGTACCAGCACATGAACGACGCGCATGGAGGAAATGGGCTGGTGGAATAAACGGACGACGAAGACAGCGACTCCGACAGTGATGACGATGAACGGGAGGATGAAAACGATATCGCAGACTTGATTTGAGCGCATGCTCTGATTGAGAAACCTCTTGTGCGTCTTGTGGATGGGATCTGGAGGTGTTCAAGGGTCCATTGGGGAGTAGGTGGGATATCGCATTCTTCATTCAATGTGACTAAATCCCATAAACGCGAAACAAATCAAGCTTGTGAATGGAAAAGACAGTAGTGATTGATAAATCCTTGGATCAGCAAGCGGAAATGCAGCGTCCTTGAGCATCAGAGCCAATGAGAGCTGCCGATGCCTTGGCGATGTGCTTACGAACTGTCGGTCTCACGGATCTGTGGGCATCCGACCGGCGGCTGCCCTTCCCTCATTACAAACCTCGCCTGTGTGCTATCGCGACGCGTTAACGGCCGACACAGCGAGGAAGTGTCCGTAGGATCTTACATCGATGTGACTGG
Organism: Alternaria hordeiaustralica; assembly: GCF_023758085.1. Classification (NCBI taxonomy): domain Eukaryota; kingdom Fungi; phylum Ascomycota; class Dothideomycetes; order Pleosporales; family Pleosporaceae; genus Alternaria; species Alternaria hordeiaustralica. The sequence goes on along the minus strand of NW_026056776.1, from coordinate 210,080 downwards.
GATTCAGTGCTTGATTACAAGTTTCCCGAAAAATTGGTCCGTCGTTCAGGTGATGACAGGCGCTCGGTGCATACGCGGTTGAAGAGGTGAGTATATGTAGAGCAAGACATCTTCGGCTTTCAGATCATTCAACACATTGCATCTCAACATCCCATTTCCAAACATATTGAACATATCACACATCATCTTTTATCCTTACTTCTAGGTTACTTTCTGGCTTCCTGCACGACCAATCACACGATGTCAGAACAACGCAACATTGTCATTGTTGGCGCATCGGGCGCGGGCATACAGGCAACCCATTACATCCTGAAGCACATTCTACCAGCTCTCAAGGCAAAGAATGACGCCAAGTATCATGTCTACAACATCTCGCCATCTTCACAGTGGTACTTCAGGGTTGCCTCTCCACGAGTGGCAGCTTCTACCGAGCGCATGTCGACGGACAAGGTCCTCTTCGATCTGCATGAGGGCTTCAAGCAATACTCCAAAGACGACTTTACTTTCATCGAAGCCTCTGCTACGGGTCTAGAGCCATCATCGCGGCGCCTCCTATTTCGCAGCAACAAGGGACAAGAAGACGAATCATTGACGTATCATGCGCTCGTCGTGGCAACTGGAAGCAAGACTTATTTCCAAGCTTTCTCGATGAGCGCCGATGCTCAAAGTACCCTGAACGCGATCAGCTCGGCAAACGAGCAAATCGCATCGGCAAAGAAGATTGTTATCGTTGGCGGAGGTGCAACAGGCGTGGAATTCGCGGGCGAAGTTGCTGAGCATCGCAACGGCAAGCCAGGATGGTTCAGCAAGGTGCAGCCAAAAGTTGACGTTACGCTGATCACATCGGACAAGCAACTTCTCCCCGGACTCCGCCCTGCTATCGCCAAGATTGCAGAGCAGAAACTCAAAGCGCTCGGTGTAGAGGTCATCTACAACACGCGAGTGGTCGATTCAGCGCAGACAAAAGATGGTCGCACGGCGCTGACCCTCAAGGACGGTGGCAAGCTTGAGGCAGACCTCTACGTTCCCGCTTACGGCGTTCAACCAAACTCGTCGTGGCTGCCAGATCAATTGCTCAATGAGAAGGGCTACCTCGTAACGAACGATTCCACCCTTCGCGTCGACATCGCAGGCCCCCGCGTCTACGGCTTCGGCGACATCGCATCATATTCGCGCAACAACTACTGGGACATTAACCTGGCTCTACCTACCCTAGTCACCAACATCAAGCGCGACCTGTTCTCTTACAACCCCATGCTTCCAGAGGCGAAACCCAAGGGCAAGGACAGAGTGTACACGGCTAACACGACGGAGTCTATGGTTGTCCCCATCGGTAGCGGAGGCGGCGTTGGTGCCGTATTTGGATGGAAGGTACCTTCATTCTTCGTGTGGATTCTGAAGGGGAGGGATTACATGTTGGGTATGAGTGGGCTGCCGACGCTGAATGGGGACAAGGTCAAGAAGGAGGTCAAGTGGACGAAGGAGGAGGCTGCGATCTGAGTTTGACTGTTTGCATAGCGAATCTTCCTATTTTCATAGCTTGCGATGTTTCCGTGTGTTCTTTGCAGTTGTAGAATCTTGGTAATGTTAATAATACTTGATGTCAAATGTGCTTTCCCAAGACTCTTTCCAAGGTCGTGTGTTGTGAATGGTGACTGCCTGCGGAGAAGGATGCAACGCGATTGGTTTCGAGCTCGCTCCACGACGGCGCGCTCCGCGTCGACATCACTCCTTTCCACCCTTGGACCCCACGTACACGGCGCAAATGCGGGGTGAGTAGGACATCAAATGGATTTCGTACGTCTTCGCCCTGCTGCAGCTATGGATCGCGCACTGACGACAGCAAGTGGGTGAGGCTACTCGGCGGGTCGTCCCAGAAGAAGAAGCAGGCCGCCCCGAACAACCCCCAACAGCGGCTGGCACGCTTCCGCCAGCGCTACAATCAGATACTGGTAGGCCTGGCTGAGTCACCCGGAATGCTGCGAGTCTGACACATGGCAGCAAACATGGCAGAAGTCGACCAACCTCGCCCACGACCGCGAAGCCCTGGGCAACATCCGGCGCGGCTTCCAGGCCCTCACAGCCATCCTCAGCGACGAGTCGCGATCCCCCGCGCCGCACATGTGCCTGCAGTTCGCCGCCGCCCAGCAGATATATACGGCCGTCTCCAAGATCGCGGCGACGGCACACGATGAGGGTACCGTTAGGGACGCCGTGGCCTTCTACAATGCCCTCATCGACAGCGAGGAAGAGGACTTCCTCGAGAACGACGTCTTCGCCGCCTCGCTCATGAACTTCATCGACCGCACAGTCGGGTCTGGCAGCATGGGCATAGGAGAGGACATCGAGGCTGACATCGTGGAGCTGCTCTTCGGCATCGCAGCCAAGATCAGGCTACAGCCAGAGATTCTGCATGTCTGGTTCACGACCACATCCGCAAACAGCGAGGGACGAGTGCTGAACCCCAAAACCGATTTCGCCGGCGTCACACAGAAAGAGGACTTCCCTTTGTGCTATCAGCTCATCGACCATGTCCACCACGAAGGCCGTATCGGGGATTTTGCGCGCACCGGATTGCTGTACATATTCGAGTCTGCGTCCAGGTCCATGGATCTGGAACAGTGGATCGTCAATAGTGATCTGCCTACGCTCATGGCGACTGGCTTGGGAGCACTTTACAGCCAGATGAGCAGGTATGAAGCGCACCGAACCCGAGACAACGAAGCTAACATTGTCCAGAAAGCTATCAATACTCCACCCCGCGCATGACCTGCCTCCTGTCTTACTACTCTCCGACTACACCGAGATGCAGCCCAATCCACAAGCAGAGAACTTCTTCACACCCGACTTTCAGAGCCATCTTCTCACCTTCTTGTCTTACCTTGCGTTCTGGCAAGATGTGCTCGAGCATTGCAGATCTCTGGATGTTAGAGTTACATTGATTGACCACTTTCAAGCTTTGTTCCTCCAGCAGCTATTGTGTGTTACTCTTGTATGTCTCCAATATGTACATAGCTGACTCCGTGCAGATACCCTTCACTACTTGAGTCGTCCGACGCCGATGGCGGTTCATCCGTCGCAGTACTTACGTACCTTCGCCATATACTAGATGCGCTTGACCACCCCGAGCTCGTGCACATGATGCTTCAGTATCTACTCGCACTCCTGGACTACGCGTCTACCACGACACCACGGTCCCCCGCAGCTGTCAAGCGCCGTCAGTCACTTATGCTGCTTACTGCATCGGATAAGGATGAAGACAAATTGAACCCATCTTTGTTCAATCTGGTCGACTTGGTCTTGGGAAGCACCGCATCGCGCAATCCACAGACGGTCATTGCATCATTGAAGTTGACGACTGTGATACTGAGCAAAAGCCATGGATACGCTCTCGGATCTCTCGTCAAGGTGATGAACTTGCATCATAAAGAACACAATAGAACTGTTGGATCCCTGAACAAGGAGCTTGAGCTGTACCTAAACCTCGCCATCGATCTCGCCGGCTTGGAAGGTGTTGATGAAGCGTACGAGAACTATCTAAAAGATACTCTGAGTTTGTTGGAGTCACATCCCTGCTCTTTGAAGACCATCGCTTTACCCGCAACGTCTTCGAAGAGTCCAGGATACTTCGACTCGACTGAAGCTTCAGCTAGGGAGGTGGATCCACATCAGTTGCTTCCAGAAGATCCGCTCTTCCAGTCTCTTATGGATTTACTTCTGAGGTTCCTTACGAACGATGTCGAGACAAATCTGGCGCTTACTGAGGCATTGATTACGCTCGGCACCTGCTCACAACTGCGTCTGGAAGGATGGTTATCCGTGGACCCTGCCGACTACCACTTCGAAAGCGACAGTCCTGAAGTCGAGTCGTTCACGAATGAAAACTTGCGCGCCATGTTCCTGGCAGAAAGGTTTCCGAAATGGGAGTCCTCTGCTGCTCCTCAACTGTTTGCATGCCTGCAACGTCTCCAGACGCAAGTCGATGCCCTGCGCAGCGATATCAAGGACTGGGACGAGCACGTCGCGAACCGTAAGCATGCCTTCCGCTTCCATCAGGATCTCGTAGAGGAGTCAAAAATGTCGACGCCTCAGTCAAAGCCTGCGCGACCTCCCTCGGAAACTCCAGTTGGATCTTGGACGCCGCAAATACCACAACACGTACGTAACCAACCGACGACGCCCTCCAGAGCGCAATCTCCGAGAGGCAGGAAGGAAACTCTTTCTGAGGCAAGGAACACACCCACTACATCACCCGCACCATCAAGATATGGAGGCCAGACACTCGTTGGTTCACCTGCCCGAGCATCGTCCCCTATGTCAGGAACGTACGCCGTACAGCAGCCTTCTTTGATGTCCGACGTCGACGCTAGCATATCACAGATCAGGATGAGTCAGTTCGGCAAGAGGCGTATTCGCTTCCGCCGGCCGGCTGGATCAAAGGAGGTGGAGGTCATGCTATCGAAGTTCCAACCACCGCCAAAGGAACCTTCTGATGACGCGGCGACAGGTGCTGAGGATTCAGAAGACGATGATATTCGAGAGGCGAGCTTACTACACATCATTACAAACGTGGTCATACTGCAGAACTTTGTGTTGGAGCTGGTTGCGTTGATGCAGGTCAGGTCAAGTCTGTTCAATGAGGTCAGATTCATCTGATTGTAGGTTTGCCGAGGGAAGCGTTTGATGTAGTAAGAATATACCCATTTTTATCTCTCCTTCAATACGTCCCGAGGAACATCTTGTAGGACAGTCAGGATTGCCTGGGCATCTTCCGAGGCATCTTCGCGCACGTGCACGTCGGCCGCTTTCGGGATGGGCTCTGCAGCGGAGAGTTTCCGACAGCCCCTCCAACGTCATCTCCCACACTTTCACATGTCGATCATTCCACCCCTCATCCATCATCAGACGCTCGCCTACACGAGCTTGTGAAAGCGCGAACCCGGAAACACGCGAAACTCGAATTCAGGCATAAAACCAGGATTGCATGTGCTATCATCCCAAGCAGGCCATGATGAACGGCCAATGGCTTGGGCAGCTGGGCAACTGTGGCTCGGCAACGTAATTCCTCGAGCCGATCGCCGGCCGAACGACATCAGCGCATCGTAACTTCCGCTCGCCCACCCATGGCGAAATCCGGGGTTTGCCAAGGTACCCCATTGTTTGCCAGCTGCCAGACAAACGCGTGCCAGTCGACACTAAGACACGCGGTCTGGGCTCACGCAAGGGCCGAGGCTGGCGGAGCAAATGGGTGTTTGTCCTCACACCCGCGGGTAGTCAAGGCAGGCTTCTGATCAGCAATGTATGGAATATGACTGAATGATTTCCTTGCGCTCGTGCTTTTCTCGCTTTCCTAAACCTCATTTCGAGTCTCCTTCTTGATACCCGTCGCATAGCTGTTGCTATTGATTAGCTTGCTTGCTCTCCCTCTGTCGTCATCTCTAGAAGCCGAGGTTTCTAAAGCGCATCACAGCTCTCGTTCAGAAAGTTGGGCTACAGCTCAGGATCGCTCCTTCAGTGTCACAATCTCGTGTAACCCCACGTGCTCGTGCCTTGGACGCCCTTTGGTCCCAATTCGTCGCAGCAAACACCTTCCTGGACACTTGCGCTCCAACTCTACACAACATGTCTGCGAAATCAGTACAAGGGCCTGGCGGCAAGAAGCCCGCGTCGGCGGCCACAAACTTGATCGGTAAGCCTCAAATTGGGAATTTGGAGGGTATGCAACCGCGATGGCAGGATACTGACGCGACATGAAGCCGGTGGTGGTGCTGGAATGATGGAGGCACTCGCGTGTCATCCTCTCGGTGAGTTACAAGTCCCCAAGCCTACGTTATCTGCGCATCAAGTCTAATTGGATATCAGATACGATCAAAGTCCGCATGCAACTGTCAAGACGAGCTCGCGCTCCAGGAGTACGTCCCCAATCATACTTTCGAAGCGGTCGGCATATACTATCCAGAACGTCACTGATTGGTGTACATTACAGGCAAAGAAGCGCGGGTTCATTACGACCGGAACTGAGATCGTGAAGAGAGAGACAGCATTAGGCCTATATAAGGGATTAGGCGCCGTTCTCACAGGCATCGTCCCGAAGATGGCCATACGCTTCACAAGTTATGAGTGGTATAAGCAGATGTTAGCGGACAAAGAGGGCAATGTCGCGTCAAAGTCTACATTTATGGGTAAGTTTGAAGCTCGCGGAATCGCAAGGCGCATCTTTTCGGAACAGAGTCTACTCAAGAATGACCGAATACTAACACTTTACAGCTGGTCTTGCCGCTGGTGTCACGGAGGCCGTTCTCGTCGTCACACCTATGGAGGTCGTCAAGATCCGTCTTCAAGCGCAGCACCACTCGATGGCCGATCCGCTCGATATACCCAAGTACCGAAACGCCGCGCATGCCATGTATACTGTCATCAAGGAAGAAGGTGCAGGCGCATTATGGCGTGGTGTCTCGCTCACAGCCTTGCGCCAGGGAACAAACCAAGCGGCAAACTTCACTGCATATTCGGAACTCAGGGCGCAGTTACAGAAGTACCATGGCACAACAGATCTGCCTGGCTACGAGACGAGTCTGATCGGTCTGATCAGTGGTGCTGTTGGTCCGTTTACGAACGCGCCGATCGACACCATTAAGACGAGGTTGCAGAAGACGCCTGCGGAGGCAGGTCAAACTGCTATTCAGAGGATAGTAAACATCGGAAAGTAAGTTCTCGAGCGCAACCAACTTCCGAGTGTTAGCTGACAATTCACAGCGACATGTGGAAGCAAGAAGGTATCCGCAGTTTCTACAAGGGTATCACACCGCGTGTGATGCGAGTAGCCCCCGGTCAAGCTGTCACATTTACCGTGTACGAATATCTGAAGGGTGTGTTGGAGAAAGGCAGAGAGATGCTGCCTGGTGGGGCATATGAGGAGTGAGCTTGCATTGTGTTTCACAGTCCGTTGAAGAGCGCCCTTCGATAAGCATACGTTGATTTCCAAGTATGTTGAAGCCTGTAATTCATGTGAAATACAACAACAAATGAACTTCAGAAACGCCACTCAGGGACCAGACTGCATGATGGAAGCAGGGCTGCCAAGGTGCATCGGCCGTCCAGCCCACCTGCCCCACTATAGTACAGCATCACCGCTGGTTCGACGTCAGTGTACACGTTGAAATCAGTGCATTCAACAACATTGCAGCCTCTTCTTTGAGTGTCTCGACAACCACAGAAAACACTGTAGTAGAGACTTGCCAAGATGCAGTCTGGTATCTCCGGTAACGATCTTCCAGCGCGCTCCAACCTCGCACCCCACTAACAACGCCCATAGCTTCCCAGGAGCTCAAATCCGCCGTCGGCAGCCTCATAACCTCAAGCTCGCAACGCGGAATCCTAGCCACAATCCAAAACGAGACCATCATCCCCAGCGACACCATATCCTCGTCAGCATCGACTTTCCTCGCCGACCTCTCCAATCTCCAGTCCCGCATCCAGCCCAATGCCGCACTCTACCTTCTCCTTCGCCGCGCCGACTCGCTCTCCTCGCCCGACAAATCTCTCGTAGCCGTAACATACGTACCCAATGCCGCGCCGGTACGCCAGAAAATGCTCTTCGCATCCACGCGCCTCACTCTCGTGCGTGAACTAGGCGGAGAGCATTTCAGCGAGAGTGTCTTCACGACCGAAGCATCAGAGCTCACGCCGGAAGGCTGGGAAAAACACATTGCGCATACAGCGTCTGACAACCCGCTGACAGCGGAGGAACAATCGCTGCAGGATATCAAGGCTGCCGAGGCCCTGGAGAGCAGAGGCACACGCGGCCAGGGTTTGGCCCAAGGAGGCAGGATCGCTATTCGGGCTGATGATGAGATTGGCGGCGCGTTGAAGAAGTTGGGACAGGGTGGAACGGATAACCTCGTGCAGTTGCGCATGGACGGCGCGTCGGAGACGCTTCAGCTTGTGTCTTCTTCGTCAGCGACGCCTTCGACTCTCTCCCAGGCTATCGATGCTAAGGAGCCGCGGTACTCGTTCTACCGTCACGATGACGCTGCTGCGAGTATCGTGTTCATCTCGACGTGTCCGAGCGGAGCGAAGATCAGGGAGAGGATGCTGTATGCAGCGAGTAGGGGCAATGTGGTCAGTCTGGCGCAGAACGATGGTGGGCTCAAGGTGGAGAAGAAGATTGAGGCGACGGACCCAGATGAGATTACTGAGCAGGTTATCCTGGACGAGTTTAAGGTGGAGAAGAAGGAGGAGAGCAAGGGATTTGCGAAGCCAAAGAGACCTGGACGGCGGTAGGTGGCATAGCAGGTATGAAAGTGGACAACACGATGGGCGGCAAAACTTATCATCAGAAGCATAAATATCAAGATGACAATGGATATCATTCGCATCATACTGCACAAGTTCGACTGGCACTGTGCTATTATCTACTCTCCGTTCCTCAAGAAACCCCGGTTACCATGCGGCCTCCTCTCCATCTTCTTCCCGAACCTAACGCCGGGTTTCCCTGCCTTCTTGTCCATTTCGCGCCCCTTCAACCAGTGTTCACGTACGTTCTTCGTATTCCTGTTGACCTTGGGCGGCAGCACCCGGTTCTGCTGTGCCAATACCGCTACGCTGAGCTTGCCCTTTTTCACATCCTTCGCTGGCTTGTCGACGCGCTCCAGGAACTTGATATGGTGGTTGAGCTTCTCCTTCCTAAGTTCCTCCTCTGTCTTTCCGCGGCGCTGGGGCGGTGGCGTGGGAGGGCGCTGGTCGTCGATGGTCTCGAGGAGGGAAGCGGGCAGGAGACCGTTTGATACGTCGATGTCCATGCGCGACGCAACTTCCGGCTCTTTCTCGAGGGGGCCGGCGGCAGCCTTTGCTTCCTTGGCAGCTTTCTTCGCCAACTTCTTTGCCTTCTTTTCCTCACGCTCGCGCTTTGCAGCTTGTTGAGCAGCAACGAGTTCCTCGCGCGCTTGCCGCTTGGCCTGCTCCTTTGCTTGCTGAGCCTTCTGCGCGCGGTCGGCTTCGGCTTGCGCAGCTCGTGCTTTCGAACCTGCAGCGGCTGTGGTGACTACCTCGGGGGCTTCGTCGTCCGAATCGCTTGCTTCGTCCTGGTCGACTTGGCTTGTTTGCGTTGGGGGTAGTGACTCGATGGGCTGAGAAGCTTCATATCGCTTGTGGCCTTGCTTGATCGCAACGGGCGAATCTTGCGACTCGGCAGGCTCCTCGCTACCAAAGCGTCTATGCGTCTTTTCAGGTTGTGCTGAAGGAGGCGCGTCGCCTTGCGAGGGTATAGGAGCTGTGCTGCTCTCGTACGAGGACGTTGGAATCTCGTCGGGGAACTTGGACGGCGTCTCTACAACCTTCTTCGGGCGGCCTCTGCCTCTCTTCGCTGAGCCTGGTGCCAGCGTCTGGCCATCTCCAGTCTTAGCCTTGGGTGTAGGTGATCCCTCAGGTTGCTTAAATGTTGTGGCGGGCGTCGCGTATACTGAGCCTGAACCTGAACCAGGCTGCTGCGCTGGTGTGTAAAAGGACGGATTTTGTGAAGTTGCTGGCGCCTCTTCCCTGCCTTCACCGAAGCTGTCCGTGGCCGTCGAATCATCCGGCGACTTCCTGCTGACTACAACGTGGGGACTCGATCGGCGTCGGAGTGGCAGAAATTCATCCTGTGTCGGCGTCTGAGGGTCTTGGGTCGCAGGCGCGGCGGCGACAGCAATTGTGTCTGAGACATCCTCTACGGACTCTTGCGAAAGTCCTTGTGAAGGCGCATCCGAATCGGCCGACTGCTTGGCAGATCTCTTCTTGGAGGACGACGCGGGCGCAGACTTCCTCTGCCTTTTCGTTTGTGTCGGCGTCTCTAGCGACTCGAGTTCTCGCTTTCCTGCGGCTTTCCTTGTCGAGCTGCGCGGCGTCGGTGTCGGTGCGCCTGGCGTCTCTGTTCCGCCTCGTGTAGTGACCATTGCGTCTTCGTTGCTGTGGGTTGATACGCGTCGTGTGCGAACCGCGACTGTTCTTGTCGTTGCTGCGTTGGTGGATCGCGCGATGTGGAAAAGATTCTGGCGTGCCAAGATTTCGCGGCCATTGCGGACCCCCGAGACTAGCGGGCCTGGTGAATTCCAAGGATTACCGCATCGCCGTTCACCAACTGTCGAGCAGTCATCTCGTAACTATGTCGACTCCTCGCGCAGTATTACGCTCAGCAAGCGCAATCGCGCGTCTAGAGCCATGTTTGTCGTGCCGATCGCGTCAAACAACTCTAGCCATCCGCTACAATGCTACGAGATATCCGATGGCCTCGCATTGGCTTGCAACGGGCATGCGAACCCAGAATTATTCCATCAACCGAAAATTGGATCCAAAAGCACGTGTTGAAGTTGATACTCGCGCTCGACTGGGCTTCTACACCATATGCAAGCAACAAAGCGTACTCAATATCGAGCCGCGTACGGCTCTGAGCATCTACAATGACTTCGTTGCGAAAACGAAAACAACTTCCCATAGCGACAACGTTTTGCGGATAGTCGAGAGTAGGTTCGCGGCCCATACTCCCCTCTATAGATGGCACTGACATGAGCAGAATACAACGTCCGATTAATTGATATTACATCTCTTGCGATGGCCACATTCAAAGTGCCCGATCTCAGCAATCCAGAGATAAGAGCTCGACTGCCTCCTAGTCAGCACAAAGAAGTCGCTGGTATGCTTCTGCAAGGATGTGCGCACGCAGGGGATCCTCTCGCGATCGTACACATCCTGACTGTCGTCTACCTTGGCAATTTGGGCAACCAGCCCGCTCAAGAGATTGCAAGGCTCTTTCCACAGAAAGATATCGCCCAATACCGCCAGCTGCTCGACACGATTGACTTGCAGACCTTGGAAAAGACTCCAACTCTAGTAGTTGAAGTTTTGACTCTAAGAGGACTCTTCCTTGAGCAAGCAGGACAGAAGCAAGAGGCCATAAAAGCATATCAAGAAGCCATCAAGCCTTCAACTCTTAATGATCAAACTGGAAGGCCATTAACGCATGCGATGCAATTTCCCCTTATAGCACCCTGGAATGCGCTCGGTTATCTACTCAAAGCAGACAAAGATCCGAAAGTACAGGCAGAAGCTCAGTCATATTTCCAGAAAGGCGCTCTCGAAGGTGATGATCCGCTTTCATACTACGAACTCGCAGCCTATGAGCCGAAAACAAGCGAAAAGTGGTTGCGGTATACGAGCAAAGCAGCAGCATCCGGTCACAGACAAGCCATACTGGACCTCACTGGCTTCTATCAAGAAGTGGCAGCATCGAACTCGTCTGTTTTAGAAAACGGTAGCATACGACATGCGCTCAACTGGTTACTGACCTGGAGACGCGGAAGCGCCGCGAAGCTTGCGCGAGAGTGGTTACATGTGGCGTCTGTCGTTGGACACAAACCTTCCATGTTACAACTTGCGGAGTATTACAAGTCTATTGGTCATGAAGAAGAATACAGGGACTATTTGCGTCTGATAGTCGACTCTGACAGCGCGGCCCTTTACAAAGAAGAGGCACCACAGCTTGTGCAAGTTGCGAGGTTGCGGCTTGCGGGAACCCGGTAACAGCCAATACAACCAGTAGGAGACCATGTCCTGTATACTCCATTCTCTTTCAGTGTATCATGCGTGTTCGCCGCGCTCAGACGCACAGCCTGGTGTCGTTTCAGAAGCAACTTTCATCTGAAGTGTCTATCAGACAATTACGCAACTGTTCGATGATTCTGCGCAAACGATCTCCACCCCAGATCGATCTCGTACTACGCATTAGACATACTTATGTGTGTTGAAAGACATCTTGGTCATATCCTCGACAAAACGACTATCTCCGGATCTACCCCGGCCTACCCCACCTCGGCAGGTGAGCTACTGGCCTTCCTTATCTGGCACTCTGATAGTGGCCACAGCATCCGATGACTGCTTGAAGACTTAAATTCATCGCCAGTATGATCATCTATCTACTTAACACATACCATTCTGCATCTTCACGAAGACATTAAGCAAAATCTACCATCAAAAATCGATCTTCGATCACTTCAATCTAGCATAACATCTGTTCTCACAGTCATGTCGTCTACTATCCCTCTCAACAGTCATCGAAAAGCCTTGATAGGCTCACCTTCAAACTTCTGGTCGCACTCTACCAAGAATGGCTTTGACCTCACCCATCCCTCTACGCACTCGTCACCAACTACCGGGCCCACACACACCATCCAGACACGAGCTGATGCCATCACAATCGATCCTTCGAAATCCGCCCTTGTCATCATTGACATGCAAAACTTCTTTCTCTCCGAAGCTTTCGGCCGCGGCCAAAAAGGTCCTGGTCACATTGCCTGCGAACAGTTGGTCAAGTACGCTATCCCAGCTGCACGAAAAGCTGGCATCAGGGTCGTATGGGTAAATTGGGGGCTTACGGAGGAAGAAGCCAAAGAGATGCCGCCAGCTGTGAAACGCGCATTTGGCTTCTTCTCCATTCCGGAAGATGCCGATTTTAAATCCGACGACGCTTTTGGACACCAGGAAGGAAGCGTGAGCATGGATCGACATGGCAAAGAAAACCTGTCTTTCTACCGTGGTATCGGTGCTGACTGCGGGATGCTCAAGTTTCCAGACGGGAAAACCGTAGCGGGGGGTAAATTACTCATGCGCGATTCTTGGAACGCAGCGCTCTACCCTCCACTTGATGCCATGTATGTCGAAGGCAGCAAGTTGGAGAGTAGGCCTGACGTCTGGATCCATAAGAACAGGATGAGCGGGATGTGGGGTGCCACGACACCCCTCAAAGAGTTTCTGGATAAAGAGGGTATTAGGACGTTGTTCTTCACAGGAGTGAATACCGACCAGTGCGTGGGTGGAACCCTGACTGATGCATTTAGCAATGGGTACGACTGTGTTCTGTTAGGTGATGGCTGTGGGACGACCACGCCAGACTATGCGCAGCAGTGTTGGGAGTATAACGCTGCTAGAACCTTCGGGTTTTGCGCCAGCTGTCAACAGTTTGCCGAGGGCTTGGGTAACTCTTGAATATGTAATCTACGTATCTTCATTCGAATCCAGAAACCGACGTAGAAGGATGGTGAGTACAACTGTAAAGTCAATGGTCTCCGTGGTGACTCTTGAAAGAGTTCCCAGGAGCATCTGTGGGACGGTCTAATCCACACATAGCCAAGACCAGTCTGTCCACTTCGTCACCTCCACATCCTATAAAACCCACCCTTCCTGAGCCTACTGCTGCAAAGGCTACTGAAGCGAGACGTTCCGGTTGTTGTCGAGCACGGTATACGGCCTGTTCTTTAGGTACGCCTCGGAGGAGGAGGTCTTGATTCTGGATTATTGGGGAGAGGACCGTGGTACGCAGCAAACCAGGATCGTTTTGTACAAGATCAGTAATTACGTTCTCACTTCTTACTAACTCCCACTGAAGCCCGAAACCGTCCTTGAAGAGAGCCTCGAAGGCGTCCACTCTATACATTGGCCAATGGAAGTATCCCGTGAATATTGTAGTACAGCCGTTTCTGGTTCGTTCGATCAAGTGATTACGTAGCGTGGTACTCGGTTCTTCGTTCTCCAGGATGTGATTGCTTTGGACTAGAATAGCATTTGGCCAGTCTGTACTGAGGCAGTCGATAGCGTCTTTTACCGTGCGGGACTCGTGGACCGCTGCTCGTTGTATCAGACGAGGCGCAATCTTATCTGATACACCGAATGGCGTGGATTGATCTCCTGCCAGTGTGATGACAAGAATATTGAGCATGATGGAAGCCCTTGCCAATGTAACTTTGACTGTAAACGACAAGGATGGGTCTGGAACTGAAAAATTCGAGAGCAGTAGATGGAGTCTTTTTATAACAACATAAATGTGCGCTGAGCAATCCTCAGCTCATCAAACGAAGGGGCAAGCCACACATGATCCGGCATCGTGAACAATCAAGCAGGGAAGTAAGCTGCCAGCATATCTGATGGGCTTATTCTTCCGCAAATATGAAGACATGGGAGATGTCCACGAAAGTAAGTTCCACCAGCTCTGCGAAGTATACTGAAAAATCATGTATTAAATTACACAGTTCAAGTTGCGCAGGAGTGGCGCTTCCTGATCAGACGATATCGCCCCGCCAAGGCCGCCGCGGACATCGGAAAAAGCCTCGGCTAAGCAGCGCGAACGCAAGAAGCAGCTCCGATGCTATCCCCCACCCTGGTTCTTCTACATCATTACCGGTGATACCCCCGAAACATTACGCTGCCCGGTGCTGAGGAGGAAACAAACACACAATGTCAGGACTGAGGATATTAGTGCCCGTCAAGCGGGTCATTGACTATGCGGTACGTCCATTACACCAACACATGGACATGGCGCATGCATGTTCGACACTTGAAGGCTTGAAAGAATGGCTTCGAGGATGATGGCACTCAAGACGGCTGTCTCAGTAGCGAATGACACTGACACCACGATCAGGTCAAGCCCCGCGTCAACCGCGCCCAAACCGCCGTAGAAACCGCAAACGTCAAGCACTCGATGAATCCCTTCGACGAACTCTCCATCGAAGAAGCCGTTCGTATGCGCGAAAAGAAGGCCCACCACGCGAATGCCCCCAACGTAGAAGAGATCGTCGCCTTCTCCGCCGGCGTCCCCAAATCCCAAGACATCCTCCGCACAGCCATGGCCATGGGCGCAGACCGAGGCATACACGTAGTCGTAGAAGAGAAGGACGCCCTGGAACCGCTAGGCGTCGCGAAGCTTCTACGGAAAGTAGTAGATGAGCAAAAGAGCAATCTTGTAATCCTAGGCAAGCAAGCCATCGACGACGACGCCGGCCAAACAGGACAAATGCTCGCAGGCCTCCTCAACTGGCCGCAAGCAACACAAGCCTCCAAAGTCACAATCAACGATCAAACCGTCGAAGTCGTCCAAGAAGTCGACGGTGGTGTTCAAACAATCAAAGCCAAACTTCCCATGGTCATTACCACGGATCTGCGCCTCAACGAACCCCGATACGCTAGTTTACCCAACATCATGAAGGCGAAGAAGAAGAAGCTGGACAAGAAGAGTCTGAGCGACTATGGGCTAGACACGGAGATCAGATTGAAGACAGTAAAGGTCACTGAGCCACCACCACGGAAGGGTGGTGTCAAGGTTGAGGATGTGGATGGCATGATTAGCAAGTTGAAGGAACTAGGTGCTTTGTAAAAAGCATGCCTATGTATCAATATTCCAAAAAGACTGAAATGCAACAAAAACGGACAGATCCTCGCAGCGTTTGTGCGACTACAACTTGTCGCCCCATACATTATCCCCCATGACCTCATGATCCTTCACGTCCAGCTTCCCGTAGCCTGGTTCCAGCTTCCTCACTCTCAGATCCTCCTCATCCTCACTACTGTATTGCACGTTCTCGTTTTTGAGATACTCCTTAACTCCATCGCTGTCCTCCTCGCTCCGCTTGACATACCCACCAGTATAATCGTGCGACTTAACCCTCTTGACACCCACCCAACCCAATCCCTTCTGTAGCCCATCCAACTCCTCCGCCTCCTGCTCGCTCAGCCCCTGAACCCTTTTCAAAGTCAGAAGGGAGTTGATCCTTTCTGAAGTCTCCAAGTAAGTTGACCGGTCTTTCTCATTCCATTTCGCGCTGTATACGTCTGGCTGTTCGAGATCGACGCGTATGACTTCCCACCAGTGAGATCGCATGGCTTGCGAGAATGTGCCGTCGAGGTTTTCCTGCCTTGAATCGATGCGGTAGAATGCTGTTGTGTTGCCGTCCAAAGTATCTGTCCAAGTCGCGTTTACCTTCTTCTTCTCCACGTTCCCTTCTTCGTCCGTGTCTGCGTTGGGATTACAGCCTTGCAACACGCAATCAGTCAGTTTCTTGTCCGCTGCTTCTAAATCATTGAACCACGCGATAATCTCGAGGTATTGCTCCGGATTTTTGGGGTACTCTAGTTCGATGTACCATTTTTCAGCGAGCGTGGTACCGGACATGGTGACGCCGACACTAGGGTATTCATATTGGATGCGATCATGGCCGGTCCACTGAGAAGGGATCTTAGGTAGTTCGGCGGAGGCGACGCGGAATGGGGGTTTGTCTTCGGAACGTGAGTGGGAATGGATGACTAGGTAGACGGAGTTGACAGACATTTCGGGTTTTGGGCAACTCTTTGACAGAAGGCTCGGGATAGGAGACGAATGTACTTGTAATATAAATTAGGCCTCGAGATGGACAAGCTTTGTGTAGAGTGGCCCTTTTTGCTAACAAACTAGCACGGTTGCGTGAAAGCATGCCTCAATTTTTGCTACTACCCGCTGCCACCTAGGTTTGATCCATATATGTCCCTAGTTTATCCTAGTTCCCAAAATTGACAGCGACAACCTCCCACCAATACCTAGTCATGACACTCTTAGTCCCATCATCAAGCGTCATCGGCTGATGAACAACGTAAAAAATGCTATCCATCATGTGATCATTTAGCTCCGAAACATCCCATAGAGACTTTGGAGCTCTTGTCACCTTGATACTGGCTGCCCTGAACCCGTCTATATGCTTCTTCGCTTCATCGACCAGGAGCTGCTGAGCGACGTCCTTAACGGGGTTGTGGCCAGAGATTCGTACGTCTTCCTCGCAAGACTTGCTATGGGCTAACTTCGTCTTCCACCGCCCACCGTCTGCAGCTACCACTTCCACTTCATCGTATGTGTTGTCGCGGTCTTCAAGCTGGGCGAAATCCTGATCATGCCGGATCTTCTCTGCCCAGCTGAACGAGGGTCTCCTACGTTTTCCATCCTCCCTAATCTGCTGAGCAGTACGGAGGTGGAGCTGGAATCTGAGAACTATGTAGATGATTCCCGTAGCCATGATTTCTCGTGACAACTGGCGGAGATGAATAGAGGGACTCTGTATTACTCATGAACTCTTTTATACGTCTCTGGCTACCAATGAGACCGCTGATGCTAGTCGCGTGGAGGAGCCGTACTACCAGACTCCCCCAGATCACGAGGACTGCGCAGCAAAGAAACTGAGGAAGCTTCCCGTGGTAAGGCCGCCAACCAAAGATAGCGACATGAAGCTTCCTGCTGCCTCAAGTTCTTCTGGTTCAACCCACTCAGCGAAACCCATCATACAGCTGCTACCCAAGTAGCCATTTGTTATGCCAAAGAGTAGCTGTACAATGAAGAGATAGAAGAAATCGGAGTTGACGGCGGCGCCTTTCCCACCAATGTTGCAGAGGAAGTACAAGGGTATGAAGAGTACACGCGCGATGGACAGAAAGAACAAGAGGCGTGGACGATGCGTAAGACGAAGGGCAGGTAGAGCGGGTCCCACTCGACCCATGAGGTCACCAAGATTCCAGAAGAAGAAGCCTAGAGGGATGAAAGTTGCTGGTTGGAAAAGGCGAGGAGCCGTTGCTGGATCGCGTACGCTTAGTACTTGTGGCGTGAAGACAGGGAAGAACATGGTAATTGCAAAGGTGATGAAGACAGCGCCGGCGAGCCAGAAGAGCTTCTTGAGCATGCGCGTCAGCGGTACACTCTTGCGCTCGTTGTGCGTTGGGCCGTATTCGGGTCCTTGGTCGTACGATGCTTGTGACAGGCGCTGCTTTGAGCTAGCCCTGGAGAGGAGGTAGAAGAAGGCTACCAATGTTGCAGCGGAGACAGCCGTGGCGGTCAAGAAGTAGATGAAAGCAGAGGTGCTAGACTCTTGCGGCGCTCCGTCGGTATGCTGCTTCTTAGGCACAGACAGAACCGATATGATCTGGGTGATGGAAGGCAAGACACCGGCAATGCCTTGACCAGACATGATTCCCTGGGTATATTCCTCTCTTCCAAAGCCCGATACATATGCAAAGACGCCATTCTGGCACAAGCCTGTGGCAAGGCTAGCGCTCAACACCATGATCATGAGGAAAGCGAAGTAGACACCGACGGATATGTTCAGGAAGAACTTTGTGGATATGGCGAGAAGGGTGAAGACGACAGCGTTCAAGGCGAGCGATGCGACGATGCGTTTGGGGTAGTTGGCACGAGCCTGGAGCTTGGTCAAGACGATCATGGAGCCGAGGTTGCCTACGGTGGAGACGCAGAGGATGGAGGACTGGAAGTTGCGGAGGAGGTTATCGTTGGACTCGAAGCGTCGCTGGAAGTACGGGGCTGCTGCTAAGAACATGTTCCTAGTGCAGTCAGTATCATGTCTGCAGTCATGTCTGAGGTACCCACCAAGCCCATAGCATCGAGACACCCAACAGGGTGAAGACAGCATAGTCCGTCCACGAGAATGCCTGATCCTCGCGCTCGATACGCTCGCCATCTGGCCGCTCAGACCCTCCTTCTAGTGGCTCATACGATGCCGAAGTGTTCTCGCGATCGAATATCTGGCGGATGCGATCCATGATGGGAGGTGTCGTCGCGTTCGAGGTGCTCTCGGGGATGTACTGCGGAGTTGCGGAGATGCCGATACACGTCTACGAGGAAGAGACGTCTTGAAAAGGAAGACGAATACTGTACGGGTGGATACAGGCGGACATGTTCAAGCCGTGTCGGTGCTAGTAGGACTCATGATCATATCGCGTGGGTGAGCTCGAGAGTCGACGGGTGACACGCGGGTGTAGATCGCGCTAGTGGACTGGGGCTCTGCCTGCGCGGCATCTG
Source organism: Alternaria hordeiaustralica (assembly GCF_023758085.1). Classification (NCBI taxonomy): domain Eukaryota; kingdom Fungi; phylum Ascomycota; class Dothideomycetes; order Pleosporales; family Pleosporaceae; genus Alternaria; species Alternaria hordeiaustralica. Next base: position 191,446 of record NW_026056776.1, on the reverse strand, counting down.
GAATGCTTTGATGTCACCTCCCCGCGCTGCCCCTCCGATTCGCTGCACCATCTCACCACCAAATACTTAGCTGCGAGCGTCAAATAGACCAGACGTATTTTAGGACTACATCTTCTTTCGTTGCTACGAACATGTCATACCAACTCCCACCCAACACAATCTCCATCAAACGGAAGCGCACCGATGCGCCTGTCGACTCTCTTAGAATCGAACACGCCGAAAAGGACATCAAGCGACAAAGAAGCAGCGACTTTGCATACAAGCGTCTCACCAAGCCGGGCGACGATGTCCAACAGGAATCAATACCACCCACGCCAACTCTCGCGCGCCGTTTTCGCCTTGATCCTGTGTCCAGGATTGGTGCAAAACGGCATTTCGTAGAGGAACAAGAGGTCACCAAGGAGAACATCCCAGCAGGCGGACAAGTGCAAGCACCAATACCAGAACCCACACCAGACTCTACACCGCGACCACGAAAGCGGCCAGGCGCCGGCAGTGCACTACACCACTCAGCCAAACCCTCGATACACCGGAAACCACCCGTCACCGAGCCCTCAGAAAACGATGTACGCAACCTGGAAGCCCTGTCAAAAGAGGTGGAAAAGGTAGACAATCTCGAAATACCCCTCCCCTCGCCTTCGAAACACAAGCCCAAAGTGCCAGCGAAACGCTTTGCAGAACGGCACCCGGACAAGGCTGCAGCCCTCGCAGCCCAAGATGGCACAATGGCTGATGGCGACGCCATGGATATTGACAGTGAATACGTATACGATCACTACGTCCGGGAACCCGTTCTACCAGACGCCCCTGCCCCGACAGGCACAGTCGGTCTTCTAGTTATCAGCGAAGAGGACGCAGACTGGTGGGACAACAACGAGAACAGCGACCGAGAGTTCGACACGGATGACGAAGACGAGAATGCAGAGGATTACTACGCCAACGACTATCCAGAGGACGAGATGAGTGACGACGACGAGTTCGATCGCAATCTGTACCAGTCCAAATACCGCCATGGCAGTGACGACGAAGAGTACAACATTGGAGACGATGACGACAATGCATTGGGAAGCGGCGAGGATGAGGACGATCTGCATTTCAAGATGACGGTACCCAAAGCACAGAGAGTGGGATATTGGGGTATGCAAGGGGAGTCATAACATGGTCGTCTACTAAGACACTGTCCGCTTTCGCCGCACATCAGCCATGTTATTTTCTAACCATCTTTCCCTAGAAGCATTCCCAGTATCTCGTCAGCATTAGACTAGAGATCAGGCCTCTGCAAAGAATCAAAGGAATGCCATTGGTTTCATGTGATCAAATCACACTGTCAACGTCTAATACTCCTGGTAATCATCAAAAACTGAGAGGGTATCATGTCAAACTCCCGACCCCAAATCATACACGAACCAAACCCAGGGTACATTCCATAGCCCTGCCGAAGCGTTCCACTCCATGTAAAGCCATCATGTGAAAATCATGTCCCATCCGTGAACGCCACTGCATCTCTCTACGCTTCGATTCCCATACCCTCCCATGGATTGTCAACGTTCGTCTTCGTAACCTTTTCCTCGTCATTGTCTTTACCCGTAGCACAGGATGGCTCCTCCAACATGGCGTTTTTAGGAAAAAGAGCCTCCTCCTAGATGGCGCTAACACTCGCTATACTGCCCTTCCGCTGTTGGCCAGGTCCGGGTAGTTGTCCAGGGAGTATCTGTCGGGGTCCGCCTGTACCGATAGCACTTGGCCTCCTGCTCCCTGCTCCACCATCCAGCCCGGCGCTCAGCGGTGCGCCAAATCCAGCGCTTTGCGGAAAGTGCTCGTTGGTTGCACTCAATGGCGCCCCCATCATACCGAGTGCCATGCCCCGTCCGGTGCTCATATTATCACCACCCGAGAACATGGACCCGCCTCCGCCTGGGGGCGCGCCAAGTGCTGAGCGGATCATGCCTTTCATGCGGATGTATTGGTATTTCGAGCGTTGCGAGGTATGCGTGTATGTTGCCATGGGCCGTGGCCGATGTCGAGAGAGCGCCGCCATTATAGAGTCTTTCTCTTCGTCGGAATCAACAGCGCCCGAGGGCTCGAGGTCTTCGGGTAGAGGCGCGTTGGCATCAATGAGAGACCCTAAGGATATGTTAGTACACAATGTTTCTAGCTGGGTGATTGTGGGATACAGACGTTGAATCTTAGCCTGGTTCTTCTTCTGATATTGCGCCAGCAACATGTCATATGGTAGACTTCGTCCTGGAACGGCCCTCTTCAGACCCATGCTATGGCTCTTGCAAGTCAGACTTCTTGCGCAGTATCCGCCGTTCGGTAGAGAGACACCGCACTGCCTCTCAACATCGACTGGGCCTTTGGGCTTTGCTCCCTTCTGCTTGGGTTCATCCTTCTTCTTCTTTTTGGCGTTCGGCGCCTTCTCCGCGTCTCCGTCGAGTTTCCGCTTTTTGCCCTTCTTTGCGCCATCGCCGTCTATCGAGGCACCCTTGATGGCTGACTTGCGCGACTTGCCGCCCTCTTCATCTTCGCCCTTCTCTTTCCGCAGAGCTGCATCTTTGGCTTCCTTGGCCTCCTTCTTCTTCTTTAGCTTCTCCTGCTTCTTGTTCAAGCATTCACGAATATGCGCCGCAGACGATGCGCGAAGTACGGGTCGGCGACAGTGTTTACATTGTACTGTGTCCACTTTATCGTCTAGGGGTCGGCCGCTGGGGAAGCCGGCAATCGTTTTCTCGTCCAGAGGATTGATCACAGGCGAGGTGGTCGACGGAGCGGGGGCTTTGGTCTCGACGTCTAATAACATGTTAGACCGCTGTGTAGACTCACGTGCATGTACAGATACAGCGCGCTGTGGGTGACGTACTGGTCGCGTCGCTTTCCTTCCAGTTCCCAGATATCGACGGCTTCGGTACCGGCTTCTTGATCTTCAACTTGATCCTGGCTTTCTCCGATTTGACTATGTCTTTCACTGCGCTTGTGTCCAGTAGGCTAGAGTTGCCTCCAGATTCTGTGGCTGAAGGTGCTGCGGTACATTAGTTCCATCGTAGCGGCGCCGGGGAGGGGTGCGGAGTTCAGCTCACCCTTTCGTGTGCCATTCGTAGCCATTTTGGCGGCTCTACGACGCCTGCGGAGTGCTTCGGTGGACCTCTAATCACTCCGAGGGATCTTTCCAAGTGTAGTGGAGACGTATCCGATGTTAAAATGTCTCTTGCTGATGGAAGGCGACAGGTCTGGTTGCATGCGCTGCTGATGGCGGCCTCCGGTCGCGTCAAGCAGCCGCGTATCGCGTACTAACCCGAAATGGCCAGCTAGTCAGGTGTTAGGTACCAATCGAACATGAACAGTTCAAGATTTCATGCCGAACGTGGAATACAGAGCTGGAACTGATACTTCACACGACACACGGAAACTAACTCAATCTTGTTTTGGTATTTCTAGCTATACTGACAATGTGCGCTCTTGACAAATGCTAAACGCCATACACGTCAAGATCGACAGAATGTCGACTGAGCACACCACCGAAGAACCCGCCATAGATAGATATCGGGTAAAACCATGAACCAATTCTGCTGGCAAGACTGGCCATCGCAATGGCGGTCAGCTCTGCATCCTTCCGAACTCCCTAAAATGCTCAACATGTACTTTGAGCACCAAGGCTCATGGTATCAAAACGCCGTAGATCGCCAAAGTATGCTGTGTCGTCATTCGTAAATGTACTGCGGTGTTGCCAACGTCCTCACTAGCTCTGTGGAGCTCGTCATCCTCGGGTACGTTGCTGCCCAGTAGGCTGATATACATCTTGTGACCTTGGTTTAGAGCAAGCCTGTGGTCGTTTCCACTTTGCTTCGCCTCTTGCGTGGGCTTGTGGCACAAGAGACTGCATTAACGGCCTCGGCCCTTGGCCTTGGATGCCTTGACAGGCTTCGCCTTGCCCTTCTTTGGTGGTTCGTATTCTTCGATGTGGTTGTGGCCAAACTCCTCACGCATGATACTGTTGGTCCAGAGCAAGCAGCGATCCTTGGGGGTGTCCTTGTCGACATAGGTCTTGTTTCGCGTCGACACTCTTGTCTTGTTGTCATCATCGTCCTCTTCTTGGGGTTTGTTGGAGTCCTCCAGATGCTTCCGCATCTTGACCATGTATTCGGCGATACGGTCACGGAACGCTTGTAGCTCCTTGCGCAGAACACGTTCTCGATGGCCGCGCTCATCGAGCCACGCAAGTAGCTTGTCAATGTCCTCCGGGTCGTCGTAAAACGCCCACTGGTTCGAGTTGGACAGGTGCGTCGGACCTTCTTCTCGCTCTTTACGCTGCGGGATAGTGTAGCCAAAGCGCTGCATGTCTTGAGAGAGGGCAGGTTCCTCCAAGTTTGGACCAAGTTCATACTCGCTCGGTCCCTGTACCCAAATTCGTCCGTTGGCGTACCCATACTCGGCGGTAGAGCTATTCGGGACACCGCCGAATGGCATGCCATTGTGCTCGAACCAGTAGTACTTGTTCAAGAATCGATCCTTGCCAAGGATCTTGCTACGATGCACAAGAGTTTCGCGCAGATCATCGTCAAGCTCGTTGATGTTGTCCTCGCACTCCTTGAGCTCGTCTTTCTTCTTCTCAATCGCTTGTAGTAGTTTCTCCCATTCCTTCTGCTTCTTGGTCTTCTCAGCATCTGCCTTGGCCTTCTTCGCCTTCTCCTTACGAGCTTCTTCAGCAGCCGCCTTGCGCTTGTTCTTGTTCGCCGGGCGGGTCCTGCCCTTGGAAGTAGGTGCATCGTTGCCACCGTCCGCTTCGGCTTCGGCAGGTTCCTTAGACCCATCGTTAACGCTCGTCATGGATGCATCCACATCGTCATTCATCTTGGCATCCGTAGGCGACGCCGGCGTGTTGGCAGGAAGGTGGATCTTACGCTCCAAATCCAGCTTGAAAAGTTCATCAGCCAGCTCTTTGCGTTTGCGCTGGTACTCAATCTTTTCCTTGCGCAAGCGAGTCATTTCCTGGGCGGCGGCGACCAGCTGATCGCGGAAATTCTCAGTGACAACAGTAAGATTCAGAATCATCTCGAGCGCAGAGATGCGGAGGTTGACATCGAGCTTCGCGTAGTTGGTGGCGATGGTGGTGATGGTAGGTTCTTCATCAGGAGGGACAAGCTCAGCAAGGATTTCGTCACAGGCTTCCTTCCGCGCGGGATCAAAGGAAAGGCGGTAGAGGAGTGCGACCATGACTGCCTGCCATCCACCGTCCGCAAAATTGCGAGTCTTGCACTGCTCGACCCAGTCGAATTCGTTGTCGAATTCCTCGGCTTTGTGGAGTTCTTTCGGAGGCTCAGGCGTGGGTGTGCGTGGTTTAGCAACGAGTTGGGCTGCACCCGACTTCCTCAAACTGCTACGAGTAGTTCGAACAGGCGGCTCGGGCTCGGGTGTGGGCGTTGACTCTTCGCTCGAATCTTCGTCTGATGAATCCTCGCCGTCGGCCATGTTAGGTAGGGACGTCTGGATTTTGCCGGAGTCGTTGACAATCTGCTTCAGGATTGCACAGTGCATCTCTACAAACAACTCACACTCGACTGTCTCATGCGAGAACCGCATAGCGTCGACAAAGTCATCGAAGGTGAAAGAGTCTAGCATGTAGATGGTATCGTGAACGTTGAGGGTCTCCCAGATACAGAGCAACGGGCCAATACTCTTCATCAAGATGCCGGTCTTCTTCTCGTCAGCCGGCGGCTCGACTCCTTCAGGAACGTCGTCGGAGAGGAACTTCAATGGTGGTCGGTTGACCTGTAGACGAGGTTGCTTGATCTCTAGGTCCTCGCATGGGTATTTGACATACTCAATAGTACGGGGCGGTGGAGGCGCTTGTTGAGGCTGTGGAAGGTTTGATGGCCGGGGACCTTGTTGATGGTTGAAGCTGGTTTGGAATGGGAAATTGATGGGCGGGCCATGACCAGGCGCATGCATCTGCATTAATTGCGCAGCAAGGGCAGGCGGCACCTGAGCCAGGAAATTGGGTGGTGGACCAGTCACTATCTGCGGAGGTCCAGAGTAGTTGATCGGCGGGCCGTTGGCAAAATAAGCTGGCCGATGAGGGTTTCCAGCTGCCCATGGAGGCATTACACCTTGTTGTGCGTAGGGTGGAGGGCCGCTTGCGGAGAAATTAACAAAGGTAGGCTGCGCTTGTCCAGGTGGTAAAGGTGGTCTATGACCATTGACATGAGGACCATGACCGTTGGGCATCTGCTGTGGGTATTGTTGTTGAACAGGTTCGGTTACACCGTTGGGTACGCCAGTGGTAGCCCTCTTAGCAGCCAAAATAGCCTCCCGGGTCTTCTTGTCAGGAAGCTTGGTGGGTATGTCGTATCTCTTTGCCAAGCTGTCTTTGACCATCCATGGCGCACCAATCCATGACTCACGCTTCAGGGCATTGCGAAGGAAAGCTTTCAGGATGAGCTTGGAATAGGTCTTTCGATCGCGCTGGAGTTCTGAGGCTTTGTATTTGGTGACGGTTTCACCGCTGTCTTCCATAGTGATGACGTAGGTGTATGTCCGAATGTTGTCGTCCATGGACTGACCACTGAACATGCTGTGTAGTCGACTGCTGTCCGTGATCTCGGTGATCTTGCCGAAGCGGCGCGAGTGGTCGCCTTCGACGGAAACCCGATCATTCAGCATAAAGTGCTCCTTGAAATGCTGCGAACAGGTCAGCGTGGATTTCCTTGTGGGTATTGGTATCGCTTCGTGGACATACATCGTAGACATCATTCACTGTGTAGTATGTCAGCAGCACTCATGGGCTAAGCAAGCAAGACTGACTCACCTAGGTCATCCATCCGATGGTGGTCTTGAAACTGGACATAGTGAAGGACAGGAGACCTTAAGCCATCCGGAAAGATGCTGTTGATCTCTTTGGAAGCTTCCGTCTGCACGGATGTTACCTCTTCGTCGGCCTTGACGAGTATTGACGTGGAGCCTACCTCGCTCTCCTGGGCCTCGAAATAGGTATAGCCTGAATGACCAGTCGCCTGGCATGTGAAGCTCCGCTGTTGATAGAAGTCGAATCTACACCTCATGAGCGACATGTACCTACCTGACGTCATTCCATATATTTTCTTACCTCTCAAGGAACCGCTCATAGTCTGTGAAGACCTCTCCAGTCTGTTCGATATGCCACACCTATCCAGCGACTTTAGCATGTATGTTCTATGGTCCAACAGAGTATGTAGCGTACCTCAGTGCTGTCATCGAGGTTCTTCGGCAGCGGTTCGAATTTGACGGGTTTACGCTTGTAGAGAACCTGGAAAACAATTAGCACACGCTCCTGTATATAACGCGACCCAAACTATACCATGTTGGCCTGATCCCTAGCTCATGTAGCCTGTTCGACGTCCACGGTGCCGCGTCGCAAACTTCGGAAGTGTCGCGACAATCGAAGCGCGCCGATTACCTCTGCTCGAGGTAATTTGCGGTGAGAGGTGGGGGCAATGGCCCCTCTGTAGGCAGTTGATCGATTGTCCGTCTCTACGCGCCAGGAAAGGTATTTCGAAATCGTCGTCGCAGTCTTCGGTGGTCCGAGTAGCGTTCCGAGACGCGTCGATCAGTTCCGAGAGCGCGTCTAGGTGACGTGTGGGTGAGTTCGCGAGTGGTAAGAGCGTGATAGTCGGGAAGTTGTGAGGTAGGGTGGAGAGGATTAGTCGGAGAGTAGTCAATGGGGGAGAAAAGCGAGCGGAGGGTAGTGGAAGAGGCCCGTAGTCCCTTGGCACTAGTTACCATACTTGATTTGGCAAGGACTGCCTTCGCACCCTACCACCCACGCGTCAAAGCTACACACCCCACTACCATCAAAATATCAACATATTTGGACTCTTTCGAACCGTAGCAATGAGCTCTATCATGCTGCGATATGCATGCATCGATTATTCCAACTTCGGCAAACCTTGTGCATTATCAAGTTCTGTGATAATCGGTCATGAAAAGCTCATGCCTCGAGCCACCCCGAGCAAACCCTTGGGGGCAGCCTGACCCACTTGCTCAATCACACCAACACGAACAACTCTACCCCAACACTCAGCCGCACGTTAGAAGGCATGGTATTATATGTTGTATCAAACATCATCCCCGATATCCTCACAGTATCAAGTTTACTCAGGAGTGTGTGTTCACTACCATGCTCGCACTGCTGCTACCATATCTCCCATTTGCAGCACTGGTAGCAAGCGTGCCATACCCTTCGAATATCCTAAGCATCCGCGAGACTCTCCAAAGTGGCCCAGCAGAAAGAGCTCGACTTTTGAAGGCTACTACTGGACAGCATGCGATTGCGCTTTAGACGAGTGCTGCTTAAGAAGATATTGGGACGACAAGCTTGCCACATCCAGAGGAGCTTATTTCCCAGGTCGTGTAATTAACAAGATCTATCTTTTAGACTTATTGGATTCTCATGCATCTACAAATCAAAGTAAACTACAAGAAAGCCGACCCAGCTGCCCACCACTCCGACGGCTGAATACGAACTCGTGAACATGAGCGGCAGGAATTCATAACGAGAACCAAACACTAAGCCATGAACCAGTGAGCAGTATGCAATCAGAGGTATCGAAAGAGCGATGTAAAGCAGGGAGAAGCGATCAAGTAAAAATATCCTAGGTTTGGGTGAACTATTGTATGTCAGCGGAGACCCGAAAGAAAGGATAGGTTACATACGCAGGAGCTAGCCTATCGAAGGCGATAAGGAAAAGTACGAGCCAGAAGATAGTATAGACTGTCTTCACAGGGAACTCGGCGGCCGTGTAGAGGAGAGGAAAGAGGGACACATGACCAGCAACAGCCAAAGGTCGGAAAGCGCCAAAATATCGACGATCTTGAAGCGCTATCAAGCTGAATGAAACTATCACGAGCAAGATTGCCTTCTCGTGGACATGCCAGCCGAATAGGAAAGATGCGTAGCCACACAGCGTTACAGCACCAATGAAGGCCTCCCAAGTAGGTTTGTACAAAAGGCGGAGGAGGACAGGCTGGATGACGTTAGTTCAATCGATCACCCAGGATATCGATACACCTACTATCTGTGTTCCAAGAGTTAGAAGGAAGCATATCAATGGGTCTATGTCCGGAAGTACTGCGAAAGACGTGTCTCCCACAAGCCCTCGAGTGACGCTATTCACTGCCTCTTGATCAACATGAAGTCCAAGACGCGGGGCCACTGGCAGTGTTAGCTTGATACAAAGTGGTACTGGGAAGCTGCATACGGTAAATCAAGACTCGGTCAGAGAACGAGTATATCGCCCAGACGTTCGGCGCCCAGTAGGCATGACACAGACCTCGCGAGAACGGGAACAGGCGACTGAACACTTGCCCTATCTGCCCCCACATTGCAAAGGGCCCAAAAGCGGCTGCGAAGACAGAGACGATGCCGACGCCCAACTTGATGCAATTGAAGAATCGTATAGTGAAATACGGGAACGACGACCGCTGTCCCAGGCAGTACGCACGCAGAAGGTAGACAAAGTACGCAGGCGCGAGGTACAGGTAGATGTGCTTGAGACACAAAAGCGCTGCAAAGAGCAGACCGGACAATAGGAGGGTCGAATTGTTGCGGGCCAAGACCATAGAGAGGACCAAGAGGCCATAGAGGAAGCCATTGTACTGGAAATGGATGTGGTCGATTATCAGCAGTCCTGGTGACAACAGGACAGAGAGTGCAGCGGCGTGAGCAGTGACTTTGGACTTTGAGGTCTTCACATAGCTGGCGAGCATTTAGTAACGGACAGATGAAGTAGGGTGGTGTGTAAGTACAGGTGCAAAGCGTAGACTAAGACGAGCTCGGTAACAATGACTGTAGAACGCTGGAAGTATACGGTCTGCCAGCTGTTGTATCCAAGATCTTTTACATTGAGCAGACCGGGATCAATATAGGGTGCAGCTTGGGACATTAGCCATTCAAAGTAAGCGAAGAACGGCGGATAGTCCAAGGTCCATTCAGACGTTTTCTGGAGTGTGTTAGATTGGAACAATTGCGTGGCGTTGACGGCATGGTTGTCTGACTTCATAGTACCACTCCTTGATGGGTAGGGAATGCGTTAGAGCAAGCCAGTTACGATGAACCTCGAAGTCGGTCGACTTACTGCCGGAGATGGTCAGCAAGGACGAGGAACTATACTTCAGAATTGTGCAGCAAGACATACTAAGCAGGAAAAAGCAGCACCTTGAGCGCCGTAGCCACGACGGCGCACTGCGCAATGGACGGAGATAGCTGTGCCATGGGAGAATTGACAGCGGGTTGATGCACGATCGCCGGAAAGCACAGATTGACCAGTCGCTCGTAGTTGGGCGTCACGTGCTCGCTTATGGATAATCCCTGCCATCCAGCATCCGTGGTCGCGTATGTACAGAACACGTCAACCTTGGAAACAGTAGAATACGCAAACGTCATTCTAGAAGTCAGCAAACCCCCAGGGGTAAGCATGACACACGTGGAGGTTTCGCATGATGGCGTTTGACATCTGATACCCCGAAGACGGAGCGCTCCGTGTTTGTTCCACACCTGGCGAACGCTCGCAGTAGTATACCCCGGAGCCAGACCAGATGGAAACGCTCGATACGGCTTGCTGAGACGCGGCGATGGGCAGGCTGGCACTAAGGGCCATCCTTACGCCTGGAACTGGAGCCGCCGCAATACGATCTGGACCCTTTCGTGTTCGCGTGACAAAGGGAAAAAAGGGACCCGTCTTAAGAGCAGCACTATCAGGCGGCTCGTCTAGTCAGGGACGGTGTGCATATCTGCAATTACCCGTTGGCCGCGTCTGCTGGAGGATACCGAGCTGCGCCGTTGGTAGCACAAGGCCGTCTACGCCAGGCACGGGGGCGCGTCGCTGCACGAAATACCACGCCGCCTAGCACAGGCGTCTGGGGGGCCAGAGAACTGCAGGGCAGCGGTTCGTGGCGACGGTGGTTTGCACGATTCAGACGTGGCCTGCGCGTTTAAAATGGGCGGTGCGCTAGTTGTCCGCTTTGGGCTGCCTCATTTGCGGCTGCCTCCTAATGTGCCCTGCTAGTTAGCATTTCTCACCGACCTCTTTCTTCTCTCCTCCGCTCCGACTTCAGGTCGCATCCCTCTTCTTCGATCCCCTTCGTTCATTCTGTCCTCTTCTCCCCGCATCGAGGCTCCCGGCAAAGCTTGCTTCTTTGCACTTCATTCTTATTGTTCGCTCTTTTGGTGCACGCATCCTCAAACAAGCCACGCGAGTTTGTTCTTCGGCAGCTCTGGCCCACGGCATTTAATTGCGCCTCCACTGCGTCCACCGTGCAAGCCTGCGACAGTACCCTTCTGGATCTCTGTGCCTGCATCCTTTAGGCCCCGATTGCCTGCGTTGTGAGCGTGTCTTGTATTGTTAGACCTGCAAACGACTCGTTGCCATTGTGCTTTTGGAAGTACGTCTTGTCCAATGCGTCTCCACTGCGCTCAAACTAATGTCCTCTAGAACGCTCTACATCTTGTAATACAGCAGCATCTTCGCAAGCCCGGCGACCTCTCTGCAACCGGTTGCAACTTCACCTTCTGCCATACATATTTCGCCGTCCGGTCCAACGAGTCCCGGACGCAGTAATACACCTTCACCACGGCGGTTCTATCTCAAAACGCGCGGGACAGCTTCAGTCTGCCTCCGCACCTCCTCGGTATGCAGCAACACGACGGCGCCCCGAACGCCCCCAGCGGTCCTCGTCTCCAGTCGAGCTTCCACAGGCAGATGAACGGCGGTCACCACGGCTTCTCGCACGGCGCCTTCGCTACGAACCAGCCCGGCTATGGCGACCGACACCCGGAGAGGGCGAACAACATGTCCATCAATACCGGCAGACTCAACCCTGGCAACCAGAACGGCAACGATTTGCAGACTCCAGGAACTGGTTTCGACATGAACTTCACCCCTCTGCTCCCTTCGCAGTTGCTCCTCGGTAGCCCCTTCCAGCCAGGCTCGCCCTCGGCTTTCGCTTCCCCGCAGTTTCAGAACTTCGCACAGTTCGCTGGCCAGAATCAGTCTCAGCAACAGAACCACCAGAACAACCAGATGGGAAGCCCCTTGCAACAGCCTCTTTCGCCCCAGCTGTACCAGAACATGGTTTCTCCCACTAGTGGCTTTTTTGGTGGGCCCCAGTCACCTACTGGAGGTTTCCCTGGTTACGGCGCGCAGGGTCTCGGTGGACTCGGCTCCTCAATGCCGATTGCTCCCGGTCTTGTATCTGGAACTAGCAGGACTGTATACCTGGGCAACATCCCCCCTGAGACTTCTGCGGAGGAGATCCTCGGCCATGTACGCAGTGGTCAAATCGAGTCCGTCAGGCTTCTCCCAGACAAGAACTGCGCATTCATCTCCTTCCTGGACAGCAGCTCCGCCACTCACTTCCACTCTGACGCCATTCTGAAGAAGCTGTCAATCAGGGGTCAGGACATCAAGATTGGATGGGGAAAGCCGTCCCAGGTCCCCACATCTGTGGCCTTGGCTGTGCAGCAATCAGGTGCCTCTCGCAACGTCTACCTAGGTAACTTGTCCGAGGATGTTTCTGAGGACGAACTCCGCGAAGACCTCAGCAAATTTGGTCCCATTGATACCGTCAAGATCGTCCGGGAAAAGGCTATTGGTTTTGTTCACTTCTTGTCCATTGGAAATGCCATCAAGGCTGTGTCTCAACTTCCCCAGGAGCCAAAGTGGCAGGCGCCTAGGCGCGTATACTACGGCAAGGATCGATGCGCTTACGTTTCGAAGACCCAGCAGCAGAATGCCGCGCAGTACCTGGGTATCGCGCCTGGCTACGCTCATGTTCTGAATGGTGCTGACCGCGACATGATCTCCAATGCTCTTGCTCAGCAATCTGTCGCTGCCGCGGCGGTCGCGACCTCTGCTGGTGGTGTGAACAACTTGGGTAACCGAACAGTTTACCTAGGTAACATTCATCCCGAAACCACCATCGAGGAGATCTGCAATGTTGTGCGCGGTGGTCTTCTTCACCACATCAGGTATATTCCGGATAAGCACATTTGCTTCGTTACTTTCATCGACCCGACGTCGGCTGCGTCCTTCTACGCTCTTAGCAATCTCCAGGGGCTTATGATCCACAACCGTCGCTTGAAGATCGGATGGGGTAAGCACTCTGGTGCTCTCCCGCCTGCGATTGCCCTTGCTGTCAGTGGTGGTGCCTCACGTAACGTCTACATCGGCAACCTAGATGAGTCCTGGACCGAAGACCGCTTAAGGCAGGATTTCTCGGAGTATGGCGAGATCGAGCTGGTCAACACCCTGCGCGAGAAGAGCTGTGCATTCGTCAACTTCACCAACATTGCCAATGCCATTAAGGCAATTGAAGCGATTCGTGGCCGTGACGAATACAAGCGATTCAAGGTCAACTTCGGAAAGGACCGATGCGGTAACCCTCCTCGCCAGATGAACAGCCAGCAGGCCCAGGCTCAGCAAGCCGGTAGCGATGGTCTCCAGTCACCATCGCCTATCAACGGACTACATCCCAACCGTGCTGGTGCTTCAGTCTCGCCGACTGGCTCTGGCGCACCAGGCTCTGGCCAAAGCACCAACGGCCAGTTCCCTTCCGTTCAAGCACCTGCTTCAGGTAACATCATGAACTCCGGCAACAACAACCCCCTCATGATGTACCTACAAGCTCAGCAACAGCAGCAGCAACAACAACAGGTCGAGGCCAGCATGCAGCAGCAGCAACAGCAGCAACAACAGCAACAGCAGAACCAGCAGCAATCTTTCCAGTCGCCGCAAGCTGCTTTCTACAGTGCCGATCTGAACACTCCTCAGCCACACCACTCTCATAGCTCCCATCAAAGCACATCGAGCTTCAGTCTGATTAACGGTACGTCAGCTGGTGGCTCAGGTGCTACTACTGTCGGTGGCCTCCTCGCACCCTCGAACCTCAACTCGCGCGGTCAACACTCTCGCGCTGTGAGCCTGCCCGCTTTCACTCAGGGCCCCTTCAACCACTCCATGCAGCAAACCCAAGCACCTCAGCAGGGTTCTTTCGGTAGCCTAAGCTCCGGTATCGGTGGTTTCGGCAGCGGCAACGGCGGTTACGGTCTTGCCATCCAGGGTGACGGTGGTCTCCCTGGCTGGGCAGAAGAAGAGGTTGGTGCGCAGTAAGCCTTACCTGGATGTCGTGTATCTTCTTCATTGTGCGATACTTATCCTTCATCTACTGGCTGGTTATTACTACTCCCTTCTTTCGCCTTCCCAGAAATTTCCTTTTGCATATGTCCGGTCTAGGGTTATGGCGCGAGCTGATCAAGCTTTGGGGATCGATCTTCAACTATGTGTTGTAATCTGAATGTGCGCAAGATGTTGCCTTAATACTTGACCTTACCACCTTCGCTTTCTTTTTTCTTTCTTTGCCCTTTACGTTGTTGTAGTTTAGATACCTGTAGGGATACCTAGGGATTTGGTAGGAGGCAATGAGACTAGATGGTCGTATGAGTGTCTAGGCAGGGTAGGCCTGGCATATAGTCAATCAAACTGTAAAACTATTCATGATTCACTTGCATGCTACTTGATCTGAGTGTGGTCCGCGTCACACCTGGTGCCACATGTTCATCTCAAGTTCTCACATTGGGTATCTGATGATAAATGATATGCAAATATTGGCTCATCCGCGCATGCGCAGAGCATCGCACCACATGCGCACCATCGCCTCCTGCTCCTGGCCCTTTTTATTCGTTGCAGTCGAAGCCATCATCACTTCCCTGATCTCTGACCGTCCCAGATCGCGCCCATCTTTGATCCTACTCCAGCAGTCGCGCACCACAGCCTGCGCATACTCAATGTCAACTTCCTCTGCGTCCAATTCCATCGCTGTACCATTCTCCATTGTGCCATAGCCTGAGTCCATGTTGCCATCCGTGTCCTCAGCGCCCAACGTTGTGCTAATGCAGACCACGACACCGGGTGATGAGATAGCGCCCGACTGTGGTCCTTCACGAGTCGCTCGTAGCTCGCCGATTTGTATCGAACAGAGCCCCCCGCTATATGATGCCCCCTCTCGCACCGCGAGTATGTGTCTCGGCGTCCACAGAGCGGAACATTGGTATCGCAGTACTGAGGCATGTGCGTCTTGTTGTCGCAGCGGTATCGACGTCATAGTTTCCTGTTGCGCTCGCGGTTGTGCAAAGACATATGTGCGGTTCGGCGAGAGGCTCGAAAGGTGGAGGAGGTGCTGGTATGAATGTACGTATGGCTCTGGTTTACCGTCTGCGCCCGCAGGTGGCTGGTAACCCGGAGGTATGGTGTCGCGAAATGCGCGGTATGATAGCGACCATGGTGTTTGCTGTCGTGTGGTGTTTGGGAAGCTGGTCTCGATGCCTTGGATCAGGGTGTTGACGATAGCGAGAGAGGCGTCGATGTTGGTAGAGGGGTTGGAGACGAAATATAGCCTACAGTATTAATTCTGTGCGAATATCAGGTGTGTGGAAGGTGAAGGATTACCCGCTATATTTCATCTTGTCTATGTTGCAGTGTGTCAGAGAAAGGTCTGCTATGCGTAAGGTAGAAATGGGTGGATTCGCCAGGTCTAGCTATCGCAATTTTCTATGAGCGAGAGGCAGAAAATCTACGAGAAAGAGCGCACATAGCCCTGCGCGTGACCAAGAGTGCCAAATCCTGAAGTGCCCAAGTGAAGATGCGATGAGCGACGCGACGCAACCTGGGAAGCTCCCACGCGGGTGGGGCAGCTTTTAGCGCGTCAGCGACGACAGCTCGTTCTCGTACAACCCGTGACAACATACCATGAATCCGCTCCACTTGTTTTTACACGCTTTTCAACAGAACCCATAACAGAACAGCCCTCCACCGCGCCTTATCATGTTTGTCGTAACTGGTGGCAAACAAGCGTCTTCCTGTATCCCATGGGGAAGGAACTCTACCCTGAACTCGCGATTTGCGGAGCTACGCATATAGACAGTACGCGAAGTGCTGTCGATGCTCAACTCCACAATGTTGCCCATCACTCGTTCCGAAATCCAGAGTGAGTTACCTTGGAAGTACAGTAGAGGCCCCGGACTGAAGTCTGTACCCGGAACGTTGATGTTGGTCGCCAAAGTGCCGTCGATCATGGTCAAGTCCAGCTCATCTTCGTTGACTATTCGGCCAGTCGTATCAGTCTCCCTCCAGCGTGTGATACCGGCGCCTGGGAAGTAGGCGTCAATCGAGATTTCATACTCGGCATTGTAACGGTCGTTAATGTACTCTATCCAAGAGTCCCTGGATGGTCCAAAGTCCGCCGAGTCAGATGCAGCACGCCCAATCCGATTTCGTTCGGCCAGTACGCCGGCCCACTGCCATGGGGTCATCAGTCGCCAATGCGCAGAGATGAAAAGTGACGCTATCAGGAACTTGATAGTCTGCCAGTCTCCGAGTCTGAGCCTGAGTTCGGGCATCCAGCCTTCCTGAAAATTTAGCGGAAATCGACCCTGTAGTACACCTGCATGGACGACGTTTTTCATGGCTTGAAGAAACCGCAGGGGATCATTGGGGTCTTCGAGATCGATACCAAACTGCCTGCGGATATCTTCGGTTCCTGTAAGCGGCCCAAGCACATCTTGGATCGTTGTAGCCATGAGACCAAAGACAGTGTTGGTCAGATAACCTGAGTCAACCCCAAGCCCCGGATCAAATCCGTGGTCGACATTAGGGCTTACGGTTTGAACCACGGTCTCCTGTGCTGGGGGCAGGAGAAAACAAACTGCACGACAGGTTGGACATGTGTTCTGACTATCTTCCTCACCTAGCCATCGATCTAGACACGCCCGATGGAAGACATGGCCGCATATCGTCCGAATGATCGTGTACGTATCGGGACTCCAGGGATCTCTGCAGATGGGACATGCCGGATCGTCTGAAGGGGGCGACGGCTTGACGTGGCTTAAAAAGTACTGCTCGCGCGACCGTGCTGGAGGGTGGTTCATATTGACGGAGGTCTGGCTCACAGTGCGGTACTGTTCAACTGCGTTGTACAACGATGTATGGCGAGGAATGATCCAATGTATTGACGGATTTTCCGGCCTTTTGAGGACGAAGGGACATCGCTCGCACACAGTGTGACTGCGTGTATTTCACACACCATCGTGTGGGAGGTGGTTCACCAGGATGTGGTTCACCACGTAAGCCGCCATTTCACACATTTGGACGCTGGACGCAGGTAATGCGACAGTATATATAAGACAATGCCGGGCGTTGAGGGTGAAGACTGAAAGCTTGTCATCGAGTATATAGTCTCTACCATGGCTTCTGCTGGGCGCCAATGCCCAGATAGAGACACAGTAGCAGTATATATGCATTCAGGTAAAGATTTTGGCAAGGAATTTGCCCTCACACTCTCTTTTCGGGCTTTGTTCTGGACAAAGGTCTTCCACCAAACATGGGGTGAATGTCAAGCAGCTTGCCTGTTGAACAACTAGTACACCGCCTTGTTAATACCACAGATAGCTTAGGTCTTGATATATTGCGCAAGGCCGCAGATGGTTTTCATGAACTAACGAATGGCATCTTACGATACATTTGGGTTCATCGCTCTGGTCATCCTCCGTTCATTGACCAAAGGATGCTCGTAGTAGCGAGAATGCTGCGAAAAGATTGGCATCTTTTCATAATTCGCTGTTGGGTCCCTCTATAGCATGCTCTGACTGCTGCAGTGAATTGGCAGGAGTTGATGTCCCATGTTGCTCTTTCTGTGGTTGCCCTTTGATCACATGAACTGGCCTGGGCGATGGAAGATGGATGTGGGAATGTGGCTTGAGCCCGTTCGACTGCGTCTCGTGTCTCATTGTGCCTCGATCAGATTACTCATCTGAGCACGCATCAATGTGTGAAAGGCGGGTTGCGGTGTTACCAAGCCCGTGTCTACGTCAACACTTCTCAAAATCAACGCGCAAGCCGTCTGCTAAGTGTAGCGATGCAAGCTATAACGACTGGCATGTAGACTTTCGGACTGTATGGTGATTAGTTTGATATGGTGATTAGTTGACTTTCTATAAGGCTGTATGGTCTTACATGTAACAGCTGTCAGTGTTCGGAAATTTAGCGGGATGATCCTGTCAGCAATTTCGTGTTCCTGTTGTCCACGGGTATCTTGCGGAGTAATTACCCGTCCCTCGGTTCAGCCTCCAATGTGCCTCACGCCACCCATGTACTCCGTCCTGAAGATTGGCACTGCATAGCACTAGCCACACAAAAGCACTGCAGCTCCGTCGCACGTCATGATTCCCGTAGACCCAATGCGCTTTCGGAAGCTGATATCGCAAGAGCGGGGATTGATGCTCGAATGCTCGATAGGACGCATCGGCACCGCGCACTTTGCGCCTGCCTAATCTAGCGTAGAAAGGCGGGCTAGCGCCTGAGGCTTGTGAAGCTTCGACAACTCCACGAAGCTTCGCGGTCAGTGTTACAGCGGCCGACTGTCCAATCTCTTACCTAGTAATCATTACCATTGCACCGAGATGCATCCATAATTGTGGGCACTCTACCATCAAAGCGACCCTGGGTCCTTGGGTACCTGTGTTGCCCTGAACCCCCAATGCCGTTCGGGATACGATCGTCAATCGTTCAGAGCACCAAGCACACCACGGCCTTCCTCTTCGAGCATACGTGCATGCATGCTCTTAATCTAGTTCCCTATCATATCCGCCTCGCCTATTCGCCCGACCGTCCTTTGCCTTGTTCTACATGGGTCTAGCAATGACAAGTACAGGGTAGCTCCTGCAGCTATGATGTCTTCTTTCTCGGGAACGCGCAAGTTCGCTACCTGGTCCGCGGTTCAAGCTGTGCAGCTATAAAGTGGTATAGTTCGTGCGACTGCAGCGGAGGTACGGCGAACCTGAGATCTTTGCCTCCAGTTCTTGTCGTGTTGTCTGGGTTGAAAGCATGGCTTCCCTCTTCAATGCCGTTGCGGGTCTCTCGCTAGCCTCAGTCGCGCTATCGTCGCCTGTCGCACCTCATATTCATACACGGCACTACAACGCGACAAGTCCCTGCGCACAAGTCGGCACCGCGATCGTAGGCAAGAATGTCACTGCAGGTACCGCGACTGTACCCGCCGAACTCGCATGGGACTGCATCAACTCCGTCCCATTCAACCAGAGCGCTGCTCTTGCCCTGGTAGACGGTGTCGTTCCATATTTCAAATGGCAAAGTAACACCGTCTGGTTGAAAGACCCTCCTGCTGAGTACGCCGAGAAGGTCCAGCCAGCGGTTGATATCTGGGGCGAACTCGAGGAAATCAGGAAAAAGGTCAATGGAGGAGAGTACAAGAACGAGTACGAAGTAAGATGTCTCTCTCCTTGTTATGAAGAGTATGAGCTGATTCAGAACAGTTCGGTTTCGAGCTCTACACCCTATTGCAAAGCACCCATGACGGTCACTTTGTGTACGTCCCCGATGTAGTCGGCACGGTTTTCAACTTCGCCCGTCCTGTACCACTCGTTTCCGTTTCGAGCGACGGAAAGGAGCTTCCCCGGCCTTACGTCTATGCTGATGTCTTGGCCGAATCTTTCGGCAATGCTACGTTCACGCCTTCGCCCATTACCCACATCGATGGCGAGGATGCCAAGGATTTCCTGGAGAACTGGGCCCAGTACGGTTCCCTTCAGGACCGAGACGCGTTGTACAACAACGTCTTCTACGAGCTCGCCACTGTATCTCTCGGCCCGGTTGGATCTGGTATTGGAACCTTCGCGGGATCGGGCCGCGGTCGTTGGATTTACCCCGGTCCTACCACCGAGCTTACGTTTGAAAACGGTACCAGCCGAACTTATGACAACTTCGCCAAGGTTCTGATCCCCTTCGACGGTATTACCGACGGAGAGAGCCTCTACAAGCTCTGGTTCACGGGCAACCAGCCTGGAAGCGAAACCGAAGCTTCCAACACTACCTCGGCTACACCTACACCCTCAGCCACTACCTCCGCTACGCCTCTTCCAACCATCCCTGCGCCAGGATACCCGCCTCCAGTCCTTCGTGAAGCACACAACTTGATTGGTGGCTACTTCCTCGAGGGTGACTACTCAGACGTTGCCGTACTTTCCGTGCCATCTTTCGTCGGAATTGACAACGCACAGGAAGGGTTCCAAGATACTGCTGCCAAGTTCCTTGCCCAGGCCAAGTCCGCCGGGAAAAAGAAGCTCGTGGTTGACGTTTCAGCCAACGGCGGAGGCACCATCTTGCTCGGCTACGATCTATACAAGCTGCTATTCCCGCAAGAGATTGATCACGCGGCTGCCGACCGCTACCGCGCCTTCGAAACTACAGAGATCTTGAACCGAAAGTTCTCTGAAGCTGCCGCGGGTGTACCACGTGTGCTTGAGACCAAGAACGAAACACTAGAGGATCTGGTCGGCAATGTTGTGTCCTCCGTCTTCAACTACCGATCTGATCTTGATGTCAATAGCGAGAACTTCGAGAGCTGGCAGGACAAGTTTGGCCCTGGGCTCGAGCAGAAGGGGGACAACTTCACCAACCTCTTCCGCTGGAACCTCAGCGACGTACTGACTCCGCTCAACTCCGGTGGTGTTTACGTCCACGGATATGGCCCACTCTCAAACTACACTAAGGCTCCTTTTGCCGCCGAGGACATCGTCGTCGTCACCGATGGATACTGCGCGTCAACTTGCACCATCTTCTCTGAACTCATGCGTCAGCGTGCCGGTGTCAAGTACATCTCACTGGGAGGCCGCCCTCGTGAGGGTATTACGCAAGCCGTGGGGGGTGTGAAGGGAACGAACAACTACCCGTGGGACTACATTCAATCCGTGGCTCAGTTCACCATCGGTAATCTGTCTACGCCTGCAGAAGGCGCTGAGCTCAACAAGACGGAACTAGGCGACTACTTCGACGACACACCCTTTATCCGCTCTTCCAACAACGCGATCAACGTCAACTTCCGCGATGGTATTCGCGATGGAGACGAGACTGACACACCTCTCCAGTTCGTCTACGAGCCTTCAGACTGCCGTATTCTGTACACCAAGGCTATGACTGTCGATGTAACCGCTATCTGGAAGGCTGTTGCTGATTCAACCTGGGGCCATATTAGCCACTGCATTGCCGGAGACCTCGGTGGTTACTCAACATCACGCATGGGGAAGCGTGAGTTGAGCGTATCTGAGAGAGCACACAGCAAGAGGATGCAGTCGTGGAGGAGGGACCTCAAGGCGGCTGACTACCCGCTTGATGTCAGGACTGATTTGACCGGCATGAACTTCGATGGTAATGGCATGATGTGGCCGTAAATTACGGTTTATCAACCTGATAGAATGAGGGTAAACATGCATCTAGATACGAAATGAATATCGTGGTCTTGATGCACCAGATCTTGAACCTGTGACATGTGTTATGACAGTTCATGCAATGCTGCCTGTGCGTTGAGAACGATTGTCTTGCTTAAGTCGAAGAATGCGGAACTAATTTCACTTCAATATTTCAGTGTGAATATGCTAAACTACCAAGGGTACGCGCCTCTCACGATAGTGAAAGAACTGGGACGGGCATCGATCACAAAGGTGATAGCACAGGCAACTACATGCTGCCAGATTTTCACTCAGACAAGTGATGGTTCCATTCAGCGGCGTCAAGCGCTTGCCATGAAAAGTTCATTGTTGGTCGATTTGGGTTGGATGTATTGAGTGACGCCTCTAGTCCTGCGAATAGGACGGGTGTAGCACATCATACAAGAGAAAGCCTGAACAGGTCTGCAGACTACATTAAGATGAAAGCTTGCAAAGTAGGTGACCTAACGTCAACGTAGACTCCAGGGTGTCCAGTTTTTTACTAGGTTGGCGTGGTAGTGCTGGTATAGATTCTGACCTACCGCCGCATAGCTGCTACGAAGCTGAACAGAGGCCAACTCTCATCGTCTGGAAGCTTACCTTTGAAGCCAATCGCTTGACTATCTAATGATCCACGAGGAAGGTCAGTTGTGGTGTCGTCTGAATACTCATTCCCGTCCTCAGCCTCGCTGAAGATGACCTCAAGAGCGTGAAGGGACATGCGGACTGGTTCGATGCCTTCCAACCAACTAGACTGGGCAACTACCTAGGCGATAGCTGTCTCTGGATAGTAACGTATCGACTCTCCCAACGAGATACATCGGCGCAGAATATACAGAAGCTCTGAAGGCCTCCGCGGTGCCTCAACGCCGGGTCCAATCTTTTACCTCTCCGAAAGCGGAACGTTGGGGCTCATGCGTCGGGAAAAAAGCTATCCGCAAGAACAATCAAGCTGCCGTCGATAGGCGCATACTCCTTTTGAGAACGATGACCCTACAGTTCGTCGGTCGTCATGGCTACCCCTTCGCTATGTTTAGATTGTGGTGCCTGCGTAAGTCACGCTGCTGGACTTGCTTTTGCCGTTGCTTCTGTTATCAGCGCATAGGACAGATGGAGAAGAAAGCACATCGACGTTCTGCGCAGTACGATCTCCAGCGTTTTTCTCCGATGCCGCAGAGGGAACGCACGTGTGCTTTTAATTCCGGCGTTACAGAAAAACGGCAAAAGGAGAGAACCACTAGCGTGGGGTACTGGATGTCGGCATTGCAAGCCACATTGACGCCATCGATCGATCCGACTACTCCTACACCACAAATTCACATCGTGTGTTTTTCTCGGATGCCGGGACTGTGTGTCGGCGAGGTGTGGCAGGGGGTTTTCTCCCCTATTACACATAGGCTTCATGGTATCGCGACTCGCAGCACGGCATCGAGCCGATGCAACTTCTCTGCCGTTACTCCGGTGTTGACTCTGCCTCTGCGTAGCAACGTGGTCCGTATTGCCAGCCAAATAAGGTGATCCTCAGGTGTCAACCCGATCGCACGCAACAACGCATGAGTAGCCGGCTATATAGCGCAGTATAGAGGCGCTTACTTTTATAGTAGAATGTTAATGCAGAGCAGAGTAATAAAACGCAGTCTAGTAACTCTATATAGTAATCTTAATATAAGTATATTTCCTAAATACCTTATATTTACTATAATATAGTAGTAAGTATTAATAAAACTTTCTTAGTAACGTTTACTATAGATCTAGTGTATTAATAATATACTTATAAAAATAATAGTAATAAAAAACTATCTAGTATACTTAAGAGTAAACTTAGAAGTACTAGAGATAAGCTATAAAGCTATAAAGTTATTAAAAGTCTAGAAATATACGTCTAGATAAGCTTTTAAGGCTAGGTAAATACTAATAGTAATAATAAGTAGCTTTTATTAGTAGAAAAGCTAAAAGTTAGAAAGTAGTATAATATTAAATAGAGGTCTTTCTATTAGCTATAAAACTAAGTAGATAACTATAGTTATAATACTCTTTAGAGAAGTTAATACTATAGTTTAAAGAATAGCTATCTTACGTAACTTTTTATATAAAAAGTCTATACACTTAAATAATACTTCTTTTTACTATAAATCTTCTTTTCTAACTTCTTAATACTTCTATCTCTATTCTCTAATATACTTTACTTCTTTCTTAATAAATAATACTTAGTCTAAATTAACTTCTTTTTTATACTTATAAAAAACGTTTTTATCTTTAAGATTACTTAAACGCTTAGTAGTATTATAGAAAATACTAATCTAAATAATCTTACTATATTTATAAGTAGCTTAATTAATATTATAGTCTATACTAGCTACTTTATAATAGATATTATATAAACTTTAGCTATAAATATAGAGCTTATATAGCGCTTTAGAAAGCGCTTTAACTTTAATAGCGTTAATATTATAAAGTAGATTAATAGAATAAGAAAGGTAGTAAGTTTATATTTTCTAAGTATATAGACTTTTATCTATATAGATCTTTCTTCTACTACTTATTATTAGATAAGTAACTACTAATTAATATAAGATATAAGAGATAGTAAAGTAATAGTATATTATCTAGTAAGAATAGATAAATTATTATCTTTTAAGTAATAATTCTTTAGATCTACTTATACTTACGCTAAGTTAGGTTATATAATATTATCTAACTATCTAGAATATAGGTTTCTAATAATATTTCTCTTCTTAGCTCTAATTCTCTAGAGTTAGATAAAATAAATTATTCTAGGCTAAGAAGAGCTATTTTATAGATTATTATTATTTAGTAATTAAAATATACGTTAGTAGATATAGAATACGCTATATTATAAGAAAGTTATTCTTTAGACTTACTATAGAGAAAATTAAGCTAGAAATAATAAATTTAGATAATTAGAATTATAATTACTACTCTTATAAAATTAGATAAGAGTAGTATAATATATATAGGTAAGCGCGTAAAATACTAGTATAAAAGAGAGAAAGTACGTAATTAACCTAATAGGTACTTAAATACTTAATATAATATACTCTTTAGATAGGCTATATTACGTATAGGTTACTTATTTTTAGCTACGCGCTACTTATATAAGTATTACATAATTAAGTAGAGCTATACGCGCCTAGGCGCACGTAATAATAATAAAGCTAGTGTCTACTAATATTTTTAGCTTTAATAATTACTAAAATACTAACTATAAGTACCTCTAAAAGCTCTTATCTTACTCTAAAGCGTTTACTAGTTACTATATAAAGCTCTAGTAGCTTATAAGATTATCTCTAAGGTACTTTAGATACTTATAGTGCTAGTTACTACTTCTAGTAAGTAGTCTAACTATAAGCTAATAGCCTATTAGTTTATAAGCTATCTAACTTATTAGTAAGCGCTTACTATAGCTATTTATATAAATTCTTTAGCTAATAAGTAGTAAAAATAAGTTTAATAGCGCTTAGTAGCTATAGCTACTAGCTAAGCTACCTATACTTACTATAATACTACTACTACTACTACTACTAGAGAGGCCTCTACTTCTTAAAATAAAAAGAAGTAAGTCTTAAGTATAGTAGTGCGCAAAAAATAAGAAAAGAAGAAAAAGTAGTCTAAGCTCTCTATTAGTGCTTTTTCTCTATTATATCTACTAAGAGTAATACTTTATATTAAGTGCGTCTAAAGCGCGCTTACTAGTTATAGTAAAAAACTTTACTTTAACTAGGTAAGTAAGAAGAATATCTAGTATAAGTAGTATAGTTATAAGTACTTATATAACTTTATATAAGTTTTTAAGCTTCTAGACTACTATTTACTTATACTAACTATTTATAAGCCTAAAATTATAGAGCTAATAGCTCTTAAGTTTATCTACTCTCTTTAGTTTAGAAGTAAGTAGAAATAGAATAAGCTATACATAGCTATTAAGTTTCTTCTAAATAAAAAAAGAGTCTATAAAATTAGTACTCTACTAACGTAAGCTAAGTAGCGTAAAGTAGCTTATAGTTATATAAAAGCTAAGGCTAAAGTAGATAATATAGCTTTAATAGCCTCTAGTAAAGTTAAGAGCTCTAAGTAAGTATCTTCTCTATCTATACTTTTAGTTTTAACTAGTAAGGCTAAGTAGTTAAAGTATATAGTAGCTTAATAGAAGCTTTTTTATACTAGCTATATAGAGAGGTAGTAAGCGTCTAGAGAGAAGGTAAGATCTCTTTATCTAGTTATAGAGTATCTAAAGTAAAGCCTAGTACTACTCTATAAATATATAATTAGACTTACTAATCTTTCTTATACTTATTACTTACTTATAAGCCTTAATTAGTATTCTTATAAGCTACTTATCTTAGATTTAGCTACTTTTTAAAAGCCTTAAACTTTTACTTAGGTAAGTACTTAGTAAGTCTATCTACTAATATATTAATAGTAGACTTATAAAGTACTTTAAAAGAGCTTTTACTATACTTTTAGTAAAGCTATATATTCTAGATATTAATATAGTAAAGCTTAGTAGAGATTCTTTTATTACTTTCTACTATAAGTCTAATAGTTTATTAATTATTATAGAAGATTTACTAAGCGCTAGTAATAAGTAGCTAAAGCTTAGTAAATAAGCGCTTTAAGGCTATAGTTTCTTTAGTAATAGTCTTAAGAGTAAGAAGCTTTGCCTTAGTAGTTAAGATTATAATAGTTAACTAGTAAGTAGTCTACTATATAATTAGGCCTCTAAAGAGTATTATAATAAACTTATAAAAGAAGTAGCGCGTCTTAGTATTATCTATAAAGCTTATATCTTTATAAATCTAGAGCTTCTTACTTAATCTTATCTCTTTACTATATATAATACTTTTATATTATAAGTAGTATAGGTATATAATAAAATACTCTACTACCTTAAGATAAGCTAGAGAAGAATTAGTTAGAAACTAAAAAAGCTAGAAAACTATATACGCAACGTTAGAGCGTATTATAATAGTAGAGTATAATACTAAGCTAATACGCTCTTAATAGGCTTTAATCTCTTACTTTAAAGTATTTTCTTAGTGCTTTAAAAGCTTACTAGCTAGTAGAAGTATTTTTAGAAAGTAGCTACTATCTTTAAAACTAAACTTCTTTATAACTTTATTAAAGTAAGTATTATAGAGTAGTAAAATAGTATCTATAAAGTAATTACGCATAACGCGTATCTCTAAGAACTAGTTTACTACTTCTCTATTATTAATCTTATAAGTCTTTTTAATTCTACTAAGTAGCTTAGTTACCTCTAAATAGTGTAACTTAGTAAATATAAGTAAAATATTATCTATATAGAAGAGTATAAAGACGTATTAAGTAGCGTTATAGTATAAATAAAGCTTTTTCTTACTAGCTTATAGACTAAGCTTTAAAAAAGTATTTAAGAAGTTATTATACTAGAGAAAAGAGCTCTTATATATACTATAAAGAGCTTTCTTAAGCTTAGCGTAGTAGCTCTTTCTCTAAAAACTATCTAGAAGCTTATAGTATACTAGTCTATTACTACTAATCTTAGTGTTTAAGAAGGCTACTATAACGTTAAGCTACTAGATTTCTATATTAAATTTAGTAGTAATAGCTATTACTAGGTAGAAGAATTACGTAGTAAGCGTAGTAGTATAGATTAAGTAGAGCGTATTCTTAGTCTATATATCTCTATATACTATAAAGTGTACCTTATACTTTATAAAGTAGCTATTCTTATCTACTTTATATATAAAGACTTACTTAAGTAGTAGAGAGTGTTTTTTACTACTTATATACTCTACTTTTTTCTAAGTATTAGCTATAAGTAGTATATTAATCTTTTAATATACTACTATCTTAAACTTATCTCTATAAAGATAGTTATAGAGGTACTTCTAAAGTATTAGAAGTGCTAAAAGGTTATTCTAATAGACTTAGTCTTTATTAAACTTATCTATAATTATAGTAGTAATAATATAATATAGTATTACATATATATAGTCTAATAACTAATTAGAAGCGCTATAGTAAGTCTCTAAGTTATTAAGCTACTTAGAGTTAAATAGTAAAGCGTAGATATCTATACCTCTAAGATTATTATAATTATTATAACTACTTAGATAATACTTACTTCTACGTATAGAAGGTCTATAAATCTTTTTTATATACTTACACTTAGTAGGTAAGTTTTATAGATTAAGTAGAGAGCTATTAGATACTTTTCTAGCCTAAGAGACGTTTATTACTATAGGTAATAGAAGTCTATTACCTTAGAAGTTATCTCTCTACGTATCTAATAAGCTTACTAATCTAGTTACTATAGACTAGTACTTACTAGAATTAACGTATCTATTACTAAGCTACTTAGTAATACTTATTATATTAGAAGGCTCTAGTATAGTCTTTAGTAATAGTAGTTCTATAGCGCGTTTAGTAAGCCTTATACATATTCTCTACGTCTCTCTAGCCTAGAAATCTACTTATATAAAATCTAACTTTTTTAGATAAGCTTTTAATAAACTATTAAGTAGCTTATCTATTTAGTTAGATAGTAGCTTACTAACGTTTACATTACTTTACTAAGAGAGTAATAAAAGCTTATTATAAGCCTTTACTATATTCTTCTACTTATTCTTATAGAGAATATTAACTATAATATAAGTATTCTTCTTAAAAGGCTTTTACTCTCTACTACTATAAAAAAGCTACTTATTAAACGTTATATTACGCGTAGTAAACACTTCTCTTAGTAATAGAATCTATATATAGTATATATTAGAAGCTTAATAGCCTACTAAATAACTAATATATTCTCTAGATAGTATTTTAAAGCTTTTTAGCTTACGCCTAGCTACTCTATTCTTATTTAAAGAATAGACGTAATACTTATAAACGTATACACTACTCTAATTAGGTTATAGATTAGTAGAAGTTCTTTTTATAAGCTTAGACTAATACTATCTAAAGTATTCTATAAACTACTACTCTAACTTCTTATTAGAAAAGCGTAGAGTATAAGTATATAAAAGACTTATATTATAAAGCTAAGTAGTAGTAAGTACTACCTCTATCTAGAAGTGCTTAGATAGATTAGCTCTTTTTCTTATCTTAATCTATTTAGTAATAATTTCTTATCTAGCTTTTTTAGCTACTTTATTAGACTTATAAATATATAGAAAAGTAGGCTCTAGCGTAATACTATACTCTCTTACTTATACCTTATAGTATAAGTTACTACACTATAGATTAGTTAAAGAGTTATTATTAGAGCTAATTCTTATAATAAGTAAATAATAATAAGTTTAAATAAGCGCTTAAAACTTCTTAAAAGCTCTTATTATCTTCTTTATCTTCTTAGAAAAGAGTAGGTAAAGATAAACTTTACTACTATACTTATTCTTAATAAGTAGTATCTACTTCTCTTCTAAGCGCTTTTTAGATATATTAAAAAAATTCTACGTAATTCTCTAGAAGAGTTAGAGAGCTTACTTCTTTAACTAATAAGAGATAACTTACTTTATATAAGTTAGAGCGTAGAACTTACACTATATACGCGTAGGCTTTTTAATTCTTACTCTCTAAGCGTTATATATAAGTGCCTTAAGCGCTTTAGAGCCTAAGTGCTTAGTATAAGTATACTAAAGGTCTTTTAAGTTACTATGTAGCTAAAAGGTAAAGCTAGACCTAGTTCTAGATATTATATTTATAATAAAAGTATTATAAATAGTAATAGGCTTATATTCTATAAATGTAAGATTTAGCTTACACTATAAAGTAGCTACTATAGTACTTTTTACTAGTAAGCTAGTATAAAAAGTATTATTAAGTTCTAGGTACTAGATTCTAGATTAATTAAAGTAAGCTTCTAAGACTATATTAATATAGAAGCGCTTAATAACTATAACACTAGTAAGTATAAGATTAATATATTTACTACTTATAAGCTTAATAAAGCTTTTTAGAATATATATACTATAACTAAGAATAGAAAAAGCTTATATATTTATCTTAACTATCTTAAAGCTTCTAGCTAGTTTAAAGTCTAATAATAGAGAGAAGTAGTTAACTAAGTAGATTACTACTCTATTATTAAGAATAGTACTAGCTAAGAAAGAGTAAGTATTATAGTCTATAGTAGAGTAGACATCTAGTATTAGCTAAAGTATACCTAGATTAAGTAGCGTAGTAACTATACTTATAAAGTACTTATTATTATTATATAAGCTTTTTAAAAAACTTAGAATAAAGTATCTTTT
Organism: Alternaria hordeiaustralica; assembly: GCF_023758085.1. Lineage (NCBI taxonomy): Eukaryota > Fungi > Ascomycota > Dothideomycetes > Pleosporales > Pleosporaceae > Alternaria > Alternaria hordeiaustralica. The sequence goes on along the minus strand of NW_026056776.1, from coordinate 161,890 downwards.
ACTAATAAGCTTTATACGTACTTTTTTAAAGTACTTTATACCTAAGTATTTAATAATAGCTTTTTTATTCTTTTATAAAAGCTATTAGAGGCGCTTTTACTTAGCTCTAATAGTAGTAAGTATATTATAGTACTTTTTAATAAGCTAGTAGTAGGTCTAAGACTCTAGAGTAGCGTAAGAGTAGGTAGTAGGCTTAGCTTAGTTTAGTAACTTAGACTTAGAGCTAGCTTTATTAGTAGATAGAGCTTCTCTAATAGAGGTAAAGATTTTATATAACTTAGAGTAGGCTACCTAATACTATATAAGTACTAAAAAAAAGATTCTAAGCTATAAAAGTATAAAGATCTTTATACTAAGCGCCTAAGTAGTAATTATATTATACTTTATCTAAATTATTTAGTCTATAGCTATTCTAGATATTAGTATATTAAGAAAGTTATAAGTAGTAAGTATACTATCTACTTTAGAAAGCTTATAAGTCTTTACGTGTATATAGAGTACGTTCTACTTATAGTACTACTACTCTAAGTTAGTCTTTACTAGCTTAGCTTTACCTAAGTAAGTATAGTAGTTCTCTCTAATCTACTTCTTAGTTAAATTATTATAAAGCTATAGTTATGTTTTAAGAGACTTTATAATTACATAAAGAAACTAGTCTTAGCCTTTAGCTAGCTTAATCTACACTAGAAGTAGTAGAAGTAGATTAATAGTTACATTAACCTACCTCTTAAGCTTTCTAAGCCTACTTTAGATACTTACTAAAAGAGTAGATTTAAGCTTCTACACTACTAGTTTTCTATTCTAGAGCGCCTTTTTATTATACTTACTAGTTTCTCTCTCTAGATAGATAAAATAATTAGAAGCTTTAAAAAGGCTATTTCTAGAAAAGAGTATTACTAAGTTAATCTTCTTTTATACTTCTAGAGAGCGCGCGTTAAATTTAAGCTATATAAACTACTTAGGCTAAGTAGAGCGTCTTTTAAGAATTACGCTACTTATTAAAATAAGTATTAAGCTTACTAAGAGACTATAGTTACTTATAGCTACTTATAAAGAAGGTAGTAAGTAGCGTATATATTACTAATATACTTAGAGTTATTAGAGAGAAAAGCTACTATAAGCGTAGGTAGTTAATATAGAGAGAGCTATAGAAAGCTAGTTACCTTACTTATTATAAGGTAAAGAGTTAAATAAAGATTAGAGAAGTGTTTAAATATATTATTTGTAGCATTATTATTATATAGAGAGAATAATACTTATACTTTAAAGCGCTAAGCTTATAACTATAGAGAAAATTAAGCTAGAAATAATAGATTTAAGTAATTAAGATTATAATTACTACTTTTATAAGATTAGATAAAAGTAGTATAATATATATAGGTAAGCGCGTAAAACACTAGTATAAAAGAAAGAAAGTACGTAATTAACCTAATAGGTGCTTAAATACCTAATATAACACTTACCTTTATCTTTATCTAGTAATTTCTTTACTTACTACTAAAATAGGTAATAATAAAATATTATAGTAAATACTACTACTTACACTAGTAGCTAGCGTCTTAGTAGCATTATATTAAGATTTTTTAGATTTCTTAACTATTACTTCTACACTAACTAATAATAATTAGATAAGTACTTCTAATTTTAATATTTTCTACTAGTAGCCTAGATAGCTTATAATAGCTTATTATAGGCTATTATAGAGTATTATAGATTACTAAGATATAACTAAGCTAATATAATACTAGTAGATAACTATCTATATTATACTATTTATCTTACTTACGTTTACGCTTACTCTTAATAACTCTACCTTATCTAGTTTCTAAAAGACTTATCTAAGGCTATTATAGCCTAGAATAGCTTACTATAAACTCTACTAATATTTTAAATATTTTTATAAAGTATAGTAAGTAGGCTATAAACTTTTATTACTACTATATTATATTCTTTTCTACTAGTAGTATTAAGTACTTTAAAAAAGTTAGCTATTACTTTATTTATCTACTAGATAAGAAAAAGATTTTAAAACGCGCTAAGTATATTAGTCTTCTAAGTAGTTAGTTTTATACTATAAATAGTAAGACCTACTATTAGTCTAAGTACCTTAGGTACTAGATTCTTAACTAGAATTACTATATAGTAAGTTATAATACTCTATAATAAGCTATTATAATCTATACTAACTTATTATATAGGCTTCTTAAGTTAAATTAGATAATAGTTACTTTAATTATACTATTAGTAATCTTCTATAGAAGATTAATTAAGGTACTATTACTATCTATAACTATAACCTACTCTATTAAGTTAATAATTAGAGTAACTAGATTATACCTTCTACTAATACTAATAGCACTAAAGTTCTAGCTCTAGCTTAGTAGATTAAATCTATTTATAATTATACTACTTAAGAAATTTAGAGCTTTACTAATAAACTTCTAAAAATAGCTATAATCTTTAAGAAGATTATTAAAAAGTAAGTAGCTATTCTAGGCTATTATAGGCTATTTTAACTTATAATAAATAATATTAACTTTATATAGAGAAGCTCTTTCTTTATAATAGTAAAACTTATTATTATTAGTTTACTACGTCTTTAGTTTACCTCTCTACTTTTAGTTACTTTAAGAAGTTAGTTTTAGCCTCTAATTAAGTTTACGTAGCTAAGTAAAAGCGTATCTTTAATAATATAATAGAGAATAGTTCTAAAAAAGTAAGTCTTCTCTATACTAGACTATTATAGGCTATTCTAACTTATAATAGTATATAGTTATTAATTCTAAGAAGATTTAGCTTAAGAAGATTATATTAAATAAAACTACTAAAATCTATACTTTTAAGAATAGTAGAGTTAATACTATCTAAGGTTAGAAGAGTGTTTTTACTAAAAAGATTAAGGTAGCTAATATAATCTATAATAATACTAAGAATAAGTAGAATACTCTATAATAGGCTATTCTAGGTTATTCTAGTAGTATATAGCTTAATTTTAGAGTATTAAGTACTAGTTTAAGTATTTAGTAGTAAATCTAGTAAAAAAGTAGCCTTTAAGTATAATATTTAGAACTTTTAGCTTATCTTAGGTTATTTTAATCTATAATAAGCTTTAATAGCTTATTCTCTAGCGTATACTTAGCTTAGTAAGAATTACTAAAGTTTTATAAAATCTATTTTCTAAGTAACTTATAGAAATATAATATTTTATCTTAAAGTCTAAAATCTATAAAAAATTAATAGAAGTAAAGCCTTATAATATAGAATAGATTATAATAACTTATAATAAGTAGTATATAATTATTATAAAAGTAGCTAAGGTAAGCTATTAGGCTATAGTACTATTAAACACTATATTAAAAAACCTAAATTAGAAAAAAACTAGTAAAGGTATACTTAGTTTTATTCTCTAAGTATTATTTTAACTTATTTCTCTTCTTTTTAGAAGACTATCTATAGCTTTACTTAGGTTTTTTCTTTTTAGACTAATATTAAAGCTATATACTCTTATTATTCTAAAACTTCTATAGCGCTTTTACACTAATCTCTAGTTCTAGTTTCTAAAAGTTCTTTTTATTAGAGTAGCCTTACTATTTAATAAGATACTTCTACTAATTATTCTTATTACGCTTTTAATCTAAGATTTAGTTAATATTATATATATTATTACTAAATCTACGTATAGTATTAATACTCTATATTAGTAGATATAATAATTATCTAGTTAGCTTATATAGTTCTAGAAGTAATACGTAAAAAACTAGATAAACTAACTTTAGTTTAGGTATATTAATTCTAAATATAGATAGGCTAATCTAAGCTATTATACGCCTAGAGCTTATATACTTCTAATCTAGCTTCTTTTTTAGCTTAGTAGAACGTATATACTAATTAGAGATTAAAACTTAATTCTCTATCTTAAATAGAAGAAGTATTCTTTTCTTATTAGTATATACTTTCTAATAAATATTAGCTATAATAATTTTTTTCTTATACTTAGCTTATAAGCTAAGTATCTTTATAGTAGTAGAGAGTCTTATAGAGCTTTTTCTCTTACTTTAGACTATACTAGACTAGTTTACTTCTTTTAGATTAGTACTATAATAGACTTAAAAGAGAGTTATACTAATAGTTACGTAAATACTATTATTATACGTAAATTCTCTAATAAATATCTATAAAGTCTAGTTATTCTATTCTAGCGTATAGTAATACTAAAGATATTATTCTAGTATTTAATTTTACTACTTAGTCTAACTATTAGTCTAGAGATAGAATATAGATGTTAGAACTCTTTTTAAGTTTAAGTAGTATTAAAAGGTATTTTAATACTTTGTATTTATTAGTAGGCTTCTATCTAAGATAACCTACTTTAGAATACTATATAAGTAGATAATCTTACGTATTTAGGCCTAAGTAAGGTCTAAACTATTCTAATTACTTCTTACTAGAATATAATAGGCTATCTTAGTAAGCTTATATATAATAACTAGTATTATATTATAAACTTAACCTTATATAGTGCTAGAGAGAAGCTTTATAATAAAATTTATAGTAGCTTTCTTCTATAGTTAATCTAGAAGTAGTAAAAGTTCTAATAAGCTATATAGTTTATAGTAAGCTAGTGTTATCTTATAGTAGACTAAGTAATTATAGTAATACTTAGTAATATTTTTTTTTATACTCTTCTAGATATATTAATATTAGAGCTTTTCTAATATACGTCTTACTTTAAAATATTCTACTAGTAGATTATTATAGTACTTTATAAGTACCTTTAACTTACTTTTTATATTAGTAAGCTTTTAGCTATAACTATAATCTATAATAGATTCTAATAGATCTATCTATTCTATATCTAAGTCTAATTTGTCTAAGAAGAAGTTACTAGCCTTATTAGAGGTATTTTAATCTTCTATAGGCCTTTACTTCTTTAGTTTAGTTTAATTAACTTACTTAAACTTATTAAGCGCTTTACTTAATTTATTTAGTAGTTCTAATCTAGAACTAGACTTTATTAGCGTAGCTATAGCTAAGAAGATTTTCTTACTTTTATTAAGAATAATATCTTTTATAAGCTATATAAAGGCTTTATTATACTTCTAGACTAGCTTCTATAACTTAGCTATATAATTAAAGTAGTATAATAGGCTATCTACTAGATTAGTGCTTCTAGAATAATAAATTAAGTTAAAATTATATTACATAAGTACTAAATAAAACTAAACTTAATAATAGTTAAGAGCCTTAGTTTCTATAAACTACTTAAGGTTTATATAATTAGTAAAGATCTTAAAATAGATACTCTTAAGATAATATTACTAATATTCTAAACTTTTAATAATAGCTAATAGTTCTTAGTTATATATATTATAATTATACTCTACTATAATAAGCTTGCGTAAGTAGAAGTTAACTAGATACTAGTTATCTAGCTTAGGTAATTCTATAATATATTAGCTTAGAATATCTAATATTATACTTTTAGATATATTAACTTTAACTTTTATTTTATAATTTCTTTTAAAGTAAGCTAAGATTAGTTTTTTTAAAAAAGAGTTCTTAAGCTTATAGAAAGTCTTTCTAGTAGCTTTACTAATATTTAGAAACTAGCTCTTTTCTCTTTATATAGCGTAGCTACCTTTAGCTATACTTAGGCTTTTTTAGATTAAAATAGTTAATAGTAGAGCTAATTTAGAAAATCTAGTAATAAATTAGTAATAGTAGTTTATAAAGCTAATAAATACTTAAATATTATAAATAGTGCGTAGTTTAGACTAATTTTAGATAGTCTTAATATAGTCTTAGTTAATCTTAATTCTATTAAGTATAATAATATAACTAAAGTACTTAGTACGTTAGGTATACTACTTATACTTACTAAGCTTTAAGTAAAGCTTAGCTTTATATAGTCTCTATAAGACTTTTTTAATATATACCTTATACTTTTTAAAAGTATTTAAGAAGATAAGAATATTATCTAAGTAGATAATATATAATATATTAATTAGACTAATAAAAGTCTAGTTAATATATATTTAGAACTAGGTAGGTATATTTATAAAGCTAAAAGGTATTATAGTATACTTAAAATAACTATACTAGATATAAAATATAGTTTTCTACTTATTTTCTTTCTAGATATAAATTCTGTAGTAAGCCTCTTATATATTTAGCTTAGTATAGTACTTAGCTTATACTAAGTAATTTAAAAACTCTATAATTAGAGGTAATAAGTATTTATTCTTAATTATAATTTTATTTAAGCTATAATAGTTAATATATAGCCTTATAGAGCTGTTTTTCTTCTTAATAAAGAAAATAAGTACGCTAGCTAGTAACTTTAAGTATCTTATCTACTCTTATACTATATATTCTTCTAAGTACTTTCTAAGAAGCTCTAACTTAGTTTAAGAGAGATTATATAATAGTATATATAGTAGACTAGTTCTAGACTCTAGATTTAGCGCTAGGTCTTATAGGCTATACTTAGTAATAATTACTAAGTTCTTTTTAGAGTAAATATTAATAAACTCTATATATAGTAGAGGTATATTACTTATTTAAGCTAAGAATAGGTTATTCTAACCTACTATATCTACTAGACACGCATATACGTCTATACTAGAATTATATATACTTTTTTTAAATAATTAGATATCTTCTACTATAATCTTTTAAAAAGAGTTAACTTTCTTAGCTTTATTATCTTTAAAGAGTATACGCTATAAAGCGTAGTTTAATTTAGAGTTATAGTTATTAATCTATAGTAATTCTAAATATATAGTATATCTATTTAGATTAGATACTATAAATAGAATACGCTGCGTCTTTACGCAGCTCTATAAATTAGTAATAGTAATATTTACTTTAGTTATTTTATAGATAGTAAGCTTTCTACTATTAACCTCTTTTATAAGAAGGTTAGATAAAAAATTAATAACTAATTCTTACTTCTTTACTAATATAGTAGAGATAAGGTTTAATTATAAACTACTATTAATTATTACCTCTTTAGGCTCTAATATCTTAAGAGTAAACTTTACTATTAAAAGTTAGAATAGAGTAGGCTATAAGGTCTTACGTAGCGTTTCTATATTCTTATTCTCTTTATTTAGAGAAATATAAGTAGTAAGATAAAAGATTAATTCTTTTACCTTTAGTTTTTTTCTAACTTAGACTTATTAGTAGACTTACTTATAGTATTAGACTTATTAGTCTTTAGATATTTATTTTTATAATAACTAACTTTGCTATATTTATAGTATGTAATTTACTTTTCTAATATATTATTATTACTTAAACTATCTTTCTTTAACTTATTCTAGGCTAATCTAGCGTGCTTAGCGTTTTTTAAAGATTTACTAGTACTTTAAATATTAGATTAATCTTAGATAGATTAAGGCCTATTCTTCTTAAGTAGTTATAGCTTATTTTTTATAATATAAAACTTTTATTAAAAAATAAAGTTAGTATATTTTTCTACTTATAGAAGTATAGAGTATTAGTTTATAAAAAGTAAGAGTAAGCTCTTTCTAATATTATTTTATAAGACTATAGTATACTCTAGTACTTATATATCTAGTATTTAGTCTAATCTAAGTTTCTTTTATAATAGCTTTATATAATCTAAAAAGTTTATAAAATTCTAATTACTATACTATATAATACGCTTAAGATAATTATAAGTATATTACTTATACTTTTATAAAGAATTAAGAGAGTTTAATATAATATACTTAAGGTTTACTTATAATAGTATCTAGGTAAAGTTCTAGTACTTCTCTAATATTTAATAGGTATACTATAGTGTCTTTAATAGCTCTAAGATATATATAGTACTAAAATCTACTCTTTATATCTCTATTATAAAGCTTTATAGTATATAAAGAAAGTATAACTTATAATTCTACTTTTAGTAATTATATTATACTTAGTTAGTTTTTAAGAATAACTATAAAGGTTTAAGTCTTAGAAGACCTCTAGTTAAGAGAGTATTTTCTAAGTAAATTATAAATAGTACTTTTATATTCTTCTTAAGAGTAGTTAAATTACTTATAGTAACTCTAGTATAAAAGTTTTATAACTTAGCTAGCTTAATATACTTTAGCTAAAGTATTTTCTAGATATAAAAGCGTTATAGCTTTTAGTCTAAAATAGCTTTTTTTAGAATATTCTAGGTTTTATTAAAAGTAAAAATATAATTTTATAGTAATAGTAGTAGAATTAGGCTATTACTAATATTATTATCTATCTTAGATATAGAAGGTGTTAGCTTATATACTTTCTTTTTAATAAGAGTTAGTACTAATAGACTTATAGCTAATACTACTACGTTAGATAGTTTTATATTATTATTAATATTTATTAGTATATAACTATTACTATAAGTATTATAAGTAGATATTATATAATATAGGCGTATTATAAAATAAATAATTTAAATATTAGATAAGTAACTACTAATTAATATAGAATATAAGAGATAGTAGAGTAATAGTATATTATCTAGTAAGAATAGATAAATTATTACTTTCTAAGTAATAATTCTCTAAATCTACTTATACTTGCGCTAGGTTAGGTTATATAATATTATTTAACTATTTAGAATATAGGTTTCTAACACTTATATAATTACTTTAGAGTAGCTCTTATAACTCTAAGTACTAGACACTAAACTTATAGCTAGTATAAATAGAGTACTAGTAATATCTAATAAGTAGGTATTTATTAACCTTATAGTAGGTAGTAGATTTAATAGCTAAAAGTAGATAGTACTTTAGCTAATTTAGAAAGCGCTAAATATATAAAGAGTAAGGTATTAGACTATAGAGATAGTTATATAATATAGTAGCTAATATAGCTAGGCTTAGATATAATTATATATAGAATATAGGTTACTATAATTATATAGACTTTGTATAGATATCTTAGATTATTTTAGAGACTTTATACTAGCGTTAGACTTACTAGGTTTTCTTTTAGTATTAGTAGTTATATAAAGCGCACTTTAATACTACTAGTTAATAATCTAAATAGCTATTAGTATTATATTATAAATATAAAGTAGTTAGCGCGTTATAATTACGCGCGTAGTAATTATTATATTAGTAGTATAGTTATAAGTATTATAAGTTATAAATCTAGGCTTAGCGTTAGAGATTTTTTAAGTTTAAATTTAGAGTCTAATATAGTAACGCGTTATTGCGTAATTACGTAATTACGTAATTACTTAACATTAGAAAAAGTACACTGTAGGCCTTGTCTCTTAGGCCTAGGGGGGATAGAGGCGCTTACGTCTTTTCGGCAGCCGGGGTGGTAAGGGTCTAGACGCAGCGATTAGGCCAAAAAGCAGGTTGCCTGCAAGGTTTCATCGCGCAACGGTTATAGCGGAGACAGCTTTACTCCGTGTGCATTTTGGAATGCGTCGGGTAGGTCCATCCCGGCGGTTGGCCTTTGCATCGTTCGATGCCTTTTGGCGCGGGGCCGCGGACCATGATGATTTGCACGTCATCGTCGATGTCCCAGCAAAAGACATGCGGGTAATCTCCCCGCGCATATGATCTACTCAAATGTTTACGTTGACCATCGCTCATGTCATGCCGATCCGATTGCGGTTCCACAGAAAAACTGACAGGCCATCATCATGCACGCGGGTCGCACGTTTAACGACCAAGGGCCTGGGAGGAGCGTGCACGGTGTACGGGAGAAAGCTTGAAAAGCCCATTGCTCACGGGAGATCTTCGATGTGGGCTTAACATCGTCGATGTGGCAGGCGTTGTGTCAAGCCAAGGCCGGCGCTACCAGGAGCAAGGCCGGGGTGGCGTTGGAGACGGAAATACGGGGAATGTGACCTGATGGTTGTTCCCTGGGAATAGATGGTCACTCCCTGGGCGAGTGTAGCGGGATTGGCAAAGCGAAACGGCGTTTTGTGGAGCACGTGATGTGTTCACTATGATGATACGCGTCGTGGGAAATGCGCGGATGATGATGGAAGCTCTCCGCGTTCGCAATTGGCGATAAGCTGATACGGATAAGGAACCTTATCACCGGATCTAAGTGATCACCCAGCCACGCACATGTCAAACAGCCCAGGAACCTTCCAAGGTTGGTTCAGTAAACTTCAGAGTCATCTCAGCCAACAGTAGACATCGGCCCTTGATCCGTTGTACGGGTTCAAACGGTACTTTTGCGTGCGCGGTCACCATCTTCGATCCCCAAACTATGACTCCGTGACCCCCAATATATTCTCTTTTCCTGATTAATCTGCAACGGCACTATCAAGGCGAGCAGTTGAGAAAAAGCCAAACACTGTACACGGTTTATTGCAAACCCTCGGCGCATCACGCGTCTGGCGTGGCATCGACCAAGTATCGCATTTCCAACAAGCCGATACCCACAATTAAAGCCGTCGAGATCAGCGTGCCCTGCATCGTGCCTGGCGCACGCCATCGAGCGATGTCATCCCGCCCCCTTCGACTCCCCTGCTTGAAACAGAATAGCGCTGACGCGGAAAAAGAGGAGAACAGCAGATCCTCTGAGCATGCGGTGGAAATGTAAAATCCCATGCACGAGTAAGTAATCCATACGACTGGATGACAGCGGGGGGAAGCGTGCCCGCGGAGGACAAAGGTAACCAGGGAAACGTTCCCCAAGCTATGTTTGACCTGAGACGTGGTTTGGGTGATGCTCCCACGCGCGAAGATGTGCGTTCGACGTGGTTAACGTGATCCGCGTCGGATGTTGGTTTTGCGAGACAGCAGTCACAGGGCACTTCTGGTGCCCGACAGACGAAGTTCAGATTGGCAGTTCGCGCTATGGTAGTTGCGGGACTAGCGGAGAACGGATTCTGTGCACACGGGGGTTTTGTGCTTTCCGAAGATTGTCGGATCACGTTTTCTTGTGTATTGGTGGACCTTGGCCGATATGGCACTTCACTGCAAATGGATTAGGGGCGGGCAATATTGAAGCGGCAAATAAACCATCACGATGCAATATGGGAAATGTCATGGTTGAAAAAATCGAATTTGTGGGTCGGCGCAATGCGCGACTGATTATTGTACAATGGGTATCATATGGTCAAATGCTCCTGCAGGCCAGCTGTTGCAGCGTAATAAGGTGAAGGCCAGCTCCATGACTTCCAACTCGTGGTGTGCCTGACCACACCAACAACTGCGCAATGACCTCAGGATGTGAGTAAATCCGGAGAGGGCCAAAGTGCGCTACCGACTGGCTCAGAGGCCAATGTGCGGTGCCTGTTCCTCGCTCGTGCAGAGCTCCACGGCCGGGGCTGGAAAGCAAAACGGCTCACGTGGCGTAGGTTGACAGCGGATGTCTGTGTATGGGTGCAGTAGTGATGAGGCGATAATGGTAGCCGGTAGTCGAGATGTTGACTAGGCGGTAGGGTGTAGAGCGTGTTGGAGGCTCGGGTGGGTTTCAGCCCGCGCTGTAGCCAGTCATCCGTGCGCAGTGGCTGCAGTAGTAGCGGTTGGTGCCGATCTGGTACATGTTCGCGAGGCACTCGCGGCGGCAGCGGCAGCAGGAAAGTGTAGACGGCGAACCCATGCCCATGCTCGACGTGGAGCTGTTGGAGCTGCTGGAGGAGGTGCTCGAGGTGCGCTGTTGCTGGATGGGCTCAGGGGCCGGGCGATGGGCAGCTTGTGTTTGCAACTGCAGCAGGCGCGAGGCGTCCGAGGGGCTCGTCATGTAGAGAGGTGGTGCCGGGCGGAAGGCCAGCAGCGGGTTGGTCGGGTCCGAGGGGGTGTAGGGCTGGTAGTCGGAGACGGGGCTGTGCGAGGGAGTTTCCTGGGAGAAGTGGACGGCAGGCACGATGCTGAAGTAGCAGGAGGGAGCAGTGGGGAACGAGTCGGGAGTGAGGTGATCAGCGGTCATGGTCTGGCTTGTATGTGTCTGGAGTAGGACGACGGCGGGTGTGAATCACACAGCGTACGTGGGATCGCGGTCGCCTATATGCTCGTACAGCCATCGAGCGATGGCAGATCGGCCAGTCGCAGGCCGCGTGCTGGGCGGGCGGTACGGCCGACTGATTGGCGCGTGGCTGGGCTGTGGAACACGTCTGGCAACCGTCCAAGACGCTGGGTCCGAAGTCTTTGCTAGGCCACCACCAGGCTGAGACGCGCCCGCGCCGATCGCCCGACTCGGTCTCGATCGTGGCTGCTGAAGCCCCCCCGCACACGGCCAATCCTGCCCGCCCACAGCATAGCGACGTTTGTGCATCGCGATCACGCTGCAATTCCATCGCCCACGACGGCCATCGCTCGATGCGACTGCGTCGCTGCGACATGGTTTTTTGTTCCGCTATGGATGAGATCACTCGCACCGTCACTTGCATCACTCGCATCACTCGTGTTGCGTAGGAGTACGCGTCGCGTCGGCCTCGCGCCGGTGCTGACTGTGTTGGTGCCTACCTGAGGCTGTGCTGCTGAGCTGTACATACACATACCACCGCGTCCGTGGTTCCCAGAGCCTCCGGTTCCTCCGCAGTCCGCAGTTCGCTGTCCGCTCCGGGTGCCGAAACCACCCGTCCTCTACCGCCCATCGAGCATCGAGGTACCATCACCACGCCAGTCCCATCTCCTCATCTACAACCACCCCAATGCGGCAGTTTCGCCAATAACCCATCGAAAGTAGCTCTTGACTGCGGACATTGCGACCGCAACCCTCGCAGCCTGTTGCTGCCCATCGTCGATGTCAAAGCGGGCCGTACCGTTGGCTGGCGGTCTAGATCATGGCCATGAACCCTCCTTGGGCCTGGGGGAACCACGCAACCTAATACATGCTCTCAGAGCCCTGCGTCGCCGACACTGAAACGTTGCTGTTGCAAACTCTACTATACCTGTCTCGCCTATACCACTTCCTCCCTGCCACGACCTCCACAGCTGCCAATCTTCACACGAATAACATGCTCAACAGATGAATAGTCGCCAGGCATATACGCCCTCTGTTTCAACGCCCTACAATCACGCTGCTGCGCCGTTGGCTCCGTCCACAAGCGCTTACGTTGCACTCGGAAATCTCCACCACCCCAGAATGCAAATGTGCACCTGCATACAGCACTTGTGGCACGATCATCGACCCAGGTAACAATAGCCCCTGGTAGACAAAACAGCTGCACGGATACTTCCACTACATTCCACAGAGGTACCAGCCCTGCATTGCCCTGTTGCAGACAAAGTCCTGGTGGGCAACGGTCTAGACCCTCTGGCCCTAGCTGAACGGCGCCCGAACAATCGACGTCTAGGCCTCGTTGCACCCCATGACTGGATAGTCGCCACTTCGATCGCAGGCCAAAGAGGTGGAGGGGCAAATGAAGTCGTTTCTTTTGCAAGATCGAGACTGCCAAACTTGGTGAAGCCTGATCCTCCAAAAGCAACGTGGTCTCTCTGAGCTTTGTCTAGCCCTGCAGTACCGTGGCTCTGCATGGTCCCAGCAGCCAGTTATACGACCCGGAGCTCGGCCGTTAACGTAGTCAGCTGAGGATCCTTCCGGAGCTTCCAGTCACCATACTACGGCTCGAAACCCAACGGAGTTCGCGACGTGTACCAAATCAAGCAGGGCCACGTCTGGAACGAGTGCAGTTCAACACCTCCAGTGAAGGGATGGCATGCACAAAGCCTGGCAAACAAAGCAATATGACCTTTCGAGTCCTGTTCGCGCGGCGATGCACGACAGCTTCCAGACTCCCAATTCGGCTTGCCTTGTTCTGCTCTATTGTGACAAATGCTGATTGCCCCTTGAAGACGCACAAATCAAGTTTCTCTGAATACAAAATTGTGGGCGATCTACACGTTTGAGCAGAGAAAGTTACATGTGGCCGTGGTTCCGCTCATCACCAGTGGTTGCGCTGCGACTTCGAATAGGACCTAGTACTCTGAATCGGCTCAGTACGTATCGCCCACGTTTGATACTGAACCATAATCATGCGAGGAATCGGGTGCAGCGCCAGCGACTTGTGGTGGCTTCGGACATGTTGATACTAGGAAATAGTCTTCATGCAAGCAAGCTCGGTTTTGTGTGCACCATGCCTAAGAAGAAGCGTGTGGGTACACACTAGTATCTTGATACGAGATCTTGTGGAGGTCTTCAGGAATGTACCTAGACACATGTCAAGAAATCCAGTGTCTCTAATCCATAGGTCCTTCCAGCCTGAACCAGCCGCGAGTCTAGAGCGTAAGAAAGAGGGACCTGATAACCAATTCTAGAGCATTCGATCTTGCACCCTCAACTAGTTTAGATGGGGGGTAGATACATCGTCAACATCGTGGGGTAATCTTGGAACTGATCCAGCGCTGCAAGGGACACATGCACGTGATAGAGCCCAATGCGGGCTAGCTTGTGATGTTTTCATGATGGTTCAGACGGCGCGTCATTGGCCAGTCCGACGGCGACGGTCATGTGCAGATTGCGAGAATACATAACTCTTGTGGATATTGTTCCTTCTTCTAGTCAAATTCCCTATGCTACCATGTCCTGTTGTCTGCCTTTCAATCACGACGCAAAACGACCCACGCCGAGCGAAATGATAGCTGCACGATTGGCTCAAAATGCACGTCGGTATCGAGGCCCGATCGTCCATGAGGTGACACCATAGGCAGCCGTTGCCGCCATTTTTTCGCCTTGTTCTACTATCTTTTTTTCACGATCGTCGTACCGTTGCCCAAACGCTGCCCACGTCACTATCGTGGCAATCGTCACCGGCCCGCCGCCGTCGAACGAAACAACGGCACATAGCTAGGTGCCCCACCTGTCCGAACCCCTCCATCGCGCGCCGACAAACTTCAACTCACCAACCCAACACACACATCAACACCATGGGCAAGCCTCCGAACCTATACGCTTTCCAGAGCGCTGCTGAGCTCGCCCCGAGCCTGCGCACCTACGTGCTCGACGCTCAAAACGCTGCGCTCGAGCGCCACCAAGTCTTCCGCGTCGCCGTATCTGGCGGCTCCCTGCCCAAGACGCTCGCGCAAGCGCTTCTCAAGGAGACCAATGGCGAAGGAAAGGTGCAATTCGACAAGTGGGAAATATTCTATGCCGACGAGCGCGCGGTGCCTCTCGATCACGAAGACAGCAACCATCGACTCGTCAAGGAGGAGCTTCTCGACAAGATACCGTCTGAGTTGGGCACACCCAAGGTCTACCCCATCGACGTCAAGTACCTCGATGACGTACAAGAACTGGCCGACCAGTACGAGAAGACGCTCGTGAGTGTGTTTGCAGCACGCGACAGCGTAAAGTTGCCACTCTTCGACCTGCTTCTGCTTGGCTGTGGACCGGACGGACACACCTGCAGTTTGTTCCCCGGTTCTGAGCTATTGCGCGAAACCGAAGCATGGGTACTCTCCATCTCCGACTCTCCCAAGCCTCCCCCGAAGCGCATCACCATCTCCCTTCCCGTCGCACAACATGGACTCAAGATCGCCTTCGTCGCGACTGGCGGAGGAAAGAAGGACATCATGCGCCAAATCTTCGATTCGGACGAGGGTCAGCAGCTGCCTTGTGGTTTGGTGAACCACAAGGGCGGAGACCGCGTTAGCTGGTTTGTTGACTACGCTGCTATCGAGGGTGTTTCTTTCCCAGCGCGCCGTGGTAGCCTGTGAGAACAGGGAACGGAATAGCTGTGCTTTCGTAGGGATGGACGTACGCGCCATTTCACGAAGTATGCATTGGTCGCTCACTCGGCTTAGATACAATAGATAACGAACTCTGACGATATTCCCTTTCCATTCTTTGCTACTGGATATGCTCTTGCCATAGCTAGGGTTCTAGCCATATGTGGTGCTAGCGCTGTGGCCCGCGCTCATTGGATGTCAACAACCGATGTTTCGTGTGTTTGTGCATACCCGGCAACATCAGACCGAGCTATCAACACGTTCACGATAGCGCCGCGACCTGTATCGAAGATGAACTCCAAGCCGCGCTCACAGATAGGCAGAATCGGCCATGCGCCCCCACGGGCTCGGGTAAGCCATGCGCCGTCCCGTAGTAGACAATACCTAACAGGTTCCAGAACGCTGCACCAGTCGCGCCGACCGGTGACGACAAGGAAACAACAAGACATGGCACAAGTGGCATTGCGCGCCCTGCCTCTAGTAGGTTACCGTCAATTCAGGGCGATTCGGAGAATCGTCGCAGCTTACTGTGGGTGATACCTGAGCGTGTGAGGGATCTGGCTAAGACTAATCTTCTTCCTATCTAGTCCCCAGCCCGGCCAGCATAGATACAATACCCGGTCAAGTATATTACCTGAAGTATCTGACAGAGACGCTGGATCGGAAGATGCGGGGGATGACTTGAACGGGACGCAAGATCAGCCAGACACAGCGTCACCAACGCAATGCGTTCAGGTTCCGGGTGCAGTACCAGGGCGACTTCGACCAAAATCCACATATCAGACGGGCACCCCATCATCTCAGCGCACGGAAAGTGCTGAAAAGACAAGTGCTCCCCGGACGATGCTGCCTCCAGCTTCAGTCAGCAAGCCTGCAGAGCCGCAAGTACGAGGGCTTGCCCGATCGCAGTCTTTACGGAAGCCAGGTGCTACGTCGCACTCAGCTCAGGCATCAGGCCCTCCTGGTCATGCCAGGACCCAGTCGACCAGTACCATAACAGCCCCTAGACGTGATGTTGCTAGATCGAACACGATCTCCGAGCGACCAAAGTCTCTACTATTGGCACCAACGCGTACCTCGAGGACTAACAACACATCTGGCGATACCTTATCTGGTCCAACGCGGACGTCGCTACGGAATGCAGGGCTCAGCCGCTCTGCTAGTACGAAAGCCAGGCCAGAAGCATCCAGTGGCCTGCCGAGCACTGGTACGGTGTGCAGGGCCGAAGAGCCCGTTGGCACTCAGTCAAAACGTAAAGACGTCGTGTCAGAAGAGCCGAAGAAGGCTAATCGACCAGCTTTCAGCACGCTTCAACAGCACTTCACACCACGTAAGGTTGGGAAAGCTCCCACTGCCACATTTATCAACCCTGCACCTCAAACAGTGTTGCAATCGCTTTCTCCAGAGGCGATCAGTTTGCAATCTGAACTGCTTCAACTTCATCTTCTGCATCAATCGTCGGCGGAAACATATAGATGCTGGGAAATCAGTGCGAAGCGTAAGATGCGCACGAAGTTCGAAGAGGTTGCTAGCCTTTACCAAGTCATGTTAGACAGCGAACGCACAGCACAAGAACAGAAGAACTTGCAGTCCCTGCTGGAATGGAGTGCTAGCGGCTCATCTGCGGGCCTGGTTGAGTACATCCAGGTCCTTTCGGAGCCCCTCCATGAACTGCCGTCGCTGGTCGAATCGGGTGGTCGACTACAGCGTCTGGTGAAAGAGTTTGAGCATTGGTCGTCCTGGGTCCAGGAGATTCGGTCCGCCCGCCAAGGTCCGCATGGAGCCAAGGCGGCTCTTGGGACAATTGAAGGCCTTGGGGATTCATGGAAGGCCGAAAATGCTGCGTTGATCAGGAAGTTAACAGCATTTGCACGCGACCTGGACAGGCTGGCTTTGCCAACACCCGGATCAAGCATTGCATGTATAGTCGAAGCATGTAAAGCCATTCTACACGGCATCTTGGATGAGTTGCAGACGATGCAGAAGATTGAGACTGAAGTGGTGTCACGCGAGAAAGACTGGGTTGAGGATCGTCTTCGACTGATTGCCCGGGATGTGGGGACACAGTTTGTGGATACTGACGGGCAGAGTGCAGCTTGGCGCATGTGAATATGTGAAAGCTGATGCAAAAACTCAGAGGTACGGTGTTGGTGGTAACAGGATGGGAAGAGATTAGGAAAATATCGTGGTAATACAGAAGCGTTCCTTCCAGGGCGCTTGTAGCACATGTGCGACGAGTTCCGCATTCGGGAAGGTTGCGATCACCTTGCCCCAATTCTATTACTTGCATCTCAATACGGTGTTTCGTGTTACCGCAAGCGCATGCCGGTCAGGCCACAAGTCATGTCTTCAATCTAGATTCGGCAGATGTCGTAACAGAGAGCTTCAAAGATCCCGTGCTGACTGACGACGCTAGTTTCGGATGATTTCCCGCTCATCATTACCGATAACGATCTTTCCGTCTTACTCAGCCGTCATCCTTCCACAAGCTCCTCCTATCGTTGGCTATGGATGCATCCGGCAAGCACGTCGTCGAGATTTCCTGATACCTTGTTCGCGCGAACCGGCATGTCGACCCCGGTGAGGTCTCCTCACAGTACTGCATCGAATCGCGCCTCTCGTGCCTATGGCGTTGACAATAGCTCTTTCACGGGCATCTTGGCCTACGACTTGGCTCTCGCTTGTCCAGGCTACTGAGTGCAGGTATGCTTCGGTGCAGCAATGGCGCTGACTGACTCTGGTACCACCGAGGGAGCGATACGCACGTAATTGCATACTACAATGCGGACCTTCGGCCTCTCTGTAACGGCCCCTATAAATGACCCACCGGATGCATTACGCCTGGTTGTCTGAATGTTCCCATATTAGGAGCCATGCCACCGAACACGAGCTCCGACCTTTAAGCAAGACTCCGACTGCACGGCACTCACATGCGGCACCGATGGCGCTCTTACACTCCAGCTCTTGCATGCCATGATATCGACTATCTTACAGTTGAACATATATTTCGAAGGATCTTATATCGACACTGTTCCTAAGGCATTATACCTGTTCTGATGGCGGAGGCCAACTTCTGTGTCCGGTTTCTAGGTTCAAGTCCCACCTGTGCAGTGTCGTACGGACATGGAACGACCACAGGAAGATACCAACACCTTTGAAGTGCGGCCCAAGCGCCCCGGCCCGACTGTCACAGCCTCCATCAATCAGCGTCATTATTCTCGTTCCCGCCACGAGCCGGCTACTATACTCACGGCGGTTACATCCCGGATCAACAAACGTTTCTACTGTGCCCCAATTCATTCCAAATCATCTCAGTAGGGCCCAAAGTTTCGGATTCTACAGCTGCCGTCGTTGAAAACAGTAGCATAACTCTACGTACCTACAAAGTTTCGGGTCTCCGTTTCTCTTTCATATCTATCAGTGTGTATATCATACGGTAGCTTTATCATGTGGTGCAGATGTGGAAGCCTGGCCATGTATGTGTATACCAGCGCGTTAAGCGGGAGCGTGTTGACCGACATGTAGCCGGCGCATGAGGCTTTCATCTTATTGGTGTGCCAATTTGCACCTTCCAAAAAGGCTACCATAGCTGACTCTATTACACAAGATCCGCCAATATGTTACCGTAGTACTGGCTGGGCCTGTCTCCTGCAAAGCAGCTTGGTCATCCATCCGGGTCATGGGCCTGAGCAAGCGCACGCAGTAGGGATGGTTACTTATGCTTGCCGAGCTGCCAGGGCCAAGTATTCTGCAGCTTGCATGTATCAATGCGCAAAGTTGCCACGGGCTTGGAAGTTTTGACCAATAGAGACAGAAGGTTGACGCGTACAAAGCACGATCTAGTCAATTCAGTGAGTTGCTCTGACTTCCCCTATTGCCGCTCGATTAGCACTTGGCCTTACCATGCTTGGGAACAACTCCCATACGCTGAAATAGCCGCCTGTACACGATATTGCCAGCAGTGAAGAGCTATTGTAATGGGTGCTTCGTTCGCAGCATGAGCATGATTTCTGGTTACAAGGGCACATGAAGCAAGGCTCGTCGCGTCGCCCGCGGTCCTCGTCGCCATTTCTCAAAACCTCCAAGATGAGAAGAGCTCAAGATTACTCCGATGACAGCGAGGATCGGACGCCTCCACAGAGACAGGAGTCAAATCCCGGTGTTTCTGGCAGCTTCAGTCGTCCCAAATCCGCATCATTCGCAGGTAACCCTTCCCCGGACATTACGCCAACTTTCGACTCGATGAACGCCCCAATACGGGCTCAACAACGTCCACACTCGATAATCCTACCTTCACCTTCTTCCTTCAACTTTCACATCTCCCAAAGCCTGCCTTCAATATCACCACCAGCGATGTCGCAAACATTAGGACCAAGTCCGAGCTTACACGACCTCCAACAGCAAATCAGCCTCAAAACTTCGGAATTGCGTACCCTACAGCGCGAATACGGTACTCTGCTTCAGAGCCTCGAAAGACAAAAGACGACATGCGCCACGCTCGAAAGAAAGCTCGAAATCAACGACGGAGAGGTCATCCATCTCATGGATGAGAAGGACAGGCTGTCAGCACAAGTTTCGACAATGGAAGGTCAAATGGAAGAGCTACAGCAGAGTAGGGATGAGGCTCGGCAGCAGCTCATCGCTAACGGAGCACAATACATGCAAATCATGGACATGGCCAACCGGCTCCAGGCACAAAGCACCGAAGAAAAGAGGGCATGGGAAGCTGAGAAAGCCGGGCTCGAGCAACGCATACGTTTACTGGAAGAAGCTATGGTAGCTGGAACTGAGACGTCGGTGTCGGTATCAGACACGGAACAACAACCTGGCATCACTCCGGATCCATCGCCCGTCGACTTTACACACAGTACCAACATTTCGGTCTCCCAGAGAGAGACCATCATCGTCCTCCGTGCTGAGATCAGTCGTCTTCGCGCTAGAACCCAGGCACTCGAAGCGGCTGTGCAGACTATGCGGCGCGAAAGCCTCTCTATCCAGACAGCCGCACGGCAAATACTCGAGTCCAGTGGGAAGATGGACGAGACCTTAACTGAGGTAGGAGGTGGTCAAAGGTGATGTGTTTTTCACAGTACAAATCACTCTCCCCACAAAAGTCTTATTCGTTAAGAGCGTCGCAATCTGGTTGGGGTGTCGTGTTGGAAGGACTTAGGCCCAAGGGACGGATCATGGGATTTTTTATGTTACTATGCTATCTATACCCTATCGTAGTGTTCCATGTTGACCGAAATGTGGATGCTCATGTAGAAGTACGTGTCTCAAGCGCAATGGAAAACTAGAAAGGTGCTGATTTCCGTACACCGCTCTGTGTGAGAAGAACATACACCCTCAGTAGTCCCAGTTACACCTACATCATCCGTCTTTGTCAGCGATTAGTACCGATGGATGATGTGATGAGCGTACTGTGAGTTTGGGGTGTTTCTCTAGCGACATCGCGGTGTCTGGCTCAATTCGCACGCTGACCGATAACTGGACAACACTCTAGCTGTATCCATCATCACCCCATCTTTACTAAGCTTTATTACCTTTTCTATCTAGGTAGTCTTCACTTGCATGTAAAGAAGCTTGACTAGGTACTATATAATATGCTCAACCCTACAAGCCAAAGATATGCAACGCATTGCTTGATTGCCTCACCGTCGCCCTTGTCACACATGTTTGGCGTTTTTAGATAGCGGGATGCCTGTTGTGTTGGTGAGGAGCGTAGCAAAGGCCTAGATTCTGATTGTTAGATTGCGTTAGTGCATTTGCCTACACTCGTACAGGGTCAAGGTTCAAGGGTTGGTTGGGTCCCGTCATGATGTGGAAGCCCGTATTGACCGTTTCGTGCTGACAATCACCGCCACCACTTCTACATTGACTTCGATGGCTAGTCAAGCGTATGGTAGCTTATGGGAATATTCCTGTCACTGGACTCAGCCGTTTCTTCTTCAATAGAAGGCTAGCGTTGTGGATTGATGACTGTAATGCGCAAACACGGGGGCTAGAGCGGGGGTTTCAACTCCATCAATTCGGCGATCTCGTATCTGAGTTCCTGTTTCTGCAAGATGCTAAGACATGGCGTTGGATCGCTAAGCTTTACGTTATGATCACGTTACGAAGCGCTTATGGGAGGAAAGTGACTATATACTAGAGGCGTTCGAGGCGTTGCGGCTGTTAGATTAGACTACACAACTGTTCTGAATCTACCCTTGCTTCAATCTACGATGGCTACTGGGCACAGAGCCCCATATGTATACCATCCACTAGCAGAGTTTTATCGGACGCCTATCGCCAAACAGCTCCATAGCCGTTCTTCGTGGGTATTGGTCATCATCCGCACTTATCCCTGGGTGGCTTCCTTCTGCTTCCGGGCTTCGTCCTCCTCAGGCGTTCGAGTGATGAGTTGCAGCGCGTGTATACCGCCTTCTTGTGCTAACTCGTCCTTCATCAAGGAGTTGATCATGCGATGCCGTGCGAGCTGCATTTTGCCTTGGAAGGCTGGCGATGTGATGAAAACACTGCGAGCGTCAGGAACACAAGTCACGTAGTTGAGAAGATTGCATGTCGATGAATACCGGAAGTGTGTCTCTCTGCTGGTGACTCCTTGCATAGCTTTGTGGTGGGCATGCTTATTCGAATCGTTGAAGATCTCGAGTGAAGTCGGCTTCAGGGCTTCTGTGATCTACGGCAAGTTTAGATGCAATTCTAGGTACACAGTTGAGGTATGCCAACTAAAGTGTATAACTACCTTCGTCCTCAGAGCATCTTCCATTGGTGTCATGGACTGGGCCATGGCTGACATGAAACGCTTTCCAGCGAGCGCGATAGTTGGAAAGAACATTCACCACAGTGCTTCTTAGTCGGGCAGGGTGTCAAGTAGGACCAATGAGAATACTGGATCGCAGTGGTGGAAGTATTGGGTTGCGTCGGCCCTAGAATTCGTGCCGAGGCAAGCGCCAAGACGAAATCGGAAGGCGTCGCGTCATGGTTCCGAAAGTTTGAAGCGCAGTCAGACGAGCCATTGAGGCCATGAGACTGCCAGAGCACCCTTTGAAAGATGATTGTGACATGTAAAAAAGCGTCCTGATTACACTGCGCGATACTTTAGATGGCAACTTTTGCGCCACTGTCTGGAGACTGCAGTAACAGGACCGCTCCGACGCCGCTCTAAACACAGCATATCTCGCACCGATCTGCCGTACTCCGAAGCCTCGAAACCTGCATCAATTGCGCTGATCCGGGACATCTCCCTGCCGCCATGTGGGCGCGTAATCTTTTCGCTCGCACCCTGACACGACACAAAATATCTCTGTCGGCATACAACAGCCATTCGCTCTTCTATACCGTGAGAATGGCATCCACGCTGCCCCGCCTCCCTGTCTTCGAAGCCATCAAGAAGCACGATGCGCAAAGCACGGCCGTCGTCCACTCTCTTTCCGGGCGGTCCTTTACGTACGGCGAGCTTGTAAACGATGTCGCTGCTGCCAAGGACAAGCTGCAACGGAACTGCGGCGGGCAGAGCGCAGAGGGCCAACGGATATCCTTTCTGGTAGAAAATGGATACGACTATGTAGGTGCGCGTTCCTCTACGCCTCGTGTAAAACAGCGAAGGCAGCAGAATCTGACGCATGCACAGTGACCCTCTTGTCCATCCTCGCCGCACATGCAATCGCCGTACCGCTATCGCCGACCTTCCCGGCACACGAGCTGCGATACATCATCGACCAGAGCGAGTCTCTGATGCTTCTCTCGTCGGAGAAGTTCCAGAGTCAAGCCGACGATGTGCTGAAGGAGGGAATGGAGACGCAGCCCATCAACTACAAACAGGACAAGATTATGATGGGCAAGACGGACGACTACGTCACGCTGGAGGAGCCTACCAGCGACAAGGGAGGCATGATGCTGTATACATCTGGCACTACAAACCGACCCAAGGGTGTTTTGTTGCCTCAAGACGTGCTAACGGCACAGTCGCGATCGCTGCTGGAGGCGTGGAACTACAGTAAAGACGATGTGTTATTACACGTTCTGCCTTTACACCACATCCACGGCACCGTCAACGCATTGCTTACGCCTCTCTTCGCCGGCAGCACCATCGAGTTCCAGTTCCCCTTCAATGCTGCCGCTGTATGGGACCGACTGGCAGCTCCCTTCCTACCGAGCCCTGATCCAGCCAAGAAGCCCATTACCTTCCTTACCGTCGTCCCAACCATATACACGCGCCTACTCGCATCGCATCCTACCCTCTCGTCCGAACTTCAAGCCGCGACCAAGACCGCGCTTCACCCATCGAATATGCGCCTCAACATCTCAGGGTCCGCTGCCCTTCCTACACCGGTGAAATCATCGTGGACGGAGCTCAGCGGGGGCAACGTGCTGCTCGAGCGATATGGCATGACTGAGGTGGGTATGGCGCTTTCCTGCGGATTGAATTTCGCAGATCGCGTAGATGGCTCGGTAGGCTGGCCGCTTCCATCAGTACAGGCGCGTTTAGCAGACATCGAGACTGGGGAGATTATAGAAGAGGGCAAAGAAATCGACCCCGAGACACAACGCGAACGCCAGGGCGAGATCCAACTGCGCGGTCCTACAATCTTTAGAGAATACTGGAAGAACCCCGAAGCCACCTCCAAAGAGTTTACAGACGATGCAGATGGACAAGGGAAATGGTTCAAGACAGGCGATGTCGCTGTTCGAAGGAATGTCAAGGGAGCAGGCGAGAGCGACCAAGCATGGGCCAAGGGACCTCTCTACTTCATCCACGGCCGCAAATCAGCCGATATCATAAAGACCGGTGGCGAGAAGGTTTCTGCCCTCGAGATCGAACGCGAGATGCTCTCCCTCCCTCAAGTCGACGAAGTTGCCGTGGTCGGTCTACCATCAGAAGCCTGGGGTCAAAAAGTCGCTGCCGTAGTGGTACTCTCCGAACAGGGAAAGACAGCAGGAAAGGGAGGCAAAGCATGGTCTGCGCTGGACATGAGGAGGGCGCTCAAGGAGATGCTCGCAAACTACAAGATCCCTCAAGAGATGAAGGTCGTGGATACTATCCCAAGGAACGCAATGGGCAAGATCAACAAGAAGCAGCTTGTCAAGCAAATCTGGGGCGAAGCATTGGAGGGGACCAAGGAGAATGGTGCTATACAGGTACCCAGTGGAAGTGTCTAGTAATGTGTAGATAGTAATAGTGTAACATCTCCAATCATAAGCAAATATTGTTTCGACAAGAAAAGGGCCATGATCCATAGATTAGACGACTTTAACAGCCTTAGAAACCCCTCACCTTGATCACTATACTCCGCAAGATGAGCACAACAACGACAAGATGGCAAAGCCACACCCGTTATACCACCTCATACTAGAAAAAAACTGAACAGGCCTAGAGCCTACATCGACACTAGGTCACTTATCTTGTGGGTTTTTATGTTGATGTAGGCTGCAGACCTGTTTAGTTTTTTTCTTGATTGACGTGATACTGTAAACGGTCCATTCCCCGGGTATGCATACACCCTTTCCCCGCCCACACGGAAGCAATCATCGTAACTTGTATGAGCGCAGCGTCAGAGGAATCCCACAGCGCCTCTGACCTCAGCCCAGAAAGGAGGCTTGGGGTGGAAAATGCTTGTGCATCGTGGCCTCACGCCACGCCAAGGCAAGCCACAACTGCCATGCCGTGACGTGTGCCATGCCTCCTAGTAGCAAGCCGTTGGCGCCTGCAGCGGAGGAATCGACCGATGGCTCAAGGCAAGTAGGTTTATTGGAAGATCTGCAATGCGGGAGATGGTTGTGAGGTAGACTCCGGCTGTGCGAAGAGTGCAGGTTGTCATGTTGGAGGGAATTGGGGTACGGGGAAGGATGATTGGGAAAGGGGACACGCGAGTATGAATCAGACGGCAATGCATCGCATCGCGACATTGTGTTCAAGTTATCCAATTATGGGTATTCGAAATGGTATTAAAAAGAATAATGTTCGTCACGGGCGATACACGTGATTTACGCATATCTGATCCCATGCGGTGGTCGTCAACTTCGGCGCATTCAACGCTGATCTATGATAACATATTCCCGTGTTATCATCCCCATGCATCAAACATCGACTCGTTGGTATGATAGTGCATTCTATGCACTGCCTTATGCAGTGTGGCCAGCATCGGCGCGGGCAGCCGAGTTGTCGACCTTGTTGCGACGCTCGCGGCCCTTCTCAGACCAGGGGAAGTGAGCAACGGGGATGACGAAGAAGCTGTAGAAGATTAGTATGGATTGGAACGGTAGTGATGGCGTTGACGACTAACCTGTTTGAGCTGTCCGCGATACCAGCCAGGGCGTTGTACCAGGCGATGAAAGCAGCCATGAGACCAAAAGCACCACCAGCGACGATGCAGTCACTTTGTGGGCCCGCAGCATCAGCGTTGAGGTAGCCAATTCCGAGGAGGAGGAAAGCCATGTCGAGAGTGAAGAAGAGCGAGAAGAAGGCGATGGTGGATCGGAGGGTGCAGATCAACAAGAGGAAGGTAAAGATGAACCAGCCCATGAGGAAGAGACCGAAAGAGTTGTAGAAGTCGCCCGATTCAAGGAGCGTCTCCTCAATCGCGAATCCACCTGGTGTAAGGATGATGGCGAAAGAGATCCAGAAACCTCCGTAGGATGAAAGCGCGGTGGCACCAAATGTGTTTCCGACAGCCATTTCCCTAGTCTTCTGTTAGGACAAGCATGAACAAATTGACTGATAATACATACCACATGCCAGCCAACAGCTGCACGAGACCTCCGTAACCGTACGCAGCAGCCACAACAATGTTTGGGTGACCAATGCCTCGGGTCTTGACGTTGATCAAAGACAGAACAAAGGTGGTGAGGGCGAAAGCCGACAGACCCAGAGGGGCTGGGTTGGCGAACTTGCGGTTCGGCGGCCTGTATAGACCAGGCTGAAATTCACCACCAAAAGCTGCGAGACGGAGATCTGGGTCGTTGGTAGCAACGTGGGCGAGAGGGTTGCCGCCATAGTCGTATGGTACCCTTTGCTTGGGCAAACCTGCACCGTTGACTGCCGCGTGATCGGTCGCGCTGGTGCCGTTGGTGTTCTTCTCGAAACTCGGGCCACGCTATCAAGACGGTTAGATTTGGTACATATGTTTGGCGCATTCGAGAAACATACCATGGTGTCGTTGTGCTCACGAGCGGTCGCCATGATGTCTGCTATGATTGACGGGTGCTTGACGTGTTCCGGTCCGGACTAACTCAAGACGGGTTCAACGGGGGGAGAGTCTGGGGAAGGAGAAGTCAAGCCAATTCTGGGGGAGCGGAGAGACTGATATATGTCCAGAACAGATCAGACCTCGCAGGGGAAGCATGGTCCATCTACGTGTGCCATGAGCCGTCGTCCCATACTGGTGCTAGTCCCGCGACTAAGGCTAGGTAATTAGAATTCCAAACAGGTGCTAAAGCGGACCACTCATGGCAGTTCCCCATAGACGCCTCTCCATGCCGGGTAAAAGGACAGCATGCGTCTCCACTGCGAATCAATCAACTGAGGGCACGGTGGACGGACGAACGACAATCAGTCGACCCCAAGCCACCATGCGCCGTGTGATCGGCGCCAAAGCTGCCTTAGCGAGGCCGGATGGACACCGACAATGAGGATGGCAGGTGGTGCGCCAACCGATCCAGCAGTATTCTGTCTTGCTCAGGCGGGCTCAGCTGCCGCGATGACGCGGAGAAATAAGATGCGCTGCTCGAATTCCCAAGTACGGATCGCCGACCAAGTCCCAAGCATTACATCATCGTCTCTTGTGACCATGACACATCAGCTTCCTTCGAGTGTTTTGATCGCGAACACGGCAGAAGGAGCCTGGGATTTCGAAACTTCGTATAACACACAGACCGCTATCGATCTCTGCATGTTAGCGGTCTGACTGCATGTTTACCCTTGAGGAGGGCCCCCTGCGAGAAACGTGTGTGGGAGTGGAGCTCCAGTCAGTGCGCCAACGCTCAATCTGCTCGGAGTAGTTAAAACGCGAGGTCGGGCGTTCTGACATGTACGCGAGCCTCCCAGGTGCATTCTGCCCGTTGGACTGGGATGCCGGATATCGCGGGTGCGATATGGTGACACGGTATATCAACACAGCTCTTCTTTAGGCATTCGCGCGGTTGTTGGATGACGCCTCAGTTGGCATTGCACTGCAAACAGGCACACGGCGTCCTGTTGGTGTAGAAGCAATTTACTGGGGCGTGCTTTGAAATTCAAGATCGTCAAAGGCCGCGGAGGAAACGGGATGATGGCCTTGTGCATGAGGTAAGGCGGCTAAGCTTTGTCCAAGAGCCTCGGCACAAGCCCCCGGCATCTTCCAATATCATGACATAACGAAACTCTAGCAAAGGCTGCGAAAATGCGCCGTCGCAACGGCTCGAGCAGTCGCCGAGTATTTGAATTGGAAGTGCGTTCTGGAGAAACGACGAACACAAAAAGTCTGTCCATCAATTGTGGGATCGATAGTGCTAGCGTAGCGTGCTGCCGCCATGTCCTGGCCGTCCGGGGCTGCGTGGGGCCCCCTAGTGGAGCAGCAGCTCACCACCCATCCTAGAGGTCCGGTTGAGACGCAGGTTGGCTGTTGCACGTCCTCGGTCCAGCGGGAACACATGTCAAGTCATTTCCACCTGCACCCTGCCGTTCCGTGTCTGCTGTGTCCGCGACAGGAGTGGTGTGTATGCCAGACATGGCGGTTGATGCCGTCTCAGAGCCTATTGCTGTTCCGGCAAGGTACAAATGAATTGTCCTCGCAGTGCCTTCATTGTCAAAGATAGCTGAGGTCGCGCGAGAGGATGAAAACAAAGATCCAACAACATCGATGTGTAAGAGCTTCCACGACAACGGATCACTCCAGGCATCCATGTCAATTGCGTGAGACAGTGAGATGGCGCAATTGCGTGGCACTTTAGGCTAATGAAGCACTGTAAAGGTGCATCTGTAATGTTTGTGGTGGCATTGCTTGGAGTGCTTCGTGCCTGCCACCACTCATACAAGAAAGAAACTACACAGGTCTAGAGCCTACATTAACACTAGGTCACCTATCTTGTAGGTTTTTATGTTAATGTAGGCTGCAGGCCTGTTCGGTTTTTTTGTTAGTCGGCGTGCCACCGCGCTTGACTGTCGTCTCAAAGATATGCCCTGCTCTCATTGCGAAACCCGCATGTAGTACAGACATGCATATTGTACAAGCTCTCTAGAATAGTAATCATTTTGCCTAATACATAGAGTGCATTCTATTGCTTGTAATTTATGTTGGGTGTTCCGAGCTTCGCGACAATACTGATTTAGGTTATACCGCCGTTGAGGCGTATTGTGGTACCTGCATGAAACAAGCAAGCTCCTCGTGTATTGCACGAGACAAGAGACAGGTCGGTCTTTCCATAGAGCCGCATCTACGCGACAGAAAGTTAATGAGTGCTGTTATGTCGTGTCTATGTTTGCTTGAGGTGATCGGCTACGGCTCCGCCGCACTGCCAGAAGGTTTCGGAGACGAGGAAGAAGGGTCCACCCAGATTGTGGAGAGACAAGATCTGGGGACTCCACTTCGACCCTGCGTAAGAGCGTGCCAGGAGTCAGGAGAGTCTGGGAAAGCGGAAAGACAGTCTGGTTACCCGCCAGTTACCGAGGGGCCAAGTGGTTTCCGCGGTCCTCCGGCACGCTGCTATCCATACACCGGCCGGGAGTCGCGGGTGTCTTTTCGCCGAGAACTGACGAGTCTCAGTATCCATTCCTAGTAGCCATCAGGTAACTTGACAAGCGTATGTGTGAGGAGGTACATAAGTCCAATGTTGTCTGTCGTTGTTTCAACTTGTTGCTGAGGTTTGGCTAAAGCAGCAGCGAGCCTTGGAGGCTCCAAGGCTGACCATGGTCATACACTTCAAGCTGTCTGGACTATGCCAACTTACCTATAACGTTCTTGTGGTTGCGAGGCAAATTTTGCGCCTCGAAGCATGGCTTCTGAGGTGGAAAAGACGAGAGGACGTCGCAACAAAGAGGACATGGGCAGAGAGGTGGCGTTTCTTGTCCCTCTCTGCCGGCTTGTCACCTGCTTGGCGCATCTCGCTACCAACACAGACACCGGCAAGTAAAGGAGGGCCGAATACGGTGTCAAAGCTACCGGGCGCGTTGTCGGAAACATCAAGTCGCGCCATGAAGCTGGTGCGCGATGTTTGGTTTGGTGCCCAGGTGGTGAGGCGCGTCTCCGGGCAGAAAGCTGGCTACGTAATGGGTTGGCGATCGATAGGTAGCGCGGGGAAGCTCCAAGCTCCAAGCTGCCTGCCCAGGTGTACTCGGGGTTTAGGCAGACACGCTCATTTGAACGCGTGAGGGAGTTACAACCTGAACATCCCAAATTATTCACACCACACACAGTCTGTCCTGACCATCATGTCCGGCAACACGACGTCCCAGGAGGACATGGCCGCCCTCTCCTACTTCGACCACTCGTCGGGCAAGCGCATCAACACCGATGTCGTCCTCATCGAGGCAATCCGATCGCAGTACCCCAACCTCGACCTCACCGTCGCGCCCCAGGGACGGCTGAACCTCCTCGCATACGCATCCGCTGGCTTCGCAAAAGTCACGCCCCTCGAAGACTCGGTCACGGATCCCGTCTACGGCCCTGGAGTCAAGTGGCGCTCCTATGCTCCCCCAAGCCACAGGCTCGACCCCAGTCCTGGCTACATGGTCGAACGTGTCATCTTTGGCAAGTACATGTACAAGTGGAAAGACCAGGAGGCTATCCTATACATTGCCGAAGGTCGCGACGGAGGGTCGTATTACCCAAGCCCAACGCTGCACTATGTCCTCTCCAACGCGTCGCACAAGGTCGATGAGTTGATCAAGGACGCGACAAAGTGGGGTAGCGAACTGCACAACGAGGTCTGGGTCTTTGACGGTGGCTACTGGCAGAAGAGCGCGGAGCTGTATCATTCCGTACAGAAGAGTACATGGGACTCCGTCATCCTCGACGAGGACATGAAGAAGGCGCTCATCGCAGATGTGGAGAACTTCTTCGATGGCAGACAGACATACGAAGACCTGAAGGTGCCATGGAAGCGCGGTGTCATCTACTACGGACCCCCCGGAAACGGCAAGACCATCAGCATCAAGGCCATGATGCACAGCCTTTACCAGCGCGGCAAGGAAGGCGACTCCAGACTCGCCGTCCCCACCCTCTACGTCCGCACCCTGACCTCTTTCGGTGGACCTGAATACTCGTTAGCGCAGATATTTGGCAAAGCTCGCGAGCAGGCGCCCTGCTACCTTGTCTTTGAGGATTTGGATTCAATCGTCAGCGACCATGTACGATCATACTTCCTCAATGAGGTAGATGGTCTAAAGTCCAATGACGGCATATTGATGGTCGGTTCCACAAATCACCTAGACAGGTTGGACCCAGGAATTGCAAAGAGGCCTAGCCGCTTCGATCGCAAGTACTACTTCCCAAACCCTGACTATGATCAGCGCATGCAATACGCAAAGTTCTGGCAGGGAAAGCTCAAAGACAACAAGGATCTCGACTTCCCCGACGAGCTCTGTGGAAAGATTGCCGAGATTACGCCCAAGTTCTCTTTTGCCTACATGCAGGAGGCTTTCGTTGCGTCGCTCCTTGCTATTGCCGCGCGGGGTGGTAAGAGCGTCGAGGACGCCGACCGCGATGCAGAGAGGTGGGCAGGCCCCCAGGATCCGATGAAATCGACCACCGGCACTCTGCATACCAACTTCGCACGGAGACTGCCCTTTGGCGACATATACGACCCTGCTTCGGAGCCAGACTCTGATCTTGACAAGCTAGAGCTATGGCAAGAGATGAAGAAGCAGGTCAAGATCCTGCGCGAGGAGATGGAAGAGAAGAACCGCAAGGGTGATTGGGAACTGCCTAGTCGGTCAAAGGCAGCGGATCCTCGACCAAACCCAACTCAGTTCAGAGATGAGCTGGACGCCATTCTGCATGGAGGTGAAGAGAGACGTCCCAAATATCCGCACCCAGAATTCGAGTACCTAGCCAGTCAGGCTAGGTTTGAGTAGTGACCGCTTGGTCGGTATTACACAAGGCAGTATGGCGTTTTGGCGTGACAGTAGCTAGCTTTTAGTCTATCATGAAATATCCACAAAGAATTAGCGATTCATAGAGTTGACTGGGACTGTATGTTACAACAACAACCTTGAGCAATACCCCTTTGGTGTACTTCCATGTTCTCTACCGTGATGTACAATTGCCTCTCTGATTGGTAACAGTGCAACGAAAATCTAATCGCCATGGGTAGCAGCCTCCTCCATAGCCAGCACGGCATTCTCCAGCTCCCTAATCCTCTGCCCCACCCTCCTCTTCACTTCATCTGCGACCGGCCTATCTTCACCTTCAACAACCCCTTTGTAGTACTCGAGCAATCTATCCAGCTCTTCCCTCGCTGCAGCCCGGTCGTCAGGCGCATACGTTGTGTTCTTCTCGCTCTCCTCAGACGCAATCTCAAACTCGTCTTTGGCCGTGCCGTAGAGTTCTTGTATCTCCTCGATCGCTTCCTCAACCGCTTGTTGAGCTTCTGGAGATAGCGAGGATGGGGCTGACGACGTGGCGGATGCGAATTTAGCGCGTGGCGTTGAAGTGAATGTGCGGACGGCGGAGAGGGTGTCGTAGGGTGTGGTGAAGCGCGTCCATTGGTTTGGCGCTGCTAGGATGGATGTGTTGCGTGCTTGGTATGGTGGAGGTGGGGAAGGCGACCGTGAGCGCTGTTGTGTGTAGGTTTGGTAGGTGAACTGTTGCGTGGCCGGGTAGGACGTCCGTTGCGCTGCTATTGCGCTTGCACGGAGCGTCGTCTGGCGGAGGAGAGTGCGGATGGGCGCGGCGCCGGATGCCATTTTCGGGGAGGACTGTCTGTGGTACGAGGCGCGAAATTGGCGCGGGACGGAGCGTTGGACTACATTGCGCAGCGAAGGCGCTTTGGTGAAGAGCGTGTGCGACATTGTGGGTGGTGGATGGTGGGTTGGTGAGATGGGGCTGTGGTGAGCCTGAGGTTCACCGGAGTTAAGCCTGTCATGCGGACATGACGGTACCACCCAACACCATTCTTTTACTACCCATCCATAGGTACCTCGGGTTTCTTGACAGTATGTTGAGATCCAGAAGTTTACATCGCCATCAGATTTTACGAGTGTCTCGTATGATGCGGTCGTCGACTGCAAATGCGAATAACACTTTATAAAGCTGAGAGATGCTACACGGCTACGACGTGGTATAGAATTACAGATCTAGGTAGGTAGTATCTACGCGTGGAGACACAAAACATTTGAGTAGATGTAAACAAGAGGTTCCCGTGTCACGTAGAAGAAATGGCAAGTGTGGCAGCTTCCTCTATAGTAATGGTCATCGCGAATTGCACCGCGAAGCATGCTCTCACTCCCATGACACAATGTATCTATGTATATCTCTGAGAGACAAGGTTCCCGGACCGCACATGGCACTGGTCTACGGGCAAACCCAGGATGATAGCACGATGGAGCTTGTTACTTAGAGTGCATCCCAAGTACGCCGGCGTACTACATCCTGGAGCTACACACACTGCATTCTGCTTTGACGAGCACAAGATCTAATACAGTTAGTATCTTCAAAATATAGAACACAGCTTGCTGATAACAATGTTTTCTGTGTAGAGTCTGCAAAGAACAAAAGAAACCAACGGTGAGCAAAAAAGAAGTCTTTAAGGTCGTGCCCGGGTTCTTCTCAACGTTAGGAACAGGTCTTGTGATCACAGCAGAGGAAATGTCTTACCGAACCGGGGTTATCAGAATATTGATGAAGTCAAAATCTGAAGTGATAACCACTACCTAGAATCGAATGAGCGCATGCTCCATGATGTTACGATAGTGGATCAACGTACACTACACAACCTGTGGATGCTTCAAATGGTGCAATATGACAAGTTTCCCCGTTACATCGTCTATAACGCAACCAACGTGCTACTCAGGCTGCACTCGATTAATCCGACGTTTTCGTCTGTACCATTTTTAAACGAACAGCTGCCCCGTCAAGAAGCATGACGCCTAGACTTGAACAAGCCCACAAAGTGGTGGGGCATCATGTTCGCAAAAGTCAAAAAAGAGGGGTCCAAGTCACCGATTTCGGCAAACTTCTCACTAATGTCCAGGACGCCAGGAACGTCGTACAGGGTATATAAAAAGTACAAAACATGCGTTATATGCGCGTATCCATTGGATTCAAGCAAGGCCAGAATTGACCCAGGGCAAGAGGTGATGTTCGACGTGTTGGTGATGGCAAAATTGCAAAAAGGGGAGTCCACAACCACACGTCTAGGACAGCTGTAGAAGCACTCTAAAAAGACAAAAAGAATGATGCAATAGCTCATACGAGCGGGGAGGATCGAACTCCCGACCTTCTGCGTAACTTTACATTTAGAATGTAAAGCAGACATCATAACCACTAGTTCAACGTTAGAAAGGCACTGGAGAGTTGGATGAGGGAACGAACCTAGACTACGCTCGCTTGAGAGGCGATTGATGGAAAAACTTCAATCTAGTGCGTAAATATACAGTAGATCAGATCCCTGGAGCTGCTGACTGGGTCATCAGGCGAACGCAGCCCATGCGCGGGACTGAGGAATGGCGACAGCGGGGTTGGTGGGGTTAGTACCAAGCTCGCTTCTTTGCAATCCGTTGTACTATCCAATTACATGATACCAGGCACTCACTTTGTGAACATGTGTAAGCCAGACTACTCCTCATTCTCACGTTTTGGTGACTCGGTCGTTTTTCCTTGACAATCCTCGAATCCTGAGAGTTCCAGCTCGACAATAACCGGCCACAAACATGCCTGTCCCAAATTGACACACAATTGAAGAGATGCAAGGACATAGATTGCGAGCATGAGATTATAACCTTTTTGGGTCCCAATTCCATTGGAGTTTCTACAGCGAAGTTTGCAAACTTGACATGGCTCTTCCATGACTGTACTGTGTGTGCCTCTCGTGTTGTCGAAAGAGCGATGTTGACAATGTACTGCATGCATGATTGAATACTTTCTTGTTTGTTATGTAACACATTGCCTGCTACGTAGACTTCTAATTTTTCTCTATGTTGTAGAGCTTGTGTCGTATTCTCTATGTTGTAGAGCTTATGTCGTATACTATATATCTATAGCTAATTTTGGCTTTCGCGATAGCACTCTAGAGCTAGAGCTTACTGCTCTCACACCACTAATACCGCGGTACCTGTTGCCGCTTTCCACAAAATTCAAACCAGAGCGCGGAGGTACTCATAGTCTTGAGCCTGGGAAGCTTCATGTAGAACAATAGAGACGGTGATGAACTGTCGTGTATCTTGTATTATGCTTTACTTGAAATTCGGTCAAGTCTGAGAGATTTCTGCACATGTGCAGAGATAGATCATGTAGAATTTGGATCATATGTTTGGCTAGAATCAATGACGAATATGAAAGGGGTATACTACCGTTATCTGGCCAGCGCGTGATCCCATTGCTGACACCTGTACGCCTCGCTGTACAACAATGCTAAGGAACCTATGCTGCCCACAATGACCGTGCTATGCACCATCCAACTACCTCCACACTCCACTCTTACCACCACCGCCTCAAATTCCTTCCACTAGTCGCGCACTGCAGGCAATGCCTCGTCGATGACACAATCGCACAAGTCCCACACACATTTCGCCCACAGTCGCTGCATGCAAAAGGACTATGCGCCACAGCTCCACCCATGTCCATATCCATGTCTACATCCATCTCGTCTCGCTCACCATGTAATGGTGTATCGCAGTCTTCGCATCGGGGCACTTGTGAGGAAGCTTGGTCCTGCTGTACAGGCATTGAGAAGATGGGTTGAACAGGCGGCGCGGGTAGCTGTTTCCAGAAAGAATGCAGCGTAGACTTTTGTGGTTTCGACGAGGCCAAAGTTGATGGCTGGTGTGTTGGAAGAGCGTCGGACGGGATGGGCGCGGCCTCTGGATGTTCACGTTGCGCGGCGAAGAGCATGTTCAGCGTGTTTTCTGGGATACGATTAGCAACTAGAAGCTCGAATCACCGAGTCAATAAGCCTTACTGTGTATCGCTTGCTCGTCGGGTCTGTTGTCGCGAACCCGCTTCTGTGTGCGGTTGCCCCAATCGTTGCTCTTGACTCGACTCGCGCTTATGAAGTCCCAGCCATTGGATCTCGAGGTCACATGTGCATGTGTATCCATCATCTTGTCATAGCCCTTGATGAAAGACATGGGCGATTGCGCATCCGGTGTGGAGACGGCGCCGAAGCTGGACATGGAGAGCGGCGAGTCGTCGGAGGAGTGCTTGCGCTTGAGGCCCATGGCTGCGGATTGAAGTGTTGACGGGTTGCGATGGATGATGGGGTATTATTTGTGGTGTGTGCAAGGCGGCGGATGTTTGTTTACGGGTTCGTAGAGCGATATGCGAAAGGAGAGCGAGATGGGATGAAACGGGGAGTGATGATGCTAAGTGGCTGGCCTGGGAGACGCGAATTGTCGGCGCGAGCGCGTCGCGTGATGGCGTGTCGGGATCGCAATTGCATCACTACCCTCCGACCGGGCACCTGGGCAACATCCTCGAACATCCACACGTGACCTGCTGTGCACTCGTTGCAGCAGGCGTCATGGAGCATGGCTTGGTGGGTTTATGCACCTGGCGTCTAGAGATGGCCCTTGCACATTCCCAGCAGGCGATGATGGCAGGCAAAGGCATTACGTCGGCTGTACGAAGGTCGCGCTCAGCTTACCCCACTGCCCCTCACGCTCCCAACACCAACTACTCGATACAACGCCACGATACCAGCTCCCAAGATCTCTAGCAGCGCATCCCGCTCCGTCGCACAATACCCGAAACCCACCATGGTCACCCGCAAAGCCACCCACGCCGGCTCCTGGTATACGGACAACAAGCAGCTCCTATCGCAGCAACTCGACGGCTGGCTCGCAGACGTTCCCGCTACCACCACGCCTATCGGCTCCGTTTCCTCACAGCAGGGCCAAGTCTCAATACCGACGCCGGATGCGCGAGCCATCATCGCCCCGTAGGCTCCCTGAAGAAGCTATAGAGAACATGAGGCTCATGGACATGCAGGCATGCCGGATACTCGTACTCAGGGCCTGCTGCTGCATGGGCCTACAAGAGCGCTGACTGGGCGAATGCGTGAGTGCAAGACTATGAAGCGGAGGTTTATTGCCATACTGACGGCTTATAGCAAACGTGTTTTCCTCCTCGGCCCCTCCCACCACTACTATCTCGCTGGCGCTGCGACAACAGGCTGCGACAAGTACCGTACACCGCTCGGCGACCTCACGATAGACAGAGACCTGGTGGAGGAGATACAGCAAGACTGGGATCTGGAAATCATGTCAAAGGGAACCGACGAGGACGAACACAGCTTAGAGATGCACCTGCCCTACATTTACAAGATGTTGTCGCTCAAGAACATGAGCTTCCAGAACGACTCGAAATCTGTTCCTCTGGTTCCCATCATGGTCGGCAATACCGAGGCAGCCCTCGAAGCGTACTATGGTTCTATGCTCGCTCCCTACCTCTTCGATCCCCACAATGTCTTCGTCATCTCATCTGACTTCTGTCACTGGGGGTCCCGATTCCGGTACACGTACTACCAGCCGCCCGACGGTTCAGCGGCAACCCACCTGAAGTCAAGCTCTGCTGTGCCGAGCGACTACCCCATACACGAAAGCATTGCCGCTGTCGATCACGAGAGTATCGACGCTGTGGAGAGTAGGTCACATAAACGATTCTTAGACCAGCTCAAGAAGACGGGCAACACCGTGTGCGGAAGACATCCGATCGGCCTGTTCATGGCCGCGGTAGAGAAGGCAGGTGAGCTACGTGAATTAGGTGAAGGAAAGGGCACATTCAAGTTCCTGCGATATGAGAGGAGCAGTCTGGTGGAGGGTGTGCAGCATAGCAGTGTATCGTACTGCAGTGCTTTCGCAGTGCTGTAGGGGATAATCGATTTGTATAGCATGATGGGCCTTTCATACTGAAATATAGTAATACAGACAACAACCAACGACTACGATGCCGCTGAACAACGTGACTGAGCGCTGTAACGCCGATCCATGCAACCAAAATCCATCTCATCGCAAAAACCGAAAGGCCCCCCAAACGCACATCAAGATGACCGTGGCTTCGGCATAGCACTGTGCTTTACACTCCACGGCTGCATGCTTCTCCTCGCGCCCAGTGTCTTCCTCTGTGCCGACTGGTTTTGTACCTGACTCATTGATGTTGTATGAAATGTCGACGCCGGACGGAAACCCGCTGCCGAATTCAAAGACGACGATGCTTGCTTCATTGGACTTGCCGGTTCTCCGAGCTCTTTCTCTGCTTGGTATGTATTCTCCGCCTCAGATTTAGGCGGTGAGCTGGACAAAAGAACGTATCGCGTGTTCTCCATCCCAGGTTCTGGCTCCGCACGTTTTGGCTTGGTGAGGATAGGTCGGGTTGTAACTTTGTGACTGGGTATCGAAAGGGGCTGGAATGGACGTGGTGGACGTGAGACAGCGGACTGAGTATTGGAGATATCGTAGAGTGGAGTATTGGCTGCAAACGAAGACTGCGAGCGTTGTAAAGACAGCGCGTCGAAAGATGGCGGTGGTTCCGTTTCCTCAGACAGCGTGCTGTTTGATCGCTTGAAGAAACTCGTAATGGAACCTTGACCAGTTGCACGTGGCTTCACAACTTTTGCGCGCGCAGGCTTTGCTTCTGCCTTCTTCGCATCCTTGTAGACTTCTCTACCAGCCTCGACGTATTGAACACTGGCTAGAGTACGAATCCGCTCTGCTTCTCTTTGCATTGCTTGTAGGTCTCCAAGATCTCGTGCGCTAGTGAACCCAGCTTTTACACTCTGCATCGTGGTTGTCGCTGTCGAGAAAGCAGACGTTCGGTTCATCGTAGATGCTACTGAGTCTTTAGACAGAGAGCTTGACGATTCCAACTTACGCCGCTTGAAAGATTGGTCTAGCCCAGCACCGTTGTTTTTGCCACCGTATGCGGCCCATGTTGGGTCGTCTCCGTCGATCTCCTCCCGAGTCGTTGGATACTGGTCATCCTCTGGACGTTCCAACAAGCAGAGAGCTGTCTTCATATCTTCAGATGATGGGCATTCTCTGCGAAGGATGCGGGCTAAATCTGGTACGGTACTCCTCTTAAATGCAAGATCTGGCCCTCGATTGCTGAAAAGCTTTTGGATTTTCCGATCCGATATGAATCTCGAAAGTGTCGTCTGCTCCTGGCCCGACTGTTTGACTGGGCAACTTAAGTACAGTAAGCCTTGTGCTCGAGTCATGCCAACATATAGCAAGCGC
Organism: Alternaria hordeiaustralica; assembly: GCF_023758085.1. Classification (NCBI taxonomy): domain Eukaryota; kingdom Fungi; phylum Ascomycota; class Dothideomycetes; order Pleosporales; family Pleosporaceae; genus Alternaria; species Alternaria hordeiaustralica. The sequence continues at coordinate 122,890 of NW_026056776.1, read as the reverse complement.
CGTTCTTCGTCGTGATCGTCCGCTCGGGAATGGGGTATGGATCCGTCGTAAACAGCAGGCATGAAGACCACAGGCCATTCAAGACCCTTTGCTGCGTGAATGGTGGAGATGGTGACCTGGTCTAGTTCACTGCCCTCCTGGTCTGCCGCGCTCGAGAGGGTGACATTGGCTAGAAACTTGGACAAGATATCAGCTGCAGTGTCGTGCCGCTGTTCGAGGCCTTCTACTGCTGGCAAGGCGTCGTCAGAGATCTCTTCTCCATTGGCGACTGCTGTAGCCATTTGTGTCGCCTGATTCACCAGCTCCTCCACGTTGGCCCATCGATCTTGCCAGTTCTCCTTGTGCGCCTGCTTGAGATAGGACTGGAAAGAAATCTTGGTTGTGACGTGCGATATAAGACCTAGTAGGTTGCAGTCTTCGCCTTTAGCAGGAAGAAGCTTCTCGCGAGAGGTGATGATAACATTGACGAACTGCTCAATACCCTTCTGCGCCTGGGCGGACACTTTGCTTTCCGGCTTTCTCCTGCCTTGAGCCACGTCAAGCACTAACTTCCACAAGGTCACTTTCCTGATCTCTGCTTCTTCGAGAAGGGCCTTGACAGTAGTATCGCCGACCTTCCGAGAAGGTACGTTGATGACACGCGCTACCGCATCGTTGTGTTCAGGCTGGCTTATCACACGGAGGTAGTCCAAGATAATTTTGATTTCCGCACGGTCGAAGAATTTCGTGCCAGCGACCATGCGATACGGAATTCCAGCTTGTCCGAGCGCTCTCTCAATCTGTAGTGTGAGTGGAGACGATCGCACAAGTATAGCGTAGTCATTGAAGCTCAACAGCCCGGCTGTAAGCGTTTTGGTCCGGTGTATCTCTTCAACGATCCATTTTGCCTCCACATTCGCCGATATAAGATGGCGAAGAGTGGGTTGCTCGCCGACACCGTGGGTAGCAATCAGCGACTTCTGTGGCCGACTCTCATCCTGCTCTATGACAGCCATAGCGGAGCTTAGGATGCATCCCGAAGATCGATAGTTGTTCTCCAAATTGATCACAACTGATTCTGGGTAATCAGTACGCATCCGCAGCAAATTCTTGATCTCGGCTGATCGGAAGCTGTATATGCTCTGGTCCGGATCACCGACGATGGTAATACGTCTTGTTTTCTGAGATAACAATCTCATCAACTCATACTGGATGTTGTTGGTATCTTGATACTCGTCAATGAGTACAGCCTGTATCGTCGAGACACAAGATGGTGATTTTCTTAACAGATCCACACAGCGGACGAGGAGGTCGTCATAGTCGAGGAGATTTGAGGCGGCTAAGTGTTCCTGGTAGGACGAATATACCATGGCAAACTCGTTATCGTTGACATTCTTAGCTGTCCTGCGAAAGTCGTCGGCCGTAACGCCCTTGGCTTTCAACTTGGAGATCCTGGAGCGAGCATGGCCGGGCTCTACTGTGTACTGATGGCGCGTAACGATACGCTTCAATATTGCTGTGCTGTCGCTAGTATCCGCGATGCCAAAGTTCTTATCAATCCCAATCTCTTGACCGTACCGAGACAGGAAGCGACGCGCGACCGAATGGAAGGTACCCAGAATCAGTTTCGCCTCAAGTTTCTCTCCAACAAAACCCTTGATTCTCTCCTTCATCTCCCGTGCGGCCTTGATGGTGAACGTGCATACGATGATGTTCCATGGTTGTAGTCGCTCGTGATTGATGTGGTACGCGACGCGTGCTGTAAGTGTTTTGGTCTTGCCTGACCCCGGCGGCGCGAGCACTTGAACAACATTGGCGGGACTTGTCACCGCGCTCTTCTGCGCGTCGTTAAGCCCTTCCAACAATGCGTCCATGACGGTTTGTGCGAAAGATGACGTCTCATTGAAGGCGGGCTCAAATCGTGTGGCGTGAAGGGACTCAGAAACGCGCTAGGAACACGCTGCACGTGTCGATAAGATAAGCCACTCCCTAGGTACCTAGGTATAGCCGAAGAAAGGCACCCTTCATGGCTCACAGCAACGCCTAAACTGAGTCTTGAGTGCCTAAGGCCAAAAGCCGAGCTAAACCTGTTAGTTCGAAAAGCGTAACACTTCCGCTGGGCTCTGCGCCGGCGGAATCTCCGTGGTGAGAGCGTCAGTCTGCCAAGTACTACCTAGGTAATTTCTCGTATGTTTCCCCGCAAATGCGGAGGATGTACCCTTACTCGGACAGCTTTCATCCGACAACCCGGCGAGAAGTGACGATGATCATCGGATTTTGGCTTACATTGAGCAAGCCTACCGACGGGCATTGAGGCTCTTCCCAGTTAGCTGTTCACGATGGCTGTACCGAGAAGTATAAAGGTCCGAATGTACCCAGTGTCTATGCTACACCCCGCAAGGCATCACTCAATTCACTGATCATGCTGGGACTGCGCGTTTTACTTGGCACAGCATTTGCTGGCGCTGTCGTTTCGGCAGGATACTTGCCCGAAGTTTCGAGCCACACTGCTTTCCGGTACAATGCGCGTCGACAGGCAACGAACAGCACGTCTCCATCTTTCAACGGTCCGTACAGTACCAGAGGCCGAGATATTGTTGATAGCAATGGCGAGAAGACGACTTGGGCTGGTGTTAACTGGCCAATGAGTGGTATGTATCAAGTTCAGACTCATGCCCCACTGCAAGAAACTGAGATCCTCTGTAGGCGAGACTATGGTTCCTGAAGGACTTGAGTGGGCGTCAGCGGAAGAGATTCTTGATGACATCGCGGGTGTTGGCTTCAACTACATCCGCATGGGCTACGCCATTGAGATGATTGACCAAGTCTACGATCGAAACGGCGTTGACGTGCCACTCGAGGTTGGCCTCATCAACGCCCTGGGCTATGTGAACGGCACCAAAGTAACCAACGAGATCATCGAGAAGAACCCTGGTTGGACAGCTCAGACCACTCGATTCGAGATCTGGAGCGACATCGCACGCATCGCTGCTACCAAAGGCATTTTCATCAGCCCAGATGTGCACACAGGCAAAGCGCAGTGGTGCTGCTCACACATCGACGGTACCGCATGGTTCGACGACCTTGAGTTCAACGCAACGCACTGGCGCCGCGGTCTTTCCTATGTTGCCAATTGGGCAAAGGATCACCCAAACGTAGTTAGTATGTCTCTTCGCAACGAGCTGCGCGAATCTTGGAACGTCACGGATCTCTATTACAACTGGGACACCCTCGTCGGCAATATGACCGCTGGCGCTGACGCAATTCACGAGGCCAACCCTGATCTTCTTATCCTCTGGGGAGGTATGCAGTACGGGCAAGATCTGTCAGCACTCACTAGCGGCAAGAACATTCTCACCGCTCCATGCTACAAGTGCACCGCGATTCGCGACGCCGCGAGGAGGGAGCCAGTGTACTTCAATCTCGACGATCACCCCTGGGCTGATAAGCTTGTCTGGGAACTCCATCTCTACAGCATGAGTGAGGACATCGACACGGGCACCTGCGACATCGTCAAGGCAAACTTCTACCGCAACGGCTTCAATGCTCTGGGCATTGATGCACCAGCCGCCTGCAACATTACGGGTGACTGCCCGAAGGCTGTGCGCGAGACACCAGTCATCCTGAGCGAGTTCGGTAGTGCGCAAGACGAGACACTCTTCAACAACACACTACAAAACTGCTTGAAGGAGTACACCATCGATAACGACATCAGCTGGATGATGTGGTCTATCGCTGGTTCGTACAGAATCAGATCGGGTGTTCAGGGTTTCCCAGATACGTGGGGTATGACAAACTACAACTGGACTGGTTGGAATTACGAGCGCGGTATTGAGGATTTCTGGAAACCATGGGTTCAAGCAATGAACACAACCAAGATTCGTTAGTTATCCGTATCTACTGACAGCAAGTGCATAGACAATATTACTATCGAAAGACGCATTGAAAACAACCAGTATCTGACATGAACTACCGTCCTTCCCGCCTCCACACACAATTGAATTTATCACCTTTTCTCCAGCCTCGATTCTTGGTTCTCACATGCTGGATTCAGCCAGGAGCGCGAGCAAGAGACAACAGAGAGCGGAGCCGGCTTCGGTGGAACAAGTAGTAGGGCACGGCAGAGGCACCTTATCTAAGGAAAAAACTAAACACCTTAGAGCCTACGTTAACGTAAGGTTACCTACTTTATACATCATGATCTTCATGTAGGCTGCAGACCTGTTTAGCTTCTTGCTTGTCTAAGGTGGAGGCTCGGGAATCTATGAGTGTGCAGTTTGACAGGTGATTGCGCGCATGATCGCGACTTATTGTTCATTGGAACATCATTATGTTAAGGCGGCATGAATCGAATGCTCATGTCACCTGTTACTATAACATCGCTCCGAAGCTAAGTGCGCCCAAAACGGCACCCATCCACCACTCCAGTTTACGCCTCCTCCCTGCTCCAGCCTCCTTGCTGGAGGTAGTAGCCAAACCGCCAGTTTGCTCACCAGGATTTGCAGCATCAGTGGTACTTGCTTCGAAGCCAGATCTTGGTACAACCATTGTAGTAGGCGCAACACGCACAGTGGCAATGACAGCAGTTCCGTCCGAAAAGACCGAGACCAAAGTGTTACCTTCGGCGTCAGTCGTTAACCCTACAAAGGTAGGGAAGAAGTTGCTCCCGATGTTGGTGCTAAGACCAGCCGTAAGCGTTAACGTCTGTGTTCCATATACAAATTCGCCAATGGCTACTGCTGGCGCTGTTTGTGGTGGAGATATCATGTCCGTATTGCTCGCCATGCCAGAGTCGGGAGTGGTTGCTGGCTGGGCAAGCGCACTATCACCTCCATTATGGTTATTGATGGGCGCTACAGTTTGACCAGGGTTTTCTGTCGCAGGAGATGCGGGTTGAGCTGGCTGCACATTCGATGGTGCGCGCCCGATCTGAGAGACTATCTGCAGTAGGAGACTGTTCTGCTCTATCTGCTGTTGCGCCGATCCTGTAGCACCGGGTTCTTCTCCCATCGTGTTCGAAGCCCTGACTGTGCTCGGTCCTATGATGAGGCCCGGCTGTCCAGCACTGCCCTCGCTTTCTTGTTCGGTCCCCCATACGAGGACGTTGGTCTCGAGGTTGAGGATGGTCGGCCGAGTCGTCGTGACAGTCGTGGCGGTCGGAGTAAGTGTCACGAGGCGATCGGTAGCTGGACCCGTCAGTCCCCAACCTGTGGCAGACGGAAGAACAATCCATTGCAAGCCACCACAACTACCCGGATCGATAGAACAACAGCTGCTGGCGTCGAGAGTACACACTTCGACCTTCACGTCGACCCGATCTACAGAACTCTCGGTAGCAGTGGCATCGGACGGTTCTGTTATCTGCGCCGCGATCGATACGGTCGACTGTTGGGTGGGAGCAATCTCGGTGACGTTGGGTAAGAAAGAGGTCTCTGTTTGCAATTAGCGTGTATGCCCTCAAGTTGGTACGATGTTGGTTGCGCACGAGGGACAGCTGCTGCGGCGTTCGCTAGAAATAATAGCGTCAAGAGCTCTGGCGGAAGGTACATGTCGGTACGGCGCTCCCTCATGCCGTCAATCTGGCATTGGTAAGGAGACAGCGAGAGCCTCCAGCGCCCTCAGACACTCAGGCCCCTTGCGTCCCGCCATGTTCTCGAAGTGAGTAAGTTCGCGCGCTGTGCCGCAGGGCAAGCCTCATCGTGGCTAGCCGAACGTCGACGAGCACGCCAAGCGCTGCCGGGCGTTGTCACAATCTCCGAAGTCTCATGCACCACGCTGCAACTTTACGACCAACGACAGCGACGGTTCAGTGATCCTCCAAGATTCACATCAGCACTAGGACCCATACCTGCCTTATATGGCGACGCTTCCAGGTGTTGTGCATGCACTATCGCGGCAGTGGCGGTACAAAGAACGCGTTGCAGCTGACTGGCATCTGAGTCCCTCCGCCTCTCCAATGCACAAGCGTCTAGATGCAATTATACCACCAACGAGAAGGATCGAATTCAAGGGAACGCGAAGACGTCCATTCTTTTTCCAGCACGCTCGGATACACTACGCTCTAGAAGCATACGCAATGGCTCACACCCACACATTCTCGAACATACCTAGGTACCGTATTGTATACCTCCACGACAGACCTCTAATTGTTGATTGCGACCCATGAATCACGATTGATTTCGTATCTCGTGCCCTGTGTGATCCTGTAACCAGGCTGGTATAGCGCATGCATACTCAAGCGCTGCCTCCGTCTCTTTACACACGCAGACGTAGCAACTAACAGCCCAGTCCCGATCGTGCTGTCAGTACGTTTACGCCTTCACTAATCTAATGAAAGTCTAACACCCTAGAGCCTACATTAACGCTAAGTAACCTGCTTTGCAAGTTTCTATCGTTATGTAGTCTGTAGACCTGTTCGGCTTTTATCTTGTATACCAATGTAAGGCCAACCGTCTGGCTTCTAATCTGACGTTTATGAGCCACGGTACTGTCTACATTCAATCAATCTAATTAATTTAACTACTACGCTAAAATCTGAACCTGCAGACAAGGCTATTTCGTGAGGAGCGCTAAGAGAAGCAACAGGAATAGCTGGAGAGAGAAAGGTACAAGAGTTGCGTAGGCAGTCGACGAGGCGATATGCCGAACGAAAAGGCAGCGAAGATCAGTGAGAAACAGGGTGAAGGTTCTGGGTGACGTTATCTGTGTAGCTGGCCAACAATGGCACCTCCCAGGCAGCACACTTAGTCGTCAGGGTCACATGGGGGAAGGTTCTCCATGCTCTTCAATCAGTGTGCGTCAACCGCCTGGTCAGTCTTTATTGCAGGCCTCCTGGATTGGAGACATCAATATCCGAATGACTACGACGTGCAAGTGCGCAACCGATGAGTCACTGCCACTGCGACGAAGGACATCGCCTACATGGATCATGATCTTGGTCATGCTCTTCACTGCCCATCTCTCAATTGCGACATCGTCATACCAATACTCGCTGTTCTTGACCAAACCTTACTAACGAGAAGGCTGAAAAAGGAGCCCCTGACCCAAACAATGATTCATCCAAAGCGCATGACCCTTTGAGCGTCGTAAGCTCCAACCGGCGAGGTACCCACGAGAGCGAATAACCAGAGACATCAGCATAGACATCGGGACAACATGGAGTTTTGCTGTAGGCATCCAGCTCAACATCGGAGATTACCCGCTACGTTTTCGCACCTTGATTACACAAACCCAACGTTCACCGTCGTGTTTTCGGCCCCCACACCTCCACATTGTCACAGCCTCGCAGTGGCGACCGCACATTCAGCTGCCATGACCCTTCCACGATACACACTGCAGGGGCCCCTAGTATCATATACTTAGGCAACTCTGAAGACTCCATTCAAGCCTCAATGTTCTGGCGGTCAGGAACTCATCGGTAAATAATCGTTCACGCGGAGCACGCCGACAGTGGGCGCAGCCAATCAAATCCTGGAGCGGTCTGCACAAGCCACAATCGAGCCGCAGAAAAAGAGGCGGTGCACGTTGAAATTCATGGAGCTCATGCTAGCCAAACAAGGTGATTTCTAAGTCGTCTAGGCAGTTGAAACATTTCGTCGGATAATATAAGAGGGTTCTGGAGGACAGTGGGCTTGCTTCTCCGGTCCTCACCTGTACGAATACAAGTGCTTGCAATCCATTGACACTGCAAAACGCATAACTTTCTCCTGAGCATTGTCATTACAATCATTCTATACCTACCATATCACAGTCATCATCTCAAGGTCTGACTAATCAGCCGCACCAGGCAGCCGACCATGTCTTACCTGCACCTAACGCGTACTCGCACCCGCGAGCGCACTCCAGAGTACGAACCTTACTACTCACTTCCTCTCGTTCATCACGACTCCAGCAAACACCGTCGGAGCATCACACTCTCAGATCTCGATGACGAAGATGGCCATGACGACTACCCCTACTCGTCCAACCATAAGCCAGTCAGGTCATCCCGCTCCCTAACAGTACGGGATCAGCCCTCTCAACTCGAGCGCTTCAACGTCTGGACTGACACTCGGCGCCCCCAAAACGATGCGGAAGACGAGAACAGACGCCGTAGCTACGACACACGACGTACGTACGAATACTCCTCAGACCGCGCCGCTTCTTCCGAGCCAGACGACCAAGCTTTCCGCCTCAGCATCAACGCTAAGTTCAGCCGTCCACACTCGTCGCACCATCACCATACTTTCTCGCTTCTCTCACCCTCATGCGATCCTTTCCATCGTAGTGAGAATTGGTGGGTGGATGAGCGTTGGGAGTCTCGTGAGCGGTCTACCTCACGGGAAAGGACCCGTACACGACGAGATAGCTTCTGGGGCGACTCTCCTTTCGAGGGGAAGGAGAAGGAGACCGAGCAGGAGAAGTGGAGAAGCTATCATAGGGTTGGCGGGAGAGAGGTGGAGAGGGAGAGCGTCAGACCGTTGAGTGGCTGGAGGAGAAGAAGGATTATCTTGGGTGACGACTAGGAAGAGCATCTGGTGATAGAAGAAGGTGCTTAATCCAAACAGTGCTTCTTAGTGTTATAGCCTTTACGTTGTTGTTGGGTTTAGACGGGTTTGATATACTTTAGGCGTCGCGATAGCCTGTTTTTGGGGGTTTGTTTGACCCGAGTAGCAAATGTGGCTAGAGGTGCTTCTGTACCCCGAATGATCTCTAATTAGTAGCTCAATGAGTGATGTGTGCAAGTATACGTTAGGATAAGAGCATGAGCAAGAGCTGGGTATCATCAAGGATGAAGTATGCATTTCCTGCACATATTGCAGGGATGATACTTTCGATGCGTTTGCGTCTGCACGATATTGGACTGCATTCATACCCGTACGACCAGCGCTCTCGAATGAGAAGTAATGCTAGTACAATAAATGAATTACACTAGTCACTCGCAAGACCGCCAGTTGACAGTGGGTCCTACGCAAGCCCAACCCATTGAGTAAAAGCATGGAGCATTCGTGCTGTCATTCGTATCGAAACGAGACAATAATATAAGACAAAAGCAGGTGACCCTAATCGTGGTCGTCTCCATTGGAGTGCCCGTGTGTCCAGGAACGCCAAGAATGCTCAACTGTGTTTCGTACAGCATCGTCCATCCATAACATGCAAGACTCTATGTAACCGCACAAGAGAAAGACAATGAACAAGCAAGAGCCAAGGTATGCAAAGACGCCATATGTGCGCCCTTCATCTGGCTATGTTGGATTCCCACGAAGGCCAACCCTTTAAGGGAGGCAGCACTCAATGGAAACCCTCAAGCCGCAATGAAGGGATGACAGGGATGACGACAGCACGACCGAAACTTTGCGAAACGGATACCAAACACCTTGATCCATCCACGCCTACCCAATGCCTGCATGATATCCCAAACTCCGTAAACAAAACAAGCATTTTGAATGCCAGCAGAATTGATGACATGACTACAAGAGGCGCAGCTTCTTGGGTGGACCGAGGGAGCTGTTGAAGAAGGAAGACTCTGCGGGGCGCTTCTTGACAGTGGTGAAGGCCTGAGGCGCAGGCTTCATAGCCGACAAGGTCGCTTTCGATGGCGTCGCCCCAAGGAAGATGGACTTTGATGGGGTCTTGATGGCTGATCTGCTGAACAAGAAAGACGACTTCTTGACGGGAAGTGTGCGAGGTGCAAGCGGGCTCTTGTCGTCGAAGAACATGCCAACTTCGCAGTTTTCCTTGTCGTCATTGAAAGAGCGATCGAACTCTGAACTTGTCGGAGTGCTAGGCATCTTGCACTGGGATGAAGGAGGCAGCGCGTACTTGGAAGGAGTCTTGAAAGGTGTGAATGGCTTCGCCGTAGTAGTAGGCAGAGGAGTTGCTGGCTTCGCAACGGATAGGTCGACCAGGTAATGGTCTTCGTCCATACGCTTCTTGTTTGACTCACTATCCAACACCCACCCCACGTTGACACACTTGATGGCTCCCTTGCTTTCAAGGCACTTCTCCAGTGTGGACATGCTTCCATCCTTGAAGAGGACGTGGCTAAGAGACGCATGCGATATGTCTTGTACTACCTTTGCGCCCAGATCCTCGAGCAGACCGCGGAACAAGAAGTTCTGCTCCCTACCGTTCCGTGTGACATCGACGTAGAAGACCATGCCCTGAAGGATGCCTTCGTAGAGGAATAGATCGCTCTCGTCTGCTGGAACGTCTGTCCAAGCGACAGTCTTCTTAGGAGTCTTAGCGTCCATGACCTTCTGAGGTGATCGCAAGGCGGACTTCTTCGGTGACACTGGCTCGAGGGCTGCAAAAGTAGGTGCAAGTTTGAGCGGAGCCAGATGCATGGTGGGATTAGTAATAAAAGGAGAAGCCTCGACAGCTGTGTCCGTAGGTGCGATCTCACTGTATTTGCTAGCTTCGGTGAGCTCAGTGAAGTCGGCAAGCTCGCTTGGTTCCTCGAGATCGAACGAGTCGTTCTTCAGAGTTGAGAATCTTATAGGTGACGGTGTCTGTTTCTTGACTGAAGCAGTGATCTCTTCCTGGAGAGCAGCCTCGAGAGCCAGGCTTGGTGTTGTAGGGTAGTCGGGCAGTTCAGCGAGAGCGCGACGTGGAGTCATTGGTGCCTTAATATGAGCTGGTGTTTTGGGGTAATCGGGGAGCTCGGCCAATGCTGCCTTGGAGGCCACAGGCGCGCTGATATGAGCTGGTGTTTTGGGGTAACCCGGGAGTTCGGCCAGTGCTGTTTTGGAGGTAATGGGCGCGATGATGTGGGCGGGTGTGGCAGGGTACGCCTCAGGAAGCTCCTCGAATGCTTCCTGATCGGTGACGCCCCAGACGATCTGTGCAGGTGGAGTGCCAGAAATCTCCGAACACGAACGCTGGGCGGGCGTCGCATCATAGTATGGTGTCTTTAGCTGGACCGATACCTGGGTCTTTGCATCCGGTGTCAAGGAGACATCGGCCGTAGTCTGGCGGCCCTGGCAGTCAGATTCTTCAACAATGTGCGGATTCTCGACGAGCTGAGGGCCCTCTGGCACTTCTATTGTGGCCTCGACCGCGCTCTCTGCAGCTGTAGAAGTATGACAAGCCTCAATCTGGTCGACTGCTTCTTTCTCCTCAACATCGCTCATGGCGACATCATTATACCCTTGCTCGATGATTTCGGCCTGAACCTCGGGTGTAGCGATTGCGACAGGTGCAGCAATATGCGCAGGTGTCGTGGGATATCCTGCGAGCTCGGTAAGAGCGGCCTTGTTCGACAAAGGTGCGAGGATATGCGAGGGAGTCGTGGGGTAGCCGGGAAGCTCGGCGATGGCCTCTCTTGAGGTCATGGGGGCAGTGATGTGGGAGGGGGTTGTCGGGTAGGTAGGGAAATCTGCGAACGGTTTCTCGATTGCCTCCACGACAGGCTGCTCCACCTCTTCCATGACTGCATGTTCGTTTGCCTCTACAACAGATTGCTCGATGATCTCCGCAACAGGCTCCTCGACTGTTTGAGCGGCCGGCTCTGGCTCAGACTTCGCCTTAGTGACAACAGCAGCCTTCTTTGTGAGCTTGCGGGCCGGAGCCTTGAGCGGCGACTCCTGTGGGACTGCAGGGGCATTACGACCGCGTGTGGCTCTCGGTACAATGACGGGTGCGGGTGCGGAGGCTTTTGGCACTGCTGCTTTGCGTGTACGGGGAGCTGGCTTAGCAGGCTCGCTGGCGACGGTCTTGTCGACAAATGCAGGCTCGCTCTTCTTGGAAACGGGTGTCTTCTTTGCGGGTGCTTTGCGTACAGCTCTTGATGCTGGCTTGGCTGTTTCTTCGACGGCAGGCTCTGGGGGGACAGCAGGCTTCTCGACCTTGGGTACAGGTGCCTTTTTCACTGCTGCGATCTTGCGCGTACGGGCGGCTGTTGGCTTAGGGGCCTCTTCAATGGCTTCGGGCTCCTCTGTAGCGGCAGGCTCCTCGGCTTTGCGACCACGCGTCGCCCTCACTGCTGGAGCAGGGGCGGGTGCGGCTCTGGTCTGGACCTTGATGGTGCGCGCGGCCTTTGTCGCAACAGTCTTCTTGGCCATGGGCGGCTCAGCATCCTCAGGCTCAGCCCTGGCTTTGCGTTTCACAGCAGTTGTCTTTGTGGGTTTGGCCGGGGCAGGCGCTGGCTCAGCAGCTTCCTCGACTGCCTTCTTCCTGCCGCGCTTGGGAGGGGCGTTGAGCGTGTTGGGGGGTGCAGAGGCGACCTCTGGGGCGGTTTTCGCACCGCGACGTGTAGCGACCATGATGTCTGTCGATGTTCGCTGTCTTGGTGGTATGTCGTTGTCGGTCTGGGGTGAGACTGGTTCAGTCGAGGTTGTGGACGTGCTTGCCGTGTTGTGTTGTCAAAGCGCGAACGACGACTAGCCGCATCGGGACACGCGTTGCTCCAGCAACAATCCATGGATCGCTTGGCCGCCAATCGCCCCTGTGCAAACTCACAGCAGCAGACACTTGGGTGCGGACGAATGACCATCATGCCTATCGATTGTCTATCACCCATTCAAAGCTATACGTATGACTTCCATGCCCACTCCACAGACCAGCACCCTCGCATCGCCACCACCATTGCCTTCATCAAGCACCGCCATACTCGACGCATCTGCAACATTGGTCTTGATTCTATTTATTCTCTGGACCGTCAGAGCGCCTTCATGCTGTGCTGCAGTTTCAGCTCCAGCTTCGGAGTTTGCCTTTCGCAGTACAATCCGCCACAATCTGATCCACTCGTCATTTCCTGATGTGACGAGGAAAATGTGTGATTTATGTCTGAAGAGAGCGCACGACGTTACTGCAGAGCCATGTGCGCGACTGACGAGGATGGGTGGCGGAACATGGGTTGTCGTAGGCGAAGTCGACGACGGCAAAGACGTAGACTGTGCGAGTACACACGCCAGACTGCCATCGTCACCACCGGATACGATGAGCCAGGTATCCGCACTAATGGCTCGGGATGTCATGGCTTTTGATGAGCTTTGATGTATCCTTGCCGGATGATGCCATGTCAAATGATCATTTGACCCAGTGGATCTTCCACGCGATCCTTCGGTTTCTGCCATTAGCGGCCATACTACAATATGGCCATCGGTACCAGATGTCAAGACCTTTTCTCTAGAGAGGAACATGCACTGTGTCAAACAGGATGTAAAGTAGAGACCCTTTCCAAGAGGCTGCCATGTGACAATAGCGGCAGGATCATAACGATAGATCTTGTCAAATCAGCGCCATGCTACATTGAGAATACGAAGATCAGCTCACCTTGATGCTGGAATCTGAGAACACCATCGTGATAGTATGTGCGGATCCCGATGTGGTCACATCGAAAGACATGAGTCTCAAATCTGCGTGCTCACTTTCTGGCGTGTACACATGTTCGCACACGACTCCAATGTCAAGAGCGGAGGCGGGTAAGTCCCGGATCCGCCATACATAGACTGTGAAAGAAGTCAGCAGCAGCTTTGCAGCGTTGTACCCAAACCTTACATTCTTCACAGCCACCGCTGCTGAAAAGATAGTCACCGTCTTGCGACCATTGTAGGTGCTGAATCCCCGTGGTGTGCTTGCGAATAGTCCTTTGGCATATCAGATCATGATCAACATGGCGGAAAATCTTGATATCGGTATCCTCAGCGCCTGTGGCGATGAGCGGGTGAGATCTACCGTTCATCTCCGATGCAACTGCGACCGCCTTGATCTCACGTCCATGACCCCCTCGTCGAACGACAGTATGATTCGGTCTGTTTTGACTGCATATATGCATACTAGAGGCTCGAGTCCATACTAGGATACCTCCTAGCGACGAATGTGACCGGAAGGCCCAACTTCTATGCGCTCCTCCGGTTTCGATGCTCATGACTTGCTCTTCGCTAGTGACATCGTAGAGATACCATTTCTTGCTTGAGAAGCCGTGTATGAGGAGATGGTTGTCCTGGAAGTATAAACCTTCAATGTTTGGTCCGAATGGTACCGCAAGATCATGCACCAGCTCGACAACGTTTGCAGATGCATCGAACTGGTGTACGCTGAGACGCCCATCTCTTCCTACGGAGAACAGATGGCCGTGTACGGAGCCTAAGGAGCCTCCAGATGAGGGACACCATGTAAGAGAAGTGACTGCTTCCGCACCGTGTGCTTTCTCAATGATCCGTAGCAAGATAGCAACATCCGTAACCCCCTCACCTTTACGGATTTCATACAGTGCGATCGAACCCTGACGGAACCCAATGATGAGAATGTCTCTCCCGGTTATTCTTGCATAAGTCATACTCGTGATGACCGAACCGGTCGAAGATTCTGCAATGGGTATCTGCACAACTCTCAGAACGTTCGTGTTGCTATCAGGGTCCACGTATAGCAATTGCGCTTCACCTTGACCAACAAGGGTCACAAGTAATGCCGCCGTATTTGGACCATCCGTGTTTGATACCTCCACAGCGAAGATGTCTCCGACTTTGCTACCAATGGCATGCAGATTTGCCAGGGTATTAGACTCCTTACTGTACACGTAGATGTTGCCGCTACTACCAGCGATGTAAGCGAAACCAGGACGGCAGCCACTCGTGCAGACAGAATAACCAGAAAGATCTTTCAGTTCATCGAGTAACTTTGAGTCTGAAAGGAGGCTTGATTGACATGGGGCTGTCCTGGACGAAATGGCGCCGATAAGTACGTTTCCAGAGTTAGTAGTAAGCAGAAATGAGGTTTCATCGACAAAGCAATAGCTCCTGAAGAACTCTGCTTTCCTTGGAAACTTTGGACCGTCCACAAATTCAGGCCTGTTTGGATCAGGCTCGGCCACTCGCGCCCATGATAATATGTCGTGTACAGTATACTCAGCGATCGCACCACGTAAGTTCTTCTCTGCCTGCAGGATGCGCAATAACGGGGAAGCGGTGACTTTACTATCAGCGCCACCTGCAATAACCTGCTGTATTCCTGTTGAGTCATTGGAAACAACACTCGACCACAAGTTCTTCCCGCTATGATGCGCGGTGCAGTCAAGTTCTAGCAACCTGTAAGGAAAGCTCGTGCTACTTCCGGGGTTTGGCGTAAGTTCCCACGTCCTTGCAGTTGCATCTTCACCGGCAGACTGGAGCAACAGTGATCCATTGCATGGCGATGCTTCGAGAAAGCGGACCGTCCAAACGCGTGAAAGATGACCCCACCCGATGGCGAGACAGCTCGAGCTATTAAACTCATTTGAGTCGAAAGCTGCGTTGGTAAAGCCGGTATGACGAGTTCTCAGAATCTCCAAGTCATTGCTATGAGCTTCCGAGGTAGTGGCACTAGTGTTCACATCCGATACGTCCCACATTCGGATTGTGCGGTCATCGCTGCAGCTTGCTACCACCCGCCTCAGTCTTTGACAACATTCGGTGGGTAGCTCTTCCGAAATCTGGACCCCGAAAATTGAGCCCTCGTGACCCAAAAAGACGCGATGAATACGGGAGGCGGATCCACCGCCGCCATTGTCGGACCATGACCAGTATATAATTTCACCGAACGCTGTACCAGCAGCAACGAGGACCTGGTTTAGATTCTCCCAGAACAGGTGAGCGGAGTAGAGGATAGATCGAGAACTTGAAGTAAGCTCAGATACAGCTACATCAATGTAACTGAAATCAAAATGTCAGCAAGAAAATGATACTCCAACGGATCAATGTGTGGTATGCGCACTTGGTCATGTGGAAGTCGTCCGACGTCCTTTGTTCCATCTCAACGTGCAGCAGTGCGTTATGAGCAGTGACAGCAATGCAGGATCCTTTGTGGTACTGAGCATCGTCATCCAGGCCTTTGGGACGAGGAGCGAGATCAAGAATCCAATCTGAAGCTTTCGCGACGTTGGAGAAACATAGGCTCAGGCCTTGTTGGCCAACTTGATCTGCAAAGTCAATCTCGAGGGCGCGGACCAGTCTTCCACCCCAGATGACCAGTTTGATAACGTGCGCATGCTCTTCCGAAAAGACGCGTATTCCATGGATTGCTTGAGCTTTGAAGACGCGCTCCGAAGAGATGTACCGCGAGTCGCTGGCATGGTGGAAGCGTAAAAAGGGGCCTTCTGCAGCGATCAGCAGAGCGCCGCAAGAGGCCAGTGCTGTCACTGGTACGCGAATGCATTCATGCTGCGGTGATTAGCTGCTGTCTGGCTCGGTGCAATGCAGACTCACGTGTAGAGTTGGCAACATTGGCTCGCCAGAATCATATGTGAGGTTGGTGTTCATGATGGGAAAATTGGGGTTGAGTCAGCCCCGCGAAGTGTGGCGGGCGTGGCGGGGCAATGACGGAGTGCGTTTCCGCGATTTTTTGTCGACCTTCACCGCGCTGATTGCTGCTACAAGCACCCACATCACTCTCTACACTCTCACTTCAAACTACCCATAGATAGTATTTCCCTAGCAAAATCGCCAACATGTCTCTCGCAGGCCCACTAGGCACGAGCATCAATCCAGAGGAGACTGAGAACTTTGAGGATGCAGGTACCCCAAAGCCAGCGCGTCGACAGTCATCGCTAACAGCGTCTACAGATCGAGAAGCAGTTCGCGGTCAAAGGTACAGATCACGAGACCTGCCGGTCGCGACCATGCTGACAGTATCACACAGTTGTGCAGCACATGGAAACATACTGGAAGATCCTCGAGAAAGTACCCGGCTCCAAGCTGCGACTCACCAAGATCGACGACGAAATCTACGAACACCTCAAGACGGAATTCCCCGAGTTCGACGCATCAGCCACACTAAACGAGGATGAGATGAAGAGCAAGGAGGGGAAGGAGCGATGGCGCAAGTTCATCAGTGAGTACGAGAAGAAGGTCGAGGACTACAACTTCGGCACAATGCTGCGCGCAAGTCCCAAAATGGAATACAGCCAGGAAGGCACAATATTCGCTGTTCGAATGCAGTTCTACGCTATTGAAATCGCACGGTAAGCTACGCCCGGGATATAGCGGCGCGCCCAATGCTGACATGCGCAGTAACCGAGAAGGCCTGAATGACTGGATATACGAGAAGGCGCAGGGCAAGTAGTTCGCCGCAGGATGATCCTGGAAATTCTAAATTCCAAGTTATTGTTCGCAAGGGACGCCAATATGCGGCTGCATTGCCGACATCCGGCCCGTCACTTGTTCGTCGCTTACGAGCTCACGTTCTTTGTCGGCCGCCCAGCTATGACCGTCTATGAATATCTGTCATGCAAGCCACTGGATCATCGGTGGAGTACCATATTGGCTTGGTAATTGACGTATTGGTGAACATGTAATCTTCGTCAGTTGCCGGCCTATACTGTGCATGTCAACTACAAGACCAACAAAGCGCTGAATCGGGAGTGTCGCTCTCAGCTCACCATCCGCTGATGATCTGTGCGGAGGAAGCCACTGTTTCATCTCGTTTTAAAGTGATCGCATGAGTGGATGCAATTTTTGGGCTTTTCGTGAAGGCGGCGATTGGTGGCTGGAGAACAACGTCAAGGAAAGACAAAGTAAGCGGCGAAAGCAGGTGCGCGGAAACCATCTTTCCAGGGCTACGACCACATGGCCGCCACAAACTAGTCCATATGTGGTAATTCCCTATTCTCTGTTCTCACTTCATCTCTTTGGGTCGCTCTTACTTTTTGTCGATTCCACCACCTTACACTCTCTTTTCGCAGTCGCTGCCGGCGAGTGGTCAAGATGGTGACGATGATTAATCCAAACGCGACCGCTCGTTCCGAAAAGCCGCCGTCTCTGAATGATGAGGATCAGGATTATATAACGAACGTGGGATGGAGGACGTTGTTCACTTTCGCCACAAAACAGCATATGCCCGCACTGCTTGGCGGTATTGCGATGGCGTCCGTCGCTGCGCTGTCCATGCCCGCTTTCGCAATCCTCTACGGTCTCGTATCTGGTCAATACACAAGCTATGGCGAAGGATCGAGAAGCAGCAGCCAACTCATGAGCAACATGGCCAGGTTCTGCGTAATTCTTACCGCTCTCGCAACACTCAACTGGATTGCCGATAGTTTCTACTATCTCTTCTTTCTCATGTTCGGAGAGCTCCAGGCGAGGAGTGCCCGCAACAGAATCTTCGATGCTCTTATCAAAAAGGATATGGCTTGGATCGATACGCGGGAGGATGGAATCGCCGCATTTCTGCCGATAGTACAGATGTAGGTGCCACTCTAATATCGGAATCGCCGTAGAAATACGTTCGCTAAAGAAGATCCTTGGGGGTCGCTTTTTACTATTCGTGGAATCTAACATTGGTCGTATTGTGTACAATACCAGTTCTATACTTGGTTCAATCCTCAGTGGCAAAGCGGTTGTCACTACGAGCACACGAGCATGCCGAGAACTTGAAGTCGGCACTGAAATATACTACGACTGCAATGACAAGTATTGAGACGGTTAAATGCTTCAACGGGGAAAGATACGAACTCCACGTCTTTACCAGTATCGTCACGATTGCAGCGAGCTTATACAGAAGCGTGGACAATTTTCGCTCTATGCAGATCGGCATTATGCAATTTTTTACGATCAGCGATTTTGTTCAAAGATTCTGGTACGGTAGTCACCTCGTCGAAACCGGGGAAAGTGACCCAAAACAGGTCCTCATGACGTTCTGGGCAGCACTTATGGCAATGTCTGGGATGACCCAGATAATGCCTCAGCTGATTGTATTGCAGCAAGGAAAGATGGCCGGTGCAAAATTAAGTGTGCTTATGAAGTTGATTTCAACGAGCGATCAGCAATTCGAATCGCAAGGCAAACTGCGGCCTGAGAGATGTACGGGCCAGCTCGAGTTTCGAAAGGTAATGCTTCTCACGCCGCGTCGATGCTCCTTACTAACTATTTACCAGGTCACATTCTCATATCCTTCACGCGCAGACGAGACTGTCATTCGAGATGCTTCGCTTCTAATCCGGGCTAGAGAGACGACCTTTGTCGTCGGCAAAAGGGGTTCCGGAAAGAGCACACTAGCACAACTTCTCGTCCGCTTCTATCGGCCTTCTTCAGGACAGATATTCCTGGATGACGTTCCACTCGAAGATTTGGACGTCAAATGGTTACGACAGAAAGTCATGCTTGTTGAGCAGCACAGCGTGCTGTTCAATGATACTATCCGCCACAATCTCGCTCTTGGTCAGCTAGGTGATGCAGTGGATATGCAAGATATCCGCAATGCAGTCAAGTTTGCTATGCTAGAACCTGTTATGGAGAGCTTTCCCAATGGACTGGATACTGAACTCGGCATGAAGGGTGGCTCATTGAGTGGAGGGCAGAGACAAAGAATGGCTCTAGCTCAAGCTAGGATTGGGATCTCGCCGGTGCTGATCCTGGACGAATCAACCAGTTCTCTTGATTACGTTACACGAGCCGAGATGCTTGACGCTATACGAAGCTGGCGGAAAGGGAAGACAACGATTATCATTACCCATGACATCTTGCAGATCCGACCCAACGACTTCCTGTACTTGCTGGACAACGCCCGGGTAGTACAACAGGGGTGTCGAAAAGAGCTCGAGTCACAAAATGGATCTTTCAGTCTTGTCTTGATACGCACACCGAGGCTGACACAGACGATGAGTCTGATGATCATGAGGACGAGTCCTATTGGGGGCCTGAAGCTGGTGACGGCAATGTGGAACACGAGGAGTCACGGACAGCCCGGATCATTTCTATGACACGTCCGCTATCTGCTGTTCACTTTGGACAGTCAGTGCTGGAGACCTATTCTGAGAATACCTGCGCGTCTTGGGGCTGTACTATACCGGTCGATGTAGGCCCAGGCCCAAGGCTATCCATCCATGAACAGACGGCTGATAGAGGCGGTAAGATGGAGCCCATTGAGACGAATCAAGCATCTCCAGATTCTGTGGCATTGAAACATCTCCCGTCTATGCCGTCTCCTGTCAAGAAAAGGATCTTATGGAAAAACCATGGCTCGAGACCTATTTCAAGGTCGAATCTCCACAGACGCTCTCTGTCGTTTTCAAAAGAACATAGCTCACGTTCAGACCCTAAACTATCTACGCGACCAGTCTCGCCGATCGGTCCGTACTCGCGACCCTTTGCGACCAACGAGTCTGTCCCAGTTCTTTCGGACGCACCGAAGAAATCTTCGAGAAACGATAAGCTTCTTCAGAGAATCGAACGCTTCCGCAACAAGAACCCTAGTGAAGACAAGGATTTCCCGGCCGCTTCTCTTCCTATGAAAGAGATAGTCATGTCTGTATGGCCCGCTATAGTCTGGGGTCCGCGTCTCCTCATTCTAGCGGCATCCTTCAGCGCAACGATTCATGCTGCATGCAAACCAGTATTTGCATGGGTTTTCGCCCAGCTTTTGACTACTTTTTACGTGCCTGGCGCTAGGAAGGAAATGTCCCAAAAATACGCCCTCGTCATTCTTGGTATTGCCGCTCTCGATGGTTTATCGTGCTACTTCATTTTCTTGCTCTCAGATACAGTAGCGCAGACGTGGACTCTTTCGCTGAAGAAGGAAGCCATGCGGCGCATCCTGATGCAACCACGGAAGTTCTTCGACAAGGAAGAAAACAGCGTGTCGCGGCTTGCCGAGATGTTGGATCACTCTGCTGAAGAGGCCCGAAATCTTCCAGGCCGGTTTGCTTGTGTCTTTCTCACTATGAATCTTATGGTTTGTATTTCTATCTTTTGGAGCATGGTCATAGCATGGCAGTTGGCCCTAGCTGCTCTCGCAACCGGTCCTGTTCTCTTCGTAATCACGAAGTGCTACAACGTTATCAGCAGCCGCTGGGAAAGATTTTAAAATGAGGCCGCTGACAAGGTTGGTCAAGTGCTCCAGGACGCGTTCGTCAGTATCAAGACCGTTCGATGCCTAGTTTTGGAAGATTACTTCAAGGAAATGTATACCAACGCAACTGCCGAAGCCGTAAATGTCGGCATCAAGCGCGCAATATACTGTGCATCCATTGACGGACTTTCATTCACTGGAGCCATCTTCGTAACTATCCTGCTATCCTGGTATGGAGGTTATCTCATGTTGAAAGATGAGTACACTGCCAATGAAGTGTTGGAATGCTTCTTGGTTCTCATGCTTAGTGTCAATCAAGTTAGCTATATGGCGAACTACGTCACTCAGGTCAACATGGCAAGGGATGCTGGGTCACGATTACTACGTCTCGCACGACTACCAAAGGACTCACACGAGCTCACCGGCGAAATTCAGATACAGTTTGCAGATGACATCTCGCTAAACAAGGTCACCTTCATTTACCCAGCCCGGCCTAAGATTTGAGTACTGCATGAAGTGTCGTTCCAAATTCGACAAGGGAGCTGCACCGCTATGGTCGGATCCTCGGGGGCAGGCAAATCTACAATTGCCTCTCTCCTCCTCAAGCTTTACCAAATAGGAAACAACCCACTCGCATCCTCCAACCCGTCAGGCGATATGACCGTCTCGAATTACGATATCAAGACCTTGCATACTACCATCCTCCGTTCCCGGATGGCCATAGTATCACGAACGCCCGTCCTCTTCCCCGGCACTATCGCAGAAAACATCGCCTACGGCCTATCCCGTTTCCTTCCCGAAACAAGCATCAAAAGCATCCGCGCAGCCGCCTCCGCAGCTGACATAGCTGAGTTCATCGACAGCCTGCCCCAAGGCTACAACACGCCTATCGGCGAAGGCGGCACATGTCTATCCGGAGGCCAAGCTCAACGCGTCTCGATCGCACGCGCCCCCGTTAGAAACCCCGATGTGCGTATCCTCGACGAAGCAACGAGCGCGCTAGACCTAACTTCCGCTCAGATCATCCGCGAGACCATCCTCAGTCTCGTTCACGGCATCGAAGACACTGGATCCACCATATTCCCCACCCATATCACCCTGGAGCCGTTCAGGTTGGTTTTGGGATGAGATAGAGGGGAATTGGGATTACAAAGTTGGATATCCCCTGAAGCAGCGGATGACTCTGGGTAGTGGTAGTAATAAGGGCAACAGACCGAAGAAACGGATGACGGTCATCATCATTACGCATGTGCGGGAAATGATGGCTATTGCTGAGCACATTGTTGTGTTGGATCAAGGAAGCGTGGTTGAACAGGGTAGCTTCAACGAACTGAAGAGGAAAAGGCAAAGTGCTTTTGGAAGGTTGCTAAGGGGTACGAGGGAGTAAATTGATTGAAGTAGGGGTTTGAATGGCGAAAATAGCCATTTGTCTTGTTTTTGAGAGAGTTTTGTGTCTATCTCTTCTTTGTATAATTTCAAATACATGCTGCTCTCTCGATACTGATGTGTTCATGTTCCTTTGTGCAAGCACGAAACTGAACCGTTACATAAATACTAATTATGCTGCTACTTGACAGACTGTAATACATCAGGTTTAGAGCAGGCAGCAAACTGGATAATAACGTAGCCGCCCGTGGCACCTAGGTATGCACGTTCTCTTGCGCATTAATATGGTACTGCAGGAGAGAACGAGGCGTGTGGCCCTTTCTTTCGTGTCTATATAGTTAATCTGACGATACTTCACGAAGAGACATCAAGCCTATCATGCGAGTGGAAACCTCCAAGAACAAAACATTTATTCCTAGTTGATCATAGCTATGGCGTTTCTTCCCTTATCCCGCACGCGCTTCCTACGGCAGACTATCGTTCAGTCTCACAGACAGGCGTACAAGAAGGCGGTAAAGCATATATTAGAACCTCGTTCGAAGTGGATGGTAACATTCTTAGCCGTAAATGGGCGGCAGAAGTACCATGACCATGTAGCGAACGAGGCAATTGTGCAATTTTGTTGTAAAGCAAGAATGAGCGCAAAACCACACAAGGAGAGAGTGCTCGTAGAGAACAAACCCAATAACAAGGTATGCTCTTGAAAAGTGTAGTCGACCCCGGTCAAGTCGTTAGATGTAGCGACAGCTCTGGGTTGACTGTGAGTGGAAGGATGTGGGACATGATGCTCCGTTGGACCAGTTGCTAAGACCTGCGATCATTTTTTGCTCAGCGTTGACATGATGTGATGTAGACTAAGGGGCCGCGAGGTCACCGTACTGTCCAGTACCTGTCCTATCCTGCTCAAAGCCCCTCGTGTGCTGATGGCTCATGTCTTGATCGCGTTCAACGTTCCGTTCGATGGCGGCGTTGTGAATTTCGACTACTGCGACGCTACTGACGCTCATCTTTCGGTTTGCTAGTTGGGCTCCCATAGCTTTCGCCGTCCACCGCCGCGAACTGGGCCCACTTTGGGGGCAGGGCGAGAGAAAGAGTCTGGATCGAGAGGCGCATTCGGATCATGTCGAGGAGCTGGTGGAGCTCGGAAGACTGGGCCTGGAGGAACGTATGCGCCGCGCGATGCAAAGTTACCACGGCCCCGGAAGGCTGGTCCACCGCGACCGCGGGGCGCCGCATGAGCTCCACGTCCACCGCGAGGGGACTGTTGCTGGTTTGTGCGAGCAAAATCGTTCGGGTCGAAGACGTGTTGGTTGCCGGTAGTCGCGGCAGGGCCTCGAGGGGCGCGCTTGAAAAGTACCTCGTCCTCGTCATCGGAGATGTCTTCGGGCTTAGTCTCGTTTACGTTCGTGTGGATGGGGCTGGACTTGGGTCGCTCTGCGGCTTTGGGTGCGATTGGAGAGGCGCTCTTAGCAGCGGTCGCTTCGACCTCTAGCTTGTGGATGGTCAGATGGTTCTTGTATTCGCGGTCTTCACGAGCAACAGCATCTCGGAGCTGCTCAAGGCGTTTAGCACGGATGCCGAACTTCTGAGCGATGGCCTGCTTGGCAGAATCATTGGTGAGGAGGATGAAGGACTCCAGGGCCGCATCTGGATTGCCCTCCTTGTTGATGCGCCACATGATGTGATTGAAGAGGGGCTGGAGATAGACAGGCACGGAGCCTTTGGTCGTCTTGTCAGCGCGAGCCATGTCGGTACTGCTGCGTGCGGTACGGTCGGGGGACGCTCTGAGTAGCGTGGCTGCCTTGTCTGTGTGTGGGGTGGCGTCGACAGGCCCGGACGCCGTGCTCGAACGCGAACCAGGCGACTCGGGAGTCTTGGACACGTTCTCGAAGCTGTGCGTAGAGCTGATGGATGTGCCATCGGACATGTCGAGGGCGTTGAAGGAGCTTTCGAGATCCTCGTGGTAGTCGTCCTCGTCCGACTCGCTATCCTCCATGGAGAGCAATGTGTCGGGTAGCAGGAAGTGCTCCACCTCTCCCCACGTCGTGTAGGCTTCGTCGACGCCTTCGAGCTGGACACGGCTCGCGGCTTCATTGGACGTGACTTCGTCGAGCCACTTGACGGCTTCGCGGGCGTCGGCGTGGATGCGCTCAGTGCCGTTCTTGAGGCGGTGGAGCTGGGTAAGGGCTTGTTGTGCGTTAGTCAAGGGGACAGGGAAGCTGCGATGCTATGGCCTACTGTGCAGCGGGACATAAAGACGTATAGCGTCCTGGGCGATCCACTTGCGGATGCCATCGCGGGTGCTCTTCTTGACGCCGGCGATCAGAGCGGTATCGTCGACGATGCAGTTGAATACCTTGCGCTTCGGTGGCTCGGGTGCGCGCGTGGCGGCCTCGGGCTTGCCAGGCCGCGAGGGGCAGGTACTGCGACGCATGATTATCGCCGATGTGCCTCGCAGCCGCGGGTAGTGAGGGCGTAGTAGCGATCGGCTATGGCGGTGCGCGGATGGGAGTAGTAGGCAGCTTGGTTGGTGAACCACGGTTCCGGCTGGAGCAGGGCTAAGTGCGGGTTTGTTGTTGGGCGCCAGTACGTGCCATGGGTGTCGACGCAGGATTTCAGGGTGTGCGCATTAGATTTGCGCTGGCCAGTCGAAGCGCGGGAGCGAGGTCATCAGTCTTGGGCATGGTGCAGAGGACCATAGTCGTTGGTGTCACTGTCACCGACACGGGCGTGTGAAGTTCGGGCCTGCATCACCGCACCATGATGCCCACGCCAAGTGGGGTGCGCCACGCCACCCACCCAGCCACACCGGAACAACTGCACAGGAATGATATCTTGCATTTCATTCGCCTTGGTAGTCTGGCTCAGTAGCTTTCTACCTCCCTGGCACTGCTCATATCTGGCATCCAGCCCTTGGGACGCTCGTTTCCACGCACAGTCAAACCATAGAGACCCTTCTCTACCTTGTCCACGCACTCGCGCATCACGGGCATCTTCTTCGTCTCCAACTCTGCTGCAAACTTGGACCCTCCCGGTGCGTCGAACATCTCGAGCTGCAGCCGGATCGCCCTCAGGTCATCCAAGACAGTCCGCGGCTTCTGGCTTTCATTCGCAGCTGATGCTTCCTCGTCGATGTCCATCTTGTCACCAGCATCGTCTTGGCCATTGCCTTGCTTCAGCCTTTTGTTCGCCTCTGCTTGCTTGCCAGACGGAAGTTTGCCGTTTGTCGCCATGCTCGTGACAGAGAAGCGCATCAGCTCGCCAGTCATATCGCAGACACCGAGAATGTAGTCTTCTGGCGTAAAGGAGATAAGTCCAGCTTCGCCGCTCATAGCAGCGATACGGGCCTTGGCTTCATTGTACGAGATCAGTGATTGTGTTTCAAGGTAATGCTGGAAGCTAAGCGCTTCCATGAACTCTTGATTGCCGCCCGTGATGTTGTGCGAGTAGCGGTAGGCATTCAGGCCTTGAAGGTCGGCGGCGATGTTCTTGTAGCGATCTTCAATCGTCTCCCAGTATTCCGCATTCTTCTTGGTGACCCATGGTGGTACTGCTTGGCCAACAGCGCGGACCCTTGTCAGGTCAGTGTGTGTTTGGTAAGGCCATCATGAAGACCTACCTCTGGAGAGTGAAGATGCTGCACAGTTGTTAGCAATTGGCCACAAGAACCTCGAACATTGCCTAGTACATCTTCTTGCTCGACGCGGTGATGTCACGCGACGCCTTGATGATTCTCTCTCGTCGATCATGGTGTTCATCCAGCTCTGCGCGGAAGCCTTCAAACATCGACACAAAGGGCGATGGAGATTGCTCTGGCTTCTCGTCCGCCATTGCTGCGTCTCTCGGTCGTTTGAGGCCCATGAATCTGCGTGGATGGTGAGCTTATACTCAACGTCAGGCAAACGCTGGGATTGTCCGCTAGTGCACGTCCTCACGTGGACGCTATCGCGTTTACGGACTAAGGCGCTTTCGGCTGCTCTCACTCCTGGAGAGTCCATCCTGTAGGGTTTCATCAACACACCACCCAGCGAAATCAGTTCCGATCCTCCTATCATCGGGTTCGCTTTTTTCAGCGTCTTGTCTGGTCAACTTGGCTTTTGTAATGCCGGAGACAACATGGCTCTTTTCTTTTTCTTTCGCAGTCCACCACTGGTCTTCACAACGTCAATCGTCCTAAGAGTTGTCTTCCTGTTATATGGACTCTGGCAGGATGCGAATTCACCTATGAAATACACCGACATTGACTATTATGTCTTCACGGATGCTGCGCGCTACATCTCGCGCGGCCAATCCCCTTACGCACGGGACACGTATCGTTATACGCCCCTCCTGGCGTGGCTCATCTACCCTACTGTATGGTCTGGGCAATTCTGGTTTTCTTTCGGAAAGGTCCTGTTCGCCATCGGCGATGTCGCTACAGGTTGGATGATGTTTCGTATTTTGAAACAGTACAAGAAGATGAGCAATGAGCGAGCCCTCAAATTTGCCAGCATTTGGCTGCTGAATCCAATGGTGGCCACTATCAGTACAAGAGGTAGCTCCGAGGGACTGCTTGGAGTATTCGTGACTGCATTGCTTTGGGCGGTGTTGGCAAAGCAAAGAGCACTTACTGGGTTCTTGCTCGGGTTCGCAGTGCACTTCAAAATCTACCCGTTCATCTACGCAGCCTCTATTGTCTGGTTCCTCGATGACACGCAAGTCGCAACAAGGGCAGATATCCGACAGCAACCATCGACTTCCTTGCTTGAGAGAACGCGCAACTTTCTCAATCCCATGAGAATATATTTCGCACTCTACAGTCTCCTTGCGTTTGCGAGCTTGAACCTGCTTATGTACAAGGTTTACGGATGGCCATTCCTCGAGCACAGTTACTTTTACCATCTGACTCGTACGGACCACCGCCACAACTTTTCGCCTTATAATACGCTCCTCTACCTGAAATCGTCCCCAACGCCTACGAACTTGGAGCCGACCACATTATCTTCCGGACTGGAGCGTTTGGCATTCCTTCCGCAACTGCTTCTCAGTGCTTTCTTTATACCACTAGCGCTAGCGAAGAAGGATCTTCCGAACACGATGTTAGCCCAGACGTTTGCCTTCGTTACCTTCAACAAGGTCTGCACAAGCCAGGTAAGCGATACGATGGATTGTCGGTCTTGCATGAATACTAACTCTGTCGAGTACTTCCTCTGGTACATGATGTTTCTCCCATACTACCTTCCAGATTCGACTCTCCTGCATTCAGCGCCCATTGGGATCACAGCACTTCTGCTCTGGCTTGTGGGCCAAGTTGCCTGGCTCCAGCAGGGCTTTCAACTTGAGTTCAACGGTTGTTCGACCTTTGTTCCCGGACTCTGGGCTTCGAGCATACTCTTTTTCCTCGTCAATGCTGGTATTCTTGGTGTCATCATCTACGACACTGAGCATAAGAAACCAGGGAGAAAGGCTGCCCCAGAGAAAAAACCTTCATAGCCCCATTTTTGCACGTCATCTTTACGCAAACACACATCAGCTCAACCCATATTCGGCTCCATCCACTGTGTAGCTTCCCCTCCGGTCGTAGACTTCATGTTTTCCGATGAATTCTCTCTATACCAGTCGTGCTTCTAATCACCTCCCTAGAGGTCGCCGTCCCTCATCTGCTGTTTTCTCTTCGCAATTTTCACACATGCCCATGTCACTGGCAGTCCCCTCTCAATGTAGGGCATGCTAGCCAATCCATACGAACCGCTATGTCGGTGCCAACCCAGCTGATGCTCGTCAAACTAGCTCAGTAGTTCATCCATCGCTTTGTGTGGTTCCATGTCTTTCACTGCTCCGGCTGTCACCGTTCCAATTGCCAAACTGGACTATCCGACGACTCACGTGTTGTGGGGGCATCTTTTGCCACATTTCTTCATTTGCGAGTTTTGGACATGGGTTTGTATGTGGACCTCTTGCGTAAAATGGAGGGTCTCTCGGCAGTCTTGCTCGATGGGCCTGTATCAGACGCAATAGCAGTGTTGTCGGGTTGGATTGAAACATTTTGGCTTGGTGGAGTAGAGTTGGCTAGCACATAACGAACACTGGCAGGGACAGGGTTGGGCGCGAGTTGACGGAGCTTCGGAGACATGCTGGGTTTATCGCTTCCGGAGTAAGCAGCGGTCGTCGGTCTCCTGCGCCTTTTCTAAGTTCTTCGGCACTGGAGAGTAGCAGGGTGAAAATTAGTGCTCTTAATTTAAATGTTAGTGTTCACGTTAGCTTCTATTAGAAGGGAAGATTAACGCGCGAGAGATAACAAAGTTGCAGAGACCGACTCCGACTTAATGCAGCTAAGCCGTGCCTTCTGTGAGTGAAGCCGAGAGCTTGTCAATCTCTTGCATAATATCTGTATGTCTTTAGGATAATTGAGGTTGGTAGGTAAACTAGTGTCACAAAAGATAGAATAAGAAAGAAGCCATCGTGTCTACGACAGATACATGTATAGAGCAAACATAATAGTTCTAACTAGAACTAGTATCACACTCTATATAACTTAGAATAGAAGGAAATTAACACATATTAAGCGAAAGACACATGCGCTAAGAATAGGAATGTTATCTTAACGTTCATGGCTATCTGATACATTGTTTAAAAACTTAGTGTAATGTGTCGTACACTTATTGTTTAGGAGCAGGAAAACTGCTGCCTAGTCACTTTTCTTTGCACACATACAAGTCAGTAGACACATGGTGTAACGAACGTTGCTTAGATTCGATCTGAGCTTTATGTCAGCTCTAGGCTGCAAGTATTCGTCCTCATCCTTATTTACATGCACTGTGCTTATCCTAAGTTAAATTCTGAGAAGGAGCTAAGCGCTGCTTCGCTATCATCCCATGCCCCATATGATTATTCTTCTCCAGCACATCTTCCACTGTAACCTTGCTCTGCATACCCTTCACCACTATGGCCTCATCTTCTTCCTTCTTGATTTTCTCCTCGCCCAAGTCTACGTTCTCACTTTCGACAACGGTGACACTAGCAACAGTACCCTCACACTCATCCATCTCCTTGATCCCATGGAGAACCTTATGCAAAAGACTACCCGGCGCCACTAGTTCCTGGCTCTAAGAGAAGCGTTCTGGATTCGGGACACCGTAGAGAATGAACTGTAGAACGCCTGTGCGCTCAGAATCTACTACAGCAGAAATCGGAAGGGTCCTGTCGCTCATGAGTGAAAAGGTTGTACTAGCTTTTGGTCGAAGCCATGACGGGAGGGAGTATGGCCATGGTTTAAAGGCTACTTCCTCCACACCCTCCTCTTTCTCTCTCTTACTATCCTTCATAGTCTCCTTCATGTCGTTTTTTTGAGACGTGGATTCCAATACTGTAGGCATTGTCGTTACCATCCCGCTGCATAGCGGAAAAGAAAGGGGACGCGTTGAGCACGGGTGGAAAGTTGAGTAGGCGACTATGAAGCCGAAACCTTCTTCGGTTTCGGCGTTTGAAGCTTCAACAGCGTCGAGAGTATTTGGACGGAGACTGTCGAATCGCGACATGGGTTGGGCGCTAGGTGTTATGCGTTGACGCATTGTTCGTACAGAGAAGATCTTGCGGAACATTGTGGCGTTCTAATTGAATGATTTATGCCTGCTATTTCTAGAGGTTCTCGTACGGGTGGTTTATCGGAGTTGAGTAGAATGACTAATGAAAAGAGGAGTGAGTTGTACCGTTAGAAAGATCAAGCGTCGGCGGAAAAGGCTCCATCGGTAGTGGGCGAAGGGGATTTAATTTCCCTTGGTATAGACGACGTCGCACACAATACCCGCACAGCGTTGTCCAGCCACGAGTGAAAAGTTTGAGGCAGGTATGCGTTAACAGTGTTTGGGCGCCGCTAGTGTTTGCCTCTCTAAAACCCGGCCGGATCGCGAAGTTCGAAACGTTCGAGATGGTGTGTTGCAGCTTTTACGTCTTTGTCGATTGAGGAAATGTTTGTGTCTGGATTGGTAATATTCTGCTCTTCTCTCACCGTCAGAGGTGGGCCCTTAAGGACCACGGTACAGAGATCTTGGTGTTGGCAACGAGTTTGACTCCCCATCAGGTCCGAACTGTGGAAGAAACTGGATACGTTGTCTTGCCGAGCAGATAGTGAATTAAATCGATGTTGTAAGGGATGTGTAGTGCGGAACTGGCGCTGCACTGCCCTAGGTAAAAAAGTTTATCTACTATTACCCACAATTTACAGAAGTAGAAACAAAGCTGGACGAAGAAAAGAAGATGAAGACCGAGACTGTCCAATGTGTACCAGGAAAAACGATGAGGGTATCCAAATTTCGCTCAAAACGCGTAGATCAACCAAGATGCAATGATGTGTGATATTCACAGAAGGAAATGTGCGACCATATCACTTCGCGTCGAATATATTAACGGGGGGAATTAGCGCGAATGGACCAAATTTGGGATGATCACAAGGAAAAAGGGCGAACTAAAGACTGGGGCTCAGTCACCATCCCACATGGGAGGTACCCACTCCTGTCCAGGATAACTAGTCGCCTTCATAGTGGGCTCGTCATCTTCCACGGCAGGCAGCTCAAATACCTGTCTGCTATTGCTGTGACTCCCACGTCTCTCCCTGGTTAAAGCTCCTCCGGTAGTGCTACCGCCAATGCTTCTCAGGCTGCCAACCTGCCCGCCACCAGACGCGCTGCGCTCAAGCTCTCTTGCTCTTGCTCTTGCAGCCTCGCGTTCCTGCCTATCGCGTTCATGTCTCTCGCGCTTCTCCTTTTCGCGCTGGACGCGTTCCATGTGGGCGAGATTCTCTTGCTGTAGGAGTTGGCGACGTAATGACTCCGCACCCATGTCTGGTGATGTGCGTTGAGGTGAAGCAGCCATTGAGGCGGGTTGTGGATGCTGCAGGATACCAATCGAGGGTTGACGTGGACGAGAATCTGGCTGTCTATCACGCGGTTCACCGTCTAGATCCGTTGTGATATTGAGCGGTCGAAGTCCTTCGGGGCGACTCTTATCTAAACCACTATTAGGCACACCAGGACCGTCATATGATGGTGGGGCTTCATTTTGAGCTTTCACATCATACTGGGATCCATTCCCGTGTGACGAGGCATAGACGTAGTTTGGCGACGATGGGCTATGAGAATGCGGCCGTTGACCCTCAAATGAAAAAGGCTGGGCGTTAGAAGGTCCGGGTCGCATAGGACTTTGGGCTATTTTTGGTGGTGGAGGTGGGGCAAATCCGCTTGCAATGAAATTCTGGGGACTATTGATCACCGTGGGGTCGGGAGACATGGGCAGAGGATACGCTGCGGGTGGCGGGGATTGTCCCGGATGTATCGGTGTTGGCTGTACAGGTGTCGCGTCGCGGCGGATAATGGGCTGAAGATTTTGACTTGATTGTGCTGCCTGCGAGGTCGCATAGGGCTGCGTGAAACTTCGCGGCAGAATTTCCCTGAATCCACCGCCGTGTGCTTGAGCATGTGGAGGTACAGTATTTAGCGTAGTCTGCTCGGGCGATAAACGAGGCGATGGTGATCCGGCAGCTCTCTCGTCCTGCTGTTGTTGTTGGGCGGTAAAGCGTTCTTGCATGTATTGTCCCTGTCGTGCTCGAACAATGTCTTGTTCGGTTGCTCCTGCTGGGAAGTCGAGATGCCATGGAAGATCCTGCTGATGGACTTCTGATATGCTGCTCATCCTTGTATTCTGGTACCGTTGGCTACTAGGGGCTGGAGAGTAGCTAGGCATTGCTGGAGAGTTTGATATTGGCGACACGAGGGACATTGTGCTAGCATCCGAGTGCATTCGACCGTTTGGAGGTACTTGTGAGTGTGCAGACACTTGCGGCGACACAGCCTGCATTATTGACTCCGAAAGCGGACGATTGTGTTGATCCACTGAAAGTTGCACGGGCGCATCCGTCTGACTGAGTGACAACGACTGCTGTTGCCGATCAAGCGGCGATACAAATGCCCCAGATACATGACTATACGCCGCAGGTATTGGAGGTGCGTCATAACTCGGCTCTTGCGTAGGGGACACTGCAGGTGGAGATATCGGCTCATCATCTTGAGAAGCAAAAAGAGGTCCTGAGCCGTGCGCATCGTGGTACGGAAGCTGAGGTTGATAGTCGTTCGGTCGCCACTCTACCAAAGATTGGTGTTGTTGCTGCTGACGCGGTCGTTGCACCCACGCATCGTCGTTCGGCCATGGCCTATTGTGCTCTGGTGCAGATCGCTCCTGTCGTAGTAGTTCCTCCCGTTGTGCTCGCCAGGTATGATGGGCAAGGTGGTCCTGGGATGTCTCGGGGTGTGCTTGTTGTTCTAGTTGTCGCTCATATTGATGGTCCCTCTGAACACTCTGCTCGTACTCAGACTGCTGTTTTTCGGGGGGTTGCTGCTGTCGCTCAGCCTGTGGGACCGTATAAACTCCTTGGTGAGCTGTTTGCTGTTGATTACGTTGATCTACCTGTCCCCGCGCGGCTAAAGAAGCTGCGTAGGCTCCACTCCCAGCTGGAGCTGGCTCAGCACGATGATTATAGTATCCTCCAGGAGGTGGATCCGAATCTTGATCTCGCGTGTGTGCAAGAGTGTTCTGGAATGGTGCACTAGAGGGCTGTGCTTCAATCCCAGGCTTGGAAGCTTGGGATTGATTCAATTGTAAGCTGCTTTGCCGAGCTTGGTGTTCCATCGCTAGCTGCTTTGTTTTAAGGAATGCAGACGCTTCCTCTGAATGTAAACTAGAGATTGGCTCTCTTGATGACAGAACTTGCTGCGTTTGTTGCTGATACGGCTGAGGTAGCTTTTGAGGATGCATGTTGGGTGCTGGTTGCGATGGCCCAAGCTTTTGACCCAGGGGTGGCCTACTTTGTATGGTATGAGGCGGAAGTTGTCCGGGAGGATAGTATGCTAACCCAGACTGCTGTGGCTTATTCTGCTGATGCTGAGGTACTCTATGAGAGGCGCTGGGAGTAGCTGGAGTAGCGGTCGCCTGTATACTCTTCTGTGCCTTCTTTCCTTCTTTTGACATCTTGTATTTCATAGCCGATCCATCACCATTCACACCACCTCGAATGAACAGAGCGCCCAACGCAGAAAATCTCTTCTTCTTGCCAGATTCTGGTCTTTTCGAGTATGATACTTGATGGGCCTGGACTTGAACATTGGATATTGACGGTGGCTGCTGGGATGAAAAGTCGTTGGGAAGGTCGGATGCAATGCGCGTTCTCGAATCAACACGCGGTTCTACCGAGTGTAACTGTAACGAAGCCTGCCCAAACTCCGGTGGCTGCCCCATGTTTGGGCGACTATGCGGCAAGAAAGGATGTTGCTGGTCGATAA
This sequence comes from Alternaria hordeiaustralica, assembly GCF_023758085.1. Classification (NCBI taxonomy): domain Eukaryota; kingdom Fungi; phylum Ascomycota; class Dothideomycetes; order Pleosporales; family Pleosporaceae; genus Alternaria; species Alternaria hordeiaustralica. The sequence continues at coordinate 89,474 of NW_026056776.1, read as the reverse complement.
GCTTTTCTGCCGATGCCTCCCTAGGGCGCATAAATCTGTCCATTACAGAGTGAAGCGGAGTACCAGAACTAGGATCCGGCGGAAGTGGCTTGGACTGGGAGATTATGGCTGTATTGCCAGAGTTGGTCGTATGCTGGAGGTTCGCCTGTGTCTTACCACCAAAGCTCTTGAACATTGATGTAAGCCGAGGTTTCGAAGATGACTTCTCCTGGTTTCTTGATGTTTGCTCGGCAGGTTGAGACGAAGAATTGGCGGGTGGTCTAAACGCGGCAACTTGGTATTGCCCTTGCCTCTGCAACAATTGCTGTTGCAGTTCAAATTGATTTCTGGGTCCATGAGATTCCATCTGCCCTTGTGCGCGATTCGGGTTGCTCTGCGGCCCCGAAATTGCTGGCCTCTCTTGTTCTGCTAGCGGAACCCGACCCGAAGCTTGAGTGGCCTGTGGTAACTGATAGTTAAGATCAGGACTTCCGGAAACTGCTTGCTGGGAAGCTTGATGGCCCGCAGGACGCCAAGAACTGACGGTAATCTGAGTGGTTTTGTTACTGGGGTCGATTGACTTTACCGCCTGGAAGATATTCTTGGATGGAGATGGGCCAGATGCAAGCATTGGCTGGTGCCTCAATGCGCTCCGATCCGAGGGCGGTGCGACGTTTGCTAGCGGGTTCGGTGAGTACACTGTGTCCATGTGTAGTGATTGCTGGGACTGATTACGATGCTGCATAGCGACAGGGGAAGATTGCGTTGCATTTGCAGATGCGGTCTGGTTGATCTGATCTTGAGGTTTGCCGTCTTGGTCTTCAGGTCCTGAGACGAAGCTCATTGGCCTTTCAAAACTGTATCTTGGGCGATCACCATCGCGAGATGATGGCGCTGTCGCAATACCGGAAGTTGAAGGCTGTGATGGCTGTTGTTGGGTAGTTGCCCCTCGCACCTGGAGATGTCCAAGTCGCAAAGGCTGGCCATGCTCGTCTTGCACATCCTTGACGACTCCGTTATGATCTGCGTAAAGATCAAAACCATCGTCGCCACCATACGACATCAAAATCTCCTCTGGAATCTGTGGTGGGACTGCCGAAGGCTTCACGGTGGACTCTGGCTGCATGCGACGAATTGTTGACGGGGTTGATCTTCCAGTAGATGTTTGAGAGTAAGGGTTGCTTCCCTCGTCAGAAACCATGGCAGATATCTGCGAGAGCATGGATCTTGACCGTTCTGGAGCCACCGTAGCGCTATTTGAAACCTGCAGTTGCTGTGCTTGGTGCTTGAAGTCCGGAAAGCTGGCCTGGCCATGGGAGTGGCTGTTTGACATGGCGGGACGTGAATGCTCGCTGTACGGTTGTCCAGCCTTGGGTGTCTCCGGACCGTTCTGGGTGGTAATGCGCGGAACCTGCCCGGCGGGCGTGACGAGGTTGCTTTCGTCCCCCATCTCATCGGAAGCGCGCTCAGCCACGCGTGGATCAATGATGCTGTGTCCGCGGCCCCATGATGGACTAAGTGATCCAGAGGCGGTATGCTTTTCAGCGGCGTCGACAACTAAGGAGGGCGGCGCGGAGCGCGTCGAGGTGTCGCTGTCAGCCGCCGCAGCACTGGCCCCCGCAAGGGTATGGCTAAGCGAAGGCTCCCGGTCCCCATGTCTTCGTATTTCCTGCTGGGCTGGGGCTGCAATCGCGCCAACGGCCATTACTCGACTGCCTGCGTCCGCGTCGCGTTCTTCTCCAGATGTTGTCGCGCGGATTTCTGCGCTTCCATCTGCATTCCCAAGATCCCGAGTGCTTGTCGGAAGCTGCAAGTCGCTCTTAGCAAACCACACAGGACTGAAAGCGCGTTCCGCATCCGCCTTTTCATCTCTCGACATGCCCTCGTCGTCTTTGACATCAAAAGGCGCCTCGGATGCAGGTACACTAGCTTCGAGCGACGATACTCGCCAGACTTTGCCAGTACGAAAGGCATCATCAAGAAGACCGAGAGTAGGCGATTCAACATTAGATGCACGTTCTCCCTGGCGGATCGTTTGTTCTGCGCTGCCGAGCTCGTTGACTGTGTGGTGCTGCGGAACCGAAGCGCTGCCGTAAACAAACGTCTCGTGTCCGATGTCCAGGAACGAGTGTTCTGCAGACTCCTGGGCCCTTTCTTTCGAACCTAGGGTATTGAGAGGATCCATAGACGGCCATTCTATAGCAGCGACATTGTCTGGTGGCTGTCGCGCCAGCACAAAGGGTGTGTCTTCATACCTGATGACCCGGGCTCCACGCATTTGGTCATCGCGCTCGACATCCCCCACATCCCCGTTCTTATCTGATGTAATACTGGCAGATTTGCCCACAGGAGCTAGTACAGGGCTGACACTGTCAGATTCCTGTTTCGCATTCAGTGCTGTCACTGGTGCCAAGCTTCTTCCACGAACAAGCTCCCTGTCGCTGTCTTCATCGCTCACATCCATGTGTCTGTTAGTGTACATAGGAGGCGGTTGCTGGCCATGTCGCAAGGATGTTGGTAATGGGTCGTGATTCAACTGTGGCGGTTGATCGTCATCATCGATGCGATCATCTCTGGCCCTCTTTGGCGATTCTTCACTGAACCCGAATTGAAACCCATCGCGTCGGAGATCATCAGATTCTGCCGTAGGTAGGTCTGGTTGGAAAGATCCCTCTGGGGCACGAAGCATTGTCTTATAGTCATTCGCTCTTTCTTGCGCACCAGAGATGTTATTATCGTCAGCAAAAGCTGGGTGATAATCGAGGCTTTTTGGATCTCTCGTAATCGCTGCTGGCATCGAATGTCTATTCAGAACAATAGGAGGGGTTGAATGCCGAATAACAGATTGCAACATCCGATGGCTGGCACTGTCCTGACTAGACCTACGTCGATAATGCTTGATGGCAACCTCGTTTGGAATGGGGGGAACGGGCGGAACATAGTCTTCAGCATCCTTGTCCTGGTTTGAAAAGGCACTCTTTGCTGGCGACGGCAATATGCCCAAATGCGCCTGCGAAGAGCTTCTTCGCATCGCTGTAGTATTGAAGTACTCGTTGAGAGCAGCCGGTGGAGTGCCGACCCAAGAGTCTGGAGCATGGAAAGAATGCGGCCGACGTTCCCCCATCAGGTAGTGATGGAGCTCGCGGGGAGGCGAGGTCTTAGATGTCGAGTCAAGGACGGATGGAGTAGTTTTCGGCAGCGCCACACTACTCGGTCTGGTTCTGGAGCGACTGGCACGCCGAAATTGGGACGAGAATGAAAATCGACGCTTCTTCTTCTCTTCGTTCGAGACTTCCCCCTTCTTTTCCTTTTCCGTCATGGAGCGTAGCAGTTGCACTCCTGACGATGCTCTCGATCTTCGTGTGACGAGCTCGGGCTCTTGAGAAGCTTCGCGCGAAGAAGGAGCAGAGTCGGCCCGGTTATACGAGGAGGTCTGAATCACGCATCACATCAGCAAACAACACCGTCGTAAGGAAGCTGAGCCGCCTCAGTCAGACTTGGCATTACGTTGAGATGATTATGAAGCTACAGGCGAGGACTACGGTCGTAAATGGCGAAAGAATGAAAACGCCCAAAGCAAGGTCAGAAACGCCACATTCAATGTCCATACGATTACATCCAATCACCCGCTGTAGTCCATGGACCAAGGAAAATGGTAGTCGTGACATACGATGAGAATGCCAAGCAAAGAAAATGGGTAGAAGAGATCATTTATCTACCTTTTCGCGGCCGAAACGGCTCTTGCCTTTCGCAAACAGTCCCTTGGCACTGGTCATGCCTTTCCCTCCTAACACATTAGCAGTATGAAGCAAGTCCTTGCCTTTCAATTGCATCTGCTGATTTGCAATTCGTCCGCCAAATCCTGAACCAGATGATGCAGGATTAGTGGGAGAGCCTGAGCTCGCGGGGACTGGTACGCTAGCATTGTTATTTTGGTCGGCGCTCACGTCGTAGCTACTCGAACCACCAAGCTTGCCAAACAGTGCAAGAGAGCCAGTGTGCCTGTGACGTGCCGAGCTTGTAGGCACACGCTGTACTGGGTACGTCTGCGTAGCCAGCTCGGGGTTTGCTTCGAGCGCAGAGCGTAGCCAGTCATTAAGGCCATGATCAACTGTCGCCCAGTACTCGCGTGTCTTGTTGTAGGTGTCAATTCGCTCAGCAGCAGTGTTAAGCGTTGCTATTTCCCGAGCGCCCAGAGGCTTGTCCGTAATTGGCGACTTCGGCGAAGGCTCCTCCTGTACGGCAATGGGTGTTTTCGGCTCGTCGTCAGATGTTACGATTGCGGGATGTTCCGCAGGCTGCTCTATCCGTTGCTTCTCGTTCAAGCTGGATCCTCCGAGTCCCGAAGTCTGCTCATGCTCCGCACTGAAACGTGGTGGGAGATCCACGGCTTCGGGATTGAGCTCTGTGTTGACAACATGAAGTCCCGGGGAGCGTGTTTCTTCTCGAGCAGGGCTAGTTCCGGGGCGCGCAGTATCGACGGTTGGAGAAGCAGATCGTTGCGGCATATCACTGCTACTACTAGGGTCAGGTTTAGTGACCGTGAAAGTGTGCTCTGGGCCAAAGTACGAGTCCGGAAGGCCTTCTGACCACTCTTGTCGTTCTTGATCTGCAGCTCGTTCCACAGTGGGAAGGCGACTCTCCGTTGCCTGTGAGGCTTTTGTAGGCTCAACAGCGGCTACACCGTGCGCTTGCTGGTCTGGTGTTTGCGGTTGCGGGTTGCTTGCCTCCCAGCTAAATCGATTGAGTATCACAGGCTTGGTCGGTTCTTCCGATTGTGGGAGAAAAGACATGGCTGCATCGGATGGCTGATCTTGAGCATAGCGCTCAGTATCCTGCGAAGATCGACGAGAAGCCCGATCTTCATCTGCCCAGTAGGTATCATACTCACTGGGCAGAATAGAGCTAGCACGATTTGTGCCTGGGCTGGCGGGGTGGAGCAAGGCTTGATTAGACTCGCTGGCCGGCGACGCTGGAGCCTTGAAAGGGCTGAGACTGGCGACAATCTCCTTGCGAAGACGGTCACTTTCCTGGTCTTCAGCAGAAGGGTCAGTACTTAACTGAGGATCAAGACTCGGCCGTTTAGGCTGACTCTTGAAGGGCTGTGAGGGCCTCTCCTTCAAAGGCGGGGGTGGCGGAAATTCTGATTCCGGGGTGTCTTTCGCGGGGGGAGTTGGCGGCACGCTTGAGCCGGAAGTGCCAGTACGATCTAGCTGAAGAGGCCTTGGTAAATAGATATTTCCGTGGTCAGTACGACGTGCTTGCTGCTGTTGAGTCTCGGATGTTTGGTCATCGGCACCCAAGGTTGTGCGGATAGAATTGACCATTGCAGCTCCAGCATCTCTAAGAGCGGCGAGCGGATCCGGAGTGTCCGTCTCTGCCGACAATGCCCCGGCGAGTGGCTTCTTATCCGTTGTAGCCGTCAGATCGGATTTGTCGAGCGCACTCGGACCATTGTTCGCGAAACTTAATCGACGGTCTTGCTCGCCCAGATCCGAAGGTGTCATAGCGGTAGTAGCATAAGACTCCCACTGGCCTGGAAGATGGGGACGAAATTCTTTGACAGGACTGCTGGGTTTCGAAGGGCTAGCTTTCGTTGGAGACGCCGCACGTGAATTATCGTTGCTCCGTTCCCACGATTGAACACTGTTCCTCGAGCGATTGGACTGTGTAGAGCCACGTCTCGACGATGCCACCTCTCCAAATTTGCCAGCCAACGCCTGCACACGACCCTTGCTTGGAGACTCTGAGCGATCGCGCGGCAAGCCATCATCGAGAGGGCTTTGCGCGTTATGCGACTCGAGGAAGTTGTTCTGTGATTGAAGCTCTGAAGCGCCCAGTCCGGGTGCGCCATTGTCTGGACCATCCCGGACAGCAGTAGCAATATCAGCCTCGCGAGTAGCATATGCAGGGGATGGACCATTAAGGCCGCCTTCCATTGCGCCCGGAGTTTCGTTGCTTTCCATGGTAACAAGGGCGGAGGAGGGTTCGGGTACGTCTCTGCTCGGTGCTAAGATAGGGGATCGTGCAGGGCTGTCACCGCGTGTGGGCGTAGCGAGGCCGCTGCGCGGTAGAGAAGAGTTGGAGAAGTTGCGATTGTGACCTGGGGACGGTTTTCGTGGAACGTGGTGTATGGGCTCGACGATCTTCGCAGAGGTTGGCTGGGTAACGGGCGTCGTGACTTCACTTGGTTCTTCTGCGATGGCGGGTGTGGTGCTTTCTGCTTGATCACGGTTTCTGAGTGCTGAGGCTGCTGAACTGGGCACGCGGCTCATGATTGGGCTGATTCCGGAAGTGCTTCCAGTATTGCTCCTCAGAAGGTCTGAAGTTGAATCGTTGTCGTTTGATATGGGCGTTGGCGGAACGGAACGCGATTCGTCAGCGCGAGTAAATGCCTGATCAACAACGGAGCGCAGACCCTTGTCATCCTGTGGTGACGCAAGGGATTGATTTTGCTGGGGTTGTTGTTTGTCGTGCGGGGCTGCTGCATCATAATCAGGCAGATACTCGCTCTTGCGCTCAGCGACGGTTTCCATAGGCTGCAGCGATCGCCCGCCTTCTTGAGGAGAGACCACGTTGTCCTGTATCGGAGAAGAAAGAGAGTCCAGGCTTGGTCGCGATGATTCCATTGACGCCCGCTCCCGCTCCTCTTGGTGCCGCTTGTAGATGTCGGCTGGTCTGATGAAGGGTAGCGGCTTGTCAGATGCCTGACTGCCATTGCGTGATCGTGGCGAAGTAGACATTGGCATGTCTCCCTGGCCTATGCTACTCTTGCGCGGGGGAAACTGTGTGTTGAGCGGCGGGGTGAAATCGGCAGGGACCTGCGATATGCGAGTCTGGAGAGGCGGGGGCATGGCAGAGTAGCCCTGCTCATGCTCGTGGCCGTGTCCATGTTGGGGTTGCGGTATTGTTGAGGAGAAGGCGCGCTGTTCCTCGCCGTGCTCGAAGGAATTTCTTCGGGGTCGTGGGAGGGGCGCCTGCTGGGAGGGGTCGGTGAAGCTGCGCGATGGTTGCTCCGTCCGCTGGGCATAGTATCGCTGCGCCAGAGGCTGTGGCTGCTCGGGCTCCTGGTTGACGCCGTATTCGTCGTACTCGTCGTAGCCGCCCCAGTCGTCGCCGTCGTAGGCGTTCTTCTTCGCCTGGACCCATTTCTTCGTTTTGGCACGGTTGACATTGGTCTTGAACGACACAGGCTGGCCGGCGGAGAAGGGCGACGCGGTCCGATCGCTAACACGAGTCAGTTCAGGACAGCAGGCGACATGCGCGTGCAGAGGCGGTACGTACAGCGGCGACCTGGCTTCCTCTTGCTGGAAGCGGAAGGGGCCAGACATGATGGCGTAGGAGGGTCCGGAGATGGCTAGGATGCACCGCTCTCGCTCTACTAGGGCCGAGCCCAACGCCAGCTATGTCCTGCAGCGCATGCAACCGGGAGACACGAGGGGCAGCCTGCCGAGATGGAGTCTGCGACAACGGTGGGGGCCGGGGGAGCGAGGCAGTGGTGGTGCAGGTGGCCGGAGTGGTGATAGACAGCGTGGCTGGAGCCGGGCGGGAGGGTTGATGAGGGCTCGACCAAGCTTCCGGGGGATACGTCACCTGCCTGCGCGTGCGAAAGGCCCGACGTGATCACGACAACGGCGCACTCGACGGGAGCAGCTGGGCAGGCGAGGATGGGCGCAGAGGACGCGGTGGAGGAGCAAGGAGAGCTAGCGACCAACTCCCCTTGACGCAGCTGCTCCGCGCGGTCTGACGGGTCTACGGCCAGTATGGCGGCGTGGAGGTGTGGCGCAGGGCGTCCAAGTTTGGCCGACGCGGAACTAACTACGTTTCCCCATTCCCCATTTCACCCCGACCCTCAACACATTCCGCTTTTCTCTGCCCGACTCGCCAGGAACACGCCGCTTCCGATCCACCGCCGCGCACGACTGCATCCCGCGTCTCTCGTCACTCCTCCAGGCCAAACCCCGCCGCCGCCGCCGCCAGCTCTCGCACGCCCCGTCTACGAACCGCGTGTCGCGCGCCATCACCTCACAATTGCATCTCGCCCGTGGCTGCCTTGGATCCTCGAGCAAACGGGGCCTGAGCAAATCCGCGACTGCACACGAATCTGCCACCCGCCTCGGCGCAACTTCCACGTCGCCTGTGCATCCGCAGCGCCTGCTGTCCTGCCCACAGGTGGTGCGCCTCCCCTTTTCCGCCCTCGCCCTCCCTCCCACCACAACGAATCGTCAACATGGCTGTGTCGATACAGGACCGCACCGACGAGTTCCGCTCGATTCTTGCACAGGCTCGTCGGCGGCAAGCGCAATCCAAGACGGGCGCGCAACGGCAGTCGCTCCTCACAGCACAAGAGAAGACACAGGCAGATGCCAACCCCCGGCGTCAGCGCTCTGAATTTGCGCGCAATGCGGCCGACGTCGCGCGGGGTGTTGCGAGCACCATGCAGAAGCTCGAGCGCCTTTCACAGCTGGCCAAGCGCAAGACGCTGTTTGACGATCGGCCAGTCGAGTTTGACGAGCTCACCTTTGTCATCAAGCAGGACATGACTGCACTGTCAGGCCAGGTGCGGGCACTGCAGCAGATGAACTCGAAGCAACACCCCAAGGCGAAACCCGGTGTGGACCAAGAAGGAGAGCACAACGGCCAAGTCGTCAAGCTGTTGTCCGACAAACTAACCAACGTGGGGACCAACTTCAAGGACGTCTTGGAGGTGCGAACAAAGAACATGCAGGCATCGCGATCCCGCACGGAGCAATTCCTGTCAACAGCTGCGCAGCAATCCCACAGCAACCTCGAGCCAGGCCGGACAGATTCTCCACTTTACCAAACACCCCAGCGAGGTCGATCACCAGGAGGCTTCGCCCGGAATACCAATGCAGCGCAGCAAGACCTGCTCTCGCTCGAACCTTCTGGGTCGTCAGCTCTGACGCGAGGCGCACCGCAATCGGACGCACAACTACTGCTCATGGAAGAGGCCCAGCCCCAGAACGCATACATCCAAGAGAGGGGGCGAGCAATTGAGTCGATAGAGTCTACTATTCAAGAACTAGGAGGCATCTTCAGCCAGCTCGCCCAGATGGTGTCCGAACAAGGAGAACAGATCCAGCGCATTGACGCCAACACCGAAGACGTTGTAGACAACGTCGAGGGTGCCCAGCGTGAGCTGATGAAGTACTGGAGCCGCGTGCAAGGCAACAGGTGGCTTGTCGCAAAGATGTTTGGTGTGCTGATGATTTGTACGTATACCCGCACACTCGTACATTGACAACATACTAACAAGTCTTAGTTTTCTTGCTTTGGGTCCTTATCTCTGGGTAGATTTGCGCTTCATGGCTACGGCATTTTCAGGCGTTTCTACCAGCTCGGTCTGGCATCGAACTGGACGAGCAGCCATTGCATACGAGGCTGCGCACTTCTCACATGTATCTATATATATTTCTTTTGTCGCATGTTTCACTTTCGGGCCTGGCTTATGATCACCATTACGTCATATGAGCGAGCCGTTATAAGCTACTATTAATGAATTCAACCCGTCTTTTCACTTGCGACATCAGGACGATTTGCTGGGTGTGGAAGGCTTTCCGGTAGCTCGGTCCATGTCTGTTGTGTACTGTACCAGATTTGCTTGCGTGCCTTGGCTGCATATGTACAACATGCGATTTGGTAGTCGCTTAGGACAGTAGAGTAGTGCCCATCACGAAGCTTGCAATACAAATGCGTGTACTCTGGGTCGAATTCGTACACTCAGGTGGAGCATGCGCCAACGACCACCACCTGCGTCATCAAGGCGGCGGTGTGATCGACGACTACAGGCTGAAACCAAATTGGACAGTTGTGCGTATCCGACCGCTTCTTATTCTCGATAGCCCCTGCGCAGTATCACCAACGTCGCAACCGAATTATCATCTTCACATGCTCCAGGATGACCCCGACACGGACGGCTACCACCTAGGTGGAACATCAGAACATCGGAAATCATGGCAACTAAGCGGCAATGCCGAAGCTATCCTCCAACCACCTAGTGGGCTCCCGGCACAGTATTCCGGCTACACCACTACGAGTCGTAGATGGAGAACTGACAGGCGCCGAACTATGCACGTCACCGCCATGACAGCCGAAGTGATATCAACGGTACTTAGCTCGTCACTAAGCGGGCCTGATTGGCGGCGCGAAACATGTAAAGTGCGACATGACGAAAAGGACGGCGCAACGTCGGTCGGATAGCCGCGTTCGACGGGCGCGCGCAAACTCATTAGCGGGCCATGGACAGATGTCATATCGGTGTTTGGCGGGTGGGATGGCTTGCAGGCGACATGCTGAATGCAGCATCAGCAGATGATCCACCTGCTGCAGAGTGGGCGTGTGGGCGCCCGTCTTCCATGCTCTAGCGCCCACTCCTTCCATCCGTATGTCAACCACACTTCCAAGGTTCTCACACCGTCGTGCGTCCTCGACACCTGACCCGCCCTCTGTTTGCTGCACCCCTCTGTTAGTCGTCCAAGCTTGTGTGCCGCCCTCCCAACGGTGCCGCCTGTCCTGCGCAAGAAGAGACTACCCTTGCGCCGCTCGCATGTCTTGGTAGCGACCTCTTGACATCAGTCAACAGCCAAGTGCATGCGCGCTCCGGCGCAATGCCTGACCGTATATGGGACGAAACCGTTGCGCTCGGCACGGCTCCCATATTTGACGATGCTATATATCTGGCCGAAGCCTTGGGTCTGCCTATGAATCAGAATGAGGACCATCTCGACGCCGAGGTGGCGCTGCTTGCTCGCGAATCTGGTATCCCCGATCCTTATCGTTTCGTACCCCCGCCAGAAACCATCTCTCGCGCAATCTCGACTATGACGCTGGATAGCGATCAGAGAAGTTCCAGATCAATTCACTCTCAAGAAACGCAGTCAACAAGCTTCACGTCCGCGCCTTCCCGAACTTCCAGAGACCACATTTTCTCCACTGACGGCTCAACCACAAGAAGGGTACCTCCAGCACGCTCACAGATTACGTCACCTGTTGAGAAGTCTCGAGACTTTGTTGACCGTCCCGAATCTGATTTCCAGTCAAGACAATCATCGACACTGTCCATCACACCTTCCGCCATCTCCAGCTCAGCCTCGTCACAGCAAGCGCAACCAAGGAAGAAACGGGGCTCCGTCATTTTCTCCATGTTCAGAAGGGATTCAGGGTACGTTATGGACAGTGACTTATGACAGCTTCCTACTAAGTCTTTTTAGTAGTACTTGCACCACGTCCGCGCCGCACCACGGATATCACAGCAGGCCTCGAGGCGCAAAGCTGGTATGCGGTCACATATCGTCTGACGCCGACGTTCGCGCACATATACAAGAGTCATCAAAGAGAGGCGCACACGTAGCGCCCGACTGCTGTGGAAGCGCATTACCGCAATCCATTCTGGAGCGCGTCTCAGCAAAAGACGATCCAAGGCTCGCTATGGAGACTGCTACCGAGCTGCCTGAGCCTCTTTCCCGTGACTCTGGCTACTGCGAAATTGCGACCTCAACTGCTGACAGTTCACATCCCATAGTCGACTCTCTAGTTTCAGACATTTCCTCCACTTTGCTACAATCTTCAATGAGGCGCACCCGACACGAGGCGATCAGCATCGGCTTGGTGTTAGCTAAAGAGGCTTTTATAAGTTACAGGACACAACAGAAGGAAGAGCTCGCACGTGTCTCGCTGTTCGAGTGCAGCCAAAGAAAAGCCTTGTTAGCATACCAGTATTGTTCAATGCAACAATTGGGAGCACAGCTTGAGATTGATAAGAACGAACGGATCGGACAGGTAAGTATAATTCGTGTTGATGTGATATACGTCAGCTGACTCAAGCGATGTAGCACAATGAGGACCTGGAGCGATTAGAAGAACGACAACTTCTCGCTGAACACGACCTGTTGAAAGCACAATCTCAAGAGACACAGAACGTAGCAACAGCCCTAAAGTATATTGAGGCGTATTGCCTACGTACGAGAAGCAACCAAGAGCGTGTGCATGCTGTGTCGGAGGAAGACTTGAAGAAGCTGGACCACCAAAGATTAATCCAACAGGATCTTCCCAGACGACACGCGAGTGCAATCAACGTCTTACGAGCAAGGCAAGAGATGGACACCGCACGAAGACTAGAAGCACAAGAAGCAGAGCTGCAGCAATTAGGCATTGAGCACGAGAAAAAGAAGTTTGCAAAAGAAGCGGAATATCAAAAGGAGCTGGCAAGGCTTGAAACCGTTATCGAATTAAGAAGAAAGAGGCTTCTACAAAGGTGGGATCTCAGGTTTGAAATATGGCGGCGAGACTGGGAAGCGCAGCACAACACGACTCTGACGGTAGAACTCGAACACGAAGACTGGCCACCTCGCAAAGCGGATCACACGATTTCCATACCCGAAGCAAGTTTGCTAGCTCAGTACATCAAGGCCGCGGCATGATGCGACGGCCTTGGCTGCTCTTGATTTCTGAAACATCGCACCTCCCGTCTGTGCGATATCTGTTCGTTCCATTGACGTTGATTTGGGCAGCACCACCATTTTCGTCAGCATCTTACAGCGTAGCGAGGCGTTTACTTGAACACAAATGCTCAGACGCGCAGTCATTCTCCATCCTTTGCGGCATCGGCGGGTTTCCATCTTCGCGACTTTATACCCTTTTTGTACCTTTGCGAAGACGCATTTTCTACACACGGTTTTTAGATGTTGTTATCACGAGAGATGCTCCGCTTATATGTAACAGACCAATCTTGTTTGATTGGATAACTAGATATACGTTATATTGTAATGAGATGATTTACAATGAAGTCTGCAGCCACTGAACCCACCGTCTCTGGAAAGCCAAAATATAAATGTAACGATACTCCCATAGATCTGGTCTGACCCAGGCGCCCACACTAGAATAAGGTCTCTGCTAATACAATCTCATCGACTAGTGAACCATAGCTTTGGGCGTGAAGAAGAGGTGTGGCAGACTAGGACTAGCAGCCCGATCGCCTGGATCCTACGGAGCTTTTCCCCGCCCCTACGGCGATCGAGTAGCGACCGAACGCCGTTCGCTAGAATCGACGGCTTGGCATGATTGACAGGCCGAATGGGGAAGTTTGCGATCTGGGGTTCATGGCAGGAGTATCGGACGCTCCCGTATTTGACATGATTTAATTACTATTTGGGTATCTTGCTAACTCGTGAAACTCGTGAAAACATCATTGACGGCCATCACATCGGGCATGGGAAAACCTCCACCAACTTCCACAGACGATTGCATTCGGCAGCTCTGACAGGCATCGCTGTCTCAGCCACGAGAGAGATCGCTGTTGTACTGCTCAACGGGGGCTAGCATGTCCCATTGTAAACTCTCTTGGGCGTCCGTGGCTGGTGGCAGGTGACCCAACCCCATCGCCATGTCCATCTCAGCGTCATCCTTTATGAGTGAGAGCTGGTCGAATTGCTGATCGAATAAAGCATTTTGCCCATCCATGCTCTTCAAGTCAGAATATGGTAGCATCGGCATGTTGCTCTCCATGAGGTATGGAGCAGGCGTCTCTGGGATGCTGGGCGTAGCAGAGTCGAACATGCTCATTGAGTCGTCGAACCCACCAATCCAGAACTGCCCCCCACTGACAGCATCGCGCTCCTGTATCATGTCTTCGATCTCGTCCTCGGGAATATAATGCTCTGCGAGCAGATGACGGCGTAAATCACGGTCCATGTAGAAGCGGTACTCGCACGTCTTCACCAAACAGGGCACCTCGCGGCCTTGCTCATAGCCAACACCGGTAAGCATGGTAAGCATCGAAGGCTCCGGCTTCTTCTTTGACTTTGCGGCCTTCCGGAGCTGCTTGCGGTTGCCGAGACCAAGATGATTTTTCCGAACATGCTGATCGAGAGACGACTTGGCCTTGAAGGAGGCGCCACAGGCATTCTCTCCGTTCCAGGCTTGGAGATCTGGGTGTTTTGAATTCTGCAGAGCATCGGGGGTACATGAGTACCTGAACTGCTTGTCGTGGACCGTCTGAATGTGAACAGTGAGGTTGTGTTTCCGATTGAAGACACTCTCACAGCCTAGTCTGGGACAAGCGAACTGCGTTTGGTCTTGTGGATGCCCATGGACGGTGTCGAAGTGTGTCTTGAGATTGGATGCAGTCTTGAACTTCTGACCGCACTGTGTACATATAGGTGGGTGACACTCGGCGGTGTGCACGTTCAGCTCGTCTTTTGTCGCGAAAGACGGTAAGTGTGGCGGGATGGTGGATGTGTCAACAGACTCGCTCTGCATTGTGTCCGCGTCTACTCCAGCCGTCGCACACAGCATGCAGAAGTGGCCCTGCCCTTGTATGTCTGCATGTGTCTTGCCCATATGCCGTTGTAATGCGCCCTCGGTCTGAAAGCCACTCGCGCATTTCTCGCCGGTCTCTTGATCCACGTGAGAACAAGTGAAGGGCTTGACGTCCATGTGCTGGATCTTGACGTGTGCCTCCAACGCCTTCGCCTTCCTAAAAGCCTCGTTGCAGGGGGGGAAGTCGGTACAGTAGAATTTGGACTCGTGGACGTCTCTGTGCCTCTGGAGCCTGCCGTTGGAGGTGAAACTCTTGCCACACCCGGTCCAATCGCATGTGAATGTCCGCTCGGTCGCAGGGTCGCTATGGGCGTTCTTGAGGTGACGCTGTAAGTGGTCTTTACGAGGGAACGTCTTGTTGCAGCCGGGCTCGGTACAGATAAATGGTCGCTCCTTGTTGTGGCTTCGCATGTGTGTCTCGAGGCGACATGGTCGGTTGAAGCGTTGCGAGCAGGTTGGGCAGACGTAGTTCCATTGGCGACGGGCCTCGCTCTCTGCCCTCAAAGTGCCGTTGTCGGTGAAATTGACCTTGTAATCAGCAGAGTCGTCTGTCGTATAGTCCTGGTCGGGTTTGTCCTCCGCAACACCTCCGAGAATGTTAGCCTTCAGGATCGACGTCACGGTGCTCGGGGTTACGGTACTGTTGCGAGACCTCTTCTGTGGCGCCACACCAGCGTCTTCGGTGTTTCTCCGCTTCGGCGCCATAGTATTGCATACAACGTGCGCGTGGTTGCAAGGCGGCTCGTGGATGCGCAGAACCATGGACGAAAGTCGAGCTCCACTGTATTTTGCGACCGCCAAGATTTCCCACGCTAGTGCAGACGCCGACCCCTGCGATTTCTGATCGCGAACTTTCTTTGCCAGTCGCATCGCACCAGGCATACACCCCATACTCCACGCGTACCTCTCCATCTCTCGGCATCCCTTCCAGAGACACGCACGCGCGTAGAAACCTGCTGCAAACATGTCCGACTATGGCGGTGACGACTACGACGGCGGCGCCGGTGACATGTACGTTCAGCTCCATCTCTGGGTTTCCTCCACCGGGCGCATCAGCTAGGGGAACGGTAGGAGACAGTCCCGCCGATTCTAACTTCAGTAGTGACGAGCCCCTCATCGAGTTCGACGAAGAGGCCGAGCCTGATCTGATGGACGACGAAGACGACCAGCCTGGCGGCGGTGAAGACCCAGACAATGCCGAACCCAACGACGACAACGTAGTAGTATCTGGCGATGCCAACGCGGCAGCTGCTGCCAAGGAAGCCTCCAAGAACACAGTCACAAGCGAAAAGGACAAGAAGGTTCCGAACGACAAGCGCACAACCACCCCATACATGACAAAGTACGAGAAGGCACGCGTCTTGGGCACAAGAGCACTTCAGATCAGGTAGACTACCTTCAGAGGGAGGGTGTATGTACAAGGACTAATGAGATTGCAGTGGTAACGCTCCCGTGCTGATCGACGTAGAGGGAATGACGGACCCTCTGCAAATTGCTGCGAAAGAGCTCCAAGAGAAGAAGATTCCCCTTGTTGTACGGCGGTACCTCCCCGATGGTTTCTACGAGGACTGGACTTGCGAAGAGCTTCTGACATGAAGCGTGGTGTGGCTGATTGCATTTGCTATGGAGTTTTGTTTGGCTAAATATGGGGTATTTCGGCGAAAGGAGTCTCTGAGTGGTTGCGCAATTATATCCCGAGTCTCACCCGATCTCCGTTAATTCCAAGCCTTGTCCGTTGGCTGTGCGGATCCGCGGATAAGATTTCTGTAACAAGCCAAAAGTCTAGAGGGAGGTGGGGTAGCTCGACATAGCTATTCGTCCCCCGCACTAATTTCAGGCACAACGTCACTCAATGCGCCTGCTCACAAAACTTCCAAGGGCCCCTCTACCTGCGTTTGCATTCCAACCTCCTACTGTTCGTTTTTCTCGCTATACCACATTGTCCAAGATGTCTTTCGAAACCACAGGCACCATCGCATCCTTCGGCGGCAAGCTTCTCAAGTTGAAGCACAAGTCTTCAAGCACAAACACCGACATGGAGCTGAACGTGTTCCTGCCTCCACAAGCACTCAAGTCCGGCGCCAAGGTCCCAGTTCTCTTCTACCTTTCCGGCCTCACATGCACCGGCAACAACTGCTCAGAAAAGGGGTTTTTCCAGCACGGCGCAGCCAAACATGGCATCGCTGTCGTGTACCCTGATACTTCACCGAGTGCGTGCCTACCGTGAGACTATACGCGGAGCATTTGACTAACCCACTCACTAGGGGGCCTACAGATCGAAGGTGAAGACGAGTCATACGACTTCGGGTCAGGCGCAGGTTTCTACGTCGATGCCACCAAGGAGCCATGGTCAAAGGGCTACAACATGTACTCATACATCACCAAAGAGCTCCCCGAAGCGCTGTTCTCGTCTTTCAAAGAGCTAGATTCCAGCAAAGTCAGCATCACAGGGCACAGCATGGGTGGACACGGCGCATTGACACTGGTTGGTCAGCTGCTTGCATACCAGGAGGACTAGACTGACCACCATCGATAGTTCCTCAAGAACCCCGGCATGTACAAGTCTGTCTCTGCATTCGCACCCATCGCCAACCCCATCAACTGCCCATGGGGCCAAAAAGCTTTCAAGGGATACTTTGGCGAGGACCAGCAACAAAAGTGGAAGGAGCATGATGCGTCAGAGCTGGTCAAGCAATGGAAGGGTCCTCTTGAGATGCTCATCGATGTGGTGCGTATCATATGCGACAGTCTTGTGTCGTTTTACTAACTGAGCTAGGGCACTGGAGACAACTTCTACAAGCAAGGCCAGCTTCTACCGGAGAACTTCGTCAAGGCAGCCAAGGAAGCTGGCAATGACAAGGGCATTCAACTGCGCATGCAGCCCGATTACGATCACAGCTACTACTTCATGGCCACATTTGCTGACGATCACGTCGAGTGGGCGGCGAAGCATCTAGGCGCATAGTAAGTAGACGTGACACCGATTGTAATAGCAGTCTGCTCACTACTACAGAAGCGGCTCGTGTATCAGAGAGAAACTATAGAACCTAATAGAATCCGTACACATCTGGAAAGACTTGACTACTCATTCGTGATTTATTGGGTTGATCAACTTTTTGCACGTGAACACCGAATTGTATCTCAGCTCTTGCCGCCGTGAACTCGCCATAGAGTGCGGGCTTCAAATGTATAAGCATGATAGAGGGACGACTGCGTTGCTGGCTCTCCATATGGGGACTCTCATACACGATTAAAACTTCAGCAATGCGCGTGGCGGTGTCGAAACCAAAATCTCGTGCGCACGTGTCACACGGTCAAATTGGGCGCGAGAACATCCCACCAGGCCCGGGCTTGGCGCTGCCACTTCAGTCATTGCACAGCTGTTTTCGGCCTCGACGCCTCGACGAAGACGGAGAACAACTTTTGCTTTTCCCAGTCGGTACCCTAATCGCCTGGCACATAGACCCTGAGCTCTGGTCATTGTTTCTTTCACGCACGAACCCTTGCACACGCCGTACGTCAGCCCCTCGTGCCCCGCCTCTGCCTACACCGCTGTAACGCTTTCGTGATGCAGTCTTCCACAGTTTGCTCCATGGTCCGGTAGCATACCAATCCGCTCATAGTTCCTACCCCACCACGTCCGATGTACAATCTATAGGGCAGACCACACCGACTCAACCTGTGACTCAACCCTGCTTGCTCAGCTTTGACAACACGAGGAAATGGAGGGCCAGGTACGTACCATTGTTTGCCCGATCCATGAAGCATATGCTCACACTCCATGTCAAAGGTCGAGAATGCCATCCAGATCGCCGCAAATCCGACGTCGAGCCAGGAGCTGCGCGGTCAGGCTATCGAATACCTGAACCAGCTCCGTGCCGAAGGCTCCGCATGGCAAGCTGCCCTCACACTCTTCGCGCGCGACCCTCGTCCCACCGACTTTGTCCGCCATACGTCGCTCGACCTTGTGAACAACGCGATCCAAGAACATCGCCTCGATGAGCAGAGTCTTGCGTACATCAAGGATACCCTCATGGGCCATATCCACCGATCCTACGTCCCGGGCAGTGGAGCTGCAGACACAAGCCATATCCAGAACAAGCTGATGCAGACTGTCACTTATCTCTTCGTAGCTCTATACCCTTCCTCATGGCAGTCCTTCTTCGACGATTTCCGTGCCTTGGCTGGCGACCAGTCTACCATCGGAAACGTCAATACAGCCACGACGTTGCTATACCTTCGCATGCTCGGTCAAGTGCACGACGAAATCGCTGACCAGTTGGTCGCCCGCCCAGAGGACGAGAAGAAGCGCAACACAGAGCTGAAAGACCTCATCCGGCAACGGGACGCGCAGAAGATCTCGTTATCTTGGCAAGAAATACTCGCGAAGTGGAGGGAGACAGACCTGAATCTTGTGAAGATGTGCCTGGAGACTATCGGGCGCTGGGTTAGTTGGACCGACATCAACTTGATTGTCAACCAAGCCATGATCACAACTTTCCTGGAAATGGCGGGCCAACAAGGAATCGCTGATCCCGAGAGCGCTGCTGGAAAGGTGCGCGATGCGGCAATCGATACATTCTCAGAGATCGTCGGGAAGAAGATGAGCCCATCGGATAAGATTGAATTAATCACTTTCCTAAATCTTTCCGAAGTCGTCGGCCAGCTGATCAGCAGCCCAGCTCTGGCCGATTTCAACAGCTCGAACTACGACAACGACCTCGCCGAGACTGTCGCTAAGCTCGTGAACAACATCGTATTCGATATCGTAAAGATACTAGAGAACGAGGCTGTCGAGGAGCATGTTCGGCAACGCGCAGACGATCTCATTCGCATCTTCACGCCTTACCTTTTACGTTTCTTCGCTGACCAATACGACGAGGTCTGCTCGACTGTCATCCCATCTCTTACAGATCTTCTTACGTTCCTCCGCAAATTGCAAAAGAAGTCTGGATCGATACCTCCACAATACGCCGCAGTATTACCACCCGTTCTAGATGCGATCATTGCAAAAATGAAGTATGACGAGACAGCCTCATGGGGTGAGGAAGGCGAACAGACAGACGAAGCAGAGTTCCTCGATCTCCGCAGACGCCTCCACGTCCTGCAACAAACAGTAACCGCCATCGACGAGCCTTACTACATCGAGACACTCAGTCGCTTAGTCAACGGAACCTTTGGACGCCTATCTCAAGGCGATCAATCCCTGAACTGGCGCGACCTCGAATTGGCTCTGTATGAGATGTATCTATTTGGAGAACTTGCAGTCAGAAACCAGGGACTGTATGCGAAACGCGAGCCCTCATCGGCTGCAGCTCAGCAACTCGTGAATATGATGAACAGCATGGTCGAATCTGGTCTAGCAAGCTACCCGCACCCTGCTGTTCAACTGCAGTATATGGAGATATGCGTACGCTACTATCAGTTCTTCGAGCAGAATCCTGGCCTCATCCCCAAGGTACTTGAGAATTTTGTCAACCTTACCCATAGCAACCATGTCAAGGTCCGCTCGCGATCCTGGTATCTTTTTCAACGCTTAGTCAAGCATCTACGGGCCCAACTAGGCAACGTCTCCTACGACATCATTCAAGCGGTTGGAGACTTGCTTGCCATCAAAGCTGAGCTACCAGATACTTCAGAAGATGAGATGTCGTCCGATGAAGAGGATCAGTCGGCGGATGCGCTGTTTGACTCGCAGCTGTACCTTTTCGAAGCCGTGGGCTGCATCGCTTCGTCCAACACCGTCTCCGCGGAGAACAAGAGACTCTACGCGCAGACCATCATGAGCCCTCTGTTCTCAGACATGCAACAGACTCTTCCCCAGGCGAGGAATGGTGATGAGCGGGCTATACTCCAAATCCACCATATCATCATGGCCATAGGTACGCTAGCTCGAGGCTACTCAGACTGGGTACCGTCAAACAACAACAGCGTCGCGCCCCAGAGTGAGGTGGCGGATGAGTTCGTCAAAGCATCTGAAGCTATCCTCGTCGCCGTTGAATCACTGAACTCATCTGGCTCCATTCGACACGCTGCAAGATTCGCTTTCTCGCGCATGATTGCCGTATTAGGCTCGCGTCTGCTACAACAGCTGCCATCCTGGATCGAAGGACTCCTTTCTTTGAGTTCTTCCATGGACGAGATCAGTACCTTCCTCAAAGTGCTTGGTCAGGTCGTCTTCACCTTCAAGTCAGAGATCGCTGGCATTCTGGATACCGTCATGAGTCCAGTCTTGCAACGCATATTTACTGCACTAGCTGTAGTTCCTTCGGGTACAGATGACGAGATTCAACTAGCTGAGCTCCGTCGAGAGTATCTGAACTTCATCGTCGTTGTTCTCAACCAAGGTCTCGGGTCTGTGTTCGTCAGCAATGGTAAGTCGACGACATCAAATATAGACTTGACACTGCTAACGTTCCGCAGTAAATCAAGCGACATTCGAGCCCATAATTTCTTCGATCGAAACGTTCGCTCGCGACACACACGACTACCCTACCGCGCGCCTTGCAATCTTTGTTCTTATCCGCATGATCACGGTGTGGGGCGGACCCGACAAAGTCGGGCCTGGCGCGAACGCAACACCCACATCTCCCGACACTGCTCAAGCACCATTGCCGGGTTTCGACAACTACGTGGTAGATAAGTTTTCTCCGTTGGCATGGTCAATTCCGGCATCGCCGGGCTTCAACTCGAAAGACGCGCAGGCAAAGCAAGTCCTTTTTGAGGCCGCCAACCTGCAGCACGAGATCATTAAGAAGGTTGGCGAACCGTACGTGGAGCGACTCAAGAGCGATCTTGGTGGCATGGGAGTGGGCGACGACGGCGCGGACCAATACATGCGCACCCTCGCCGGCTCGTTCGAGGGACAGAAGAAAGAAAAGGAATGGCGCAACTTCTACGTTCAATTCGTGGATCGCATGCTTGCAAGCCGAGGTTGAGCTTCGATACCTAGTCCGGTTTCGAGGATCATAGTGGAGGTGGGATTTATCAGTTTGGCGTAATATTTGTCCATCATGAAGGCGGCATCATTCTGCATCGTAGCGGGCGCCAAAAGGCTTGGTATTGAGTTTGATTTCCGTGATAACCCCAGCAGCTAGCTCGCATCTTCGTAGTGCAGCCTCATTACAAGATAGATTTCCCATCATAGTATACATCAAATGTGTTTGCAGTCTAATACTGTGCCTCATAGCATGATGATAGCATGTCATAGTGAGGGACGAGCAGAGATGCGAGCCTCCGGACGCGATGTAGTCGCGCCTGCCGCTTCAGCCCTACACTCTCGCGCTGCACCAACTTCACAACGGCACTACCCTCCAGCTTCCTCCACCAAACCACCAATTCTAAACTCGCCTCATCCCGGCCCGAGCCTCTCATCATTCCCGCAAGCAGTGTCGCACGAATGCCAACATGCAATGTGATAGATTCGCGATTTCTCCACATGTCCCGAAGAATGGCTTAGCAAGACCCGCCCAAGCGCTTCGCGTTTCACCCCACGCAAACCGATTCGTCAGGAACGCCCTAAGTTCAACCTGAGACTTCAGGAAGCGCGCTCCTAAAATGTCGAGTGGAAATTTCATTTAACCCTATGCTAAGGATTCGCTCTGGTACTACGCCGTATAGGATGGGTATACGGCAGCAAAAGAAGTGTCGTTCGCTGTGTGCGAACTATCAGCCTCATCCTACCTTTAGCTTTCTTCCCGCTCAGCGTTGTGTCCACCCCCCTCCTTTTCAGAACTTTGTCACGGTGACGCGGCTTCGTATTTTGTGTGACCAGAGGGAGCCATGGATGTTAGCGGGTTTTCACGCTGGAGCCCTCTTCGTCGGCATGATTTGCGTGGCCTGCCGACTGTAGGAGTGAGGGTTGATGCCGGAGTGGACGCGGGTGCAAATGCGACGCCGGTGACCGCGGCGAAATCGAAGCCGAAACCGACGTCGAAACCTGAGACTTGGGAGACTACAATTGAAAAGGTTGGGAGTTGGCCTGAGGAAGCTCGGCCATTGAAGGCCCATGCCTGGTTGAAATGGCTCTATGCATTGGGAGACATCTTACTCGCATTGCTGCCGCTGTACTTCATCCGTAAGCTACCAAGTTTCATCCTATATTGCTGATCTAACTTGTGTAGTTCTTAGTGTTGCCGTGATCACCCTGAATGGGAAACCAACTCAAGGCTCTGCATTCGGGTCTGAGGTGGAAACGGCTATGGATCTTGTAAAACAAAAAGATGTGTCGGTATCATACAGTTCACTGACAGGTGCAGGGCCCAACAATGTTTCCTATCGTGTTTGCTGCCATAACGGGAAGAAGCATGAAGATGATTGCGCGGTTCCTTGTGGAAAGAGGGTCCAGAATCAGCGTATGTACATCTTCTCGAAGCTGGTTCCTCAAGAAGCTGCTGCAGTCGTGGATCAAGTGACTAATTCGTCTTTAGACACTTGAACTGCTCATGGCAAGTCAGTCTGTTTGGGGCACCTTGGAGAGTCAACTGCTGATGCAACGACTTACAGTCGTTGGCGTGAACCTTCTCTTCCTGTGGGCTCTTTCGCCACTGGGTGGCCAGGCATCACTTCGACTGATGACAAGAAGTCTGAGAGCTTCTCATAAATCTGGGAAACTTCGATACATGACTACCGGACCAGCAGCAACTATGTGGGGGCTGTCAACAACCTATATCGACAATGGGAAGTTTGCTGATGCCGGAGCTCTCTATACCGCAGCACTATTGGCACCACTGTCCACGAAGCTAGGAACTCAAGATCCCTGGGGTAACGTCAAGATACCCAGTTTGCAGTCAGTCAACTCGTCGTCGCCCGATTCCAATGGCTGGTATACGGTGCCTAAGGACGCCTCATCGCCGGAAGACTATTCTTCTCTGGTTGGTCTTCCCATTGTTGGTCTTCCATCCCGTGACAGCTCAAGCTTCAATCTCCAGTACACGTACTTGGCGTTAGACTGTCAGCCCTTTACACAAGCGCCTTACCCTGGCGTGAACGGCTCAGATAATTACTATACCACCAATTATACTAAGCTGGACGATATGGCGCCTGGCCAAGTATGGTTCGAAAAAGAGGAGGATGATCCCTTCGGCAACCCCATGGGAGATCGCAACTCTTTCTTCATGGATACAACCCGGAGTTTTCCATGGGGGATCAAAGTCGGAGACGACCAGGACCTCTTCATGGGTCGTCTAAACGGGTTCTTCGGCAACTACAATACCTCCCTCATGCCCGAAAAAGAGCTTACCATGAACCGAGAGCTTCTGTTTGTCTCACAATACGCAACAACCAATAGTGGCAACGAGATTGGACTAAACATTGCGACATGCTCTTTGTCTCAGACTCACGTTGAAGCATTCGTACAATGTAAAGCGAGCACTTGTGCCACAACCAAGCTCCGGAAATCGCTTGAAGATACTCGTTCCACATCGCTCACTGGGCTCGAGCATGGTACGATCATGTTCGCGTTTGCGAAACAGTTTCCTCGCGCAGTAAAGTTCACGACTGGTTCGAGCCCAACCGAGCACTTCTTGGCCAACACTTCGGCCTTTCCATTCGTGCAGCAAGTCGGCCACTCACCTAGCGATGTCATGTTTACGAACCTTTCACGGGTGTCCCCCGATTTGTTCTCGAAACGACTCAGTCTGGTAATGAACACCTTTTACCAACTGAGTATTCAGCCGACTGGCTATTTTGGTAGCTTACCTCAAAACCTATCACTTTATGGGCCGGACACAGATACGTTCGACGACATTAATGCTTACCTACCGAAGAACTTGACGGCCACCGAGCATACCTTCAGCGACTGGTACACTACTTTTGAACAACAGACACAGGACATTAAATCGCCATTCATTGCAGCGACAACATCAGCCATTATCACCGCTACAGAACAGATCTTTGTTTGCAACTTTGCTTGGCTTGCACTCCTGCTTGCCGCATCCACGATCACCCTCATCACAGGTGGTGTGGCTTTAGTCTTGAAGCGCAGGACTTTAGGACCGGAACTCTTTGGTTTCGTTACCAGCATGACCTATGAGAATCCTTGGGTCAAGGTACCCGATGGAGGGACCACGCTAGATGCGATGGAAAGAGCGAGACTCCTGAAAGATCTTGAGGTATACGTTGGCGACGTGCGCGGCAGTGACAGAGTTGGTCACATTGCTCTGGCTGCGGGCGTGCCGATTCGCAAGTTAGAACGAGGGCGGCTCTATCACTGAGCTCGGCTAAAGCTCAATGCCGCATGGCCCAAGGAGACATATGCCACACCCGCTCCACATGCCGTCGTGGCGCAGCATACTCAGCCCTTCTCCACGACAGGCAAGATGCAGGAGGACTCCGAAAAGATCAAGACTTCGCAGACCCTGTAGCATGCTGGCTTGACAATTGCATTTCTAGAGGACGAAGATTGCGTTGTTGCTCCCAACCGGCAACCAGAAGCGATATCTTGGATACCCACAGTCGTAGCTGGCGAAGATCATGACCGACAAGCTGGCGCTTTCCGATAGCCAGTCTTACACAGTAAACGGATGAAGGTGTGACAGGGCATACGCGGCGCCAGGTAAGAAACCAAGCTTCGTTCCCACACGCGGTGGAGCGGATTGTGGACGCCAATAGCTGAAGGCGTCGAGAGGCCGTAAGCGGCTCACCAATGGGCCTGGCAATGCAGGGATCATTGGCTCGGAGGTGCGACGCAGCATAAAACACACAGGGGTCCGGACCTTTTGCCGACCTGCTAAGCGACGACGCCTCAACCAATGGACGTTCAGATGCAACATCGAAACGAAACCTCTCTCCTTAGGCCCTTCACCGACACATGGTGATCCTCGAGTCCACGTCTTCGTCGCCTTCCCACTTAGGCAGTGACGCATGATGTACCTGCGTCGGCTGCGTGCCGTTCTAGTATTCCCTTGGCTGAGAGCCTCAGTACACCCGGACCGCCCGTTTCATCCCGTAGACGCTCGCCGCTGTGGATCGCCAACGACTCCCATGTACCTTGTCTTACGTTGACACTCTCGCCCTCTAGACTACCCGTTTGATTAGGGGATCATTCGATGATTCGCAATGCGGAGGCTTTGGTGGCGATACGCAATGGTGGTGACACAAGTATAAGAGACTACAGCTGCCTCACAGCATAATGCTCTCATCGCAACACACGCTCTCTCGGCAACTTCTACATTCTTTCCATTGCAGTATCTTTTGCACGACTAGCAGGGCTAGCTCATCCACATTCTCTTCGATTTTAACATTCTACTGTCGTTGTACGATATCACTACTACCATCATCAACATGTCTCTCCGATCTATCTTCATGGCTGCGGCTGCCATTTTCGCTACTTCCAACGCTCACATGATCATGAAATCTCCTGTACCATACAGTGTAGATAAAATCGACAACGCACCCATCACCGCATCGCAATACCCGTGCAAGTCTAATCTTGGCTTCACTGTCTCAACTATGAACTCGATGGCTGTCGGTCAAAAGCAATCACTCACTTTCTCTGGGAGTGCTGTTCACGGGGGTGGCTCGTGCCAGCTCAGCGTCACTACAGACACCGAACCTACAAAGGATTCCGTCTTCAAGGTCATCAAGTCTATCGAGGGTGGCTGCCCTGGTATCGACGGACCCGAGGCTTTCGACTTCGAGCTTCCTGACAGCATCCCCAACGGCAAAGCTACCTTTGCTTGGACATGGTTCGCCAAGTTGAGTGGCGGCCCAGAGATGTATATGAACTGCGCACCCATCGAGGTTACTGGTGGTGCCAGCGACAAGTCCAAGTTCGACGCCCTTCCAGATATGCTCGTCGCCAACATCGCATCAACCACTTGCAAGCAGGAAGTCAGCAAGGACTTGAAGTTCCCCAACCCTGGTTCAAACCTCCAAAGTGGTGCAGATGCCGGCAATGTTGTTGACCCCAGTGGCGACTGCGGATCTACTGGTACTACACCCTCTGATCCTTCTGAGCCATCTTCCCCTGCTGGTGGCCAGTCCTCAGCTGCTCCCTCATCTCCTGCTGGTGGAGAGCCATCTGCAGCTCCCACTTCTGCAAACGATGGTCAGTACCATCCTGCTCCTACCACCCCCGCCGCGGGTCAGCCATCTGCCGTTCCCACATCTGTTGCTGGTGGCGAGTCATCTGCTCTCCCGCCCAATGGCGGGGGTGTCTTCGCTCCTGGAGCATCTAGCGCTGCATCTATCGCTCCCCCAGCCGTACCCACAGTGCCATCGACGTCCACCACACTCGTTACTGTTACCGCCTCACCCACTGCTCCCTCTCCGGTCGCACCCACCGTTCCTGCTGGAACCGGCTCTCCTGCCGCTCCTTCTATGCCTTCAGCTCCTTCAGCTGGTGGCGCGGGCACTTGCACCGAGAACGGCTCTGTGGTCTGCAACGGCGCCGATCAATTTGGTCTCTGCAACAACGGCGAGGTCGTCTGGCAAGCCGTCGCAGCCGGCACAACCTGTGTCAACGGCAGCATCACAAAGCGTGGTTACAACGGACGCATCGCTCGTCCTCGTTGGTCCAGCCGCCGCGTTGTCAACTAAACGCACAATGCCTCATGATACGCATCGCTCACGACACATGTTGAAACATAACTGCATTCATACATTCGTTTCTTCCACCTTTTTCGACTGGGAATGTGGTCTGGGACCGAACTTTCCGCTGTACATAACCAAAGCTTTTCTTCGCATCTATTGGCGTTCTGTGTTGGGACTTTTCGAAATTTTCGAACGAACACTAAGGGGCCTGAGTATCGACAGGGTCACAAGGATGCCTGCCGGTAGCCAAAATCACCCTCGTTTTAGAAGCCTTAGAAATGAAACACGATTTCTGATACCATGCCTTTTCCGATTTAATTGCGTGACTGTAGCATCTGTCGTTACTAATGTGTATTGAAATCGGCTGAGAGGTAATTTGCCAGTTGTCGAAATAGTGGGCGTTGTTGGTTGATTGACAGCTTGATGATCCTACAATTCGTTCATTTCACATCACATAAAACTTGCTCCCGTTAACCATCTCGTTTATCTATCACAACACTATCAGCCCCATGTCTACCCAGCATGCGCACAAACATATCCCATTCTCTCATCCACTACAGTCCACCCTCGAATATCCATCCGCCTCCCTGAGCCAGATCACTAATCAGGCTCGGAGCGCGGATGTCTTAAACCTCGCATGCCTGACCATCACAGGGCCCTCGAAACCCGGACCCCGGCATCAAAGCCGCACAAGCATCATCCCACGACAAATGATGTGAATCATCTTAGATCTGGAAATAGAATTAGGCTTGCTCAGCCACTATAATAGCTAGTGTCAGGTACTAAGCCCTTGATGTCCATGGAGTGGGGTTGGTGGGGGTGTGGCGCAGTATGGACGAAAAAGGCGAGGGCGATGTTTCCAAAGTTGGGATATGCCTAGACGCAGAGCGATTGGGCGATACAAAGAATGCCTTTGGTGTTTGCGAAGTGTGGTGCGCTCATAAGTGGAGAGACTAAGCCCCAGGGCAGGTTAGTAGTTCAGAAGTAAATATGTCTTCATTGCGCGTGTTATTCAACTCCAAATCAACCCAGAACCTTTGAATGCCAAGTATATCCTTCGCAGGAGCCAAGACTCGCAAAGCTATCGGTCGGACAGAATGTTGTGCGAGTCCTTCTTTGCACTGGCAGACTATCGTCGGAAACCCTATGTCGCTGGTGAAGCTGTTAGCTGTTTGGTCGAAGCCACAGAACGAGCTTTCGTCGATACAGCTCGATAAGTTCGCGGCTTGAGGAATGGTCAATAGTGCCCAGGTGCCATGGGGGAAAGTTGCATTGCTCAGCTTTGGAACCTGTTTAAGGCAGTGACGCGTTGTGCAAGAACTTAGCTGCTCTAGATAACAGAAACGATAAAGAGGTGTACAGAGCGATAGAGCACGAATAGTAAGATTATGAAAGCTATGTGAAGCTGGCTTCTGAGCTTATGATGTCATGATCCAGATACTCATGTCAGCTATTGAAATGACCGTGCCATTATAAACTTGATAGCAGCTTTTGTGACCGCACAAATCCAAGGGCATTTTACCGTCGCTTACCGATTGTGGCATGGTGGCAAAGAGGGACCAACCCCTATTTCGTGCCGTGGCGATCGGCAGGATTGAGACGAACTCCGGGGCCATCATCGATTTCATCCCAGCCATCAAGCCCATGTTAGAAGCGACCCTTACTGCAGACCCTTTGATTTGTGTGAAGTATCTAAGTGTACCGCTCTTCGATTCGGGATATCTACCCCCCGTGGAGTGTGTCCGCCAGACCTGGCCGAATGCGGCTAGCGGCGCAAATTTCCTCAGAAATGCGGGACAGCGGTGTGAAGTTTTCAGGCCTTGGCCCAATGCACTACTCCTGGCTCGCTCGAGGGGCGAGCTTCCACGTACTTGGCAGTAGTGAAGGCTTCCCATAGGTCCGCGAGGAAAGATGTCTTCTTTTGCGCAATGTACTTGTCCCCAAGCAACGGCGCAATGGCAAACGTAGCCTCTTCGCAGTGATAGAAGGGAATGCGCCTGGGCTGTCAGTTTCAGATCCAACACTAGTTAAAGCGAATCTACTTACGGGAAGATGTGATGCACGACATGGTATTCAATGATGCCGTGAAAGATGTGGCGTCCAATAAAGCCGAATTCGCGATCCACAGTGGACATGGCGCCCTTCTGGTAAGTCCAGGCCCCATCTTCGTAATGAGGCGCTTCTGGGTGCGTGTGGTGGAGATAAGTGATAGCGACTTGCATGGTTAGTGAATGCTGTTTACACGGTTGGGCCAAAAAGATGCTTACCGATCCAATGGTTCATCCAGAGGTAAGGAAGACCGTACAAGAAGAAAGTGTTTCGGTAGCCTAGGGTCTGGGCGACTTGATAGAGAACTGCAAAGACGGCCACGATGCCTGCGTTGGATAGAAGGACGTATGGCTGCTCTTGACGAGTGAAGACGGGCGAAGTGGGATCGAGATGGCTTTGCTTGTAGGTCGGCACGGTGGATCGACGGCCTCTGGTAAGGCTTTGTGCGCCAGCTCCTGCGTTGATCAGGATGTAGGCTGGCCATCCGAAGAGCTGGTGAATCGCCAGAGTGAAGAGACTGACGATGGGTGTATCCGCCGCGTCGTGGTCCACGAGGCGTGTCAAGAAGCTCGGTTCGGCCTTTGACTCGGAGGTTGGCTTGCGGTTGGGCACGAAGACGGTGTCCTTGTCCATGTGGTTTGCGTAACGGTGATGACGGGAATGGCTGAACTTCCACGAGAAGAATGGGACAAGAAGAATGCTGTGAAGGACCCAACCAACTGCCGCATTGACTTGGAGATGGCTTGAGAAGGAGTCGTGGCCACATTCGTGGGCCAAAATCCAAAGCCCTGTGAAGAACAGACCTTGGACAAAACTGTAGAGGACCCAGAGCGGAATGGCCCAAGACGACTCAAGACGTGTCAAGCAGACGGCAGCGTAGAACAAGGCGCTGACCGCCACGAGGTCTCGTGCAACGTACGAAAGGGATCTCAGAAGAGAGCGTTCGAAGCATTTTTCTGGGATGGCTTCTCGAAGAGCCTTGATTCCGGGCACAGAGGCATCTCCAACCGGTGCCATGTCCGGCGAGGTGAGCGTCTGGGTTGTGGTTGCACTCATGGTGGGTGGTGGAGGAAGAATGTGAGAGAGACGGAGAAAGGAAGAGGAAGGGAGAGGGCACGATTATCTACTCAGACGACAAAGCTGCACAGTCCTAAAGGGCCCTTGGTGCGTTCTCAACAAGGCAAGACGAAGACGCTCAGTGGATCAGATTGGACCCCTATGTGGAGTACAGTGTTGCGGAAAGTACCTAGGTAAGTCCTGGACTTAGCTTTGGAGACAAAGCTTTAGTCTAGAGCGGCCCGACGATAAAATCGAGGGATGGAATGCTGGAGCGGCACGCAAGGCCCGTTTACGCGCAAAAGTCGGTGTGAAAGATCAAGAGCAACCAAACGGCGTCCGCGTAATTGCTCCTTTACTCGACAGGGCTGGGCGGCCGTTGGAACGGTCTACACATGGCTGCCAATCTCGTACCCAACGTGAACAAGACTGCAGATCTCATTCGCGTCAGCGACCCACATGGAACCAGGAGTGTTTGCTCAGTTTCGGCGGTTTTCATATCGCAGGTTCTGGCCTAGCTATGCAAACCATGTATATACCATTGATAAGTACCGGAGAAACTGTTTGGGATTGAGTTTGCGCAACACGGCGGCTCAAAACGGCTTTTTACACGCCATGGCGTCCGTTGCCACGCTTATCTCACGGCGCGAGGGCCCGTATGCTCAACAGACGCATCCTAGCCATAGAAAGCAGGAGGGAGGAGTCTTTGTCTGGGTAGCAAGCAGACTAATGCTACCACTGTGGGGTCCCGATGTCGTGGTCGCAGGAAAAAAAGGGTTCAGGCACATTTGCTGGACCCTGGAACTAGCTCCGAAACGACTTGGCGCCTCGGTAATCTCTACCGCCTGTGCGCCTCCACGCGCCCTCGGCTCTTCGCCTCTTCGTCGTCCATTTAACCATACTTTAACTTTCGGCGGCCATGCTCAGTGACCTCGGGATGCTGTACCTCGATTCTCTGCATGCCGTTGCTGCAAACCTAATCGGCCGGCGCGAGAACGCACGAGAATGTCGTATGGGGTATTCCGACACGCACGGGCCACCTCACCTGGGTAGCATCATCTACACCGGACACTTTGGTCTTCTCGCCAAGCGTGCCCGATATCTCCCTTTGACCCGATGCACGTTTGGGATGACGCTGTCCTGCAGTCAACAGGCATCGCCAACATCACCATCGTTTTGTGTCTCTCGTCTCGAAGCACGTCATGTGTTATCTTGGCTAGCTTATGTACAACATGGTCCGTATAGCCGTATTCGCACCGACTAGCCTCCGCACTCATCGAGCCGCTTGACAGCTTCCGCTTCACAGCTTCGATAGCGCACTAACCTCTTCCACGAAGCCTCGCTCCCACGTCTCGAGTCCTGCTCTGGGGCACCAGCCCAGTCTCTTAGCGATTTCACTGCGAGTCCTGCATGTGCTTGCGAACCCCAGCTCAGCAACTTGCTCAACACCACCAGTCAAGAGTTTGGCTCCATCGGCGAGACAAACAGACTTTACCGTGTTACTCTTGACTACGCCGGCGTCGAATGCTGCATTTGCAACCGCCTGCGACACCTCGATCCACGTGTGACGCCCATGTGCGCTGAAAACAACGCCTTGTTTCCCCTTGGGCAGAGAAGCGCCTCCCTTTGACAAGATCTCCACGAGTACCAGCTCGTAGAGCTCTGCCAGGTCCTCGATATGAACTAGAGCAAGAGATCAGCGTGCGTTTGTGACAGAGATTCGGCGGTAATAGTACCGTTGTCCCACACGCCCTCGCCGTCACCGATAACGATGGCTTCCCCTTCAGAGATCGCCGCTCGGGCCAATCGAGGAACTTGCAGACTACGCTTATTCCACAAGCCCGTTCCAACCTAGACGAGGTGTCAATATCGTGCGGGGCCGCAGTTTGCGGGGAGGCGTCGCTCACCCCGTAGATCAATGGAGACATGAGAACGACAGTCTTCACGCCTGACTCGAGTCCAGCATCTATCATGCCAAGCTCCGTTGTGCGTTGAATGTACTTTTTTACTGTGTTGCGCGACTTCTCATACGCATAGATGTTGTCCCTCGAGTCGTCGAATTCCAGATCGGGTTTTGATTCAACGTGAACACCCGAGAGTGGCTGGTCCGCAAGGTTCGAGACACCTGAAGTGTGGACCATCCAAGCATCTTTGCCAGTGGACTTCTGGCGCAACGAAAGACCCTCGATAAAGGCCGCAGCACTGGCGAGATGATAACCGAGCGTCATGTTGAAGATGACGTCGTACTGACTTGCTATCTCGACAAGGCGGTCAGTATCGTCCAGACCTTCGAAGCCGATAACCTTGACCTTGTCACCAAACGCAGCGTGGAGCTGTGCAACTCTTTCTTGGCCTCGAACGAGACACGTAATATCAGCGTCTTTGATCGCTGCATGTTTGCTGCGAAGCAGTTGGTGGAGCACACTGCCCCCAATGTATCCTGTGACGCCGGCAAGCAGAATCCTTTCCCGAGCCATGATTGGAAGATACGACAACGTGATACAAGTACGAGATATCGGCGATGATGATATATTGGCGGTCCGAGGATTGCCTGGGAAACCTGCCTACTTTTGAAGTGATGATTACTAAGAGGGTATTCAGACAACGGCTGGGTCAATACTATGCACCTCGACATACCTGCTCTGCGTGAGCGAAAGACATCATCTTGCCCGGGGCCTCGCACTCCAATGGAGGCAGCGGAGTTCTCTCCGGAACTTTGCTTTGCATCGGTACTGCATTCCCGCCGTTGGAACTTTGTCTTAACAAAGTTTCGCTATTGTCCCGATACGGCCCGCTCCATCGGCATGATAACACATCTAGCTGCTGACGCGGCTGAATACAAACTCAACACCCTTGGTGACTGCACTACACAACTGTAGCATGGAAGAATTTAGAGTCATGCAGCTAGGGCAAAGTCCTTCATCTCAGACACCCATATCTCCGAATAACGCATATGGCATTCATCGGCCTCATTCAACATGATACCTCATGATAGCTGCAGCGGTGCGGGCCGAATACCAAGATCACTGCAAGCAGGCTTCCTACATCCCAGTCGCCTTGATTGTCTGGTGTTCCTTATGCGAAGATAGTTTTTGGCATCGTTCGTGTCGTTAGTATTGCGATAATCAGAGGTGACTCGTGGTCTGTGGGCTACGATGCAAAGAGGATAGACCGGATGTAATTAGAGTACGACACCACGCGCACATAGACCGTGTTGTCAGCACACACCAAGCTCTCACCGACCTGGGGGCGATCCCCAATGACCTGAACCCAGGCCCGGTGCCCAAAGTCAACACCATCCTCGTGGGGTTTGTCACATGTCAGTGGATGTTACCGTATTACGGCAACTACTTGTTTGGTGCAACAAGTGCCGATTGAGATAAGACGACGCAAAAAGCCAAGTCCTGAGCACCCAATAGCCACGGAAAACCAGTCAGCTTACTCTGACCGG
Organism: Alternaria hordeiaustralica; assembly: GCF_023758085.1. Taxonomy (NCBI): domain Eukaryota; kingdom Fungi; phylum Ascomycota; class Dothideomycetes; order Pleosporales; family Pleosporaceae; genus Alternaria; species Alternaria hordeiaustralica. The sequence goes on along the minus strand of NW_026056776.1, from coordinate 56,068 downwards.
CCGTCTAGCTAGCGTCGGCCGACTGCCGAAGTATCTACCTGGATATGACGAGGAACGTGGGCGAAGTCAAACAGAGAATGAAGCTAGAAACACATGCACTGACGTTACGTGCATAGGGCGAACAGTCCTTGAAGTTAATCGACACTACGCTACGTCACTGAGGCTGAGATCCGTTGTATTCAACAGCCTCAAGTCTAGTCGCATTGCCGACGAAACTTGTGCCCATGATGCTTCCGGGTTAAAACTTGTCTGTAGTCTCGTTGAAAGAGTCGGTATATTCACTGAGTCATTTACCCTACTGCCGGTCGGTTTTCGGTACCAGACTTGTGGGGGTCTAGTTTACCCTCCACTGATCAGCCTGCGATCTAGCAACTAGTGTATGGCAATCGTCTGGGGACTCTGTATCAACCTAGCTTTGAGGGTCTCCAGGTTCTAACCACGGCGATCCCCAACGTGCGTGAAATTGGCGGGATCGCAGGGGGAGTGACTTCGGGAGAGTATTATAGCGATTGATCAAACGACCTGACTATAAGACGCCACTTCCACGTTAGGAGCCGTTAATCCAACGCTTCATCTCATACCTCTTCATCGTATCTACCTTGATCGCTCACAATGAACGTCTCTACTCCAACTTTTCCATGGCATCTCATGCCGACCATGGACTCTCTCCCTTCTGCAGAGCAGTTCTCCACCATCGAGATGCACCCGCGCAATATAGTCGCAAGTCTCTTGGCCATAGTGATCAGCTTTTCTTACCTTCGATCTGTTACGAAAAAGACTGGCCTTGAGCGCTTCCCCGGACCGTGGTATGCGCCCTATACGGCCCTGCATCTGCGATGGCTCTTCGCTCGTGGCACGATCCACGAATATGTCGAGAAGATGCACAAGCAGTACGGCGATGTCATCCGTTTGGGACCAAGACAGCTCTGGATCTCTGATAAGGGAGCTATGAAGCAGATTCTTCTCACGATTGATCTACCCAAGGTTACCATGTATGCTGAGATCTCGAGAGACAGAAAAAGTCCCGGTCTCTTTGGAGAGATGTAAGTATCAGTCTCCCGTATTTCCTTGCGAAAACGACGGTAGCTGACGCCGAAAACCCACAGCCGCCCCGTTCCCCACCGCAACCTCAAGAAGTTCCTCAGCCCAGCTTTCACTGTCTCTTCTGTCGACAAGCTAGACACGTTCTTCAAAGCGTGCACATCGATCTTGCTCAGCAACTACTACACTGAAGTCGACAAGGCTATCGCTCAAGATGCCAAGTCCAACCCCAACGGCGACTTCGAGACTGACCTTATGCGTGACTTGCACTGTCTTGCGCTAGACATCATGGGCGAGTCGTCATTTGGTAAGGGCTTCGGGCAGATCGACAAGATCTTCGATCCCAGCAAGCTGTTGTCCGGCAGGGACAAGCGCTGGAGCAAGATTCCCGACGCCATCTTCAATGGTCAGGCGAAGAGGTATGGGTTGGTCTTTGTGAAGAGATTCCTCAGGCGCATGGGATATGAGTGGGAGGTTGATTGGCCCAAGGAGATGACGTCTGCGATTTGCGAACTCGTCGACGAACGCGCGGCAGCTCAGGGAGGACACGAGAACAGGAAACGCATCGATGTCCTCCAGCACATGTTGGACGAGGGCGCGCGACCAGACACGGGAGAGCGTATGTCGAACCAGGACATCATCGATCAGATGTCTGAGCTCCTTCTCGCTGGATCGGAAACCACGTCTGGTACGTTAGATTCGTCCATGCCCCATTGCCACTCCTTAGCTCCTAGGTTGTGGCCTTCAAGTTTCCCTCTCCACCGCGCATCATAGTAGCTAACGAGGCGCCTTAGGAACCATGGCATGCCTGTTTGTGGAACTCGCACGAACCCCCGCCGCTCTCGAAAAGCTACTCGCTTCTCTTCCCGTCCTTGGCCCCAATGACCCCATCCTAGACTCAAAGACGGTGCGCACAGACCCACAATATCGCTACCTCGAAGCCTGTCTGAAGGAGAACCTGCGTATGAACCCCATTGCCTCGGAACTGGGTCGCCGTACCACAGACCAAGGCCACAACATCAACGGCAACGAGATTCCGCCTTACACGATTGTGTCGGCCAGCTACAGAGCGCTCCATCGTGATGAGAGGTACTGGCCTCAGGCAGAGAAGTTCTGGCCGGAGCGGTGGCTGGAAGGTGAGGAAAGAGAGGACGCACCCGAACCTGAGTAAGTCGCCCTTGGTGATGAGACGAGAGATTCGATGTGGACATTTTCTAACGTGAGATTGTAGTCTGGATGCTTACTTTCCATTCTCCAACGGCCGACACAATTGTATCGGACAAAAGTATGTTACCTTCCCCCTCATCTTCTGCTGCAGCAGCGCACTAACATGCATGGCCAGCTTCGCATACGCAGAGATGCGCACAGTCTCGGCCAATCTTCTTTCTCGCTTTGCTCTCGAGGAGGCTGGATACCAGCAGATCCAACTCCGGCAATTCATCACGATGCAGTTCCATGATGGCAAGTGGAGAGTTGTGCTGAAGCCCCGCTGGAAGGATGCTGCGAAGGCTTAATGCGCGAGCTTTCGCGTCGCTACTGCAGCATGTTGGGGTGGATGGCGTTGAGCAGGAAGCACTCGATTGAAGAACAGATTGAAAAGACAGGGGAAAGCGCGAAGCAGGACCATTCTCCAGTTTGAGGGCACATTCCTTTTCTCTTTTAGGTAGTGCGACTAGACAGTAGAAGGCACAATTTGATTGATTCCACCGCCAACTCCCGTGCTCGTCTGCTTTCTTGCAACTTGACATGGCTCTGGACTGAAGCGTGAGGCGAGCGGAGTCAGCGGAGTCAGCGGAGTCAGGCTGCATGAAGGCAAGGATATCGACCCGGGCTGTGGACAGAGGCTCGGGCTTATCTCGCAGCCTGCAGCCAAGGCCGAAGTAGCAGCGCATGCCGTCAGCGAGCGTGAGGCAGCCCTGGAGTGCCGGAGGCTAGCGCGCCGCTGCACGGGAGCGCGTCAGGGCAACTCAGCAGCAACAGCAACAGCCTTGTGCACGACACCATGGCCATGGCCACGACCCCGACCCCGACCCGCACACGACATGTCTGAGCCCCGACGCTCGACGAGGGCGCGCGCCCGCGAAGACGCCGCCCCGGCTGCCCCCGACACGCCCAACGACAAGCCCGCCAAAGCCGCCAAAGCCGCCCTGAAGCGCAAGCGGACCAGCCTCGCCGTCAAAGACGCGCCGCCCTCGACGCCCGTTGCTGAGGGCGCGCCGCTGCCCCCACGACAGACGCTGCCCCTCCAGCTGGTCGACGGCGCGCCGCTGCCCACACTGCGCGAGCCACAGCCCCTCCACCTTCCATCGAGCGAATGGCAGACGATCCAGCAGAGCCGCGTCCTCGAGACGTCCTTCGAGCGCTCCAAGGCTGTCTGGCTGTCTGGCGCCAACTTCCGCACCTTCCATGCCCACTTCAACCAGCCCAAGAAGCTGGCCGACCGCACCGACGAGGACAAGGCCAAGACGGCGAGACAGAAGGAGCTGCTCAAGAACTTCCCCCAGGTCGGTGCCGACCGCGTGAGCGTGAAGCTCGTCATAGAGCCGCACACGCTGCCTATCCGCCTCTACGGCCCGCGCGAGGTGGGCAGACCAGCACAGAAAAAGCCTCCCGCGCCATCGCCCTATGCTCCCTGGCCAAACCACAACCAGCCCAACCAACACACCAAATACCAGGGTGGCCAGCCGATACAGCAGAAACCCCAGCCACGCCCACCGCAGCCCCCCAAACCTGTCCAGGCCGCGCCTCCGCCTCAGGCCCCCGCAGCCCCCGCCCCCGATCCCGTCATACACATGCTTGCCGCGAGAGCAGGAACAGATCCCGAGCTGAAGGCTGTCATGAAGATAGTCGCCGCTGGCTCGGCAAGCAAGGAGCAGCTCGAGTTCTTCCAGACACACATCAACGAATTGACGGCGATTCTGGCCAGGCAGAAGGAAGAAAAAGCGCCCAAACCAACTCCGCCAACGCAACCCCCCAAACCTACGCCGCCGCCGCCGCCTCCAGCACCGAAACACACAGCTCCTCCTCCGCTTCCCCGCCCAGTCCAGCCAGTCCAGCAGCCTCTGCAGCCCAGCACGCCCAAGCCGTACAGTCCGGTCCCGCCACAGGGACAGACGCAGCAACCCTCGCCTACACAACAGCCATATCCACCCTATCCGAACAACTTCAGCAAACCGCCGCAATACCACCCGCTGCCGCAGCTATCGACCTACAACCCACCCCCGAGGACAACATATCGCCCGTTGGTCTTCAGTTTTGTCCATGGCAGCGAAGACAAGTTTTACTTCCCTTCGTATAGTTTCATGGAATGGCTTCCCAATGGCACAGGTGCAAAGCTGTCCTTCCTCATCACCAAGATGAAGCCAAGGCCGGATCCAGTCGTCAAACCTCCGTCTGCCTCTGCTCAAAAGTCAATGCCAACGCCGATTCCGACTCTCGGTACTGCGACTAATGCTATGCCTGACGCACCCCCACCGAATGCCATCATACCAACACCCAGCCCCACCAACCCTGCTTTTGCGTCCATACAACCCGCCGCATCAGCCCCCTCGGCAACCTTCGTGCCGCCTAAACCGCCCCAACGAATCGAAGATTTTGACGAGATGAACGAGATAGACAACATTGAATTCTACCAGCCAGTTACTGTCCTTCTACTGATCGAGCACGATGAAGGCGACGAAATCGCAAGCGCCTTGCCGCGCTCGATACGACCACCGCATGTCGTGGAGAAATACATGAACGAGGTGTTTGATAAGTGCAAAAGGGCAGAGGAGACGTATCTAGCCTTCAGACTGCCCAAAGACGGCGATGAGTTGCCAGAGAAGAGAATAAGGAGCGGCGACGTGACGCCTGCGGTTGCAACGCCGACTCAGGACGTCGCCATGGGAGGGATGGGTGGGTCTGCCAGTAGTATGGCAGAAAAGAAGAAAGCTGGACGGCCTAAGAAGAGTCTTGTATGAGATCGTCTGATCGTGTGCCGATATTGTGGAAACCTTGGAATAGTCTTGCGGTGTGTATGAGTACAAATGATACCCATTTCTTAGCGTCAAACTACACACATTCTGCTCCGGTATCGCGTGTCATTGATATACGGTTGCGAGATACGTGAGACGGTATTGTCTGAAGCATGCTCTTCGTTACACATGAGATCCGGAGCTGCCATCGCTCAACTCCGATGCCAAGATCTTCGCTGCGGCCTGCTTATCCTAGTTAGATCACCCGCAGCTGCCTATCTCCATGCATCTGTGCCCTTCGCGCGCTCCATTTCCGCAACGTCACCATAATCCTTTTTGCTTTACCTGAGTCCAGTGCTACGGTCGCAGTACTTTCTCTGCGTCGACATTCCCGACAGTATAAAGTATTTAGGCAGCGCAAGACCACGTCCTGTGACTGAAATCATGCCCAACCTCAAAGCCATCTTTACAAAAGCGTACTGGACATTTGCCATTCTAGGCATTGTCTGGGCCGCGTTTGTGGGCCTATTGGTCAATCCCACGGTACAAAGGCAGTACGTTTTGCTCTCATCATGACAGATGAGATGATGTTTGGAGTCGATTCTAATGTCTTCTCAGCGCTCTCTATGCCCATAAATTTCACACGGGGTTCTACCACAACGTGACGAATCCCGAAGAATTCGGCTTTGCGAGTAAGTGCATCTGTAACTCTTCCTCGATTTGTTCTATCGCTGTACTAAGTACCCATGTGTAGAGGGGCAAGTACAACCCTTTTGGCTTACTACAGCGGATCAAGAGAAGCTCTTTTGCTGGCATGTACTTCCTCTAGATGTTTATCTGGAGAATGAACATGAGCTTTTTACTGCTGCTGTTTCGGGGGAAGTTGCAGAGGAATTGAAGGGAACGATAGGAGAGAAGCTGTTGAGCAGCGACCCGGAAAGTAGGGTTGTGGTCAACTTTCATGGTGTAGGTTGTGCTTTCTTTCGATTCTTGACTTTCGGTTTGGCATGCTGTCCCTTTCTTTCCAGAGTCTTTGGTCTTATCACATCTCAAACTCTCATCTCAGACTATATCGACTCTTCTTTCTTAGTTTTACATGGTTTCTCCCTCATTCTTCCGTCACTTCATCCACCGTTAACTCTTCTTAATATTTCCAGCTTATCTATCACTCATTCTAATCCACCCAAACAGAACGCTGGCCACATAGCCCAAGGTTACCGCCCCTCAACCTACCGCTCCGTCTCTGGCATCCCAAAAACTCACCTCGTAACCTGCGACTACCGGGGCTTCGGTCTCTCCACGCTCACACACTCCCCGCATATCCCCACTGAAAGCGGTCTAATAGCCGACGCCTTAAGCCTGATTTCCTACATCACCTCGGACCTCTCTCATTCAAGCACACGCACCGTTCTCCTGGGCCAGAGCCTCGGCACCGCCGTAACAGCCGCCAGCGCGCTCTACTTCACCAATTCCACCTCCGAGTACCTCCCATTGGCCATTACATCCCCATCTGTAACATTCAAACCATCCCGTAACTTTGAAGGTTTCGCCGGCATCGTCCTAGTAGCCCCCTTCACCTCGCTCCCCCAACTCCTCAAGACCTACAAAATCGGCGGCGTTCTCCCCATCCTAAAACCACTGCAAGGCTACCCCAGGATAGCAAACTATCTATCCACTCGCATCGTCGACCACTGGCCCACCCTCACCCGCCTACGCGCCCTCATCTCCACCGCCTCAGCCAACAAGTCCGGTTTCCACATTACTCTCCTGCACGCACGAAACGACCAGGATATCACGTACTGGGAATCTGAAGCGTTGTTCCAGCCACTGGCTACGCAAATGTTGACGGAAGAAGGGGTTGTGGCGGAGGAGGAGAGGAGAACGATTCAAGGGGCGAATAGGGTCAAGAGGGGTGCTTTTGCGTATAAGAAGGTCGAGGACGACAAGGGAGATAGGATGGTGGAGTTGGAGGTTGTGAGGTATGGAGGGCATAATGAAGTGGTGGGGTGGACGCAGGTTAGTCTTGCGATTAGGAGGGCGTTTGTGAGGAAGACGATGAGGCCGGGGTTGGACGTTGAGTAGGTTTTGGAGGAAGGGGTAAGTTACATTGGTTCTACCTGGGTTTGTTGAATTGAAGAAGAAGACGGAGAAGCAGCTGGATGGAGCTGGATGGAGCTGTTGAGGGGATATAATTCGTCGTCATATGGCGGTGTTGTTTACAACATTACATGTACAATACTTCTACACCTTTCTACCAATCCCACAAGAATACGCCAGACGTCCGCCAATGTAGATAAATCGATGTATGTCATTAGCACTCGAATCATCCAGGGAGCTCGTTGTACCAACACCGAGCTTTTCCACGGCCCCTATCCTGTTTCAACTCCGATTGAGCTTAGGAGGCAAATCTTACGCATTCCTAGCCTGCTGTTCCTTCTCGTACTTTGCCACAAGCTCCTTCTGCAGCTGCGGCGGCGCGGGACTGTAATGGCTAAACTCCATGCTAAACTCCCCCTTACCCTGCGTACTAGCACGCAACTGGCTGCTAAAGCCAAACATGCTGTTCAAACTGCAATCCGCATAGACAGTAAAGTCCTCCGGACCAATCTCCGTATCGTTGATAACAGCATTGCGCTTATTCAGAAGACCAACAACAGAACCCTGGAACTCATTCGGCGCCGTGATGGTCGTCTTCATAAGCGGCTCAAGTACCTGAGGCGCACCGGCCTGGAAAGCTTTGCGGAAAGCTTGCTGGGTGGCCATTTTGAAGGCCATTTCCGAGGAATCGACAGCGTGGGTAGCTCCGTCGTTGATGATCATGGAAGTACCCAAAACCTTATGGCCGAGAAGCGGGCCCTTGGCCGTGGAGGCCATGAAGCCCTTTTCACAGGCGAAGAGGAACTTCTCGGAGATGGTGCCTCCGGAAATCTGTTGCTCGAACTTGTTCTCACCAGCAGCTTCGCTTGGCTCCATCCAGCCGACTACTCGCGCGTAATCTCCTGACCCACCACTCTGCTTCTTGAGCGTGTGGTCGAAGTTGACGCGCTTGGTCATTGTCTCGCGGTAGGCGACTTGTGGTTGTCCGGTTTCGCACTCGACGCGGTATTCGCGGCGCATGCGCTCGACATAGATGTCCAGATGTAGTTCTCCCATACCGGAGATGATGGTCTCTTGCGATTCGGGGTCGGTATGGACTCGGAATGTAGGGTCTTCGCGCGTGAAGCGGCTCATGGCTTTGCTAAAGTTGGGTGTATCTTTGGTGTGCTTGGGCTTGATTGATAGGGAGATGACGGGTTCGGGTACGAACATGGAGGTCTATCGTGTCAGCTTGAAGATATGATAACAATAGTCTTAAAGTCTTACCATGGTGTATCCAAGATTACCGTCAGTGAAGGTATCTCCAGACGCGCAGTCAACACCGAACACGGCACAGATTTCTCCAGCACCAATTTCCTGGATTTCCTCCATGTCGTTGGAGTGCATGCGCACAATCTTCGGTATCCTGACCTTCTTGTCTGACCTCGCGTTGAATACATTCATTCCCTTTCTGAGCGTACCCTGGTACACACGGATGTATGTCAATTGTCCAAAACTACTTTCTTCTAGCTTGAAAGCCAGACCGACAAATGGCAAAGAGTTGTATGATACCAGCTTGACCGGTGCCTCTGCTCGCTTCTTGTCCAGTGCCATGTTCTCGACTTCGGAGGGGTTTGGTAGGTAGTCGCAAACAGCGTCGAGCATTGGTTGGACGGATTTGTCTGCAAGCGCGGAGCCCATCATAACCGGGGTGAACTTGAGGGAGATGGTGGCTCGTCGAATCGCAGCCTTGATCTGGTGAATTGTCGGTTCCTGCTCGTCCAAGAAAAGCTCTGCGATCTCATCGTCGACATCTGCAAGTGTTTCGATGAGCTTCTGCCTCTTCTCCTTGCAGAGCTCAAGAATATCCGCAGGTATCTCGTCGGTCTCCCTAATGGTCTCGCCCTTGGGTCCTTCGTTGTAAATCGCCTTCATCCTGACCAGATCCACAACACCCAAAAAGCCATCCTCGCGGCCGATGGGTACTTGGAGAGCCGCAGCCGGTATGCGAAGCTTCTGGTTGATCTGTTCGACAGCCTTCCACGGGTTGGCTCCCATACGATCCATCTTGTTCACAAAGGAAATCCTTGGAATGTTGTACCGCCTCATCTGCCTGTCGACTGTGATGGTCTGACTTTGCACTCCGCTGACAGCACACAGGATCATGACGGCTCCATCAAGGACTCGCAGTGCTCTCTCTACCTCGATTGTAAAGTCGATGTGGCCTGGGGTGTCAATCAAGTTGATGTGGTATTTCTGGTCCTTTCCTTCATCATCCTTCTTGATCCAGTCACAGAAGGTCGCAGCAGACTGGATAGTGATGCCCTTCTCACGCTCGAGATCCATAGAGTCCATCTTGGCACCCACAGCATCTTTGCCGCGTACCTCGTGTATGGCGTTGATTCGGCCGGTGTAGAAGAGGACGCGTTCGGTGGCGGTGGTCTTGCCGGAGTCGATGTGTGCTGCGATGCCGATGTTTCGCACTCGCGATAGTCGCTCCCATTCGACAGGGTCTAGGTTCTCGACGATTTTCTCTTGCGTCAAGGTAGAGGGGTCTTCCTTTGCTTGCTCCAGCCTATGACGTTCAATCAGCCTTCCATTGCTCTCTGGCCGTCACAGAACAAACATGGCAGCACATACACTTGCGCAGCCGCAGACTGCCATCTTCGTTGTGGCTTCGTGGTGTGGGCCCCTATCCATGTGTCTGTCTTGGTGCCGTTGGTATAGGGCGTGCGCGTTGCCGCAATGGTCGAAAGAGCGCATCGTGAAGGCGTCGCAACCGAGCGTGCTGAAGAGCGAAGACTGCTCGTGGCAAGTGATTGCGCCCGGAAAAGAGACTGAACCCTCATCTTGAACAAAGGGGCGACGCGGGGTCTGCTGTCGCTTCGCAATGTCGAATTGCCCGCCAGGAAAAAGTTGGGCCATCGGAGTTTCGGCGGAGGTGCCAGTCACGTGTCGACGTGTGCCCGCCCACCCTACCATAGGCATTGCACCAGTGGACAAGTAGACAGAAAGCCATCTTGGAGTGAAGAATGGGATTGTAATCTAATAGTGATGTCTGCCAGATTCTGCGAAGCCTATCGCTAAAGAACAACTATGCACGCAATAGTCCTATCCAAACCCACCTCCGCTCCATGTCCTTAGGTATCCGCCCAAATATCAGTTACGCCAAACAATCGCTCCAGAAAATGCTGTTGAGAAGTGAAAGAAGATGGGAGCCATACAGCTCCGCGCACATAACATCGCCCATAATTGTGCAAGATGGCATGGTACGACAACCTAAGACTTGACCAAGTGTTGCAGGAATACATACGACTTGAGAATTGTATACGCCTAGGTCAGAGGCATAATGGCCCTCGTCTACCGGACCATCTCCTCTGGGAAGTTGGGTGTCTGGAGTTCTGCAACTGACGAGTCTACCTCTTGAACTGGAGTGGCTGGTTTGTGCGATTCGTGTGTTGGCTCATTGGCGATAGGCTCCTCGGTTGTCCGATCGCCATGTTCAGATTCCTTTGCGGGCTCATCTCCATCCTTGTGCTCCTCAGAATTTCCGTTCGTAACCACTGCTCTGGCCTTGGACACGACATCTTCCGCCTTCTTCTTCCCCTTTTGTAGAGTGCCGATCTTGGAAGCGGCAGGAGCCTTACGCGGTGGTGATGACGGCTTTTCATGGGGCTTATCGTGTGTCTTGCTGGAGCTGGCGGCCGTGGGTCGCATCATGCGCTCGAGGAAGCCTCCTTTAGGAGCAGCACTTGCGGTTGAGGTGCGCGATTCAGGTCGTTTGGGCGCAGGGGGTGCGATGGAAGGGCGCGAAGTCTTTGGTGCCGGGGCCTTGGGTGTAGGACGGGTGTTGGTGGAGGGCTTGCGTGTGACCTTGGGCTCCTCGCCATGTTTGGCAGCCGAGGCAGCCGTCGGCGCAGTCAGACGGGTTGGTAAACCGACTGGACGAGTAGGAGACTTTGGGGCTGGCTTCTTAAAGCCTGTTGGGGACGTGCTGTAGCGTTGTTAGCATTGGCGCATTGTCCCACGTGGCTCTGTCATACCTTTTGCGGGGGGCGGAAGTAGTGGGCTTGGGAATGGCAGGCTTCTTGTTCTCCACAGGTGCGGCCGCAGGCTTGGTCTTGGAGGCAGCAGCAGCAGTGGATGCCGTCGCTGAGGACGCAGATGTTGCAGGTCGCAGAGAGGTGCGGCTGGTCTTAGCAGTTGGAACCTTTGCGGCTGGAACCTTTGTTGCGGGGGCCTTGGCAACGGGGGCCTTGACAGGCTCCTTAGGGGCTGCGGGCTTTGTGGTCTTCGCAGCTGGACTAGGCTTGATGGTGGGTGCGGCCGTCTTGGGTTTCGTAGGGGTCTTGGGTGCTGCTTTAGGTAGCGGGCTTTTGGCAGGGGCGGCGGGAGCCTTGGCAGGTTTGGCAGTCGAGATGGCAGCGGGCTTCCTGATCTCGGGCTTCTTGAGCCCAGGAGTTCCATTGGCCTTGGCCTTGGTTACAACAGGTGTGGCTGCTTCTGAAGCAGGTTCGGTGCTCGGGGCCATTACTGCTTCAGCCGGCGCAGGAGCGGTCGCGTCGGGAACAGCGGCTTCGTCGGCAGGCGCAGCAGGTCGTAGAGCAAGCTCCTCTTGAGCACCCGTCACTGCCTTGTCTGTATTCTCGGCGGGCTGAGCTGGGGCTGGGGCCGGGGCAGAGGGCTCCTCGGTGGCAGCAGCTTCAGCTTGCACAGCTTCGGCTTCCTCTGCAATGGCAGCTTCCTCGATGACAGCGGCCTCCTCTGCGATGGCGTTCTCCTCAGCAACAACGGCGTCGTCATCGACGGCAGCGTCCGGCAGAGCAGGCTTGTCTTCGTCCACGACAGCCTCCTCGGTGGGCGCGGCAGGTCTCAGGGCGACATCCTCCTGCGCGCCTGTAGTAGCCTTGTCCGGGTTCTCGGCAGGCTGGGCAGGTGCTGCTTCTGGCGCGGGGACTGGAGCGGTCTCGACAGCGCTCTCGGTGGACTCGGCTGGTGTCTCGTCGACTGGCACTTCTTCCAGCTCCGGAGCCGGCACAGCGATGTCGGCGGCCGCAGACTCCGGGAAGTCGGAGCCCTTCATGATGGAGCCCAGGTTGGGCATGTTGGTGGGTGTGTCGTCGCGGATGGGCGGCGCAGGCATGGAGGACTCGCGCGACGCGACGGCCTGCTCGGGCACGGCCTCGGGGATGGCGATGCTCTGGCGGCGCTGCTCCTTCTCCTCGCTGACGACCTTCTTGAGCTCGGCCAGCTCGTCGGTCCTGTCGTGGCTCACGCGGAAGCTCTCGCGGCGGGTCGCGTTGACGCTGTTGGAGGGCGTGCCCTTGGTCTGGCCGAGGTCGGTCGAGGCGTGGGCGGGCGTGGGCGTGGGCTCGACCGAGACAAACGAGGCGCGCACCTTGGACTTGGGACGCTCTTCGCCGCCGTCGGTCGCGGCTGCCGTGTCTGTCGGGGAGCGGCCGCGGGGCTCAGGCGAGGCAGCGGCGTTGCCGTTCTCGAACATGGCGCGGAGGTTGCGCACGCCGTTGGACATGGCTGCAGTGGGACGAGGCGAGCGTCAGTGGTGCTGGGGCGGCGGGCGTGGGAGCAGAGGGTTATAGGATACGTGGGAGATGGCCGTGGCCGCGCCTGAAACCCGGCCAATTTGTTTATGTACACGCAGCGACGGCGGCGCGACAGGGTTCTCGGGCGTTGCACAGGGAGGCTGCAACTTACAACAATGGGCAATGCTAATCAACTCGCGTTCAGGAACAAGGGCGGTGACAATGGGGAACCCCTGGGGACGTCGGTCGAGCAGGAAGGAGTCGCTGGTGCTCCCGAGTAACCAAGACAACTGCCCAAAGCATCATAGCTCCAGTGACGTCTGGCCTCGCCCTCGCCCAGCACAGCACAACAGTGCGCACTGCACATGCATTGTATAATCTTTCATTTCGACTCCGCATTCAATCCTCAGCCCCTGGAAGCCTCTCGCTGCACATCCGCCAGTCCTCCCTTCACTGCACACACCGCTCATTGCAAATGCCGCATCGTCTGGCAGCCGACAACGACTATCTCCGTCGGCACCACGCGAGAAAAAGAAAAAGGCTCCGATGCCATTGGCAGCTGCACGCGAATGCCACGGATGAAATGTCAGTGCCACGCCAATCATGTCGCATATGGGCGCAATTCCCTCGTCATTTCCTGGCTGTGGCCAATCAGCGATGATCCTCCTTTCCAGTCCTCGTCGAGCCCGCACCTAAACACACGTGACGCATAGAGCAGCGCTTGAACAGCCGGACATGTTGGTAAAGCAGGATCGAATGGGTATCGAATTCAGAACATTAAACGCAGTTTACATTACACAGGACTGTCCAAATCACCCTCACAGCTTCCACTCGCCGTCCCACACCTCAGATGCAAATCATCCGACGCAGCACCAATCCAGACTCCATAATCACCGCCAACAGCAGGAATCACCCAGTTCTGCGACACTACATCCCACACACTAAGATCCTTTCTTGTGACCCTCAGACTAAGCGTCTGGCTAGCCCCGGCCTCCAGTTCCCTCGTCTTTTCAAAGTCACGAAGCTGAATGACGGGTGTGTCGACTGTGCTCTCGTTGGGGAACTGGATGTACAGTTGTGCGACGGCCTTGCCCGCGCGGCTTCCCGTGTTGGTGACGCTGACGGTGATGTCGTATGCCGTGTCGAATAGAGCAGGGTTTCCTCCTTGTGCGCCACCAGCTGGTAGACCAGGTTTCTGCTCGTTTGAGTAACCCGTGGGGTATGGGTATGTCGAAGTCGAGTTGCCAATCTTGGCTGCGGCATCGGCATCGTTCTTGTCGAGCCACGAGTAGAGGTAGCGCCAGATGCGGTTGAAGTTCTCTGGCCAGTACGCCTCGGAAGCCGGAGGGATGGCGGTTGAGTAGGTGGGTGTCTCGCCCTTCGCGGGACGAGCTGGCGGCGCGGCTGTAAGCCGAGTTACTGGAGTAATGGTCGCGTTGGCGAATGAGAACGACGTGTAGCTGAGTCCGTGACCGAAGGCGTACCGAGGTGTGATATTGGCCTTGTGGAAGTGACGGTAGTCGATGTAGAGACCCTCGGTAAAGGTATCCTGTGGTTGCCCAATCTGATATCCGACAAGGCTCAAAGACTGGGGGTAATCATCTTCGGAGTTGGGGAGAGTGTACGGCAGATGGCCTGATGGAGACACATCGCCGTAGAGAACCTGCATCAGTGAGTCTCCTGCTTCTTGGCCAGGCAGATGGGCGAAGAGGACGGCTTTGACCGAAGGTAGATCGTGCCATTGATCCATGAGAATGGGACCGACGGTATGTACCAAAACCACAACGTTGGAGTACTTGGCTGCTACGTCCCTGATAAGCTTATCGCCATTGTGCCATAGGTTAAGGTTCGAAGAAGTCCGATCTCCTGGGTTGTTCTCAACAGTAATATAGTTTTCGCCAGAGTCTGCAGTCACAAAGACGACGGCAGTGTCGCTCGGCGATGGGTTCGAGTTTCCTGGGAAGGAATCCGTATTGAAGAACTGATAGTTGGCGCCACGGGTCTTGAAGCCGTCGATCGGGCTGTTCATGTAGGGGTATCTCGCTGAGCCAGATCCCCATCCCATTCCTAGTGTGCCTTTGTTGCATCCTTGGTCCGCGCACGAGTTTATCCCGTCGGGGTTCTTCTCCGCGTCTGTGCCAAAGATCTTCAGTGTACCGTTGGAAGACAGAGGTAGCAAGCCGTCCTGATTCTTCAAGAGTGTGATAGCATCGCGGGCCACTTCACGAGCGACCTCTGCATGGTTGCCCTGAACATCCACAAACTCATTCACGATACCTTGAGGCGAGATAAGAGCGCCTGGATAAAGAGGACCCTCGGCGTTCTGAGTGTTGGCATCGAAATTGGGTCGCGGGTAGTCCTGGTCCTGGCCCATCTTGAAGTAGGTGGCAAGAATGCGTGTGACAGCATCGTTCAAGCGGTCCACTGGGAGAGATCCGTTGAGAATGGCACGCGACTGCTCGTACATCCAGTAAGAGTTGCCAAAGAGTGGAATGGTGTGGATGTCTCCAGGCATGGACATGTCAAGTCCTGCGAGCGCCGAAGCGACACCGGAGATCTGAGCAAGCCAGTCAGACATGACGAAGCCCTGGAAACCGAGCTCCTCCTTCAATATACCGTTGATCAAGTAACTGTTCTGCGAGCATGCACTTCCGTTGACAGCGTTGTAAGCAATCATGACGGCACCAACGCCGGAACGTACCCCCTCAGCAAATGGCCAAAGATAGAGCTCATGAAGCGTGCGATCGTCCAAATTCGATGAAATGCCAGGCTTGACCAGGTTGTACATGCGGTACTCTTCCTGCTCGTTTGCGATCAGATGCTTGATTGTGGCTATGACGCCCGTGCTCTGGATACCTTCGATGGAAAGAGCTCCACCAAAAGCCTGGAGAACAGGATCTGAGCCGAATCCTTCCCAGTCTTTGTCTCTGTTAGCTCAAACATCAAGGCTGGCTTCTGTTGATGCACTTACTTCTACCGCCACGCGGTTTACGTCCTAGCGGACCGACCGACGGTCCGAGATGAACGTTTACTCCCTTGCCACGGAACTCTTCGCCGATCGCAACACCACGACGATAGAGAAGATCCTTGTCCCATGTGGCTCCCACCGTGATGCCGGCAGGGAAGGCAGTGTTGTGATCCGTGTTTCTGACACCTAGAGGTCCGTCCTGCAAGCAGAGCTGAGGGATGCCTACTCTTTCTGCGCTGCCTGTGTTTCCGACGCATCTTCCCATGAAGATTCCACTACCGGCTGTGAGGTTGGTCTTTTCGGCAAGTGTCATGTTCGAAACAAGAAGAGATGCCTTTCGGTAGCTCTCAGTCCAGTCCGATGCCCATCCTCCATGGGGAGCTATGTAGAATCAGTATCGCTATGCTCGGTACAAAACTAGTCGGTCGATGTTATCTCCGATAACTTACCTGGGTAATATGGTGCCGCAACATATCCAGCTGGAACAGGATCACGTCGCTGAAGAGCAGCACCAGCGGCGAGTGTAGAGAAACATAGGACAAGAGAGGGAATCATGATGAAGGAATGACTGTAGATCAGCGAGTGAGCGTCAAGGAGGACGGTAGCCTACAACTAGGCATGGGAAGGAGATCACGGTCCTTTGTATAAAGAGCCCCTGCTTGAGCCAAATCCAACCCCGCAACACCAAGCCGGTATGGATATCGCATTTCTACCAAAACTAAGCGTGCACTAGCCATGGTGTTGTATAGTGATAGACACGGTGGGTAACGCGCATGACGGAAACAGGCATAAGACCGAGTAGTATTGTCGTGCGTCAAGGCTCAATGCTGGGGTCAAGGATTTAGGCCGGCTAATGATCGGATGCTCAAAAGGCGCATGACAATCTCGGAAGGGACTGCAGCTGTTACACAACCGCTAGGGGCAGCGCCATACGCCTGAGACAACCCAACTCTTCTTAACAGAGAAAGTACAAAGAGAAACGTCCTCGCTCACGAAGAAAAGTACATGCCTAATGTATATTCAAAGTGATTGGTCTTGAATTGATCTTCGTATCTCGTGTAGAGTGCTAAGTTCAAGACTGGAGTACAAAGTCGTTGTATTGCCAAGCTGGCGGTCTCCTACAAGCTGCCTGTATAGGTGCACCACGATCCGATCCGATCGAGTGTAGATTGCGAAGGCTTTGTCCAATGCGCCACGTGCAGCCATAGCAGTCATGCGGCACGTTGCGTCGAAGCCATGATCGTAGCTGAGTGTATTCGTCTTCAGCCACATCAACGGTCCTATCACATGTCAAGATACCCGTTGGCTCGGACAGTGGATGAAGGGGTTGCGGGGTGGAGATGAAGACGACAAGGAGGATCGTGATGATGGACAGGGGCAAGGCGACCTCGGCTGCACTGGCGTATCCCCTTTCTGCTTCCGGCACACCCATCGAGCTTGTTCTCCGCCAACCACCACGCGTGTGGACCTATGATCTCATGTTCAAATCACACCGGCATTATGCAAAGTAGCAGGTACCGAGATGGAGTATTGGATGCGATCTTAGCATACACCAACTGGGCTGCTGGCTCGACTCGAATCCGAGTCATCGATCAAGGCCCCGGGGCAAATCTTGCCGAGTAGAGAGACAACTGGAAGCGGTGCCGTGGAAGAGTAACCTTGCCCCTTTGAAGTGCTGAGCGGTAAACACAAACCCAATGTTTCGCTTCACAAAAATGAGCACCTACAACGTGATTATCAAATCATCAGACGCCAGAGGTACTCAACTCATGAGAAGTCGCCCAACCGCCTGTGGCATTGAGGCTAACAGGCTGGACGTTTTCGAATGTTCGTGCAACGAAAGCAAAAGGCCATAGCGGAACTCCAAGTTCCGCGAATGACTTGGGTCTGGTAGCTATGCAAGCCCGAAGTTGATCCGACATGTTCAGCGAGTTGGGGACCAAGCGAACGCGCCTGCTACGATGGTTGTAAAGCATACAGTATACTCGGAGAGGACCTCGGGACCATCGGGGCACACGACAGTTGGTTCAACAGAGTGACCAGCTGGATGGGTACCGAAACACATTCGTTGGGGTACTGAGCAGTTGCTATTCTTAATGGACCATACCCAACTTCGATCCAGAATGTTTATTGCTATTCTCCGGGCACACGGTGCGGAGTGCTCTTTCCGCGGTTTAATGGTGAATGAATTGCAATGAGTGACGATGTTGGGGTGAGGAGGCTTGGTGCATGCTGTTTATCGATTCTGGTGAGTTCGGATGCCGAGGTTGGGGCTGTGTGAAAGGCCACGCTGCAGCGTCAGACGAACGCTTCTCTGGTACGACATGACCGCTTGTCGAACCGAGAAATTCTTTGTATGATGCACTACCGAAACGCATTTTCTAGTCATCTACGGCTTGGCTATGCCCTTACTTAGAATACCTACATAGTAAAGCGCGGCATTGCTGCACCCACACAGGTCTGCGTTGCAGGTGCCGTCGAATCCGATGCAGCTGCAAGCGACGCGGTACCGCACTTGCGAAACACTGCTACAGCACGTCAGGCATTGATCTCCAAAGCTCCAGTTCGTCAGAGGCACAGCAACGGCCGGCAGCAGTTCGCGGGCGCTTCTCATGGGAGCCTTGGACAGAACGTGCTTTCGGTTCTTCCCGCGGTCCCGCTGTGATGTGAATTCGTGTTTGCTGAGACCCACAACCCACACTCGCCCATCCAGTGGCCGCGCCTATCGTGAGCGCCTCGCGGGCTACTTGTGGCAAAGAGTTGCAGGGCCTTTAGCTTAAATTTCTAGAATATCTAGAATATAGAGCTTATTACCTAAACAGCCTAGACTAACACTTAGTAGAATAAGATGCCTATAACTAAGTAATACTAATCTCTTAGGTCTAAGCTAGCAATTCTTATCTACTTTGCTTTACTCTTATTATCTTCTTAGATAGCAGCTCTTTAGATTTAGTTATAGGTATAAGCGTAGATAATTATTAAGTAGAAATCTAAATCTTAAGTAGTAACACTTATAGCTTAAAGAGCTACTAATTCTAAAGAGGTAAGAACTATTACTAGTACTCTAAAGAACGTATAACTAAATCTTTTATCTACTTTTAGAGGTATAGCGTTAAGTAAGCTAAGGCTTAAAGCTTTAGCGCTGCTACCTTTAAAGTAGTTAAAGCTTCTAAATCTTTTAGGCTTATAAAGTAGCTATTCTAATATCTTATAAGAGAATTATAATACTAAATACCTTATAAAGAAACTTTATAAGAGAATTATAATTTAATTATATACGCTTATTACTAATAGAGTAATATATTCTAAAGCTTTATAGTTAGAATATATATACTAAAATCTCTCTTAGTAAAAGCGTGCTTCTCTTGTTCTTTATACTTATATAATAATAATATTTAAGACTCTAAAGATTAAAGACGCAAGTAGCTTATATCTAATACTAAACGCTACGTTACTATATTACTACGTTAATACGCACTTCTAAATAATTTATAAGTTTTCTAGGTAATTATAAGTCTATATAAAACTAATCTCTTGCTAGTTACGTTGCCTTACTACCTTACTAAGAAGCTTTACTAAGTTACTTTATTATTACTATATTAATTACTTTCTATATAACTGCGTTACTATTCTAAAGATTCTATAAGCTACTCTACGTCTGCTAGAAGAGAGACTATTAGAGAGGCTATTTTAAAGGCTATCTTAGTAGCTATAGAATAAGATATTATCTATAATATAATACCTAATATTTTAAGTACTATAAGAAGCGTTCTAAAATATATAAAGAGCTACTTTGCTAATACTTCTATTAAAGCTTCTAAAGCTCTTATTACTGCTATCTTATAGATGTATTTACCTAGAGTAAGACTATTAATTTTTCTTTCTACTAGTCTTACTATTAAAGAACTTACTACTAATATATATAAGTTCTTCTACTACTCTAAGCTTATTATTAATATTAATTAGAGCTATTCTATTGCCTTAGATACGCTAGAGGCCTACGCTATCTATATCTATATATTTATATATAGACTAGTATTAACTATAGAACTAGGCTCTTCTATATTATCTAGACTTATTTCTAATACTATAAGATTATAAATTAGAGCCTTAAATAGAATTGTTAGCTATCTTAATAGTATATTAGATAATAATAAGAAGAAGTTTATAGATAGTCTCTTAAGTATTACTACTCTTAAGTAGATAGCTACTATAATAGCTATAAAGCTTTATAGTTAAGAATAAGTACTTATTATTATTAGATACTATCTACCTAGAGAGTTAATACAGCGTTGTATTGTAGTTAATAGAGAATAAATATAGCTAGTCTTATTAGCGTTATACTTATTACTGCATATTATATTATTCTTAGTTATTTCTAGTTGTTTTTAGTTATAGTATAAAGAAAGTTATATAGGCAAGTATAGAATAAGTCTAAAACAACTATATTACTATAGTAATATATACTAAATTAATATTAAAATTATTTAGTAGTTCTAAAAGAGACTAGCTTAAAGTTTTTTAACGTCTTTTAATATCTTTTAATATTATTTTACTATAAAGATAACACTAAATTAGGCTTAAGGCACTAAAGTGTAGATAATAGAATACTATATACTCTTAAATTTGTAGGCTAGAAGACGCTACTATAAATTATTAATACTAGTAGAATTTATATAGTTTTAGTATAGAGCGTAGATTTCTCTTTATCTTATTAGTAAAAGCTATATAATAAAAGTATTAAGTAAGCTTATAATATAAAGACTATAGTTTTCTTAAAGTAAGATTTTTATAATAAAAAGTAGAAGCCTATAGAAAAGAGGTATAGTAGTAGTAGCTTAGCTATAGTAGTATATTTAAAGTTTATAAAATACTAGTAATTAAGTCTTTTTAAGAATAGGTTTAAGGCTAGGTAGCTAGAGACAAAGTTTAGTAAGATATAGCTTTATCTAATAGGTAGCCTTACACGTAATCTCTATAAACTATAGAAAGAGTAAGCTTTAGGCAATTAGGTAGCTATATATTCTTTTTACGTCTTAAGGTTAGCTATTCTTAAGCTCTCTAAGGTTCTCTTAAACTCTCTAAGCTTAGTGCGCTCTATAACACGCACTAGAGAGGGGTTAATAGAGGTAGAATAGTATATTAAGACTATAATAGGTTAATATAGCTCTTTTATCTAATATTAGCCTATTGTTATATAATTGTTCTTAGCACTATAACTTGCCTAAATAGTCTTTAACAGCAACACTACTATCGTAAATATTAGTATAACAAGTCTCTATTATATATAATAGCTACTAGATTTAAATAAAAGTATATAATAATACGTATTAGCAGAATGTTTTGCGTAGTAGATCTTATAATTAGTAGCTACCTATAAGAAAAGCTATCTTTCTAATAATAATATATTATAAGCGTATTAATAGTAGTACTAATTAGTTTAAGATCTATATTATAAATAATTACTATCTCTAAGATATTACTTAAATGCTCTAACTATGCTAAAAGGTGTTAACAATAATAGTATAGTAGTCTTAATATTGTTCTGCATATAATAGTCTTTAAGGTTAATAGAGTGTTATTAGGCCTTATAGATAATAGTAAACACTACTAAATTATAACTTTAATTATAGAATCTAGATAGCTATTGTATAGATAATTACTACTATATAGAATATATAGTATTAATAATATATATATTATATAAAATATAGTAAAGGCAGTATATACAAAAATAATAGCGTCTTATTAGACTTATAATAGTGTATTCTTAGATTAACCTTACCTACTACTCTATTAAACTTACTGTATATAGAAGAAGCGTATAGCTATTACAAAGACATTATATAATAGCTTATTATAATATATTTATTATACTATCTTAGTGTAGCCTACTTGTTATAGCCTAAATAGTTATAGTAAGCAGAGCTAGCTACTCTGCTCTAGACACCTAGGCACCTACTAGCACTACTAAGATAGTTAGAGTAGAGCTTAACACTAATAAATAATATATATCTATAATAGTCTTTTATCTTTAGTACTATAATACTAGTAAAAGAATTTCTGTGTAAGCTACGCTACGTAGCAAATCTACATAATAATTACTCTACAATAGTGTTATAGATTAGAAAAGTAAAGAAGAGTATTTAGAGAAGGTTACTATTAAGATCTTAAGATAAAGAAGCTATATATATATATAGTAGGTATTATCGCTAGTAAATATAACAGACACCTAACTATTAGAAAGGTAGAAGAAAATATAGAAGACATAAAAGACATAACTAGGCTAGCCTAGATACTAGATATATAAGATATTATATTAAAAGTACTACTACTATAAGGCATACTTTCTGTAAAGCTATAAAGAACTATAACATACTAAAATAAATAAACTACATTAGGTATAGCTATAAATCTAATTAGATAAGAAGTAAAAAAGAAAAGGTATAGATATTAAACTTCTATATAGTAGAGGCGCAGAAACTTCGCGTAGATAAAACTATCTATCTCTACTAGGCATTTTATAGAGAAGAGCTTTATTAAGTAGGTAGATTAATATTATTAAAGAGCTTGTCTTTGCCTAGTTTTACCTCTAGTAGTAGAGAAAAACCTATAAGTTCTGCGTTTACAAAGTTAGAATAATTCTTAGAGGTAGATTAATTCTTATAGTTACAGGCTAGGTACTTTAAGCTCTAGGTTATATTAGCTATAGTTAGTTAGTGCTTTATAAACTCTAGTATAGATAAATATACGTTAAAGGCGTTAATAATACTCTTATAAGTATAAAGAGAATCTAGCTACTTCTTGCAACTAGACTTAGCGTCTAGAATTAGCTTAGTGTAAGCTACTACTATAATAAAGATACCTAAGAGTATATTAGCATGCATAACTATTAAAAGTGTAAACTCTTTTACTTACTCTTTATATACTATTTAATAATAGGCGTAGAATACTTCTAGTTGTATACGTTTGCTATAAAAGTAAAAACCTTATTAAAGTCTAAGACAGCAACTTTGTTGTTAATCTTTAGGCAGAGTTTAACTAGATTATAATAACGCTAAATGCTGTATAAACTACTACGCTTAAGTAGAGCCTTAACCTAAATCTAAAATATTAGTAGACGTCTATTATAAGTAGAGTAAGAAAGCTTACTTTTATATTTACTAGTCCTCTACTCTTCTATTAGTAGTAGTTACTATAGATCTTGCTTATACCTATCTCTATAATCTAAGCTATATTAGACTTTTTATAGAATTTGCTTAGTACCTTCTAAGTAATTAAGATAACTATATTAGAGTTAAGAGTTAGAAAGTAGTAAGGCTTAGTATACTACAGTAGAAGCTTAAGGCAGAATATAATGTCTTTAGATATATTGCGCATGTTCTTCTTAGTATATATGCGCTTAGAGAGTTTAGTAGTATTAGAAGGCTGTTAGATTTATTAGAAGAGAAGAGAAATAAAGAAGTATTTACTTACTAGTATAGTATCTACTAACTCTTTTAGACAAAGTTAATTAAATAGTTTTCTTATTAGTTAAGTCTTAATTGCCTAGCTTGCTTAAGACTCTAGAGAGAGATATTGCTATTACTTCTACTATTCTATTATACGTATAGCGTTGTTCTTACTTAACTTATTACTAAACTCTTTCTTATTCTTATTATTAGCACTACTTCTAATAGTCTTAATACTATAAATATTACTAATAATACTATAACCTTTTGCGTATATAGTGCTAGCCTCCTTCTTAAGCTTCTTAAGCTTTATCTTAACCTTAGAAGATATAGGTAACTTAAGTAGAGTAGTAATCTTAGTATTATTATTACTACTAGGTAGCGCAGAGAACTTTTGCGCAAAACTTAGAATAGATATAGTTTATAATTCTATAGTTTCTAATACCTGTAAAGCCTTCTCTTCTGCTAGCGCCTTTCTTGCTCTTAGTTTCTTAGTAATAGAAACTCTACTTGTCTTCTTGTCTTATATATCTTTACTCTTACTTAATACACTAGCTCTAGATAGTGCTAGTTATATATTAAAGTGTAGTGTTATAGACGTAGATAATTTTAATTAAGAGGTTTCTACGCAACGCAGAGTTATACAGAGTAAAGCTAATTAAGCGTTAAGAATCTTTTCTAGGCTACTATAAGAGCTACTAGATAGTTCGCGATTCTCTCTAGCTTTAGCAGTTTTAGTGCAGGCGCGCTTTAATTAAGCCTTAGGCTTAATAGATAGAATAACTTTATTAGCAGAGTTATTATATAGCTAATAGCGCGCTCTACGCTTATATAGAGTAGTTTGCTAAGAGTTTATAGTAGCTATTACGCAGAATAAATAGAGAAAGAAAGAAAGAAATAGAAAAGAAATAATTAACAAAAATGCACTTATAATAGAGAATATAAAGTAGCGTAGTAGTTATAGTAGTAAAGTTAAAGAATAGAACTAGTAGAGAATAATATGTCTAATGCACTATAGAGTAGTCTGTACTTAAGCTTAAGCTACTCTTTCTCTACTTAGTTTAATAGCTCTTTCTATAACTTCTACTCTACTATTACACACTCTATAGACCTCTCTAATTCTATAATATATTCTATACCTATCGCGTGCCTACTATATTAACCTCTTTATCTTTATAATATCTATATTCTGCTTACTATTGCGCTGTAGTTAATACAGGTGTTTTATAGTCTATCTATAGCCTCTAATTCTATTAAATCTAACACTACTAGATTCGCGTTCTCTATAGAGCCTGTAAGTATTTATTAAATCTATTTACTTTCTATTCTAGTAGAACATGCGCAAATGCGTACAACACTTTACTAGACTTACTTTAATATCTTTACTATCTACATTAGTCTATAAAAACCTATATACTATAGCTATATAATAGACCTATTTTGTACGCTATATATATAGACTTAATTAGAATACCTAGAACTCTATACTTCTCTTCTCTACTAGCTTTTCTAATTTAGCTATTATATTTTAGTTCTTCTACGTAATCTAAGTTGCTATCTAAGTAGCTAGCCTACTAAACCTTCTAGTATTAGAAATGTTAGACTTAGCTATATTGCTTCTAAACCTTTACTACCTAGCTAGCCTACTAATATATTAGACTTAGCTATATCGCTCCTAAACCTTTACTACCTACTAGCCTACTAGTATATTAGACTTAGCTATATCGCTCCTAAACCTTTACTACCTTCTAGCCTACTAGTATATTAGACTTAGCTGTATTTAATACTTATATCTTTAAGATAGATTTTCTAAAGTCTAAAACGTTAGAGTATGTACTAATATATATATATATCTAGGTTAACCTCTATTATAGCTACTCTTCTCTATTACTAGAGGTTGTCTAATACTTCTACTATATAATTCTATACCTTCTTCTACTCTTTAGACTACTAGGTCTATACTCTTATTAATCTAATTAATATACTCTATTATCTAGAATACTCTCTAGATTCTAAAAAGGTTAGTTTTACACTCTCTTTCTAGAAGACCTTAAGTAGATAGTATCTAGATCTACTAGAGCCTAACAAAGCCTTTCTTTATACCCTTAAACTTTTTCTTTTTCTTCTACTTCTTTATAGGTTATTAGAATTTATACCTTTTAGTCTTATATAATTTTCTAATGTATTTCTATATTATATAATATCGCGGCTTAGATATTATATTCTAAGCCTACTATAATCTAAATATTTAAGCTATTAGATTTTCTGCCTTTTTGCTCTATATAAACCTTAGGTTTCTTCTCTTTTTCTATATTACATAATATTATAGCTCTAATATAATCTTCTAAACTTTCTATAGTTTAAATATTTAGGCTAATATTTATACTATAGATCTATCTACTAATTCGGCTTTTGAACCTTAAATCTAATTCTTAATTCTACCTCTCTTACATCTAATATAGTTCTGTAAGGCCTATTTAATTAATATATTATATTACGCGACAATACTAGAGATAAAGACAATAAGAGAGGTAGAGATAATAGATCTCTAGGCTAATTATAGTTATAATTGCCTGTCTCTAACATGTCTAATAAGAACAACCTTCTACCTATACTAGCTAGAAGTAATAATAATTATAGGTTTGTAGTAGATATAGTAGTACTCTCTAATAGTGTTATAATAATAGATAATGTACTAAGGAGCTCTGCAGCACTGCATAAGGTTAACAAAGTTATAATAAATATACTCTCTATCTATCTTAATAATAAGGTTAAAGATATAGATATAATAGATAATCTAGATATAGACAACATACCTAAAGATAAACAATAAGAGCTTAGAGATACTGCCTTTAATAATAATAAATAGAATAATAATACATTAGAGCTAGAACTAGAATCTAATACTTTACCTACACTATAACTCTCTTCTAGAGCTAGAGAAGACCTAACTATAGAAGTTCTACGCTATCTACAACCTTTTACTATAATAGTTTTCTTTCTTATACTTACTATCTTTATTAACAAATAGAAGGTCTTACGCAAGATGTACTAAGACTTACACTACGTTCTTAGCCTTCTTAACTCTATACTAGTATAGGTTTTAACTCTACTAAAGTAGGTAGATACTATAAAGCGCGCTCTAGATAATTAACTCTTTCTTCTTAAGTAGCGCAAGAGAGAGTTAAAGCTTAACTAAACTATAGTGCCTATGTAGTTAAGCTAAATAGATAATATTTATCTATTTAATATGCAGAACGTCTTCTAGCGTATAGCTTACTTAACATCTATTAATAACTATAGGTATTTTAGTATAGCTAACTTTATTAACAACCTAGTAGAATTCTAGAAGTTAGAGTTGTAGGCAGCATTAAATTAAATAACAAGTAGAGAGTTTATAATAATCTATAAAGCGAGTAGACCTCTATAGCCTATTCTAGTATCTAAGTTTATTTAGTTCTTTAATAACGCTAATAAGTAATAATTAGAATAAGTTACTTCTATTAGAAGAGATAGAATAGCTAACGCTATTACTAATAGCACAAGTAGAGAGGTAACACTTCTTATTAATTATGTCTATGCGCTTAGCGCTCTTTCTACACATCTTTAGTAATTAGCTATATCTACTACACTCTTAATTCTCTCTATATAATAAGAGCTCTTCTTAGTTAAAGCTAAAAAGCTAATAAAGATTAGAGAGACACAACTTAAGCGCTAAGAACTAGATATCTTTCTTAACTATAGGTTTAGCATAGATATACTATATATATAATATTTCTCTTATAAATACATTATCTACTACGTCTTTATTAAATCTAACCTGCTCTCTATCTATAAGCTTACTCTATCTACTCTACACTATAGAGAGCTTAAGATTATTAAGTATACTTATAATAAGATACTTAAATAACTATATATATCTAACTATTACATTATAAGCTTTCTATATACAGCCTTTATAGATAGATTTAGCCTATATTATAATATACACTATTTAATTATTAGAAAGTACCTTTAATAGGCCTTTTTAAATAAGGCTAACTATAAGAGGTAGATTAATGTATTTCTACTAACGCTAGGCCTATTTAGCGCTAGCTAGAAAGATATTATTAAATCTTTAGTTTATCTAGCTAACCTAGAACTTAGCGTTAATATTAATCTAGATAATAGAACTATAATTATAATATGCTCTCTATGTCTTGTATACGTTAGAGACATACTTTAATAGTAGGCTAACACAGGTTATAAGAGTATAAATACTATATATTTCTACTAATTTTATCTTATTAGGTTAGATAATAAGGTAAACCTAAAGTACAATATTATTACAAATAGTTACTACTATAATAAAATACTACAAACGCGCTAGTATATAGTAGATAAAAGCTAGAGAGAGAAAGATATTATATTCTAAGAGCTTAGTTTATTAAAGAAACTATTACTACTCTTACTTCTTACCTCTACTCTTAACTATATTTATTTCTATCTACTAGACGCTACGTATAGCAAGTTTAAAGAAATCGCGCGCTAAGTTATTACGTATCTATTTAAAGATATATTAAAAACCTCTTTCTATAACGCCTTCGCTAGAGAGTTTACTACGCTTCTAACTCTACCTAGCTAGCTACGCAACTTATATATTAAGAGGTATTATAGCTCTTACTCTATATAGAAGTTTAGATAAGTAAGTATTATAATCTCTATAGTCTTACGTAAATAGCTTCTTCTAATCTATATTTAAAGGTAGTACCTAGAAGCTATTACTATAGTACTAGAGTCTTGTAAGAATAATACTAGTTATACAGGTATTAACTTTCTTATTTACTATTTTAGTATAATTGCTAAGTCTAACGTACTCTTTATAGAACTAGTGCTATACAAAGTAGACTAGAGTTAGGTATAGTTAATTAGAATTAAAAGCTATAAGTAATATTAGAATATCTTAAGTTTTGCTGTGTACGCTACTAGCTAAGTAGACTCTAACTAAGCAATTACTACTAGAAATTCTTACTTCTATTTCTTACCTAGAAGAGGCTCTATTAATAGTAAGGCATTAGACATAACTAATATACTTGCTAATAATATAATATTTAGAGAAGAGAAAGAAGTCTCTAATGTCTAGCTTACTACTAAAATAAGCAAGAGAATAGACGCTTAATAAGTAGCTCTTAAGCAAAAGCGCTAAACGCCTAATATCTACTCTATTCTTTACTTTATTAACATTATTATCTAGTACGCGTCTACTTTAAACATTCTAACCTTCTAAGAGAAGAATTACTACTAGTAAGTAAGATTATCTTCTTCTATTTACTCTAAGAGTTTTTAACTTACGTTCTTTTATATAAGAGCTAATTAAAGACGCATTTATATATAATGTTTAAATACTAATTTTGTTATAGCCTATTTAAAAACTAGGTTATACGTATAAATAACTAATGTATTACAAAAACGCTTATAGCTATAGAGTACTAATGTTAGATAATAATTCTTGTTCTTAATAATGTATTCTAATATACCTACCTAGCTCTTACAGATGCCTACTAAATAGTAGTAGCAAAATATTCTACTCTTCTTTGCTATCTAACTACTACCTTTAATAAGTTAGAACTATCTACTAAACTAGATATTAATTTGCAAGCACTATTATTAGATTATCTATATCTTAAGGTAGAAGCTTAGGTCTATATTAAACTAAGAGAACAATCTAGAAGCAATAAACTTTTAGCTATTTAATATAACTACAAACTCTTAGCTTCTTATCTATTTAATAAGTTATTGTTTAACGCGTATAAGAATAACTATTAAATACCTAATATTAATTCTTTACAATACTAGAGTATCTAATAGGCAAAGCGCTTAAAGTACTTAGATCTATAAGTTAAGCTTACCTAAATAAACTTTATAAACTATAGGCTAACTTTTATACAGCCTCTCTTGTAAGACTATTATATTTAAGGTTAGAGATTTTATTAAACTATAAGACAATACTACTAGCTAGATTAAAGGTATCTTTAGTTACTAATATAGTAATAATTATAGACTCTTTCTAGTTGTTAATATTACTAAGAGTTTATTCTACTATTAAGAAATTGTAACAGCGCTTTAAGACAAGAGTAATAAGTAAGATTCTATTCTTAAGTACTAGATCTTTATAATAGAAGACAGAAGAATTATTATTAGTGTACTAGCTATTACTACTACTACAATGTAGATTATTCTAGAATAAGAAGAGAGTTTATATTAGTATATTAACAAGAATATCTACTTTATGTAAAGCTTGCTTATGTTTACTACAGCAAGTTCTAGAGTTAGTCTAGTCTTAATATCTTTCTTTATTAATACCTACAGTAATATATACTAGATTATACTTTTCTTAGCTTTGCTTTGCTTACGCTCTTTCTATACAACTCTTAATTCTACTTTCTTAGTAAATATTATATTAGTAAGTAAGAGTATATTTATTTATTAGTTATTCTCTTCTACTATATTTATAGTGCCTTATACTTACGTTAAGACTAATATAATAGTAGACTTAGACTATACGCTTCTTTAATCTATAGGTTAGTACTATATAGTTACTCTCTACATTTAATCTATATTTACTTCTTATAATACTAAATTATTATTAACTTTCTCTTAGGTATTATAATCTTAATAGCACAAAAGAGTAAAGGTATAGTATAATATAACTTTCTGTATCTTAAGAATATCTATAGATTAGTTAAGAGGTTTGTATTATTATATATTAAATAAAAAGATAGTAGATACTTAGCATATTAAGCTGCGCAGGTAGAGTTAAGATAGAAGTAATATTAGAAGTTATTTTATATTTGCTATAGAACTTCTTAGTTAACAGCGTAAATAATAAAGATATAAGGCAGAAGTTATAATAGCTATATCTAGATAAGCATCTAAAGTCTAAGCAGGCGCTCTAGAGAAGCAAGAGCACCTTAAATTATATACACTTTTAGTAGCTATACTTACTATATAGAAGAATAATTTATAAATAAGAATTAAAGTTCTATTATAGTATAATATATATAACTCTAGTTATTATAATAGCTAAAATCTTAAAAAAGTAAGAGACGCTGTAGATAGTAGAGTAGCTACGCGTTACGTAGTAAGTGTAGCGTAACTATAACGCGTACGTAACTAGCGCAGAGTAGTTATAGAGTAACGCTATATTTACTATTAGCCTAGCTATTCTTTTTTATACTCTCTAGACTATTCTAACTTTACAATAATTTATATAATATCTAAGCGCTACTATAAACTCTTACTAATTTGCGCTATTACTACATTTTAATATTAGTAGAAGTCTACGCTATTTCTCTATATTAAGAAGGCATCTCTAATTAAACCTTTTTATACTTGCTATAGCGCTATATCTTAAACTAATATATCTTCTTTATAGCTAATATCTAGTAAACTATACTATACTTTACTTCTCTAGCTTCTCTAGCTAGTGCGTTGCGTAATAATTTAGTTATATTATATTAGTAGAGAATGCGCGCTAGCCTAACTTAGTTACAGCGCAACTTCTCTAGCATTACAGCTTCTATATAAATTATACTCTTATTTCTAAGCTTTTCTTTATTCTCTACTACTTCTACTTCTACTTACTAATATTTACCTATACTAGAAGTTCTTCTCTATATCTAAGCTACTAGCGCAAAGCTAAAGTAACGCGTATTGTTTCTATTTTCTAGCTCTTAGCTATAGTCTAGCAAAGAGTAGATCTATTAAATGTATAGTAGGTTATAGTTATTGTTAGGCCTACCTATAATACTAAAGAGTATCTACGTACTTTTAAGGTTGTTTTTAGAGTCTACTCTAGTAACTAGAGGTATATTCTATATATATTTAGCGAAAAAAGAAACTAAAATAACTATACTTACTTCTCTCTATAGGTCTAGATTACAGCACTGCGTCTAGTATATAGAACATTTACTATCTAGGTGCTAGCTTTAGATTAAATACGTTGCTATAACTTACTATACTTAGAAATATTTACTGTCCTGTAACTAGCGCAATAGTCTAATACTACGCCTAATATTAGGTCTAAAACAAATAAGTCTAGCTTTAGTATAACTAGAATTAGGCTCTAAATTATTATACTTAGAAATATTTACTATTCTACAACTAGCGCAATAGCCTAAATCTACACCTAAGAGTAAGCTTAAAATAAATAAGTCTAGCTCTTATATAAGCAGAATTAGGCTCTAAATTATTATACTTAGAAATATTTACTCTTCTGCGACTAGCTCGAAAGCCTAGATCTACACCTAAAACTACTATACTTAGAAATATTTACTATTCTGCAACTAGCTTAAAAGCTAGAATTCTTACCTAAAACTACTATACTTAGAAATATTTACTATTCTGCAACTAGCTTAAAAGCTAGAATTCTTACCTAGAACTACGCCTAAAACTACTAGTCTAACTTATAGAATATATAAAGATGTATAAGAAAGTGTATATATATATATATATATCTAAGAGAAAGTCTAATAGCGTAACTCTTCTCTAGATCTAGAGGCTCTAGAATATTACTTTAATATTTTATAATACTCTTAGCTACCTATAAGCCTACCTAGATTATACTCTTATTAATTCTTATAATATACCTTATTATCTACTATACTCTTTATCTTCTACCTAGCCTAAAGTAGACTAGCTAGAAATATTTAAGCTAACTAGACCTAGACATAGAGTTTCTATATACCTAGGTAACTCTAACATCTAATAGCGATATAGAAGACTACTCTTACTAACTATACTCTTGCTAGGCCTCTATATCTGCCTGTATTACACCTTAAATATAAACTTCTATTACTCTTACAACTCTACTATATCTAGGCTTTAATATCTACCTATATTACACTTTAGATATTAGCTTCTATTACTCTTATAACTCTACTATATCTAGACTCTTAGCTAAGTTAAATATCTTATATATAATATATACTTCTATTACTCTTATAGGCAAGATATATCTAGACTCTTAGCTATATTAACTATATTATGTATAACTATAACTTCTAATAAACTTCTTATTATACTATATTCTACACTAAAGTATTAACTAAGTATAAAGCAAATAGAAGTATAGATAGGTTAAGCCTAGCGTAGGTATATATAATAGAGAGAGCAGCAACGTGTGTATACAAGTAGATAAACAAATATAATAGTAATAGTAATATAAGATATATATAGGTATAGCGATAGAAGCGTACTAACGTTTAAAGGTTTAGTTAGTAAAGTTTAATAATAGTATAGGTTAATACTTAACTTATAAGACTAACTAGAGATTATCTTAGACCTTTGCTTTCTTAGCTAGTAGATTAATAAGCTTTACACTAGAAGATATTAGAATATATTAATATCTAAGTTTTTATTATCTAAGATAGCCTTAGGCTTTACAGCCGCGCTAGTAGTAGATAGTCTAGTTAGTAAGTTTGCTAGGTGTGTTAATTAAGAATAGAGCTAGAGAAGAGAGACTTTTCTTAGAAGTAACCTTAGTATTATTACTATTTTTATTAGTCTTAGCCTTTTACTTATAGAGTGTTGTAGCCTTCTTAGAAGTAACTTTAGTGTTACTACTATTCTTATTAGTCTTAGCCTTGCGCTTACAAGAAGTAGCTACCTTCTTAGTAGTAGTAGGCTATAGAAGGTTAGTAAAGTTTATTAAGTTATTACTATTACTTACCTACGCACAGCTAGCAGAATATTATACTACTTCTTATTACACTAGCTAGATACTACTTCTTATTAGTAGTAGCTCTAGCTAAAGTAATTATAATATGTCTATATAGGCACATAATAATTAGATAATTAAGCTTATACAAGCTGCGCCTTTTACTTATAGAGTATTACAGCCTTCTTAGTAGTAGGCTAAGAAGGTTAGTAGAGTTTATTAAGTTATTATAGTTACTTACCTAAGCCTAGCAGACTAGCTAAGCACACGCTAACAGTCTATTATTAGCTACTAGATTTAAGTTATAACTATAGAGTAGCAGACGTTTAGAAGCATTATTATTATTATTATTAGTAATAGTAGAAGTAGGTATAGAAGTAAAAGAGATAGAGGTAGAAGAAAGTAAGTAGAGATTTATAGGCTGTAGAGCCTAAGCGCAGACTATTACTACTACCTTAGCTAGTAAGGTAAAAAGTAATAGTAAAGATAGTTTGTAAATAATAGTGTAGGCTATTAACTACAGCGTAGAGCAGACGTTAATAGTAACTAGAGAAGCTAGCGCTAGGTAAAATTTAAGATTTGCTTTTAAGGCTAGTAAGCAACAAGAGAGGTTATATTATTAGATAAACTTAGGTATAAGATAAGGTTAGATAGAAAAGAGACGTAGTAGTAGTAGTAGTAGTAGTAAAGAGAAAGAGAGGGGAAGAAAAGAACTTGCCTACCTAAGTACTAGCTTTATTAACACTACTAGCAATTACTTTACTAATAACAAATAGATTACTTATATATACGCTGCCTTAGACTAAAGGCTTACTTAATATAGTAATCTATCTTAATACTACCTATACTTAGCTTTTCTTAATATCTATCTAATAGCTATAGTTCTTAACTTAGATAATAATTCTCTTCTAGCTACTTCTACGCTTATATACAACGCTAAAGAAAAAGGTCTATAAGTAGTTATAGAGAAAAGAGTAATTAACAAAGGTTAGCTAGACGTTTCTACCTAGAGAAGGCGTCTAGATTAGAAGACTTTAAATAAGATACGCAATGCAGGGCAGTTAGCAACATTATTATAGTAATCTATAGACGCGCTATTAGTATTTAAAGAATATTTTAATATTATTTTAGAGCTATAGGTTGTGTAGCGCTAGTATATATTATAGGTTTTAATACTAATAAGAGTAGAATTTCTAGCTACTTACTCTATATCTTGTTCTCTAGCTACTATTACAAACTATCTATATAAAAGTTAGAAATATTCTTAGCGTTAGGTAGTATAGGTAAATTTATTTAGGCCTACTACATTAACTACAAGAATCTAGTAGAGCAGAAACGTGTAGTAGACAGTTTTCGCTTACCTATACCTATTAGTTCTATTGTTACACTAAGCGCTATTCTTAACAAGATAGGCTTATACTATAAGAAGCGCTCTAGATCTTAGCTTTCTATTCTAATGTATAGCACGTTGCTGTTATATTGCTATCTTTGCTATAGTATATTAGATTATTATCTACGCAATTATTATCTTTCTACTATCTTAATAGTATAGAATTACAGAGCGTAGTCTTCTATTATATTCTTAGTAATAGCGCTACTTATTATATAACACTAAAGACTAGCTATATACGCTACTACTACACAAGTAATAGTAAGCTTATTTAGAAAACTAGATAGAAAACTAATAATGCTCTTAATTACTATGCTCTTCTACTAGCTACTAGAATTAGAAGAGCTAAGGTGTTAGGCAGCGCTATGTTATAGCGCTAATATAGATATATAAGTTTATTATACAAGGTTTTAGAGCGCGTAGTGTTCGCGTTATTAACGTATATATAGGTATTATTTCTAAAGGCTTAGTATCTTTTACAGAGCAGGCGCTATATAGCTATATAGTAATAATTAATATTATAAAACCTAAACCTACCTGCATGCTGTAAATATTGCTACTATCTAATAGCTAACTATTACTAAGATCTTAAGTAATCTAATAGCCTAATAGCAGCTTGTTATAAACCTATTGTCTAAAATTACTATCTTAATAAACAGGTTATGCACGTTAATAACATTTTAATACTCTAAGCTCTATAAAATATATGCTATATAATAGATCTCTAATACTATATTAATATAATAATTACTCTCTAATGTTATATTCTCTATAAGACGCTTTGTTCTGCAATAGCAATCTTTGCGCAAAATAGCTGTTTTAAGTATAGCACTTCTAATATCTTTTGTTATAGACACTCTTTAAGTAGCATAACCTAATACAAACTAGCCTAGTACTTATCTGTAAAGATATAATAATAAGAGAATAACTACGTATAAAAGGTATTACAACAATAATATTAATTACGTACAATATGTTGTAGTTAGGGCTGTAACAGCAAATCCGCGCTAACATCGCGTCTTAGCGACAGCCTCTTGTTATCCTAACATCGCTAACATCTACTACCTACAACACCTATTAAACGCTACAGGCATTACGCGTAAAACAACATTAGGGAGCTATTACAACAGAAGGCTATGTGCTAAAAATTCGCTATCCTCACCCTATTATAGCCCTATCAACCCCCCCACGGTGCGCGTGACGGCCGTTTCGAAAACGTCTTTGGAACGGGTTGCTGACCTTCCACTCCACGTTTCTGCACATGCATCTATCTGCAGGTCCCCGAGCTCAGCCCTACTGATTATTGATGACTACGACATCCTACAGGTGTTCGACCAGATGAGGCACCCCTTGCCCTTGTGTCGCTTGCCAAGGTCTTTATTTGGGCCCTACTTATGCGCTCGCCGAATCAGATTAGCCGCCCTTTCCCCTCCATCGCTGCCCCTCCACCACTCGCCAGCGGGGATATTCTTAGACACAGCCGCATCAGGGAACACAGTGGGATATTCTCAAACAGGCGCTTCCGCTATAGTCCCCCTTCCTTGTTCGAGGGACGAACCGCTCACGGTTTGTGCTTCGGCCATTCACAGGCCCAATTTGGGCCTGCCCTGGTCCCTTTTCATGGCGCTTGGAGCCACGACCCAGTGAACAGCCTCCTCTTCGCCTAGTCGCACATGCCGTTCTCGGTAGATGAAGATCGATCCGGCGATTACAGAAACATGTCCTGGTTTCAAAACAATTCTCCGAGTGGCCTACTGGTCTTTGTCGTGGATGGAGGCTCTGTATGCGGCTCACTGTATAAAGATGTTGGCCATGCCCCCTTGATAGAGCCTCAGACAATACAGACCCAAAGGTACGAACAGCAGTTGTTTCATTTCTACTCGCAAGGATATCTCCTACCTGTCGTTCCTCATCCGTCACTCTCGTTCGCCTACGCCAACACTCCCCTAATCATAATACGCTACTCGGTCGCTTCCATTGCTCTCATCTTCCTCCTCGCCGCGTCTTTCCTATCTCCATTCTCGTCATCACTTTCTTGTCCTACTAGTCTTTTCATTCAACTGGTCAACATGCCTAAGATTGAAAAGGGCCCGGCGCACCGCCTTTCCGTGTCGACCGCATCGGCCGCAGGCGGAACTCGCAGTTCCTCTTGGTCCGCTAGAGATGATGAGACGCTCATTCAGGCCAGGGCTCAAGGTCTCAACTGGAACCAGATTGGACCGAAGCACTTCCCTTCCAAGACGCCAAATGCCTGTCGCAAACGGCACGAACGGTTGATGGAGAGGCAAAATGCGGAGCAGTGGGACGGCGTGAAGCTGGACGTACTAGCGCAAGCCTATATGGAAGTTCGAAGGGACATGTGGAGCATGTTAGCTGCCCGAGTTGGAGAGAAATGGCAACTGGTAGAGACAAAGGTATGTCATGCGTGATTTCGTACTCTTTGAAGCACCTGGTGTTGACTCTACTCAGTGCATGGAGAAGGGTCTCAAGAACCTCACTCAGGCCTTTAGGTCGGCACAAAAGAAGCTCGAGAATGGTACCTACCACGACCATGAAGATAGTGGCGTAGGCATTTCTGACCTGGAAGAAGAACAAGAGGATCCCCATGTGGAAATGCATAGCATGTCTACGATTCCCGAAAATCATTACTCCGCATACCCAAGCTACCCGTTACATCAACACCAACATCAGCAACGGGTACCGAGCATCCAGTCTATGCTGCAGCCAATGCCACAACACCAACATCACATGCAGCAGCCGATGCAACAACAAATGCAACAGCAAATGCAACCACCGATGCAGCAGACTATGCAGCAGCCCATGCAATACGCTTCGCATCACCTCCCGCATCAGCAATAATCTCGCAGTGTCATTGCCAGCCGGCTGACTCTCTCTCAATGTCTCATATCTGTTTTACATCTCGTTGTCACGATCGCTACGAACTCTCAGCTTACCTTAAAAGCGGCAAGCAGTCTCTTTTTGTCCCAATACCCCCCACTGAAGACAGTCGATACCCCGGGCAACCTCTCTGGTGGCTTTCTCAGGCACGCATCACCTCGATGATGGATTATAGCCAGTCGTACTGGCAGTCACCTTATACCCCTTGAACCTACGACATTCGCACGGAGGACTATAATCAGGAAGGAGGAACCGGACATTCATTCCCATCTGGACCGGGTATGCGAGGAAGGCTTAATTGGCGTTTTTCATTTTCGAAGTTTCCAGTACATGCTTTTCATGGTAACACTTGGGCATGGAGAGGGCCCTTATCGATGATGTAGCCATATATTTCTTGTCAATGTTATATTTTTTCATCCCTTTATTCCACGTCGCGGCCATGGTTCGCAATGGCTGTCATACTGTCACACATCCGGAGCAAGTCCGATCCGTTACTGTACATATCTCAGCCTACTAGCAATCACAGAGACTCGGCTGCATCGATTTGTGATCGCCCACGAGTCATGACAGTAGCCCTCATCGAGCGCTTCATTCTCAAGTTTGAGCCGTTGTTGTGACAGCTACAGCACAGCCCCCCACATGCACTCAGCCTCACACTGCACCTATATTCTACCCCACCCCGCAAACTCCCAATACAAACTCGCAGTACCTTGCAGCCCCCAAATATACGTATTCCTGCAGCGGCACGATAGCTATCCGTCGGCTTACCACGCGACAAACTCGTGCGCACGCGCGGGCTAGCGATCCATCTCGGGCCCCGGACCTCGATGGTGCCGCGCTAAAAACGTATCATGACATAACCACCGTTTTGGCCGCACGCGCGCTTGCTGGCCCCAATCCGCCCTTTGGCTTCTGCGAAGGTGGACGCGAGAAATTACAATGTTTGAGCGTGTGCGATTGCGCGATGCCCCGAGCCCCTCTGCTTCGCGTTCCCTATACCGATCCCCTCCCGGCACCTAAGCTGATTCCCGCGAGCGCGACGACGGCGAGCGGTGCCATCGCGGCTTTGGTCGACTTCTTGTCGCCGTCCCTGTCCACGTCCGGTGCGCCTTCGAGGGCGGCGCAATCGAGCCTCTCGACTCGGCTTGGTCGGGGCGAGCATGCGGGCAAGACGCTGCTGCTTACGGGGGCAGGTATCTCGGTGGCGTCTGGCTTGGCCGATTACAGAGGCACAAATGGCACCTACACACTGAACAAGACGTACCGGCCCGTCTACTTTCACGAGTTCTGTGACAGCCACGAAGCGAGGAAGAGGTATTGGGCGAGGAGTTTCCTCGGCTGGACGAACCTAGAGAAGGCCAAGCCAAACAAGGCCCACGAGGCTTGTGGCGAGTTGGGGCGCATGGGTGTTGTTGGAAGTATCATCACGCAGAGTATGTTCTCCCTGGCAAACGTCACAGCATGCTAACGAGTTGAGCAGACGTAGACTCGTTCCACCCAACGGCGCACCCAGACCTCTCCACCATCGAGCTACACGGCTACCTGCGCAACCTCGTCTGCCTCACCTGTCGCAACGAATATTCGCGCCGGGCTTTCCAGAGCCAACTCACCACCCTGAACCCCTCCTGGGCCGCTTTCCTCGCCGAGATGATCGAATCGGGCGCCCTAGACACCGAGAACCCCGACGAGCGCCGCAAGAAAGGGCTCAAGTCGAACCCAGATGGTGACGTCGACGTGCCCAACGCCCCGTACACCACATTCCGATACCCGCCGTGTCCGACGTGCTTGGAGAAGCCGCCAAAGCGCGCAGACGGAGGCAAGGTCCACGTACAAGTCGACAAGGATGGCGCCTGGGACCCGGCGAGCGAAGGCGGAGTGCTGAAGCCTGCTGTCATCATGTTCGGCGAGTCTATACCCGCTGCCACAAAAGTCGCTGCGGAAGAGGCAGTCGATGCAGCAGGCAGGATACTCGTCATTGGAAGTAGTCTTGCGACGTACTCTGCCTGGCGGCTAGTGAAGAAAGCAAAGGACATGCAGATGCCGATTGGGATACTCAACATGGGTGGTGTCCGGGGCGAGGAAACCTTCTTTGGAAACGTCGCGGACACCAATACTGGCCGGGAAGCTGCGCGCTTAAGTGAGAATGCGGAGAAGGTTCTACCCCAGGTTGTGAGGATACTGCAGGAGATGAAGGAGACGAAGTAGAACATGTACGAAAGATGACGAAGTCCACACTGGCTCGGCAAGATACCATTGAGTCAATACGGTAATCAAGTTTGCCGTGAAGGCCGCCAAGCTAGCTAAACGATGCGCAGCATTCTAGGTATAACTTCCCATCCAACTCCAACGTTGCGTAAATGTGATATCATGTGATGAAGCAATTCATCCACCCGATGCGCGCCTGTACTGCGCGTGGGAAGAAGACAACCGGACACCCAACCCAAACCCAAAGAAACCTTACGCAACACCTTCACTATCCATTCCCTCTCCCCTTTCCTCCCCATCAATGTCCTCAACAACCATCGTAAACCTGTCTTCCTTAAACTTCATTCCCGGCGCCATGACCTCCCCCTTCTCTCTCTTCTGTATCAGCGTTCCCAAGTCTCTGCCTGAAATCGCCCTCAGATCCTCACTACAGCTACGGCAAATCCGCAACTGACACCACGTACACGCCCACTTCCTATCTTTGTCGTTCTCATGGCACACCATGCAGCCCATGGGCTGGAATATATTGTTAGACCAGATGTTGTGGCAATGTCTTGTGTAGCAGGAGAGTTGTGCGGGCGTGATACGTGGAATGTAAGACACGGGCAAAGGGATTGGTCGGCGGGTTAGGGGCTCGAAGGGAGGCGGTGTGGGTGGCGTTGTGGGCTCTGTGCGCAAGCCGTCAACGGGTGATGTTGGAACGGAAGGTCCTGGGAAGGGGGAGAGGTTGTAATCTTGGAGGTCGGATGATGTTGGGCGGGATGATGGGGCACTTGTGGGTCGTTGGAAGCCCGGGGATGGTTCGGGTGGGTCTAGTGATGTGGTGCGCATGGGTAGTCGGGTCTCAGCTGGTGGAGTGGTGCTTTGAAGTGGTAATTCCGACATTGCGAGGTATTCTTCCTGCTCTGTTGACTTTTGCTTGGTCTCAGTGGTGGCAACAGCAGGTTCGAAGCTAAAAGGCCGCCTCTCATCTTTTGGTGGTGGCAGTGGGGAAACCGGAGAGATCTCAGCATCCTTCTTTGCTAGGACTGGCTTCAACGTCGGGGAAGGTGTCATCTCAGGCGTAATGGTGTGCAATTCCATCGTGGGGATTGGAGAAGCCGGCCTCATTGCCTACGAGATCTCAGTCAGCAAACAGTATTCTTCTTTTGGAACAGGATCCAGGTACCCTTGAGTTTGCGAACATTGCAACGCAGTACGACAACTATCGTACAAGTACTGGAGAGGGAAAGGGGAGGCAGATATATACCTTCAAGACATTGAAGCCTGTGCTGCTTTTGCCGCGGAAGTGAAGGGGCGATGCCGGGGCTTTGATACGAGGGTTTGAGGGAAGACCCGTGAAGACTTTCTTAGGTTGTACAGGGACCCTGGTGTCTTGTTCTTCCCCCGGTGTCGGTGGGAGCTCTGCTTCCGTCTTTCGTAGCTTTTCGGCGGGCTGAGGTGCGGCAGCCTCGGGCATGTTTGCTTGACTATCGACACTGCCTTTCCTTGAGACAGCATTTGATCGCTGGCTATCAACGCTCAAGGTTCTGGGCGCTGATGTGGGGGGCATTGGAGCGCCCTTCCTTCCTCGCGGTCCGTTATTCAGTTCTGCCAGACTTTTGAACTTTTTGAGACCTTGGTCTGGTACTGCTTTGCGCCCAATAACCGATGATGTGGTTGTAGTAGACGTCTCCGTAGAGTCTCTGCTTTCGCCTTGGGAAAGAAGCGAATCGTTTCTCGCGAGATCCGTCGCTGGCCTTGACGATTGGCTTCCCGCATCAGACTGCTTAACCGACTTCCGCCTCTCGGACTTTGCAGGTGGTGGAGGTGGAAGATCTTTCTCCTCTATTGCTGAAGAAGGGAGAGACTCTGATCGTGCTGGGAATGCTGGGGTAGGGGGCACAGTCGCTGTTGAACCGTTGCTGATGGTAAGCTTGAGAGATGCTGGCTTAGATTCGCGAGATAGGCTACGTGACTCGATCCTCCTCCTTGGTCGAGGTGGGGAGCCTGGCACCGGACTCCTTTGGAGAACAGGTGCGTCTTGGTCATCTGTTCTCTGTTAGCACCATTCGCTCGGGTTTATGATATGATGGCTTTGTCCATGCGGCTCTCTGAGCGACGACAAAGCAACGATGATGTATCACCACGCATACAGCACATTGGCATGCGGAATCGAGGTTGCAATATGACACACAGTCTGTACCAG
This sequence comes from Alternaria hordeiaustralica, assembly GCF_023758085.1. Taxonomy (NCBI): domain Eukaryota; kingdom Fungi; phylum Ascomycota; class Dothideomycetes; order Pleosporales; family Pleosporaceae; genus Alternaria; species Alternaria hordeiaustralica. Next base: position 14,658 of record NW_026056776.1, on the reverse strand, counting down.
CGAGCTCTTGATGAATAACCAAACACGGATGCAATCCATTATAGTAGAATTTGTGTGATCTCTGCTTACCTCTCAACTGAAACTTTGCTTCCATTCTCAACGCAGCTGGAAGCGGTTCACGTGCGCCGCTATCTGATCGTGACGGCGGCGCAGGAAGCTTTTTGTCCGCAGGTACGGGCGACCACGTTGAAGGAGATGCGTCGCCTCGGCCAAAAGAGTTGCCATAGTCGTTAAGTAGTGCGCTGACAATGTCTTGTCTGGATGCAGGCGCAGATAACATGCTTTGTTGAGCCATGACGTCGGCCATCGTAGGGTCGAGATATGGAATGTCGTGTATTAGTCCAAGCGGAGGTAGCGGTCAAGGAACGGTGTCGGATGTATGAAAAGTATTCGAGGAGACGTCGATAATGAATGTGTCTAAGGAGCGTGGTGGCAACAAAGAGAGTGACTATGCCGTGAAGCAAGATGAAGAGACAGGCCAGCCCGATTAATATCGACTTTGTCAATTAGTACAAGTCATGAGGGAATGAGAGGAGTGGAAGGGACACGCATAGCAAACCCTCGCGGCGAAGCTGGACGTCTCAGGTACAAGAAAGTGCATGGGACACGGCTGGCAGAAGACTGGTCGGGCCTTTCAAACGCATGAAGTGTTTGACATAAGAGCCAGGAAGAGGCTGGCCTGGCACAGCTGACGACCAAGGGCTGCGCGGATCATCCATGCAAGGATGGAGGGCGTTGGAGATGACAGGACAGTCTACAGCTCCACCGCGGCGCGGGAAACCAACGTTGTTCTGCTGAATTGGTCCACGGGGCATGCCGGCCGACCTGGCAATTCCTTACCACAGCCGGTCTTGACATGGACGCAATCAAGTCCATAGCGCAAATCAAGTGCATGTTATCGACGTTGTACAAAAGGTCCGACAACGGGAAGCTGAAGCACAACGTTGATGTGTAACGTCCCAGGCGACCGCTTTCTGTCAAATCACGGCACCCCGCAAGGCTGATCACCACGTGACGAGGGTCCGCCACGTTTCAGGCTTGTTCGGAGGAGATCGAGAAGACATGCCGAGCAGGTGATCAGACCCACAGCCGGACATGCGCTGACGTGTGACGTTCGCAGATCCACATATTGTCCTTGTCCGCCTTACATGGAGTCACCATATCCATCGCGCGCTATGCTGTAATTTCCTTTTCTTCGGAAACAAGTGCGTCGGCCGAAACGAAATGACAACAACGGGGACAGGGTATAGGCAAATCGTCAGCGGGAGCGGACCCAAAGGCGCGATCGTGACGGATAGATTACCTGGGTATGTGGCATCGGTGACCAAGAATCCCAGGCTCATGGGTTGCGCCATGACCCTTCATATTACACCGACAGACTCACAGCCAATCACTAATCAAGCCCTCGATACTTGTATTCGTGAAACGAGTTCAAAAAACTGCTTTGTGCGTAGCTGACTTTTGATCATTCGATCACAGTCTGTGCAATGTTATTGGTGTACAGAAAAGACGCCTCACTCATGGCGAACTGTGTACACGTCCAAGTGTCTCGTCGTGCCTCGACAGGCCGGATCGCGGCAAAAGCCAACGTTATGGGCCAGAGGACCCCATGACTATCCCGCCAGGTTTGCAACAATCCAAGACGGCCAAAAAAGAATCCTCCCAAGCGCCGTCGCTAATGACCAGTCGATCCTGATATCAATAATAACTAAGGTAAAGTATTTACAAGTGTAGAATGTATAGGGTATCGCTCCATCACTGGAAGAAGTAAAGTAAAAACATTAAGATCAAGCTTATCGTGGGTGTGATTGTGGTGGTGGTCGTCGTCGATGCAGCCCCTTTGAGTGGGGCGGCCGTGACGTTGACAAACGTCGAGCCGCATGCTATTGATATTTGCTGAGCGGCCGAGGTATAGGTTTTTGAAAGAGGTTGTGTTGCGTTGTTGCTGTAAGTGGCAAATACACCCATTGCTTGTTGCAAACACGAGTTGCAGGTTGGCCTTGATCCGCCGGGAAGTTCTTGGCCAATGGGTAGGTAGTATGGGTAGGCATCTCCCGGTGATGACATGTTGCTGACGGCGTTCGCAAAGCAATAGTTTCCCTCGTCATCATGCAAACAGCTTGCTTGGTAAGACGGTTGGTATGCAACGAGGCCATTGTAAGCCTGTAGCACCAGGGGATTGTCGGTGTCGTAATCGGCTTTGCATGCCATTTCCGATAGCAGCTCCACTGCGAAATTATCCAGGGTAGGTTTGCATTGTGCTGCGTTTACTCCACAGGTTGCATCGAGAGTCTGTGTGATGCGTAGTGTAGATTTGGAGGCGTCGAAGAAACCGCTTGACGTCTGCATGGTACTGATTAGCCACACTCTTCTCTCTCGTATTATTGAAGTACCATACCTGCAATAGCAAGGAGAATGGGTGGCAGTCGTTGAATGCCTGACTCTGACGTAGGCGATTAAGGAAGTTTGCGCATGAGTTTGTGAAATTATTTGATAGGCCAGTATCGAATGCCGTGGGGACTTTGAATCCGGTGCCAGAGCCATCAGAGTCTGTTGTAATGGCGCGTTCCGTAAGAGTTGCAGAGGGTGTGCGGGTAACATCGTCGTCGCGTTTTAGAGGAGGCATCAATCGCGACGCGGTGGGTGGTGGGCTGAGATCCAGGTATAACGCCGATCCTGTCCAGGCAAGGTCGTCTTCGACGAGCAGGGCCGGTCGATCACCATAGGCTTCCGTTGCGGATACGGGGGCAGCCTGGGAACTGCAGGATAGAGATATGACGAGCAGCAGAAGCAGCGCGCGAAACTGTCGGCCGATGCGTGGTGACACTCGAAGATATAAGGGGACACCGCGGCAGCGGTTTTCGTGTTGCCTCCTCCGCGTTGGCAGGGGAGCATGGTGCGACAGGATCGCTACCGACTCGCATTCGAAACATTGAGGACTCATCTCCAATAAACGGTACTATAGCAGTCGAGGATGCTATTATTAACCGCAGAATTTCCTCGGAATCCGGATACCCATGGCCGTACGTAGGTACCGTTGCTATGACAAGGAGGTTTGCCGCCACTGTCAATGACTGCCTAGGTACTTCGTCCAACCTCAGATTCGGGTACCTTGCAGTGGTTCAGCAAGTGTCCGAGGGCTTTTTGCGGGCCGTCAGGGGTAGGGTAACGGTGGTGACTAGGAAAAGGCAAAGAGTGACGGCCAGCTGGGGGGACTTGCTTATCAATGTCGATCGCAGCCAGAAGAACGGCACGAACAGCCTTTCGTCGATTTATTTAGCAGCCAGAACGTGTCCAAGCATGAGGAGCGGCCGGCCCTTATGATGATTGCCATGCAAGCAGCGAATCCTTCAAGCCACCGGCGCCCATGCCTGGCCTGCTAGCAGCTAACAAGCCACGACGGCCCCGTGCAAGCAAAACTCGTTTCTTCGGCTGATGACTGGCACGCGATTCGGGTAATAGAAGCTTTCGACCGAATCACGGTCTGTGAGCGGAATGACTATGATAGGCTGGATATGCACTGGTTTGTACAATGCAATAAAACGCAGCCAAATCGAGCGACGTTCTGGCCAGAAAAAACGGGACGCGGTTGTCTCTGGCGGCGCGGTCCCCAACGCCTTCGCCAAAGCCTGCCCCCTGCGCGGCAACAAGGCTCACACTACAGCGCCAGAATGCAGCCGCTACAGGGCATGTCGCGAGGAGCAGCGCTGTCAACGTAACTTTCCGGCAAGCGTTGATAGTTGCATTGCCCCTCCATGGCGCGGATGATGATGTAGATTGTGTTGTCCTGTTGAACATGGAGGTGGACTCGTTGCGCAGTGCGTTAGTGCCGGAGGTATAGCCTGGAAGTCGCTGCAACTGTCTCGCCGTCACGGCACCCAACACTCTAAACAGTGTCGCCAAGCCAATAAGCCACTGCGAGCCACGCCCCTATCGGCTCCGTTCCTTAACATCTTTCGTGTCTCGGTCAGCTACAGAGCGTGAGTCGATGTTCACATTGGACCACACGCCCGCTCGCTGGCCTCATTCAGCGCGCGTGGCCGGTCGTCTTCTCACGTCCCGACGTTTGAGGGCAGGTGTGTAGGACTAGCGAAGAACTTGTCCGTTACCCAGCAACCTTCCTATCCGGCGTCCTGTGCCTTTACCAAGACTGCTCAATATCGTCTTGTCAGCAAACCAACATCGATGGCTATGTTGGCAAACGGCGCACGTATATGATACCGAGAACAATCTGTTTGCACCCTACAAGTGACCCCGCCCCCCTATGCACTTACCTATTCCGTAGGCACACGCCGCATGGAGTGACTACCTGTTCCTTGCCGTTCTCGAACGTCAGCTTTCGGCCACTGTCAAGCGGCAGTGTTAGTGCTCACGTTCCGGCTCTCCACATTATCAAAGGCGTATATCACACCGCTGTGTGCAGTCGCCATCTTTCAACATGAAGATTTTTAAGCCGATACACATTTGGGTCTGAGTTGCACACGAGACCTAGCCAACGACTTGAATGCACGGCGATCGCATCGGAGATCATGCCAGAGTCTCGGAAAGGACGGTGTGTTAAGATCCAGAATCACCCCGTGGCCAATCCATTGAGCCTAAACTACCTCGTCCATACCGAGCATGACATATACTGATCGTTCGGCATCTGCAGGTTACGGACGTACCGGAGGAACCGTTCGGAAGATTCGCATATCTGAACTTGTAGAGACGGAAGAGGTTATTCTACTTGCCTTGGGTACGAGTACTTGCCCACAACGTAGCTACAGTATGTCAGATTGAGGTACACTGATACTCTTGCGGATGCGCGCCATGTACCTGGAACACTAGCGAGCACATAGAATGCGCAGAAAAGATCTCACGGCAGTCCGTGCATCTTCCCTCATCAGATGCAACATGTCACTATTACAACGAGTATATGATGAGAGGCGAATATTTGTACGAGCACGTATATATCATGCACTCGAGGACTCTCGCTACAGTCGGTAGTTCGAAGAGGATGCACCTCTCGTCACTATGGCCCACGGCCTTACTGTTCAACGAATGACACTAGAAAAGATCTGGATATCCAGCAAACTACCCACAGCACGACTGTACCTACACGCATGCTTTGTAGTTATTACTAGATAGTCGAAGAATTACCTAGGAGCAGTCCTAACCCTTCCCGAATCTAGAGAGACTACTAGACTTTAGTGTAGAGTTTCCTAGATATAAGACCCGTGCACACCTGCACCAATCCCGGGAGATGTCCAGGCGCGTCTGTAAAGCTGGATAGCTCACAAACTGACTTCTCCGATGGCGACTGTAAAGATTGTATCAGTGTTGACTTTGCCCGAGCGTGTTCCTGTCCTTGCCGAGTCGGGTCAAACTTCCCAGGTAGGCGTGCTGCTAAGCAGTAACGACAACAGCCTAGCTAGAAATCATACGTTCACGAGTAAGGCTACACGCTACCTCGCTAAATGGAGGTCTTGTGTGGTGTGTGTTAAGTGTGTGTCAATAGGATTGTAGTTGCTCACTCGCAGGTCATGACGTCAGGTTGTTGCTCCGCCCCGGCATTTGTGCAGTCGCGCCTTCCACGACAACCCAAGCTACTAACGGCCCGATACAGCAGGAAACACCGACATGCTTACTACTCAAACCCTGGAGATGCTGACGAATCTTGTGCAAACGAGGATGGGTGTCCCCTCTTCTGGTGGGGTCAAGGCGACCTGTTAGCACAGTGAACTTCGTGCACGACTGTGCCGGTCATCTTTACTACATCAACAGTACTCGCCGGGCTAGGACGCGCTCCTGTAAACATGGCGACGCGATCTATCGTAAGTTGATATGAGATGCAGCGGTCCGAGGGTGATTGACGACTGGTAACTGACCCGTAACGCAGCTGCTTATCGCAGCAATCGCCATTGCCGCGCCGTGGGCATACGACCGCTATCTCGGGTTCTCCACGATATTCGCAAACAGACCAGGGAAATTTGACAATGTCAACCACTTCAAGAGTCACGAAGTCAAGTTCCGCGATCGGCTTCGCAATTGCGAGGATGTACTGGTGGAAGAAGAGATGGGTATTGCGTTCTTGAGCTGCAATCCGGAGAGAGATCAGTGGAACACGGTAATGGTGCGTAGCCGCCCTTTGGATTTGCCCCTAAGAGCAAAAGAGTTTCAACGCGACGAGGGCTTACATATGCAGGGCGCCTTTGCGTCACCTTTGGATAAAAGAGATGGCACCGATAGCCCACATATCTGGATCTACGACTATTCAACGCCCAACATTCTGGACTCAGACGCTTTGAAGCCTCTCGTTCTGACTGACTATAACAACGCGGCGGATTTTCAGCCTCTGGGCATCGAATTTGATGCCGCGACTTCTACGCTATATGTCGTCAACCATTCCCGTAACTCTGGAAATCTCATCGAAGTGTTCCAAGTCTCCGTCCAGAATGCGGTAGCCAGATATTTGCAGACACTGAAACATCCGTTGATCCATACGCCGAATTCCATACACTCTCTAGGAGATGGGAAGCTACTAGTTACCAATGACCACTACATCGGCGCATTGGTCTCACCGTTCATATCACAGGTCGAAACATTTTCTGGCATTCCTGGAGGTAGTGTCGTCTATACTGATATCCACAACCTGCAGCACACCAAGACGTTGACGCACGTCCCCTTCGCCAACGGCATTGCCATGCTCAACTCGACGACTGTTGCCGTTGCCTCGTCTTCCAAAATGGGCGTAAACATCTACAGCTTCTACCCTGACACGATCAGTCTGTATTTCAGAAAATATATTCGTGCGCCTTCGACGGTCGACAACCTTTTTGTCGATTCTTCTGGCAAGCTTCTTTTGGCAGGCCACCCTTTTGCCCCAGCACTCACAGCTGTGAGCAAAGCGAGAGCAAATTGCAACATGCAAGGACTAGATGAGGAGAAAGGACCTTGCGAGTGTACGGCGCCTAGTTGGGTGGGAGAGTGGAGCGAAGAGGATGGGCTGAAGACCTTGTATAAGAATGACGGAGACGAATTTTGCAGCAGTAGTACGCTCGCTCGCGACGTGGGCAGAGGCGTGAGTATAGTCACGGCGTTATATGATAGAGGTATCTTGGTGGCGAACGGATGAGGACGACGTGCAAGGAATCAACCAATACGGACGGAGCGAGGCACCTATGTGTTGACACATGTTATGATGAACACAACTTGTTTTTGAGGGGTTGCAAGACCAAATGAAAATCTTATTGCAACAGGCGCGATGTTAATCGGAGTTACAAAATGGTCTACAGCTTAAGCAGGTGGCCCTATCGCGCGTTGTATCTTGGGGGTAGAAGGACCCATTATGGGTGGCTTTTGCGAGTTTTCATTGTCGCCAACTCCCTACTCAGGTACTCCTCAATATGTAGGAGGAGTACTCGAAATCACTGTGGCCAGGACCGTACTTTCAAGTCGTCGTCACAAGGATATCGCAACCGAAATCCCGACAAAGAATAGAGAGACGAGCAGCCGTTGAGTAGTTACTTTCTCAGTGCGGTTTCATCTTCAATGCTGTCTGTTCATGTCACCACCCGAGAGTGATGACGCCGTGCGAGTATGGACCAGTGCATGCATGTTGGTGTCACTCAAGGAATAGTGTCATAGCTCCATAGTCACATTTCAGCGCATCGTGTATAAGATCAGGAAGGACGCTTCGAGCTACTATGTCTGATGATTGGCCTCTATGTTGTAGCTACGAAAGGTTTGCCTGCAGTTCGCTTCGCTCAGGCCCGGCACAATCTTCCATTCTGAGTCTGAACACCCTGTTCTCCGTCTTGAACCACCCACCTCTCACTTCCAACGGCAGTGGTCGCGTAGAAGACATCGGTCGGGTCCCACTTCTTCTTGATCTCGCTCAGCTTAGGGTAATAACCCGCATAAAATGACTCCTGCCAGTCAGGCTCATCCACGCTCGCTTCGTTCAGATATGTACCACCACCCTCTGATACAGGTGCTATGTCGCGCCAAGGCTGCAAAATGTTCTCGTGAAGATCCTTACTGGCGGCGGCAAGGGCTTCGGGTGTAGAATGGTCGGCTGATCGGTTTGAAGAGGTCACCATGAACAGAGCACACTCACGCCAGGCTGGGCTGACAGCGTTGTTCGTGTTTGCATACTTCTTTGGTGCCTTGTGGTATCCCAAGAAATGTTTACCGGATAACACGTGCTCTTTGATGAGCGCAAATGTTTCGTCATACTTTTCCAGGAAGTTGCGTCTGGGAACAATTCGATTCGCGGGCATTGAGCCGTCCGAACCGACACCAAAGGGTATACGCCCCCATGTTGCTTGGTAAGCAGAGTAGAATGTGTTATGCGCGATAGGTGCGTCGGGTACCGTGAGAGTAATGTTGTTGTCCTGGAGGTATTGGAAGAAGGGCTTTACAAGCTCGGTATATGACTCCATAGTGTGGTTTGGCGCGATCAGGAATCCCATTTGTAGGTATGGGGCAGGTTTTGCCCCCATGAAGTAGAAACTGTATATTCCCGCGTCCGCCCAGTCAAGGAACAGGTCATAGAACTTCTTCGTACCCGCCCAGAAGGCATCGACGCTGTTGTTCGAAGCGTCAAGGGTCCAACTCGATGTGACAGAGTTGAGCTTAGGATGTGCTCGAATGATGACGGATGTGACGACGGCGAAAGTTCCGCCGCCGCCGCCTCTAAGCGCCCAGAATAGATCAGGGTTCGAAGCTTCGGAGACAGTGACAAAGCGACCAGCCGCAGTGACGACCTGGAAAGCGACGACGTGATCGGCCGACATTCCGTAGATGCCAGCAAGAGGATTTTGTCCTCCTCCGGTTATCATGCCACCAGCATATCCAACACTCTACTTTTCATTAGCTCGACTGTTCGCTTGATGGTAGAACGAAGACACTTACCGCGGATACCGCGCCCAAGACGGTCACGCCGTTCTTGTCCGCGGCCTCATACACTTGCCTCACATTGACACCCGCAGAAAGCTTGAGTGCTGGTCCCGAGTACCCAGGGCCTTCATACTGAGACATAAAGTCGATCTGGTCCATGTTGTGCATCCATAGACTCAATGCTCCAGCGCCAGTTGACTTTCCAAGATAGCAGTGACCAGTGTTCTTGATGACAAGCCGCATGTTGGTGGCACGCGCGAAGTTGATTGCAAGCTGGATCTGTGCCACATTCGTGACCTTGACCGCGTATTCTGGGTATGCGCCCAGAGTGCATATCTCGCCGGTAGTTTCGTTGCCAGGCATACATGTCCTGCCCTGATAAATCGGCCACATATCTGGAGATCACCATTAACATAAGCTCGAAGTCTGTCAATGGAAATAGCTTACTTGATGTGGGATCAGCAGAATGGAACAGCGGACTTGTGAAATTGTTGATAACATCCGAGCACGCTGCAGCATCTTTCTTTCCCCATCTCGTGTCGTAACACGATGCCGCAATTGGCTTCGTTGGAATCAATGCTCCGTCGAGGAGCACGTTGAACATGTCCCAAGTGGTGTCTTTAGGCCAAGCGTCGTCTCCGGGAAACGTCTTGCAAGACGCTGAATAGGCAGGAGCATCGCCATTACCAAATTTGAAGTATTTGGCATAGTCCGATGTGGCTTCTTCTGTTTCCAGGCGTTCGATCACTTCATCGGTCAATTGGAGTTTCTCCGCTGCCTGTAAAGGTGCTCCTGCTGCCGGCGTGTCTGGAACGGTAGCAGCTGCAGGCTCGATACCATCCACGGCGGATGCTTGGACGAGTGTAAGCAATGGCGAGAGAGCCAAGAGTAGTGTCGTTGACCGCTGCATAGCGTACATGGCGACCTGAAAAGCGAAGACGAAGTGGATGGGGCTGGTAATGGTTCAACACTGAGCTGCTCAACCTTTTATCTTGTATCCTTTAGCCGGTTGATGACTATCTCTCTGGCTCATTCTCGGTGGGCTTTCAGTACATGATTCACGTGTCACTGCTCTAGATTCTGACAAGACGTAGTTCTTGACTATCATGTTACCCAAGAGGAAGGCCCAACAAAGTCATGCACATGTATACAGACGCAGGGACTGCAGGAACAAGACAGCGGTCGGTTTGATATACGATTCGTCAATCGCAAAAGAAAAGAACACGGAGACAGTCTCCCTTGTACTTTTGCTGATTTGCCGCTTGCACGGCCTGGTAGGCGGCATTGGCAAGCCCCAATCGTACCTCGGATTTCAGGCCATATGTTCCGAATAGGGTATGGTCAATTTTCCCTCAGTCTACTACTGCAAGGTTGCAAGGACACTTCATGAACCCAGAAGAATTGCCACCTTGGCACGGTATATGAGGCATGTCCGAGGCGCTGTGGGAATGCGGCGCAGCTCCGAGGAAACCTTGGAATACGTTGACCGCTGTTTCCGCCCGGGCTTGTGGAATCTGATAGTCGGTGCTGCTTTCGCGATACATACCGCCGCCGTCGATAAAATTACGCTGTGAAGAATATGTACTAAGTACCTCGAGAAAGTGGAAATGGCAGGGAAAAGTTCGCCATCTCTAAGGGGGGCGGCACGCCCGCTTCCCCCTAGGCCGAGCCCGCCCCACTCATTGTGCTTACCTAGGGAGCCCTTACTTTAGAGCCTTGGCACTGAATCCTACATTTGCACCTTTGCCGCTCTGTTGCACATGCGGCAATCCGCGGACCAATGTCAGCGACCTTCGTTGGTTTTGGGAATAGATTAGAGCATTGCGAATCCTTTGCATTGCCGCCTCATCCGAGATTGAGGGGCACTCCCAAAGCGAGGTCTGACACCTTCGTGCTTTGGTCAATGGCTTACTTCTCGCATCTGTTGACAGCTCACGAGGCGACATAACCTGGGCTTGTGACTAGTGCAGCTGTCGAAAGGGTTGCTCGTGCTATTGGATGCTGATGTTTCTAGGTGGCAACATATTGGGTTCCCCGTCCATACCCATGCCCAGATTTGGAGCTTTGTCTTTATGGGATGTGGCACGGTAAACGGGACGGGACTATGGACCGCTCGCCAATATCGACACCCGACGTTTTGGAGCGTATCACACATGTGATGAACATGAAAGCATGTCGGATTGCGGCGTCATGAAACTCTTCTTAGGATACGCGAGCGCCATATCTGAAAATGAGATTACCTACACTTCTATACAATTAAATCACGTTCCACTCTGTCGAGGACAGACTTTCATGCCGCTGTAGCCATTCGAAGTGAAGTCGTGATCTTCCCCTTCGCGCAGCATGGCAGGTACAGGCCTTCAACCAGTCAACATCTTCCTCATCATTTTCCCTTTCCTGGTGTCCTTCTCGATTGTATCTATCAGGATATGGAGAAAGATAAAGGAGCGTACCTATGCTATCGGTTGGTGATACTCTTCCCTGCAAAACTAAACTTACGCTGACAAACTGCTCTAGAGGATACACTCTTGGTGGTAGCAGAGGCTATACTGGCAGTACTCACAGCCACTATGTGGAAGTGTACGTTGGAAATGTCCTCTACACCTCTACCATCTGACCGAATTTAGTCATTCTGGTGTCTTACGCAGGATACCATTCGGCCGATATTCCTGAGGGAGCCCCGAGGCGGTCAGACGTCACTTATGTATGGTCAACTGTAATACTCAGGCGTCAACTTTGGTACTGACAACCATCCTTATAGTGGCGGCATACGAACAACGTCGTCTACAACCCCATTCTAGGTCTAGCCAAGATCTCGTTCCTGATCACGCTCTTGAAGCTCCGTTGTATGGATCGCCTCATCATCGCAAGTCTCTGGACTCTGATCGCTATAAACATCATGTTCATCATCAGTTCTACTCTGGGTAGTCTGTTTATGTGCTGGCCTATCCAAAGATCATGGAATGGGGACATAGATGGTACATGCGGTGATCGCGCTGCATATGTATTCGGCACGATCGGTGTGACGATCATTACCGATGTCCTCGTATCACTCATTCCAGCGTGGGTCCTCTACGATCTACGAATGCCTTTAAAGAACAAGGTGTTCGTGATAGGGTTTCTCTCGCTGCCACTTACCGTCACAGCTATTGGCTGCTATCGTCTACACAAATTCGTCGAGGTTATGAAACTACCCACAGTTTACAAGGAGGACCCCTACAACATACGAAGCGTGTTGTCAAATGTAGAAGCCAATCTGGGTGTAATTGCCGCGTGTGGCCCAACGATCAAGTGGATGCTGGTAAGATTCTCCCTGTGTACGAAGATGAGATCAGTGCTGACTGCTCATCTCCATTATCCAGAGCCATTGTATTCCTTACTTCGATACCAGTCCGAGCAAGAACCCATTCCCGCCACTCTCATTCCCACGCTTCCAATGGCGCACACGAGAGAGTATGAAGGGGGCCGTCGACATCGAGCTGCAAGAGCATTACGTCGATACCTCTGACGAAGATCAACACAACGCAAGCCGCGATCGGAAGTTCACAACCACCAGTAGCGACAGTCAGAAAACAGCAAAGGCACAAGATAAGGGCGATGTGATGATGATGGAGGAACAAGGGCTACACTTGCAAGTGAACGAGCCCAAGCCTTCTTTCCAACCTGGTAACCGAGGCTTAAACTCCTTTCCCTAAACTTCAACTGTTCATTCCTGTCGCAATAACATTTGGTCTTCGTATGATGACTGGTCTTTACACCAAAGGAAGCGCTTCTTCTGCCGCTGTACCCCTGTTCATAGCTTCAACCGCCTCGGAAGCATCTATCAGATGCAGTTTGTTTCCCTTCGTAGGGTCAGCAAAGTGCATGGAGATTCGCGAGTCGGAGGCGGCGTATATAATGTGTCTTTGAGACGAATCTGGAGCGGGAGCTGGCATAGGTGCAGGCTCAAATATCTGGGTTTTGTTACTTCATCACACATAATAAATCCATGCTTTTGACAGCGCCAGCCTTATCATCGCGCCCAAACGACTTCAGCCTCGGGATTAAACTCCTAGTCATCGAATTGCGGCTCGAACACAGCTACAGTTTAATGGCTTTGTCCTTGTTGATGAAAGGATTGAATCTATCAAGCAACGCAACACCGCTTATCATGTGTGCTGAGCGCGTCTGCTTTCATGCGCTCGAGGAACAGGCCTCTGCACTAGAGGGTACTGGTTTACGAAGCTTATTTCGCTCTGCCTTCTTGTTTGTCTTGGGTGGAAGGACGTTGCGGCCCTTCGGGAACACGTCAAGCTCGTCCTCTTCCTCGACTACCTGCGTCTTCGTCTTCCACTTTTCGTCATGTGCTTTGTGGCGAATGCGTTTGTGTCATCGGTCTTGCGCTTCTTGGAACTTGGCTTTGACCCTCAGACGACTGATGGAGCGAACTTGCTGATTGCGACTTTAGCATACTGGACGATACCCAGGCATTGGAGAAGGATTGAATCCTGCTCGTCCGTGTAGAAAGTTTGGTGTGGGGAATGCGTGCTGATTAGTGCACGCTGTCTGTCAAGTTGCAGTATGATCGTAACAGGATATACTTTGATGAGACTGGCGGAGAGTTAGAAAGACACGAACGCTAGCTTGCAGAACGTCGACTAGAGCTATGGTAAGTGCGGAACATCCAAAGTTGAAGTTACAAGCCGGCTCAGTTGTGTCAATGTTCAACAATAGCATCCCACTGGAAACTAGAATTACGCAGAGCTGGAAATAGAGGAATCTCGTCTAGACGGCAGACTCGACGGATAGTGAGCCAAAAAGCCGAGGATCTGACGTATTGAAGGACACGGTCAGTACTGACATGAGTCACATCGTGTTGAACCTGCTATGGGCAGCAAGGCCGAGCCTGCCTTCAGGAACCTCGAGTTGATTCTCACATGTACAATACTATGTGTGTGCAAATAACCATCTCAGACCCTTTACAACTCCTCCTTGTCAACGCCGTCAATGGAGACCAACTCGGACTCGAAGACTGTCATACGTCAGTCAATGTATTCGCCGTGTGTCCCAATAGCACTTACTCAAGACGCTGTTGGCGGGGATGGGGCCAGCACCCCGCGAGCCATAGGCCCACTCAGGCTGGATTGTGAGCTTCCTCTTTTCGCCGGGGCACATGTCTAGCAGGCCCTGGTCCCATCCCTTGATGACTTGACCGGTACCGACGGCGAAGGACAAGGGCTGGCCGCGGTTGTATGAGGCGTCGAATTCGCTGCCGTCGCTTTCGAGGGTGCCGCGGTAGTGGACGTTGACCTTGTCGCCGGCCTTGGTCTTGCGCACGCAGTTGGCTTCGGTGAGGACTTCGGTCTTGAGATGCTGTACAAGGCGTTAGCACGCCATGCATGCCGTATAGCTTCGCGGGGTATTACTTGCCTCGTTGTTGACAATCTCGCCAGCGAGAGCGGCTGTAGCCAAGGCGAGGATGAGGGTGAGCTTCATGCTGACGTCTATGTATAGTGAATTTGCTTTTCGGACACTCCACGGATGTCTATGAAGCAACCTTGGAAGGCGACGTTGCAATGGCGGCGGGTGGAGTGTCTATGTGGGGATACATGTGGCGCCAAGCGGTAATGTGGCCCAAACCATATGCAGGGACCTTGGGGACGTCATTGGATGTCGCTAGCGTCATTTTACAGCATCGAAAAGACCACGGACCCAATACCTACTTCTCTGTCTTTCGCGCTCAAGCCCGAGGGGTCTTTTCGCGACGGACCTTTGGTTGTGTACATTGGAGGGGGGGGG